>NC_092797.1:15691503-16309929 GCF_918797505.1 Bemisia tabaci | reverse complement strand
TTATAGCGCGAACAAAATTTTCTGACAAATTTGAAGAAAAGTATTCAAAATTTTCCCAGTAAACTCGTATTTTAATTGAAGGAAATATGACAACGTCTGAAGGCTCATACGGCGTTCTATCTTAGCACGGCAGTCTACCCTTAATAATTTTTTACGATTCTTCATTTTATGGTGCGTGAAATTGTTGGAAGAAGGAACCGAGTAAAGTGGAATTTTGAGCACGAACTTTCGCGAAATATTTCCGGCAAAACTATAGAGACACTTTGGTCACATTTAAGTTTAGTGCCATTAAATATTATGAATATGACGTACGGTCTAGAATCTATTTAGAAGAAATTTTAAGAAGACAGTATTGGTTGGTTTACACAATTTATTGTGCCCTAACATTAGAATCAACGAGTTCCACACATTGAGAGAAGTTTTAACGATTCTGTCCGCTTCAAAGAACCTTAAACTACCATTGAGGAATTCTTTCCCTCTAAAAATATACTTCAAAAATTGTTCAATAGTTATATCTTTTTTAAAAGATGTTAGGCGTATAGACGCGAAATGTTCACTGATCAGAGAGTGTTTTGTAGCCATAACTAAGTGAGCTCATCTCAACATGTTGTTATTTTTAAAAAAAGGATTTCTTAAATTTTTGACAGTGTTAAGGCTCAATTTTGAATTTTTTTGCTGCGCAACAGCGAGAGACAGTAGTTTCATCTGTATTTTTGAAAGTTCAAAAAGCTGAATATCTGATTTGGCAATGCTGGATGATGAGGAATAGGAGAAGCTGACAAATTAAGACAAAACCTGCCTTGTTTTGCATTTAACTGAATGAGAAATCAGGTTATTTAAAACAAATGTAATATTGTGTCTCATGCCGTATGCCAGCTTTACGCTTTATTCGCGCATGCAGAACTTTGACTCCGAGGAAAAGAGAAGAGCAACTGAGTTACGGAGTGAGGTGATTGAGAGAAAGCCCGCAAAAAATACCCCCTTCCCTCCGTCAGTCAAGTCACCGGTTACATTCGGATTTTTTTCTGAAACCGCATTCGACATCATTTCTGCGATGCATGCCTTGCCCTTGTTGTTCGCTTGCATGATTTTTTTTTACCTCACCAGACGTTTTTTGGCTGCTTGATTTAGACAGCGTTCGGATACGTGCCAGAAATAACTTCTGCTCGAAAATTTCAGGATTTCACCGTGTCACCTACAAAATACCTTCTCGGGACCTTTAATTGTTCAAAGCATGGCAGGCATGTCCGACAAAGGAATTAGTAGATTTGAAAGTGAAAACTAAAGTAGGAAAAAAAGTATACGGTAAATAGCATAGTACCATAAAAGGTACTTTCCAACTTTAAGTTGAGTCGGCTTGAAAGTTCATTATTTGTGTGTTACGAGTTCATATACATATACAAGAATACGGGCTAAAATAACGAGGTGAGCGAAACCGCAAAATTGGCACTCGTTTCGGCAATTACATTGCTACTCATTCGATGAACATGGATATTTGATATCGATTTCGCCGGTATTTTAGGAAACAGTTGTCGCATTTTTATTTTTATAGCTGTGTCAGCTCAAAATGTTGAATGGGTAAGTATAGTTGCGTTACAAATTGAAAATACCCCATTTGAAGCGTTAAGGACAAAATATTGATTTGATTGGCGGTATTTTGGCGATGCGGACGACGCGGTGGGGAATGTCGACAACACGTAGCTGAAATTAGCATTTTCGGGGCATGACGTTTCAGAAAAGGTTGGAAGAATTTTATAGTGCCAAGGTGAATTTACTAATGACGTCACGTTCATCTCAAAAAAAATTGGTGGGAATATAGTCACCAACATCATGTTGTTACATCGCTTTGTTAAGCGATGATAAATCCTTCATCATGAATAACCATCATCGATGTTGAGGAGGGCCAAAGAGGGAAATTTTATTCTGCACATACTTAGGATACTCTAGATTCACGAACAGCAAAAACATTGACTGAATTCTCACTTGTGTCCTTGATTCGGTATAGTTTTACAATAATTCTGTGAACACACCTTTTTCCCCTTCATTTTGAAAAACTGGCAGGGCATTGTACGGCAGTTTCAGCCTCTACACCTAGGCGTCCATGAGTAAAATGGGCTTAAATTGCGAAAATCACAGACTGTAAGAAGGTATCATCTGCAAAAGTGCACATGTCCTGTCCCAGTCTAATTCTTAACCAGGATTAGGAAAAATAAAAACTATCTCTTGTGACGCTTTCTCAGCCTTCACTGAATACTTTTTTAAAAATTTAAACGAATAAAGCTATTTAATACTCAGTTTCACCGAAGCATTTTCTATTGTTACGAAATATATCAATTCAATCAATAAGGTTATTTTCCAGCTGCAACGTCATATAGACAACGACGGTTGGCGGCACGGAGCTATCCTGATGCCGTGCAAAGGAAAAACGCCGTATGAGCTTTCAATCGTTGCCAGATTTCTCCTGGCAAATAACTAATTATCAGGAAAATTTTTGAATATTTTTCTGAACAATTACCCAAATAATTTTGTTTATAATTTGATCTAAAACTTCTGCAAATTTCAAGGAAAAATATTCACAATTATCCTCAAAAATGAAAATTTTATCGAGGGAAATTCGACAACTCTCGAATGTTCATAAGATGTTCCTCCTTAGCACTGCAGTATCATGCAGCGCACCCCTGAAACTGATACTAATCCATCGAAATGACGTCGTGTTAAGCAGAGGTGCTATGAACGATTAGACTACCAGAATTGGCAACAGCGTTTCGGATCGGCTCGGTGCAGAGGTTGAGTAACCGGGAATAACTCGAGCGAATCAAGGTGACAATCAAGAAGTCGGATTAGTGACGTCATCACCCACTTTTATGAGTCGTCGCGGCGGTGGACGTCGAGCGCCAGACACGAGCCCGGACTCACGTCTTCGTGTTTCGGACCGAAAATGACGATTTTGACTTCACATACGCGAGCGATTGCAACCGGCGATTGTCGGTTGCGGGTGACATTGTCTTGCGGACTTATCGCCGAAATTCGATTGTCTCTACCAGCCCATTGAAAGCGGTTTCTTTGTTCCAATCGCATTAGTTGCACGTGTCTATGAGATATGATCTACTGGATGATACCAACAAATTATCTAAAAATAATGGCAGTGGCGATTCCAGCAAGTCGGCAACACATTTAATCCTCCATTGAAATCCATTGAATATATCGATTCTAGGTGAGGCAGGCTGTCTCGGCAATACTCGTTTTACATTCATTTTAGGGGAGGAAAAAAAGTGTTGCGAACTTACAAGAATCGTCACTGAAAAATAGCGTTCACGTGAACACACGAGTTGCATGGTTGGTTTCCCGACATCATGGTTTATATGGTTAACGGAATGGATAGCATTATTCATCAGGGTCTCACAGGCAATACCTCCGTAAGTAAAAGCTGTGGTGATTTTCATTTTGAGAGAATTGTGCAACTTATTGGCTAAGTTGCCTTAAAAATAGGGCTGAATTTAGCGTAAGGACTGGATTTTGGAGGATGATTAATTTGGAGAGGCAATGGTCCTCTCATCAGAAATGGTCCATGTGCTTTGTGGAAAAAAATATTTTCCAAAGCCTTCATTTAAATACAAAAAAGTAACGATTAAAATCACAAAAAGTCGCTTCAAGCGAAACCACCGCTGAACTGTTATCATCATAAAACGACAGTAGAAATTCAATAACAAATTAAAATAAGTGTGTGTGGAGGGGGGGGGGGGGTTAGTGAACGAGAACTCAACTTGAGGAAAATGCAGACATTCAAGTATTTCCAATAAGAAATCGTTAGAACTTTTCTTTAAGCCCACTCACGATAAGCGCCGACTTCATGAATAGCCGCGGAGACTTAAACGCAAGGCTAGAAAAGTAAGCGATACGTTTCAAGGAGAAAGGGCGTTATAGCGAGATACGACCTTCCTAGGAATGATGCGAAAGGAAAGAAAACGAGTGAATCAACATACAGATCAATACAAACCAGACAGAAAATGATCTGGATACTTCAAAGGGAACTAATGTTTTGTAGAAGTTGGTATCGAGGAAGTAAAGATCGCTCGAGATGATGGCATTATCACAGCGAATCTTTTCTTTCGAAAATGAGTAGACGGTTAAAAAAAGTTAGACGAAATAGTAGGTCTGAATCATCGATATGTCCTTGAGAGGCTACCCCCGCTGATCGAACAGGAGAAAAGACTGATTGTTTGAACATAGAACTGAAAGATACCACTATTCGAACCTTGAAGTGCGCTTTTCGCATAACCGACTAATTGAAGGAAATTTAGTCCCCTTGCAATATTTAGCATCCTTAAAACCATTTATAGTCCTTTTAAGACAAATTACCCCACATCCCTGAATACATTTGCCTCATTGCCTCATTTTCTTCTTTGTCTATAGATTTTTCTATCAATTTTAATAATCAGCCCGTGGGGTCATATAGACGTTGTAAGCTACACTGAGAAAAAACTATGGTTTATAAACCTATTAGAGGTAAATATGGAACACCACTAATAGTAGTACCTCTACATATAATAATAGCACATATACCTTAGTTATGGTCTCTGTACCTTAATTAGGTACAGAGACCTTAGTATGGTTCACAGACCGAGAATCATTAGTTTATTTACGACTATTATAGGTGTTCCATATTTACCTCTAATAGGTTTATAAACCATAGTTTTTTCTCAGTGTACCAATATCCGCAAAAATCCTGGAATTCGATAACGTGAATCGTTCACCCAAGAGTTTACCCTGATCCACGAATCCTACTTTTTTCTTCATGGTTTGGAATACCAGAGAGGTCGAGCTCTCTACGCAGCGTCCAGCCCACGTATGTACCAGAGGCTTCAAAGAGGCTCATCAATGACTTTTCCGCCTCTATCATTGGCCAGCGGTGCAAGGCGGGGTAATCGATGAGTCTTTTTGAAACCTTAGTTCGTACGTGGGCATTTGTCTCTGCTGTCACCAGTGACGTGGACAAGATGTCCGCGAGGAGATAACGGACACCACCTTGAGTTGCTTCCTCGTCCTCGTGCGCGCGGGAAGAATGTCAAACACCTATCCCGTTGATGGCGGCGGGGAATGCGACGCGGGTAGTTATTACGTGGCTCCGTAACCAGCGTCCGTTGCTCGCGAGGAGTGTAATCTCGTGACGAGATAAGGGGCGACGCCGCGTGGATGCGGACGCGGATCGAGGATCTTCTTCTGTCCGCGGTCCGTCTTCATCGCCGCGGTCGGGGCACGCGGAACGGACGGACCCGGACGGACCCAGCGACTCCGGAAACTTGCGCAACTTTCCACGGACGGCGGCGGCGGCGGCGGCGGATCCGCGGCAACAGGATGCTTTCCGCCGCCAACTACCGCCGAGGTGCGCTGCTCAGATACGCATAACGCACCGAGCTCCAAGACCGCACGGCGCCGTGCGAAGGGAGATCGCTGCGAAAATGTTTGCATGTTGCCAAATTTCCTCCCATTAATGGAGAATTTGCGGGTGTCTGAAATTTGATGAATTCCGTGTTTGAATAGATGCCACCAAATGAGCTGAACACGAAGATACACTTGCTTCATCAATTGAACAATTATTGGAGGAGAAATGACGAAATGAAAAATGATCGAATCTGCTAAAATACAAGCGTTTAAATGGAAAATGTCGCCAGATGACGTCACTAGGCGGCGCATTTTCTCACATTTAAATATATTTTTAGAGTGTTTGTATTTCCCACACGGAGAGAAAAACTTCGTGCATGGGACCCGAAGTTGAGGTCATATGGATCTCTGATGTTTTCTGATCACGCACCTGTAAACTTGAGGTCGAGCTGCCGAAGTTCGGGTCAGACCATCGAGGCACTTCGGTACGTACCGGAGTACTTCAGATGTGATCCGAATCCTTCGGTATATATCGAAGTACTTCAAATGTCTGACCCGAACTTCGGCAGCTCGACCTCGAGTTTTTAGATACGTGATCCGAAAACTTCAGAGATCCATATGACCTCAACTTCGGGTCCCACGCACGAAGTTTTTTTCTCCGTGCACAGCGGAAAAGTTATAAAAAGTACTGCAAAATCAGCTCTTTAGGCACTTTCAGATGAAGCAATAAAAAATTTCCGTTCAAATTCTCCATTATTTTTACGTATACATAATGGCGGTTGTTCATAAAATGTGACCGGATCTGTGAAAATCGACCTTTTTCCGGGTGCAAATTGTCCAGGAGAGCTAAAATTATTAAAAAAAATTGGCGGTTTTGGATTCTTTAGGTGCGATATATCGCATGACAGTTCGACCACGCAAGGAACCGTGACGAATCAGCTTAACGAGAAACGCTTTCTAGAGGCACTGAAAACTCCTAGAGCCTAGCACTCAAAATCGCCAATTTTTTGTTTTTTTCTGAATTTAGGTATCTTGGATAATTTTCTTCCGGAAAATGAGGTCCTTTTTCACAGATCCTGTCACATTATATGAACGGCTACCAGTATAATTATAAATACTCGATCGGAGAAAATTCTCTCATCACACAGGGCGTTGGTTGCTCCTTTTTTGTGTTCCTCTGTGCACTCATGTCAGAATTCTTAACCTAATTTCAATCTGAAAAATGTGACCCGTGCCGTATGATTGGAGGGTCAAATTTTAAATTCAAAAGAAAATCCTAATAATCCGATCATGAAGCTAAGCACAGAACAATTTCTCAAAATCATCATTGAATTTGGTTACTGCCGTTTTGGATTGAAAAATGTTCGATGAAAATAGAGCATCAAAATTTGTTCAACCGCCAAAACTACGGAAAAATCCACATTCGCGAGGAGGCCGGATAACACTGATATTTTCCGGCAGGAATTCCAGTCCGCTAGATCACACAGATCCCGCGGTTGGTTACTCACAGCACAGTTGTCCCTAAGGTCGCATGATTCTGCACAGGTCCTTCATCTCACGGTTGCTGTTCACACGTAATCAAAATTTCCCGCTTAGAGTTAGAAATTTACGTTGCATGTCACTGAATCGAGCTTGAAATGCAATCAAATCAGAGAAAACGCTACGTTGACGCATGAAAGTGAGTTGAACTGACTGACATTAATTTATTGCTAAGAGATGAGAAAAATGACTCATCGCTCATCCACTCGGTCAAATTTTGCATTGATCGCTTTGTGTCATTTTTTTTTCCGTATCGCGAGACCAGTCTACATCTGCTTCTCATATTCATGTCTTCTGCCGGTTTTTTTCACTTGAAGGAGATAGAAAGAGAGAGAGGAGTAAGAGTATCTTGTAAGTTGTAGAGTGAGTAAAATGAAAGAAATTAAAATGTGTCCCCTAGAACTTTTTATCCTTCGTTATGTCGAAATTAGCTCTGATTATACCATAACTCAGATGTAATTTTCTTCAAATTAGATTTTAACACTCAAACAGTTTTATGTATTAATACACGAAAATGACGCCACATTTATAGGCAGAGATACTGATAAATTTCATTAACCTAACAGTTACGGTAAATTTGTTTACATCAAACTTTCGTTAAAAAAATGCGTCAAGACGAAAATTCATAGGATAACCATAAATTCATCGAGAAGTAATACATGCACTGCCGTATAGGGAAAAACGCCTTGTGAACATCCGAATGATGCAACATTTCCCCACCTAATAAATTAATTTTGGAAGAAAGTTATGCATATTTTTCCTTGACATTTCCAGATATTTTAAATTAAACTGCGCATAAAATTGTCCAGAAAATTGTAAGAAAAATCTTTACAACTTCCCAAATAAACGAGGAAAAAACGCTAAGAAATTCCGAATGGGTTCGAATTATGTATCTAACAAGGTAGTAAAATAGTGCTAGGTCCGCACCATTTCGCGTAACAAACACTTACTGAACTTGCGGAACTCTCGGAAAGCACATGCTTTTAAGCCTTAATACTTTTGTTTTTCCCGCAAAATAGTGTGGACCCAGCACTAATTTCCTCAATATATTCGTTTTTATCGAAGAAAATTTGGCTGAGGGCTCATACTATGTTTTTTCTTCGCACATTAGTGTAAAGCTGACGAGATAGAACACGCTTTCGCTACGTCAAGTAGTCACGTGGGCGGCTTATACTAGAAGGATGGGCGTGTTAATAAATGGTGTCTCATAATGTATTCTGCCCCCGTCTCCAGCGGCTTCCAGTTCAAAAGTAGCCAACATTATTCGGTACCAGCTTGGTATCCTGGTCTCGTGCGTGGTTCTCAACTTCAGCCAAAAACATTATTAAATTGCAAAGCTTAGAGCGCGCACAGAACGGCCAAATTCTAATGTACTCTATGACTTAACTTAAATACATTTTAAGAAAGAAACTATTAATGAATCGGAACGTGCGAAAAACGCTAATGTCCATGTTTCCAGTCTTAAGTTTTTGGAGTTCATAATACTTTTCGGAGTTGGTTGCAATCACGAAAGAGGCGTAAAAACTCGTCTTCGGGTTTCCTTCATCCAAAAACCAGTCCTTTCGTCGCTTTTATGGTTGTATCAACTCTTAAAAGTATTATGAACTCAAAAAAACTTAAGACTGGAAAAATGGACATTAGCAATTTTTGCACGTCTCGATTCAAATAATGTCTGATCCAAAAAAAGGTAAATTGTTACTGAAATTTTTTAGAAAAATTGAATGAAACACTGGAAAAAAAACACATTGGATCTAGAGTCCAGACTCTTAAAAACATCGACAAGAAAAAATACTCATGATTTAATCGGGTTTTCTCTTAAATCAAGAACCAAGCCTCTTAATTTGAGCGGATTTCCTTTTGATTTAAGAAAAAATCTGATTGCATCAAGAGTATTTTTCTTGTCAATGTTTTCAAGAGTCTGGACTCTAGATCCAATGTGTTTTTTTTCCAGTGAAAAACATGTGTGTGTATTTTTTTTAACAGAGGCGCTATCAGAACATATCACATTAAAGGTCAGCATTTGGGTCATGTCTCGGGTGTAAAAATTACATAAAGGTTAACAGCAAGCTTCATTAAAGTCGAAGACGAAAACGAAATTATTCAATCGACTTGCCACGAACACGCTGCCTAGTTTGGCAACCACGTTATTTCGTGTTCCTCCCATTCCCCCATCTCAAAATACGCTCATTGCACGTTTACCCGTACTTCAGTGCTCTAGTTCGTCAAAGCCAATTATTCCGGCCACACAAAATGTGCCGACAGGTAAATATTTGAATGGGTATTATATTCTTCCAGTATTTTCGTCGCCTGTGCGCTTCTCATCGCGTACCGAGGAACACGCTTAATATTCTCGTTACGTAATATTTGCACACAACACCCATGTGCAGAGGATATTTTTCGCGGATTCTCATTAAAGCAGTCGAACTGAGTACTAAATGAGCAAGAATTTTAACGTGTCAGGCGCATCTTTTCATACGCATCCGCTCGTGTGGTACCTATATATTTGTATATGAACGCGAGCTATTCCTCACATTTCTGATCATTCATTATTAGCGGTAATTTTTGAGGATCAATTAGACACGATACTGCCGTGCTATGAAAAATGCAGTATGCACACTCGATTGTTGCTAATTGGTCAGTTGCGCTGGTCACAGAATTGTGTTTTGGTGTTTGATTCTTGAGGATTAGTTGTAAATAAAAAATAAAAAAAACCCCGCAACTTTCTACGTTCAATATTAACAGAGGTATCGGGCTTTGAAACATTCGGTTTATGATGTCATCCACCGCGATACCCTGGGTTTCTTCCACTTTCCTTTCATCAATCAGTAAGACATACATTTACTCTAGTTACTTAACGTGATAATGATGATAATATTCAATTTTAGAATTTTAGTGTCATTACGGTCTTGGAACCCTTGATAAAGGGTCAGAATTGTGTTTTGATGCTAGATTCTTGAAGATTTTGAAATCCGAGTTTCACATTGAGTGACAAGTGCAAAAGAGTGTCTCATTGTTAGACGGAACCAAGGTGGAAGAAACCAAGGGTGTCAATGCCACAGTGGATGACGTCATAAACCGAATTTTCCAATACATAATATTTTGGGTATTATTGAACAAAGAGAGCTATTTTTGGGCAGATCTTATTATTTTTGGCAAATCTATAAGAATATATCATCAAAACACGATTCTGAGACCAGCGCAACTGACCCATCACCAGAGACGTTTAATTTGATACCACTCTGCCTTCCACAATTAGACATTACAGACTTTAGATCATTGTCCGGATCACACATCTAAAGTAATTTTCTGTTTTGTTCCTGTATTTTGACTCTAACTTATTTCGATATAAAACCAGCCAGAACACCGACCTCTTAAAATTTCCCATGTTTAACGAGCAAATGGCGTGACCCCTTTCGACACCGACCGTAATCCATTCTATTAAGAAACGAATCGAAAGTAAACGATACAATCATATTTCGAGGATGCTCAAATGAGAGGCTGAGCCTGATTGCTGAAGGACTCGCCGGATGCGGCAAGCGCAAGACGACTTTCACCTCGAAAACAATTCCTATCAGTTCTCCGCTCCCCCAACTATAAAATTGGCCGCATCAAAACTGCCAGGCTTCGGGAGGAAGGGACGGATAATTGCGGTGCTTGGAAGCTCAGCCACTTTGGAGAAATGCTGTTCGCCCGCAATCATACTCGTCGAAGTTTTTCGAACATGATTTGAGGTTTATTAACGGAATAATTATAGGGGCGAAGCGCTTTTTTCTAACCGGCCGCATTTCTTAATTGAAAGGGACATTTGAGCCTTGGATATTTCAGATTTGACCTGGTGGGGAAGTAAGAAGAGCTGCGGGCTGATTGTTGAGGCTGATAGACAAAGTCTACAAAAAGGATATGGAGGGATCCTATTGGTGGAAGCGGGTGGTTGCAATGGACATATGAGGTAAGCAATAGACTAACTTAGGGCAACCCACTAAAAACCCTACAGTTAGCCCAGCATTTCCCACCCTCGTCTATAAAAACCGCCCATTTCAACCAATGGGATCGCTCTATACTCCCTATGTCTTCTTAGTCCATCGCTTTGTCTATCAATTTCAAAAATAAACCCGCAGGTCCTACCGCCAGTCAATTCGATTATGAAGGGTTAATCTGGCAGTAAACTTTCACGAGCGATCGAAGAAATCCATTGACCACGGGGAGAACAGGTGGTCTGCCTCCGCCGCTTCCATCTTCCAAACTTTGAAACTTTCGAGGAAAAATATTCATAACTTTCGTCAAAAATGTACATCTTCTGAAAGGAAATTTGGCAACATTCGAATGCTCATTCGGCGTTTTTCATTTGGACTGCATTTTTAAATTTGGAGCTATAAATTCTAACTTATCAGAAAAAACACTTACAAGCATGGGGAAACTAATGGTATACATACGTTGTTTTTAAACCGGGCCAAACTTTATAGTGCTAAATTACAAAATTTTGTAAGAATGGTAGAAAAGGTATGATGAAATAAAGTAGGGTTTATGAATTGGACTCATTGTTGAAAGAAATCCAATATTTTCTAAAGAAATATTTTCTCTCAATCCCATCATGAAATCATGAAACTGGGTCAATTTGTTTATTTTCTAGGGAAATGTTCCTTATCGCGGACTTAACAGGGTCCCGCAACATGATCCTCGGCACGAACAAGACATCAAATGATTCGGACTGCGTGCAAGCATCGAGAATAATAGGATCGCGCTAAGATAAAACCGCGTACATACTTCGAGATTCTGGTGGCGTTGCGTGGTTCTTTTTACGCATGCCATTGTGCATGGATAATATGAGCTTTGAGCTTGATGCGCGTAGTTGCTCACACACTTCCAATTTCCGACTCGTGATAACTTGATAACGATCCGCCCTGTTTCAGACACCTTCCTGAGACGTGCTTTAGCTCGCTGATTGTGAAGCTGCGTCGCTCTTAAATTAGTTCCTCGAGTGGGCTGCGTGTTTAATTGTCCGTTTCCAGATGGAACGCAACGCAATCTCGATTCATTCAGGTTTCTCCCCCATCGAGAAGGTGTGGATTTTGGTTCGTGTTATAGATTTTAGAAACTAGAGAATATCTCGTTGTGTTGCTTGGACACTTCTTTGAAATTAACGTCTTCTTTCATGAGATGCGTTCGTGATAGTTTATGGTGCACGCTTTGAATTTTTAATTGGGGTTAAAATATAACGTATGTGTCTTCCGCCGTCTATGGTCCGGGGCAAAATTCATGCCAGCTCGAAGTTAAAAATTAGAAGTCATAAAAATATAAATACTCAATTAACTTAAATTAACTTAACTCACTTAAACTCAACTACCTCATTAACTCATTCCTATTCCATTTCAACCAATTTCCAAAGATTATTACTGAAAAAAGTGTTCGTAAATAGAAATATACTGACAAAAAGAAACCAAAATCATTAAGATAATCAAAACCTTCAAATTAAAACAACTAATAGGAACCTGCATACCCGCAACCTACCGTAAGATTTTAGAGGATGGTTATTTTGAAAGTGCGATAGTCTGCTCATTGGAAATGATCAGCGAAGCCTCTGCGTTTAGGAGCGTTTTGGGGGAAAAAATCTGCCCCAAAACCTTAATTATAATATGAAACTAACGATACCTTCAATCAAAAGCACCTCTGAATTTTGTTACTATCATAAAATGACGATAGAGGAGGCCCGAGGACAAATAAACATAAGTGTGTGTGTGGCGGGGGGGGGGGGGGGGGGGGGGGGGAGGGGGGGTGCTAGAAAATGAGAACTTAACTTTCAGAAAAATTAACGTATTCGCTTGTTTTTAATGAGTAATTGTTAGAACTTTTCCATTTTCACTCATAACAAGCGTGAGTTCATCAATAGCCTTGGAGACTTTAACGCAAGGCTAGAAAAGTAAGCGATGCGTTCCAAAGAGGAGAGGGCGTAATTGGAAGACATAACCTTTCGAAGAATGATGTGAGAGGAAAGAAAAAGAGTAAATCAGTACATAGATCAATAAAAATTGGGGAGAAAATAATCTGGATACATTAAAATCCAATAAAAATGTTGTAGAAAATGGTATCGAGGGAGTAAAAACCTCTCAAGATAATGCTTTCAAAGCGGATTTTCACTTTTGAAAATTAGCAAACGGTTAAAGAAAAAAGTTAGACGGTCTTTGTCATTTTTTCCCCTTGACGACGCCTCTTCGATCCCTCACGCTGATTGAGACTGGAGGACGAGGTGATTGTTGGAACATGAAACTGAACGATACCACTATTCGAACTTCAGAGTACGCTTGTTGCATTACCGACTAATTGAAGGAACTTTAATTCCTCTTCAATCTATAGCATCGATACAATATATTAAAGTGTGCTTTACGCTTTTAAAGTACTCTCTCACCCGCGGCAGCGGCGCAGCTAGGAATTCTTTAAGGGGGGAGGGTCCATTCAAAAACGTGACGGTAAATTTACTTTATTTTGTGTACGTTCCTAAAAATATTTTATTTCTGCCCTCCAAAAGTAAAAAAAAGGTACACTAAACGAGGCTGGGAAGGGGGGTTTGGTCCAGACCCCCTGGACCCTTGCCCCTTTGTCTACGCCACTATCACCCGGTTTACTTCAAAATTCGCGCGAATTCAAAGAAACATTGGATCTTGAAGGTGCAGACCGAGCGTTGCAAAGGACCGTTCGTGCCGCGCCGCCGTTAACATACGTCCAGGTTATACAACTGCCGCATTCACATCCGTGACTAGGAAATGTATCTCTCCCACTCCCCCCTGCCCGGGTCAGGGCATGAACGGGCCATTTCGCCCACAACCACATCCAACGTCCAACGTAGTTACGGTGCACAGTGGACCGAGCCGACAGGAGAGGTCGGACAAAATTTGGAAACTTCAAAAAGCTTACTACTCCGTTTTTACAAAACTTTGAGGTTTTAAAAGTGGTTTCATTGGTTTCCCCGTATACTGCCGTGCTAAGGAAAAACGCCGTATGAATATTTGAGAGTTGCCAAATTTCCTTCGATAAAACATTCATTTACAAGGGAACTAATGAATATTTTTCCTTGAGTTCTTCAGGACCTTTAGGTGAAATTGCTAAAAAAAATTATCCGAAAATTATCGGAAAAATATTCATAAGTTCAATGGTAAATTCATGTTTAATCAAATACAATTTGACAACGCCAGAAGGTTCATACGGCGTTTTTCCTCAGCACGGCAGTATAACTGTTTTCTCAAAACTCCCTTTGAAATTTAAAATGTGACAAAATAAACATCAAAATTTGCAGTTTGAGTCAAAAATTTTATGTCGGACCTCTCTAATTGACTCGATCCGCACTGTGCGGCGGAGAACCGACACGAAGTCTTGCCCGCTCGCTGCCGTCGAGATAAAAATCTCTCCTCTCGTTTTCTGGAGCCCAAAACGAGCTGAAATCCGTGGCCTCCTGTACTTACTAGAACCGAGCAACGGATCGCGGTGACTAGGATTTGTGGGTCCCAATCGGAGCGCTTAAAATCGGACGTAGAGCATGGATTCGTGATGAGGGTTTTTAAGAGGAGTGTTCAAAAAATTGAACTACCGCGCGCGCCGGTGGCAGCGCGGTTCTCCAGCACTGCCCTCCTGAAGAAAAACACCGTATAAACCTTCAGACGTGGCAGAATTTCCTCCGATGAGACACGAATTTCCTAGTAAAATTATGAGTATGTTTCGCAAAATTTATCAGACAATTCGTCGTTCCCCACACGAAAGAACATAATAACATTTCATTATTGCCACATTTACCAGCACAGATTGTATTTTAACCAGAAGGATCTTGGACATTTCTAACTGAGAATTTGACCGATTCTTCTTCTGATCTCATACAAAAATCAGAATAAATTGTGGAAGAAAATTATATGGATACATTCTAGTAAAAAATTAAATTGTTTGATTCAATTCTGCAACCTCGGAATGGAGTTATGTTCCTTCGTGCGGAAATCGACGAATTTTTTTCGCAATGTCTTCTAAAGTTTCTGAAAATTTCAGGAAAAAATGTTCATAACTTTTCTCAAAAATAAACATTTCATCGAAGGAAATTTGGTAGCTCTCGAATGTGTTTCCAGCGTTCTTCCTCAGCACAGCAGTGTAGCTCAGGGAGCCAAATAAACTACATTTTGTAGTTCGGGACCACTATTTTCAGCTCATTTCACAAAGAACATTTGTATGATAGTTTGCCTGTGCGGAAAGGTGCTGTTACTGATGAGCTAGAAATAGTGGTGCCTCGTCAAAATATTTAAAAACCATAACGATAAGCAGCACAGTGCCGATCCTCGAGAGTTGGCAACACTGGAGTCCGTCCAATCAAACGCTTGTAAAGTAATCGATAATTTATAATGGATTTAAATGGAGTAAAAATCAGCGTTACCAACTTGCAGCGATTGCCACAGGCGCGGTGATCTATCGTCAACGACGCCACTCAAGCTGAAAATTAAGTGGCCCGTGAACTTTATGGATTCATCGATGGTGTTAGGGCTCGGACATATTTTCCTCTTTATCCCGTGGCTAGTGGCTGGCCGTTTCTGGATTTGTAATTTGATTTGTTTGATGTGAAATTTTACGATATACGTTGAAAATTCGCTACTTAACGGTTTCAAATTTGGGGCCATTATGGGCTCCTTATACCGTTGCAATATAGAAGGCTCGCTCCCGCTATAATTGGTCACGTTCTATGCAGAATATGAGCAGGGTTGCCATGATAATGAATTTAAAGAGCTTTTTAGACAGTTCTCGCCTAGGAGCAAAACTCTAAATAAGATTAAATGTTTAAAACAAAAAAACTAGCAACAACAATAGATCTGATATTTTAAAAATATTCATAAAACTGTAAGCTTCTAAATCATTCTCGTTTTCTCAGTTTCGAAGTTGTATTTTGTACTTCTCCTTTAATTTGCTGTGAGATGTACGCAAGTATAATAATTTGTCTGTATTAATAAAGAAAAGGTACGATTTTGATCGACTTGATGTAGCTAACCAACTCAACTTAGAACGACTAACTTAGATTTGCTCTTAGAGGGTAAAATTTTGAAATTCTTCAGTTTTCTTTGCGTTGAATGAGACAGAATTGGATTGAATTTTGGAATTAAGAACTAAAAGTTCTGGTTCAGTTAAAAAAAACAACATACGTAACATTAGTTTCCCAATGCACATGAGAGTTTATACCGATGATCCAATTGTGGTCCAGATAGCAAAATTCAGTCTAATTAGAACTAGGGAAAGAAAAGAAGATACAAAAGTCACATCAGCCTGGATGCATCAATCATCAGTTGATCCATTGGTTAGCATGTAAATATCTGTTGAATGGTACAATTTTTGGATGTGACATTTGTCTCTTCTTTTCTTTCCCCAGTTCTATCTCTTCTGAGCTGAGGCTGAGTTACCACACACTGGAAAAAAAACTCATTGGATCTAGAGTCCAGACTCTTGAAAACGTTGACAAGAAAAAGGACTCTTGATTCAATCAGATTTAAGCTTAAATCAAAAGGAAATCCGCTCACATTAAGAGGCTTGGTCCTTGATTTAAGCTTAAATCTGATTGAATCAAGAGTATTTTTTCTTGTCGATGTTTTTAAGAGTCTGGACTCTAGATCCAATTTGTTTTTTTTCCAGTGCAGTTCATTTTCTTCCCACCTCATGAACCTTTTTGCCTGATTCTACACATAATTTTCTTAACAGACAAGGTCAGCATTGAGTCACATTATTACCTACGGCCCACCATGTGATACACATAACCAACTTTCCCTAGCGAGCGGAGTTCCGCCCTCCATCATACACTCCGGTAGGGTGTTTCCCCGTAGACAGGGTCATAAACTAGGAACTAAAGACAGGGGAAGTCAAACCTTGTTCGGCGCAGGGGCGTCTCCTCCTGAATCGGTAGAGAGAAGTGTTGGTGTTGTTGGACGCCGACGACACGGAGGAAGAGGATCGGGAGGACACCGAGTTAGGTCGAGGCGGGGTCGGCGGTAGCGGAGGCAAAGGGCCGTTCATTGCTCCGGAACGCCGCCAGGGGCGCGCAAGTCGAGGCTCCCAAAAGTTCCCCCTCACAGTTCCGCACCATTGTGCACGCACCCCCCGCAAGCACCATCCACCGTTCCACTCGGGTATCCACACAGCACTGAGTCGTATCCGATTTGAAATGGGATTCCTTCGGGCTTCCTTATCGTTCTTGGAGCACTTGAACTTTTTAGTGAATTAATCCGGATTTTAGCTAGCTCTAGGATAGGAGAAAACAAATTTTAATCTTTCTATTTCTGTTTCTTGTTTAGAGCCTCATCTCCCCCGCCACGTTTTGAAGGCGAGCACAGATAATCAGTCCTCCCCCCGAAGGTAATGGAGATGTTGCATGTGTGAGGAGATGTTGCATGTGTGAGGAATTTGCGATTTGACTGTTGATTCTTAGGTATAAGTTCGCGAGAAACACGATGCACTATGGTCTGGGGGCGCCGAATGGAGAATTTGCACGCAATTTTTTTATTGCTTCATCTGAAAGTGCCTAATGAGCTGAGTTCGCAATATTTTTCATAATTTTTTTCTGACATGGGAAATTGGAGAAAAATTGATTTAAAAGTGAGTAAATGCGCCGCCTTGTGACGTCATCTGGCGGCATTTCCTATTTAAACACATGTATTTTAGCAGAATCGGTTATTTTGTCATATCTCCTCTAATAATCGCTCAATTTATGAATCAAGGGTATCTTCGTGTTCAGTTCACTCAGAGGATTCCACTTAAACAGGAAATTCATCAAATTTCAGACCCTTGCAAATTCTCCATTGTGGCCATAAATCAGGAAATGATCAGAATATCATGAAATTTGGTGTACTTATGTTTTTTGGGTCGCTGAATTCAAATTTGACCTTAGTTTTACAAAATTCTTAAATCCAAGATGGCGGCAGGCCCTTGAAACCAAAAAATTAGAAGAAAAGCCAAAATATGATTAGAATACCAAATTGAATGTCAGTTTAATGTTTTGAAGGTTGTCTCACTATAATATGAAATCTATTTTTCAATGATCAAGAGGTTATCAGGGCAGAAGCCCCAAAAATACGTATTTAATCCAGAAAAATAAGAGGAGAAGAAATGATTGAAATTGAATCAAGTCAGTACTATGTTTTTCGGTCTATTGATCCTGACTGGAGCGTAAGTTAAAAAAATTGCACATTCAATATGGTGATATTCGTGTTAGCAAGACATATGGCATTAGCCCTTTAGGGCGCCCCCTCCCCGAACCAAAAATTGTCCCTAAAAATTTTCATTTCTAGCGATTTTTTAAAAATAATTTACTCTTTGATCATCAAACCCTGCTAGCAAAGTTTTCTAGATATACTCAATACTACTTAGACCTAAATAGCTTTGACATTCTTATACTCATTGGAGGCTGTCAACCATTCTGCGCTGATTTTCATGGTTAGAATTATTATAAAGATTCTAGGCCTAATGAATCGTGGCCAAAAATCCGATTTTTGAAAGTACTAAAATCTGGCAATCGAGCATATAATCCTTATCTACATCCTTTAGTAGGTGTGAAATGACCTATCAAATCTTATGTAATTGTTTTTACGATCAGATATATGGTGGCGAACTTCACATCCTCCGAGGTAAGTAAACAAACGTGAGAATTTAAAGTGCACGTTATCGTGTATTGCCTTGTGTCGTTTTGTGATAAGTTGGCGTAAATCCCCGATCAAATATGGACAAGAAAGGTGAAAGTAAGTACTTTTTGATGGTTTAATCGTTTTTATTATTAAGATTAATTTTATGACCACCATGAGACTCCAAAGTTTTGTCCTAATTTAGGCAAAAAATTGCCTTCACCTTAAGTTTTAGTTATCACTAACACGAGCTAACACGTTCTTATCAGTGCAAGAATGTAGCTCATAATGTTCCTCTAACAGCATATCATAGGTTTTTTTGCATCTTCTTGCCTCTGGGGCCTTCAGACCCAGACCCAGATCAGACCCTAAAACCTTGCGGATTACCATTCTCGGGTTGCCTAGCCAGAAATTGAACTCGGAACCTATTGATCTTAAAGCCAGCACTCCAACCACTACGCACCACAGCGGGCCGAGTTAATAAATTTGTATTATGTATACAGGCTAAAGAATAAAAAAAAAACCTAAGTTTTATCCACCATTTGTCGTTTTTCCGGAGAAAATATTATTTTGCTTAAAAATGAGGTTTTTTGCAAAAAAAATTTATTTTCCGGAAATCTGGCAAGTGCTGGAAAAAACTGATATCATTTTCGGATTCAGCAGCCAAAAATACATATGAATCACCCTATATCAAACGTTGACCTTGTCTCATCTCTCTTATCTCCTTCTGCAATGAAATCAGATTGCGCAGAAAATCGTATAAGTCCTTCACTAAAATGACCAAAAAAGGCCCCAGACGCAAAAATACGCAAAAAAACCTGTGATATCCTGTTAGAGGAACATATGAGCAACATTTTTGCACAAATGAGAACGTGTTACCTCGTGTTACTGGTAACTAAAACTTAAGGTGAAGGCAATTTTTTGCCTAAATTAGGACAAAACTTTGGAGTCTCATGGTGATCATAAAATTAATCTTAATAATAAAAACGATTAAACCATCAAAAAGTACTTACTTTCACCTTTCTTTTCCATATTTGATCGGGGATTTACGCCAACTTATCACCAAACGACACAAGGCAAGACACGATAACGTGCACATTAAATTCTCACGTTTGTTTACTTACCTCGAGGATGTGAAGTTCGCCACCATGTATCTGATCGTAAAAACAATTACAGAAGGTTTGATGGGTCATTTCACACCTACTAAAGGATGTAGATAAGGATTATATGCTCGATTGCCAGATTTTCGTACTTTCAAAAATCGGATTTTTGGCCACAATTCGGCGCCCCCAGACCATAGTGCGATGGTGCCACTGGTTTCCTCTGAAATCAACTCCTAAGCTCAAAAAAAAGCTCTCAAGTTGAGGGCAAAATAGAGGGGATATCCCACGCTATCCAGAGAGTCCACCTCTACATCAAGACGAACTCTCCACGCAAAGATAGGGAGCAAATACATTGACGGGGCTGTCACTTTACTTGGGGACTCTAAAACTGAAAACATGGCATCCTTGCTAATGTATTTTCTCCCTATCTTTGCATGGAGAGTTTGTCTTGATGTAGAGATAGACTCTCAGGGTAGGGTGGGATATCCCCTCCATTTTGGCCTCAAGTTGAGAGCTTTTTTGAGCTTGGGAGTTGATTTCAGAGAAAACCAGTAGCACCATCGTGTTTCTCGGGAACTTTTACATAAGGATCAACAGTCAAATCGTAAATTTCTCACACATGCAACATCTCCATTAGAGTCCTGTGGAATATACTTTACTGCGAGAATAAAAATAATCATCAAGACTTTAATTAGCTTCGCCAAAATTCGACCAAGGTCGAAATTTAGGTAGATTTATGGTGAACCTCTCCGTTCTACCTACTCCTTCCCCTTCTACTGGTTTTCACTTATTGTTAGACTCGAAAATGCCCTAGGGCGGGGTGGAACCTGTGCTCTCCTTGGTATACATAAAACAGGCTTGGAGAAGAGAGGCCCTAATATTCCAGAGCGTGTAACAATTTTTGAAGACCTCCGATTTTCTTGCTTTTTTGGCTGGCGTTAAAGTCTCTGGAGCAAGATGCGCTCAGTTCGGGCTGAAGGTTAGAAGCACCGGTTGCTTTCGTAACAGAGTTTTCTCACAGATCACAGATGCACAGGGTAATTATGACGCATTTGCGGGGCTAATGACTTTATCTGATCGAATCGCTTTCGCAACTTCACCGTCGCGTCGCCGCTCGGATGATCTTGACCGTTTTGCTTATTCCGCTGCTCATGATGAGTGTGAGAGCCGGAGAAAACCACTCGACTTGCCCGACGAGCAGAGCTTGGATCGTTCGCGATGAAGTCCACTCTGAGGTGCCGTACTGATTGTGAGTCATGAATTTAGAGGATGGAACCGAAATAAAGAGAAAGAAAAGAGATGGAAAGATCAGTCCGCTTGTGGGCAGACAACTTTGCAGATGTCGAGAGCCAAATTCATGGAAAAAGGGGGTCCGAGCAGTGGTGCTTTTTACGTAACCTAGGAAAGAATTGTTTTCCAGAGAAAGTAGAGATGGTATTTCTTAGGTTTATAGTATTGTATATTATATATGGTTTGTTTATAGTATTGTTAGGTAGTAGTTGAGGAAACAGTTTTTTCTAAACATTTTAAGAAGCAAGTGCATTAAACTTCTTCTTTAGCTCAATCCTCAGCATATATCTTCTACAAATCGTATTGATTATTGATGGCAGAACGATTATTGGTAATAATTGGACTGCATTTTGTAATTAAGAATTATAATTTCTGGCTCAGTTTAGAAACAGCGTACCTATGTTTCTCCCTTACTTGCAGTTTCCCGAGTACGTACGTACAGTACGTACTCAGTTTCCCAATGTTTATAAGCGTTTTCACAGACAAACGAGAAATTTTAGCTCCTAATGGCAAAATTTCGTCCAATTCTTCAATTGAAATTTTCGAAGATTGCATGGAAGGGTACTTCTTCAGATTTACATTTTATTAGGGCATCACATTTTAAAAACTGAGAACTATTACCATTGACTTCTCTGGTGTAAGCTAATTTTATAAGACCTGACCGAACTTAAAAGTAAGATGATGCGAAGGTTTTCCTTTAACTCAACATGGCGTTGATTTAGCATGCCCTATGAGGATGTTTAGTCTTTTTCCATTGACATTGCTAAAGAAAAGATTGATATGTATTACATCTTTAACCTCGGTTTATAGTCAGTGTGAGGCTGTCTTTTGCAATCTGACTTCAATGTAGGCGTGTGTACATGGACACTCCTCATTACAATATTTTGACTGCTCCAATAAGGAAACCCGACTCAGAGGTACGAGAATAAAATGTCGAGTTTTCCCATGCCATTTAAGGATAAGAGATCAACTGGGCGTTTAAAGCTTTCAGCGTCACGAGACGAAAAAGGGAAAATGGGGGAAAAAATTAGGTGCAAATAAACACGATTCGGTATTATCGCCGCGAATTTTTCAGTATTGATCATCCTTTGTGAATAATTAATTTCAACGAGACAATGTTTTTACTCTTCCTCTGCAGCTCTAGTCAAATTTTTACGTATTCCATTTTCCAAGAGCAACTTATGCACTTTACTGATGAGGGATACAGAGGCATGCTGGTTTCTAAGTATGCCAACTAACTACTGGGTACTGTTCACACTCTGCTTGTCACAATTTGAGTCAAGGACATTTAAAATTATACAGAAACCGACGTCTTTAAGGTCAAGGATTTGGAATTGTAAACTCATTAGAGAAACAATCACGACACGAGTTGGTATGTCAACCTGATTATTATTTAATTGTCTTCCACAGCTAATTGCAGCCCGGCATTGTTGACTGTCATCAAAAACCCATTTTTTTTTTATCTAAGACTTCAAAAGTTAAATTCGCAGTCAAAAACAAAAGCTCCTGCACATGTAAGAGGAACAAAGATTAGAGCTGGAAATCGTTTAGTCCACTTAGGTACTAACTGATAGAAAGTCATCCCACGATAGTTTTGGCATATCACACGATACTTTATCCTAACCTAATCTAATCGAACCGAACCTAACCTAACCTAACCTAACCTAACCTAACCTAAAAGCACCTCAGAGCGGACTTGCGATAGAATCCAACACTTTTCCCTCAAGTGGGCACACGAAACAGACGCGGTTCTTTATTTTAAGTGATGATACCACTAAATTGATGATTGCACCAAAAATTCAAAAAAAAAAGAAGAAACTCCAAGCAGTTGCGCTTACGATATGATGATAATCACAACAATGGGTAAATGAATCGTGCTAGGAACAGCACTACCGAAAAAACTTGCAAACTTCTACCGTATCCACGACTAAAATCGCACTTTTTTCAGGTGCACAACACAAACCGCAAAACCAAAACCCACGAACGGAAACTGCAAAAACTACAATACGGAGGAATATGGCGTCGGAGGCGGCGGCACAGGTCTTCCCCGGTGCGCAAGAGCTCGCGAACTGGCATCTGTCGCGGGCGCGCCGCACGGCGACCTTGGCTCGAAAAAAACAACAACAGCGCGAACCGACACCGGGACTGAGTTACCGCGGCAGGCGGGAGCGGAAAACCGCGGGGAACCCGGTAAGCCACGGCCTGGCACGAGCGGAGGGTGTCGGGCGACGAAAAAAGCGTCGGGAAAAGGGGGATAATCGAAGGAAACCCCACTAATTCGGGTCGGATGAGCACCGCGTCGCGGGGAGGGGAGGGGGGGCGCCGCGGGGAGGGGAGGGGGGGCGCCCCGGTCTCCGACCGTAATCCAACTTTCACTTACTCGGCTCGAGATTACCCAACAGACAATAAGCCCCCCCCCCCCCCCCCCCCGACGTCGTCGTTCGCACGCTCTCTTTGCGCTTCGAGTTCTCTGTCTCTCTTTCGCTCCCCCTCTGTTTCTCTTTCGGTCTTTCTCTGCGCCCTCGCGAGCGAGCGTTGCCGTTTTGATGGTTTCGGATGGTAATCCTGGTCTCCTTAGGTTTTAGAAGCGACAGAGATGGACTTCTGGCGTAGATCCGCTAGTAACTTACATGGTAAGGTCATGTTCAGAGAATGGTAGGAGATAGGTTGCCGAAAGGTCCTAAATTGGGTCCTCTTAGGAGAGGGCCCAGCGAAGAGAGCGCCTCTAGAAGGTGGAGGGATGGAATTGAAGTAGAAATGTCAAGGTGCTTGATGCCCGAAGGATTATGGTTCCATAGGGGACAATGGCAGTGAAGTATCGTAAAACGCAAGTAGAGCGATATGTATGTACATCATAGTTTCATAGACTTGCATCCAAGATAGTTGCGTTGTCTTTATCTTCTAAACCGGAAGACGGAACCGAGCAGGTGCAATGAAAATAATGAGAGGAGGAAGAAAAACAAGAGACAGAATTAATTAGAGAAAGATGGAGGAGGGATGAAAATGGATAGGAGAAGATTGAGAGTTGAGTGGTTCTTATATTTTTCTTTGATAATAAGAAGCCCTTCAATTTTGTTTTAAATTTAGTAAAATGATGTTATAAACCAAAAACTAGGGCCTTTTTCTGGAGCTATTGACTTTTTCATCGTTTGGCTTATTCTTCAGCACTACTTAGACGTAAAAGCTTAGTAGGAACTCCTGAATTTTACGATCAATATCTTAATCTGATCCTGCTGCAGATCCCACTTTTCTGGATTTTTCATCCCCGCGGAAATCCTTGTATTTTCTTGCTTTTCCCAGATTCTAGGTTTCATGCACCAAATTGACTTGACCTCTGATCTTTCTAGACCACCGCACACGCAATCGCTCTCTAAAAGCTTGTTTTTCCTCAAAAAGAAAGCTCTATTTGCCGAGGAGTTTGAAACATCGCAGTGAAGATTTCCAAGTCATCAATTCGTGTTTCCGTAGCTACGACTATTATTTACCTAGCAAACGATAAAGTTGACCTGGCAGTGCGGACTGGTAATCGGTTCGTGATCGCGGCATGACCAAAGTTCGGCACCGCTCCTCTGCAATTATCGACACTGCCAAACCGTCGCATGATCCCTGCTCATTCCGCCCGAAAAAGTAAATCAATCCGCAGAACCGACAACAGCGGTGTAAACAAAGTTTGCAAGGACCGGTTCCATCATAGTCGAATTTGAGGAATATTTCAGTCGGACTCGGTAGTAGAGTACGTAAAAAAGTCGATTCGGAGCACAACTTCTCAACGGTGACCGGTTGCTGTTTGGCACCTCTCGATCGGGCGGTGGCCTTCCACCTCGGCGTTTCGGCGACCGGTTTGAGTGTTGACTTACTTGACGCCCACCAGAATGCGCGGGCGATGGGCTTACCATGGACGCCGGCTCTTGCTCATACACTGGTTCTTATTCGGCGTATAACCCCAAGTTTTGCATGAGCATGACCTTCAGCAGAATCTGAAGAGAGCGCGGAGGCCCTCGCGAGAATGGAGTTTAGCCAAGAATCAGGGATCTAAGACTTGATCTTCGCTGATAGCTACATTTACACCAGGAACCCGATGGTGACATTGGTTTTGTCTCATTTACACACTAAGGCTTATAAAAAGCTCCCGATAGAGACAAAAAATAAAGAAAACTTTGGCTTCATATTGTCATACGAAAGAAAAATGTTGAAAGAAAACTGAGAGATTGAAAATTTTTTTTAGCGAAAATATGGACAACCGGAAGGAACTATGAGTCCCTTTCCATAAATTTTTCAGGAATTTTGCGGATTGAATTGCGGAGGAAATTTCCTGTCGAATTCAAAGAAAGGAAATTCATAAATTATTTGAAAAGTTCAGATTTCATCAGATAAAATTTGGCAAAGTCCGACTGTCTGTATGGCGTTTCCTTAGGCACGGCAGTGTGTTAGGTATACCTCTGATAATTCAAAATTTAACGCAAGAATAAATGGTTGAATAGAAAACCCCCACATCTTGCACCGAGGGACGTCATGTGTGAGAAAAATAAAAATCACTTAACTCTTCAGAAAGATATTGAAAAAAACATAGTTATTTCAAAAAATTTACAAACTGGGTCATTTATGTTTGCTCCGTTTGTCTTTTTTTTTTTTAACCTGGAAGCACATGCAAGAGCGTTTCCGATCGAATCCATACGATTTAAACTTCCGAACTAGATTGGTAACATCCGAACAGAATTAGATAATCACGCTTGACAAGAAAAATTCCTTATCGTTTCCTGATTTTTCCGGTGGTCGTTACTTGTAAAGTAGGTATCAATGATCGAATCAGGGGCGGATCCAGCAATCTGGCAACAAAAACTTTCCTCCATTCAAACCTATGTTAAATGATCGATTCTTGTCGGAGCACCTGGCCCCTTCAAGAATCGATAAATTTCCAAAAGTTTAAATGGAGAAAAATAATGTTGCCAATTTGCTGAATACGCCAATGGATCGAATACGGTCATGCAATTTGAGGCACTGATCCATTTTTAAATAAACGTATTTTTGTCAAACGGAACTAAGCGCCAATTCGAGTTCCTTTTGAGGAATTTAGAATACCGGATAGCGCGTTGTATCAAACGGAACTAAGCGCCATGGAAAAGCATTGCGAGTATAGGACGGAATGAGCCCGACGCCCGGTTCCGCCGCCAATCCAAGCCCCCCTCTACCTTCCTCCTCCTATGGCGCTTAGTTCCGTTTGACAGAAATATGTCCAAATTTAATTTACATAGCCCGGCTCAAAACCCTCGAGGGGCCCCAGAATCCGGTCAATCGAAAAAAAGCGATTAGGGAGCGCGCGAGTGAGTAAAAATTTAGGCGAGTGTCTTTTACGACCGATGTAACGTTACGACACCCGTAATTTCTCATTTCATTGTGAAAGAAGCCTCACTCTCCGCGCGGACAAACCGATTCTCCCAGAACAGCGAGTCATCCTCAAAGAATGAGAATCCCCCCGCATGGTTGCTCGATGAACGACATATTCGCTTTTCACGCCGAATTCGAGGCAGCTCTACTGTTTAAAAAATTGGTCTTTCATCCTGGATGGAGTGATAACAGCGCTGGACTCCCCGGAAAATGTACGATCAATCTATTTATTGCTCTAAACTCTTTGCCTGCTCTTAAAAATTTCACAATTTGTAAGTCACGTAAAGCGATTTATCCGTTTTTCACGGTTTTTTTCTGATATAATCATGCAGTTTCTAATCTCTACATACGCCAGCTTTCTTCAAATTTTTAACATTAATTCAAGGTTTTTCTTCATTATCACACAATGGCCTTCCTAGAGCGGCAGGGCCGGATTAAGGGGGTGGCCACATGAGCCGCGGCCCATGGCGGCAAATGTTGTAATTTTTTCAAACGTAGGTATCAAGAAAAAAATATGATTCAGAAATAAAATTACAATCGAGAAAAGGCGAAAAAAGCTCTCATTTTCTAAGAGTTAAAGTATAGTAATTTCTAATTTGTTCGTCTTTCGGTGATACAAGAGACAGAAGTTGAGAGAGAATCCAAACACGCAATTTGGCCCGGAGCGGCGCGGCGCTGAGAGCAATGATGACGAGGACTTGAGATGGAAAGGAGAGGCCCTCGGAGCGCCGCGCCGGTCAGCATGAAACACATATTAGCGCCTACAAGACTCCACGAATACTTCTCGCACAGCGTCAAAAGTAGTGCGGTCAGCAGCGATCGGCGCGGCGTGTGAACCGCATAGCGCCTACAAGACTGTAGAGATACTTCACGCATTGCGCCAAACACAGTGCGGTTGGCGCGGTGTCGGAAATTAAAAATATTAAACCACATTCATGTTCATTCTTTCATACTTTTTTCGTTCTTTTCTTATAAATGAAAGTCCTCGTCCACACAGAGATAGGTTTACGGAACTTAATTTTCGCGCAAAGTTCCGTGAGAGCTTTCACCAAAACTGGGCCTTCAACATGTAGAATCAAGAAAAAGAACAACTTCGAAAAAAGTTGAGTAAGATGCACTTACATTAGCGCGAGAGTGGACCCTTGTATAGGACACCAGTTTGTTATTTATCATGTCATGAATTAAAAGTTATTTTACAAAAAGTGTTCTGATTTTGACGGGCTCTAAAGTTATCTTGTAGACCTACCTAGGAATACCTATACCACAGTATTTTCACTAATAGGCAACTTTAAAATTACCGAAGAAATTGTATTTAAATCCTGTACAAGGATCCATTTACAGGACACCAGGGCACCTGGCTTGAATTTTTCTGTACATTTTTTTAAATTAATATTTTGCTGATTCGTAATTACGGACGTTTTTAGACTTCCCTTGATCACACATATTAAAAAGTAAATGGGACTGAGAGAAGGAGCTGTGCGAGGAAATACCTAATTTAAAAAAGAAAACACCAAATTCTCGTGGCCGCTAAAAACAAATATGGCAAGCTTAAAAAAATGTAAGACAGAGCGAAGGAAGTAAATTGAGAATTGTCCACCACCATTTGACAACAGGACCGCCACCCGCATGCGCGGAAAATTAGATGCGATTCGCATGCGACATGGTTTAGTAGGAGCGATCGAGGCATACACGAAGGAATGATGGCCCCTGAATTATGCAATTTACTTACAGGCGGAGTGCTTGTGTTTGCGGACGGACTTGCGGCACCGAATTCGTCTCATCCGCACGGACCACCCGGTGACGCTGGGTCGCCGCCGGCACCGCTCCCGCAACCTGCAACACCAAATTAAAACCCCGTCAGATGTTCTGACAAAATTCGTCACCTTCCAGCCAAAGTATCACATGCGCCATGCGACGTTTCAAAATTTCCGCCGCCATTTTATTTTCCCGCAAAGAAATGGATCAACAAAGCTGTCCGAAAATTTTACTGAAATTATCTTTGTGCTGCCGATAAAATTCAGTGAAATTTTTAAACGGCTACAACCAACAATTTCTTCGTAAAAAAATAAAATACCGGCGGAAATGCTTAGACGTCGCATGGCGCTTGTGATAGTTTGGCAGGAAGGTGACAAAAAATGCTCCTTTGCAGGCGTAGCTAGGAAATTTCTCTGGGGGGCCATGGGACCTCCTCTCGTGGTGAGGAGAGCGGGGGGAGGGTGAGGAATGAAGGATCCCGTTTTTCTGGGGGGGGCACGAGATTTCTGGGGGGGCATCCCCCCCAGGACCCCCCTAGCTACGCCCATGCTCCTTTGTAAAAATTTAATTCATTTGTTTTAGTTCGCGCGAGAAAATTCGAATGAAGATATAGCGCTTAATAAATCGCGCAATGCGCATCGTGGAAAACGGTCACCAAGGTTAGCGCTGTTGAATCTGCCCAAAGGAAATCAAACAAGCCAGCAGGTTGATTATTACATTTGATAGATAAAGCTATAGATAAAAAGGACAAAGGCAAAATGCAGCGATCCTATCCTAAACCGGTGGTTCTTATAGACCGAGGAGGAGAGATTGTTTCGCACTAAATATTAGGATCTCGTGGGTTCTCGTTAGTTGGTCCATTACTTACCTCTTTCCTCCATCACACACACCCGCTTTCAACCAAAAACCGCTCCATTTTGCCTTTGTCTTCTGTGCCTATCACTTTCTTTATCAATTTCAATAATCATCCAGTTGCGTCGAAGGTTTCACATACTACTACCCCGGATTGCTGTTCTAGTAACTAGTAGATACATTCCACGGCTCCGCCATAATACAACTTGCTTCTGATAACGGTTGTTTAAGATTGTGATTTTATGAAACTTTGAAACTTGGCCCTATAGCATAATTGATTTGACACTACTCTCTTCATTTTATCTCTTCTGTCTTTTTTGTTGTTGTTTTTGTTTGTGTTTTTTTTTTGTTTTGTAAAATTATGTTATTTCTTTATTATTACCATCATTACCATTTTTGCAATTGAAATCATTTCAAAAACAACGAAGGAGGAGTATCACTGAAAAAAAGTTCGATTTGACAAACCGAACTTCGGCACTGGAGGGAACTGAAGAACCAGTTCGGTCGTATGAACCGAACATTCGGTTACACGAACCGATATTTTGACTTGACAAACCACATAGTTGGGATGATGTGGGAACACGCGAATGTTAGATTCGTAGGACCGACATTTTTTTATCAGTGGCGCGTAGGAGTGCACTTCAAGAATTCATTCATTACACGTGTCTATAGAGAATGCTTGATGGGATTTTCGAAAAGAAAAAGTTAAGCCGCACGAATCCGACAGTGGCGAGGCGTGAATGATCGATTATCGATATGTCCCCATTTGAAGCTGTGGTAAAAAATCGATTATTAAGGTGCTTGTTGCGAACACTCTGTTTATCGATCCTTCACATAGGTTTAAATAGCAGGTCGATCGATATATCGCAAAGCACTCCTGGAATCGGACACCATGGACAGGAAATAATTCGGAGCAACGACTTCACTCAGCTCGGAGAGCCTCAAGGGTCAAAAACATGTAGAACAATGCACTCAAGTGACGTGTCTGCCTCTAATTCCATCCAAGGGCATCCATCAGAGAAAAGAAACCAATCAACGATTATTCCATCCTCAGAGAGGCATGCTCAAAGCCGATCGCCGACGGAGAGATATATTCAAGGGATTTCAAAACGTGATGAGGTATTGTTGACGAATGACCTTTAGAGCTTTATCGAATTTTGAAAGTGAAACGGACCCTTTTTCCTGAGATTAACTTTTGATAAAATGTAGATTAATGTTGCTGCGTTAGAATAGAGCGACGTGTGACCCTTTAAAGGTTGCCAATTTCCTTAAGGCGAAGTAATTATAATACTTGAGACAAGCTGTGCATATTTTCCCTTAATTTTTGGGATACACTGGATTGAATTGTGTTTGATTACTCAAGAAATATTATACTATTCTAGAAAAACCCATATATTTTATCAGCAGAAAGTTGACGGTCTACGCACGTTCATAGTATTCTTCCACAGTAGAGCAATGTTTACGGCAGTAGCTCGAGAGTAAATTCTAAGTCCGATAGAGTTTCCTAAGTTCCCATTATATAAGCTACTCATAAATGTACTATAAAGACAAAACAATTAAACTTATGAACAAATAATTAAAAGGATATTAATTTAAAGGAGAATCGTACCTAATTTAAAATCAGGTTTGCTAAAAAATAACGATATTTAATTTTTTACGAGGAATTGAGAAAGAAGCTCGAGAATATTGTTAAACGTAGTTAAAATCAGGGATAAAAAATAGTGCAGGAGACTGATGTGGTACGATAAGCAGAAAGTATTAATAACGATATTGAATCAAGTGTGCAAAAATATGGCGTGATTGAACCACAGCTAAAGAAATTAAATGTAAGCGTACAAGTGAATTCAGTCAACCCGACCCGTCGTCATCGCAAACTTTAATCAAAACAAAACTCCTTCAAAAGGAGAGCTATGCAATGATGTATACACAAATCGGAAGCATCCGCTATTGCTGCGGCCAGTTGCGAGCGTGAACTCCGAGGAGGAAAGCGCTCGACTAAAACGCCTTCAATAAGTAAAGATACCACTTGGATGTCTTGCCTTCTTGAATAAAGCAGCTATGACGCGTGTTCCTTAATGTGTTTTAAAGCTTATCACATAGTGTCAAACATTGACGATTACAATGTTGGCCACAACAATACAACGGCTCATATATAGTACCTAATTCCGCTGTTAAAGAAATTTATACTTGGATTTTAGGGAAAAAAAGTTAAACTCTACGTGACATTGTAAAACAAGGTCGATAGTACTGATGAAGAAGAAAAATGAAAGCCCAGGTTTTGCCTTTATCTAAATTCGGGATATAATTTTAGGAAAAGCAGATTTTTGAAGCAAGTTTTGGAAAAAAGAGGGGCAGCATACAACGTGATTCAGTCTTGGATCAAAGTAATATAATAAGAGAATTCTGACGGTTTGATTTCGCTGAACTTTTAGAGGCTAATTTAGTATAAATATCTTTCAAGTGTTTGTCACCACTTAAATCACTTGGGACCTTAATCACACGCATTAAGGAGAAAAAACGAATTGGTATTTGCAAAGGCAAATCGAAAAACTGTGAAACGGATACAAACGGTCTAGGAGTATACAATGTAAAGGAATAGCCCAAATAGCTTACCATAATTAATTTTGCATTTATAGTTTCTTGCGATCTCAAAATTAATTGAAAAGATATAGGACTTGTTTAAGTATTAACAAAAGACTATGAGCAGAAAAGAAAAATATATTTTGTATGCTAGAGAGTCAAGGACAGTCTATACTTTAAATTCCTGGTTGAACTAAAGAGCAACTTATAATAAAAAAAAAGGATGGAATGCATGGATTCAGTGGCAATTTGCGCGTTTGCAGTGCTACTTTTTACAGACTCGAATACATTATAAATAATCGATATTAAGCAAAACAACCGGTTTCGATAAAGATCGATTATTCTGAATGCAATTAAATGGACAAAATCAATGTTCGCTAACTTGTGAGAGTCGCTACAGGATGAAGTACTTACACAAGGATTTCTTGCTGTTCATCGGAGTGCTCCAGATCCACCCATTCATCGCTGGTCTCGCTTTTTCCGGCTCTACTTCCCCTGCCTCCTGGAAAAAACAAGAGTAAATACTTGAGAATTAATGCATCAAATAAAAAATGAGTCAAGATTTTCCTTACGATTCTCACTGCCGTATTTATAATTCCGTTCATAAAATTATTATTCTGAAGAGATGAACAGCCCAACCTAAATGAAAATACTGTTTTTTTCCTGCTAATGCCTCTTTAAATATCTGACTCTTCTTTTTAAGATGCCATATTTTCTTTGAAGAAATAACTTTCCGGATTCCATCTTAAAAAATTAAGAAAGTCATTCTTGGATGAGTCAATATATTTTGAGTGGAATATTTTTTCAGAAGTTGTTTCTCCAGAATCTCAAAAAAAGTTGTCGCACATCACTAAAATGTTCGAGTTCAAGTCTACGACCAAACATCAACCATGACGATGTTAAACATTCAATGAATGAAACATACCGTCAAATACCGTTTGGCGGCAATACTTTTTATTTGTTTTAATTGAAATTCTTAATACTGCCGTGCTGATGTGAACGTTGTATGGGCCTTCGTGCGATGCCAAATTTCTTTTTATAGAATACGAATTTTATGGAAAAACGTGTAAAATTTTCTCATAATTTCTCAGAAAATATACAACTCATAATTTGATGCATAGTAAGTATCTGAAAATTTCGAGGAAAAATAGTCGTAGCTCTCATTTCATCGGGGAGAAAATATGAAAAGTTCATGCCTCCAGTGTCCTCGGCACGGCGGACAAAATATTCGTTTCTAGTAAGCAACTCAAGAACCGGTTTAAAACTTACTAATAGACATGTTCCTCTTCACTTAAAAACATTTTCCCTGATTCGCTTGGACCGCGTTTAGCAGAAAAGAACCATGCAACATCAGCTATTGCAAAATTTAGCTGGGAAATTTAATTTTTCACGAGAGAGTGTTTGGGCGGATTCCTTTGAAAAAATTTAAGGAATTTACTTCGTAGTATGCAAAACATTGATTAAATTTGCAAAAAAATCCGGGCAACAGTTTTCATTTAAAAAATAAAAACGTCCAATTAAAATTGGCATGGTTTCTTTTCTGCTGAACGCGGTCCATTTAAGCATCAAGCTTTAAAATAAATGTTAGAAAGTTCATACACGGTGTTTCTAGATAACAGATTAATGAACGATTTCACAGATAATATCAAAATCTTTATAACCGCAATGAAAGAGAGAAATCCTGACACAGAAGCAAAACATTTACCGATAGCTATGTGGTGCGAGTCAAGTCTCATTTTCCCCGCGAGGATGGAAACCATGTATACGTAATTAAAGTGCGGTGGACTGAATTAAGGGTTGTGTTTCACCCTGTGTTACCACGCAAAGGGATAATCGGTTTACCGAAGGTGAAGACCCTCCCTCAAAAGTACATAACCACTATTGGAAGTTCCGTAACGGCTGGGTAACAGTTAATAGTATAAAATTACCCAGAAAATGGCACCTCTCGTCTCGGACAGGAGTGAACGAATGGAACGAGAATAAAATGGCTTCCCTAATTTCGCATCGGATTACAGTCAACAACTGTTCTTACGTATTCCGCGACCTTCAAGACCTCTGCAGTTGAGTACGCCTGGTGTGTGTTTAAACCATCCTCTTTCAAGCACTGGGAAAAAAAACACATTGGATCTAGAGTCCAGACTCTTAAAAACATCGACAAGAAGAAATAGTCTTGATTCAATCAGATTTAAGCTTACTTCAAGAACTAAGCCTCTTAATTTCCTTTTGATTTAAGCTTAAATCTGATTGAATCAAGAGTATTTTTTTCTTGTAAATGTTTTCAAGAGTCTGGCCTCTAGATCCAATGTGTTTTTTTCCAGTGCTTGAAAGACGGTGGTTCCAGTGAGAGACGAGAAAACTCAGGAAAAATCATCTTTGAAAGTTACTTAACTTTTTTTTTTTAGCAGCACTCCAAAATTTTTCTGTTTCAGATATCAACTCATACGTTAATCAGCCGTGAATCATTTGTCAAGTATGTTTTTAAATTCCAAACGATCTGGTGCAACCTATTAAGCACTGAAAAAATGTCCCCTACTTTTAACTTGAAAGTAAAGTTTTTAGAGGGAATTTTGTTATTTGGTTCGGAAGGAATATATAAAACTTTGAAACACGGTAAGAAAGCTGAAATGTAAGGCGTAGATACGATATCCTTATGAGAGACTACCAGATATATACAGTAAATCCAAAATTACAGTATGAATGATGTGACTAAACTTTCGAATCCTCGGAGAGGACTTCTTCACTCTCATTGCAAACATGAAAAAGGCGAGATTAGAGGGTCAAAAAATTCAATTAACATGCTCGCGCAATGCAAGAAACAACTTTCGTTCGATGAATTTTTCAAGTTCAAGAGAGAGAAAGAGGTTCGGTCAAAGCTACTGAATGAAAGGGCAGCGAATGTCACTCCATTTCAAACGATAACGTCCAAGGGCCATAGTTTTTTCTTTCGAATTCCAAATCGACTAATTGCACCCGGGAGCTCAGAATTTTGATGTCCTCATTTGGTGCAATTATGACGTGCGTTCAGCATTTCTCACCTTATGGCAGCAGATTGAGGGGAGATGAGACACGCATGATTGCCAACTGGAAATATGAGTTCATTCTACAAAGCCAAGGGGTCGCCCCAGATGGTTGCTTCGAATAAAATTTTCGAACTTTTCCACGTTTTTCGGCTCCGCCTCAATCCTTCTTTTCTTTTTCTTCCTTTTTTGGAAAATCCATCAAAGCGTTGCCGCTACCTTTTTCATTTGACTTTCATTTTTATTTGCAGAAAATTATCAGGTGGAAGGAAATGGGACTTACAAGACTCATACAGCTCAGAAAACTCAAAGAATTCTTGCAGTTCCAGTATACTTCTTTCCCAAAGAAAAAATACTTGACTCTATTTAAAACAGTAGAGATATATTTGCTTCCAAGATTGGTAGTATCATACTTTAAAAAAATAATAGAGCTCTAATTTGTAGTAATTCTTTATGCTCGGTTCATAATATTTTCAAACTCTCTTTTGTTCTCGTTCCGGGAATTCCTTTGAGTTTTCGTGAGCTGTGAGTCTCGTAAGTTCCATTTTCCATCATTTTCTTCGAACAAAAATGAAAGTCAAATGGGATATTTATTTCCTTCGTCAATAATAATTACATTCTTTGAGCTACAATTTTTACGTTCCATATAATTTTCTGAAATCTTAAGTCAAGCAATAAAGGTTTCAGCTGGATTAACGGAATTTCCTTCGTTTTCAAAGTGAGAGAAATCGTTGCTACCCTTTTTGGCGGATTATTAATTCATATGCTACATCAATACAATTTCAGCGTTCTGTTTTTCTCATCAGAAGTCGAACTTAAAAAGAAATCTTGAGCAAGAATAGCATTTATTACCAGATCAACTTGGCTACGCGGCAAGCATTTTCTGATCCCCAAGCATGTCGAGAGCCTTCAGGAGAAATTGGAATTCAAATATGAGTTGAAAAAACCATCAAATCTTCGTGAAAAAATAATTGCTCTTTTTGGAAAAATCGACGCGTCATAAACCTGACCTTGCTGCTGTAAGAATGCGCGCCAATCAGCGTAAAAGGTGTGAACTGCAGTCGCCGAGACGAAATTTAATTTTTTTACGTGCGATGACTGTAGCCAAAAATCTCACTAATTTTTGTCCGGTGGCTAAACTGTTTTTCGCCAAATTGAGCACCAAGGCGCTCGGGGGGCAACAAGCGTGTTCAGATGTGGATAATATAAACCCTCTCAAGATTTCTAATTTGCCTGGGATTTTTTGTCTTATCAGCTACTCTTGCGCTTCCTTTCAGAGGATACTCTAAAAATGAAGAAAGATAAGTTTGATTTTAGAGCCGTACACGGAGCTATGAAAAGAGGTTGAAGGTGTCTAGATTGACATTCTTCTGCATGGTTTTAACAAATTTATGGTTCCGATGAACATGCGAAGGATTTCCGACTGCATGTAAATCGAGAACTTTTCATTGACATTTAGCGAAAAACAATCTTTAGTCTCAGTTTTTTGGACATTCAGACATTTAATCATCCTTTTGCAATTCTCCATGCCATCTACAATTAGAAGATACATTTTAGTCTAATTTAAGCTTTCCCTTTAGAGCACATTTGCGCACGATCAGAACCGTTCAAGCATTTATACGTACAACACAGACGTCTATGGTTTGAGAGCAAAATTTTCTAATTATATCTCAAAGTTTCACAGTTGAGTAAAGTTTTTGAACTTTTCTAGGTTTTCTCTTCACTATCTATCAACTTGCTTCCTTGGAAAAGATGGAGAAAAAAAATTAATCCCTCCTCTGTGTAAAAACTCCATTAAAAGAGCTCAGTTGCAAACGAATAGTCATATCCGACATTTAGCCAAATGCCTAAACAATTATAGACCGATTAAAAGACCTACCAAACTCTGCGAGTTTTTCATTATTTGTTCAGAGTATTTTTAAGCACTCGAAAAAAAAGTTGAAAAAACACTATTTTTCGACAATTTCGATGATCAAACTTTTCCTGTGCCTTTCCTTGACAAAAAAAAAAATTACCGTCAAAATTTTTGATAAGGTGTACTATATGAGGTACCAGGCAATTTGGACGCTAATGAAAGATGAGCGTTAAAAACTCGGGAAAAATTTCGAAACAGAAAGTAAATGTTCACACAGAATCAGAATATGTTGAACATCAATCATCAAACATTTCGAAAAACGTCAGAATTTCAATCGAAGGAAGAAACATTGATCTCCTATCTGGGCATTAGACAAAATACCTGCTTTGGAGATTAGTCTAAGAGCTCTAATGTATAATTCCCAAAAGTTGCTCCTACTCTATAGAGGACTGATAAAGTGAGGTGGGGGGGGGGGGGGGCGTCCTTAAACAGACACTACTAACTAGGTGACGGTTCCTTTCCGGGCGGCCAGCACTTCCGATCCGCCTATTGTGGGGTCCGTGCGCCTGCGCAGCCGATGAGTGCCCGCGGCGAACCGGGTGCAGTCGGTGGCCATCGCAACATCTATACGGTCAATCGTCTATCGACAACTTTCAATTTCCGTCCGCGCCACACGTAACTTTCCCAAAATAAATGAGTCATTTCGTTGGCCGGGGCACCCGATTAATTAGCGGACCATCGCCGCCGTGACGTCGTAAATCACTTGCACTCGGAATTCGATAACTCGCTTTATTGCCTGTAACACTCCCGTCCGAGCTTACGTCGATTCTCCTTTCTAGTTTTCCGTGGATTTATGGCCAGGCGCGCCCAAAAGTTGCTTTCTTCTTGGGCGGCTACCGCTCCCCTTTTTCTACGCCGATGACTTCCTACGTCACGCCCGGGCCTAGTCGCGTCATTAAAAATGTGAACTGTTACATCGTGACGTCACTCAGGGTATCTGGATGATTTCGGAGGATATTTGTAAATCCGCTCTCTTTACTTGCTTCATCCTAGGCGAAGGCGCTAGTTGAATGTTCAGGCATTACATTATGATTCGCCATCGAATGAGAAGTTATGATTAGACTATTCAATTTTGTAAAAAAAAAAAAAAAAAAACATCATATAGATAGATAGTCTTCAGCGAAAAGAAACCAGCGCTCTTAGAATGGAGGTATATGGTTGGCAGAATTTGTTATACATTTTCCTAAAGAATATACTTAAGTGTAAACATTTTGATTAGATTGGTTTTTAATGTGCTTCCTCGCATGTTTTGGGATGCATTTGGTCGAAAGACATTAGTTATAATGTGTCATGTTGGTTCAAACTGTGCAATCCTCATTCCGACGTATGCATTTGGTCAAAAGACATTAGTTATATTGTGTCATGTTGGTTCAAACTGTGCAATACTGCAATCGTTATTCCGACGTACGGCATATATGACTTGGACGTATTTCTGTCAAACGGAACTAAGCGCCATCGGGGTAGGAAGGGAGAGGGGGGCTTGGATTGGCGGCTGAATCGGGCGTCGGGCTCATTCCGTCCTATACTCGCAATGCTTTTCCATGGCGCTAAGTTCCGTTTGACAGAACGCGCTATCCGGCATTCTAATTTCCTCAAAAATAACTGAAATTGGCGCTTAGTTCCGTTTGACAGAAATACGTCCACTTAACAAGCCTTGTCTTAACATTCTTTATGAAAGGACCCCAGGCGAGACTTAGTTCTTCTTTTCTTCGCTAAACACTGTCTTTTGGAAAAAGTTGGGAAAATGTGATTGAACGACTCGTGGAGCTGGATTTGTCCCACTAACAGACCTGACACCATCAGTCCGAAACTCTTGCCTCTTTCACGCTAGAGGTGGGCAAAATTCAATTCTGAAAGTATGGCCTAGTAGGTCTGAATTTCGTCTCGCTGACAGATCTGACATGATCCTCCCATCAGCTCGCTTCTCGGTTCTCACGAAATTTTCGCCTCGCATTCCCAGCGCGGGCCGCGGGACCGCCAGACCAAAATCAATCAATGCGAGCCAATCGCAATCGGCTATATCCCCTCGAAATTCGCCGCTTTCACAAATCAACCTTTCAATGAGCGTAATAATAGAGCTGATCCCGGGTCGCACTCCGGTTCCGCCGCGGATGAGGCGGATCGAAGCGCCATCTGGGGCCGACGATGGGAGCTCGGATATCATTGAGCATTGTGAATGAGCGGTCGCCTGGCCCATCTCCGCGCCGGCCCCATTTTACTGACCTTATCCGACGCCGATCGCCGAGCAAGATCACCGTGCTTTCGTAGCTTTTACTTTTTTCGCGCCGTATATTTTCACTCCTGAATCGGTGTGGCGGTTTCAAAAGAACGTCTAAGATTTGCTGGGTCAATAATCTGCGAAGAAGATTTGTTGGTCTGAGTAGGAGGGAAAGGTTTAGGTTTTCTTTTCACGTGTCAGTTTAGCATAGAGTCCCTTTATACCCAGAGTTACGACAACTCACTTTTGGTTGGGCTGAAAGTGGCCTAAAAAAATCCAAATCTGATTGGTTCTCGCTCATGGAGTCACAAACGAGTGCACCAAGATGGCGGTGACTCGAATATGAACAAAAATAATGAAAATATTACCTAATTGTGGTTTATCAAGAGTAAATTGTTATTTCCATCGGTCCAAAATGAAAATAGATTAAGAAATTATTCACAAACCAATCTCATTTTCTTTTTAATTGATCAATTTTGAATTTTGTTGATGTTGTTGTTTTTGGATGACAGACATCGCAGGATCCCTTATCCTTATCTCTCAATATCTTTCGTTTGGGTGCACTCGTTTGTGCCTCCATGGCTAGCCAAGGCCGGCTGCCTGTCAGCTGATAATCGAGTTGTCTTAACTCAGGGTATAAAGGGACTCTAGGTTTAGCAGGGACAGTTAAAAATTTCGGTGTAAATGGTTACTTTGACTTACTTGTTTCTTGATCACATCAACCAAGGACTTTGTTAACCGACCAAATTTTCTTACTGTGTGCATTAACAATTAACAAATAGTTAAATTTAACTGACTCTCTTAATTTTCAACCAGAAAACGCCATAATGTACGAGCAATAATTCTGACAAGCTCACTACGTACATCGCTCGTTCCATATGTTGTCCAAAGAGATTCTGAAATTTCAAGACGGCAACGTTGTTAAAAAAATTTTATCATCCCAAAAAGGACTGCCGCACAATGAAACGCGCCTTTCAGAGAGGTTTGACATGAAATTTTCGATTAAAGCTGCAAATTTTTTTTATTGATTTCTTCGCATTAAAAATTGCGTAGGCTGCTTTGTTGAAGGAGATATTATGAGAAAATCGATGAGCTTTTAATGTTCCCACCGTTTGTGTGACTCCTCTCACTGATTCGGTGCACTGAGCACCGCTGGTGAGGTGATTAGTGTCTGAAGCCAGAACGCCTTCAACTCCGTGCGTATGCAGCACGGACATCCACGGAGCGCGAATAGTTGCATCCAGGCGCTATGATAAGATCCGTTGGGTAGCCTTCGCATGGGGCACTAAGTTTTTTTTTTTTTTTTTTTATTAATTAAAAAATTGTACAACTAGCCCCTGACGGGGCTATTAATTACATTATTTTTAAGTTTTATACTTATAACTAAAATTTAACTAAAGCTAAATTTTTTTGTATTAGCAATTAACCATTCATACCGAACATACCAAATGTCTGTTTCTTTGACCCTACGCTATTTCCTTACATTCAAACACCATGCATACTGTAATATGGAGTACTAGTATGGGTAAAATAAAATACAAAAATGATTATGCAAATAAACAAAATTACAAAAATTAAACAAAAAGAAAGAGAGAGGACTTAATATAGGTTAATTCCGTTACCTATATGTATGTTTTAATGGTCCTACGTTACTCTAAGTGGTTGAGGCACTAAATGAAGCTTTTTTTTGTTTCTTTTACACCTGAACTTTATTCCATCGTTGCCTATTGTGCCGAGGAAGTATTTCGTTGCTGATTTTAATCGAGACATAGTCAATTTTCCGAGAAATGCATCATTTCAATGTATTGCGACGTTTCCGGTCATTAAACGCAAAAAATTAGGTATTTGAGCATAATATGAAGATATTTCTAACACATACTGTGGTTGGTCGTCCTTTCTTGGATTTTTTGGTTTTTTCTCCTTTAGGTAAAATAAATTTGACGTTTAAGTGCACAGTTTTCAAAAAACAAACCTGATAAATGACACTCTATTTGAACAGAATGATGACCATTCGTCTTTTGAAAAGATGAAAAATTGTAACATCACAAACTTAAATACACGCATGAATATAATTTCCGTATAAAGTCCGTCCAATGGAGAATTTGCAGGTGTCTTGAATTTCGTGAATTTCATCTTTATAATGATACTGCTAGGAAAACAGGGTGAAAGGATATCCTTCGTTTCAAAATTGAACAATTATTGGAGGAAATATGACAAAATAATCAAATTTGCCTAAATACATGTGTTTAAACAGAAAATTCTGCCAGATGACGTCATAAGGCGTCACATTTTGTCACTTTTAAAGCTATTTTTCTCCAATTTCCCATGTCAGAAAGAAATTACAAAAAATACTGCGAACTCAGCTCATAAGGTAGTCTCAGATGAAGCAAAAATAGTGTGTGCAAATTCTCCATTCATGCTATGAAAAAGGCAACAAGGCCAGAATTTTGAGTGGCTTACAACCAAGAGGATGTCGTTGTCTTTTCTGAATGCACGCGAGAGGAAAATACGAGATTGCAGCGTAAGCGTACATGCTCCGATCAAAATCAAAGTCAAAATAAAGAGACAGCAATGATGGGCTCGTTGGTTAGGCCCGACGAATTGTGTTGAAAATCAGCGAAAGCTGAATGTTTTGTTGACACCGTGACCTGGGTGCCGAGTAAGCTGACACCCGCGTTGAGTTACTAGTCGCGTACGAGAAGCTGGGCCACTGTTGCCAAAAAGCGTGCGAAATCGCCGCGTTTCACCCATTAACCGGCTGAAAAAGTGGACGAAGTACATCATCCGGCGGCTTCCAGGTGGACTAATAAAGTTCGCGAGCGAGATAAGGAAAGCTGGCGCGGCTCCAATAAAACTACCCTCCAGCGAGACTACCTTCGCTGCATAACATGCTCGTTTCATTCCTTCATATTCATGTTCTGAATTATTGTTCGGGCTCATATTCGACCCGCGGATGCCATCAAAGTCAGGCCGCGTTTCTTGTAGCTTTGACTCGTTTCAACGAGGAAAATCTCTCGAGCGTATGCACGTTTGCACAATGGACAATGGGTCAGTTGCGCTAGTCACAAAATCGAATAGAAGGAAATTAAAAATTGAATTATTGATCGATTAATTTGCTCGTTGAGGGAGAAACTTTATTTTGTGTACCGGATAGTGCGTAAGCTGAAGATAGCTGAGCCAATGGACCACAAGACAAGGTACGAATTGAAGCATTCAGCGGGCTGATTCTTGGAATTGACAGACAAAGCTAGGCGAGAAAAGAGATATGGAGAGATCCTATTGGTGGAAGCGGGTGGTTGCAATAATGGACAAAAGAGGTAGGTAATATAGACTAACTAACGGCAACTCGCGAGAGACACGACTGCAATGTAGGTATAAAAAAAAAAAATCGGATTCAGAAAAAAAAATTAAAAACGAGAAAAGGCGACAAAATTTCTCATTTCCTGAGATTATATTAATTTCTATTTTTGACGTATTTCGGTGATATAAGAGGCAGGACCTTTAATTAGCCGAGTTAAGAGAGAATCCGAACACGGAATTTGGCCTGGAACGGCGCGGCGTAGAGAGCAATGATGACGAGGATTTGAGATGAAAAGGAGAAGCCCTCGGCGCAGCGATCGGCATGTGACACATATTAGCGCCTACAAGACTGCATGAATACTTCTCGCACTGCGTCAGACACAGTGCAGTTAGCGTAAAACGCATAGCGCCTACAAGACTGCATGAATACTTCACGCATTGCGCCAGATATAGTACGTCCTTGTTATGAGTTACTTTCAGGAATTTCTGTTGCACGAATGAACGCTTAATGTGCTAAAACGAACTAAGTTGCACGGAAAACCTATGCAAATACTGCCGTGCTAAGAAAAAACGCTGTATAAACATTTGAGAGTTGCCAAATTTCTCCAGATAAAGCAGGTCTTTTTGAGGAAAGTATTTCATCATTCTTCTGAAAATTTTCAGATCTTTGAGATAAAATTGCCAACAAAATTATCTTAAAATTTAGAAGAGAAATATTCACGATTTTCCCAGTAAATTCGGTTTTTATTGAAGTAAATTAGGCAACGTCTAAAGGCTCATACGGCGTTCTTCCTTAGCACGGCAGAGTTCCTTTCGGCATAAATACGCCCAAATCGTGTTCCACGTAAAATGATGAGAAAATGCATCGCAAATGCTGAAATTCGCACTTTTTCTAGTGGTCCATTAGATGTAGATTCCCCGAGTCCGAACTCTCCCTTTAAAGGCACTCTAAAATGTCACCCCCGGTTGAAATAAAGGCACGGAGGAATTTCATTGTGTCTAGACTGAGTTGCGGGCGAGGGAGAGAGAGTGCGGGTGTGCTAACTCGGGAAATAACTCATCTTGTCGAGCATACTTCACATATGCATAATGCATTGCCCGCGCGCGGCGCGACGCGATCTGGCCTGCTCCGAAGTGGTCACGCGAGCCAAGTCGAGCGTGACGGTAGCCGAGCTGTTGATTCCGAGGAGCTTTCCAATGATCCACTCACTCGTTAACACTCTTTTAATCGTCTCCTCACACTGGACCAGCGGGCCGATTATTGAAACTGATAGACAAAGCTATAGACAATGAAAAAATAGGGAGTGAGGAGCTATCCAGGCTATCCTATCCTATCTTTGATACTTTTCATTTCTGGATGCTTCCCGAAAATTAACGAGTTTTGCAGGTCCTGCGGGCTGATTGTTGAAATTGATAGACCAAGATACAGACAAAGAAGAAATAGGGGTGAGGAGCTATCCTATTGGTTGAAATGGGTGGTTTCTACAGACAAAGGGAGAAAATGATGGACTAACAATAGGGTCTCTCGTGGGGTGCCGTTAGTTAGTCCATCACTTACCTCCTTTGTCCATTACAACCACCGGTTTTCACCAATATGATCTCTCCATATCTCTTTTGTCTTCTTTGTCTATAGCTTTGTCTATCAATTTCAATAATCAGCCCGCAGAGCGCTTACCACGACGACGATCGCGAAAAGCGTTCTCTAGAACTAACAAGCGTCTCCAATTATTTTTAATTCATGTTTTCGCTGGCATATTAAACTTAAGGCTCATCGCATTTCCACATTTTCAATCTATATTATACAGCTACAAGCAAAATCTTGGAAGCACTATTTCTGACGAACTGCCGGACCGATAAGGATGATCTTTACATGTATGTCATCTGTAGTAGATGTAGATGTGCAAAAAATTATGAAACCCCGAACTTTTAATGTTGTAGAGCTTTTAAAGCTCATTTCACTTAAGTCCAATGTTAATAGCTTGAGAGATATGTCGTTTCCGCTAGAAACATTAAGGTGTGGGATTCTACCTGAGTAACTTGAATAAACAATAAAACAATGGAAAAGCTCGTGAAGGGCTCCTCATTCGAAGAGTTGAGGAACGGTGCATCGCTCAGGGTTCAAGGTTCAAAGTCCAAGGTATGAGGTTTAACTCAATTTTTCCTGCATTCTTCCGGCTTCGATTTGTGGCATTGGTCAATTTACTTGATTGCTGAATTTCTATTAATATTTACAGCAGATAAACAGCAGATACAAAGTGAGAGGGCAGGCGCTGCGTCGCGTCGGGACGGACCAAATATTATTAACTCATTAACGGTCGAAATCTGATTTTTTTTTTTTTAAATTAAGTATTTAAAAATAACATAATAAATGGAAATTTCTCCAGTAAGTGGACTGTGAAATTATGTACATCCAGGTATTCCTCATCATTTACAAATCTGAGTGTTAAGTCAAAAATTTTGAAATCGATGCAGCTCAAACACAAAATGGTGTATTAAAATGGAAGAACATTTTTGCCTATACATATGCGTAAAGGGCCCGCGAAGCGGGCATGAGGGCGCAAGGCGCCCGCCCGGGGGTTGGGCCGCGTAGCGGTCAGGGGGCAGGGCCCCCTAGTATCACATATGGACTGCATTTTGCAAAAAGGAACCAAGAGCGTCACAATGTTGCTAAGATTGTGCGACTTCTCTTGTCTTGGAAGAAAAACCTGGTCCTCTATAAACATTTTCTATTTCACGCGCTAAAAACTGTAAATTTAAGACCAAAATTACCATGTAAATTCCATATATTTGCATGATTATAGTAATTTTATTGCAAAGGGCAGTCGCACAATCTTAGCAACATGTCAATGCTTTTGGTTCCTTTTTGTAAAATGCAATCCATATTTACTTAGGACATCTAAATAGTAAGGTCTTATTGCAATTTCACGCATTCTGTTGACATGAGAATGAATTAAACCCATCGAGACTTTTTCAAAGAGATTGAAGGGGTTTTATCTGTTGAAATCTCAAAATCTGATTTTTGACCCGACTTGACAAATATCAGTCTAATATAATGACAGTTGAGGAGCTCGGCTCGGAGGACAAATCGAATAAGTGCAGTTTTTGCTATTTCAAGAAATACGTGGTTGAAGTTTTGAAATTACACGGAATCTCATAACGGGAGGAAAGTTCGAAGTCACTTTTTGATGCTTAAAAATTGGATTTTAGTGGTAGATTTTTCACAGAATATACTTCGAGACTACATTTCGTTGAAATAATGAATATCTCAAGATTGTCAAAAACTGAACTTATGCGACTCCATAAGATCCTCAATTTTGCTCCGTGGACTTCGAACCCTCTTCTGGTGGACGGTTATACAAAATGCATTGTTTATCGTTTTTTTATGCTCACTGACTTTCCAACCACTTATTATGATCAAATTTATAGCGAAACAGCTATTGGACCGATTTCCATAAAACAGGGAATGGTCTCTAGATGAGCCCTCCTGCGCAGCCCTGCCTCCCGCAGTCTTCAAAATTTTGAGTAATTACGGCACTTCTTTATTGCCGAAAATCTTGCTTCTTTACCTGTCGGTGTTCGTAAAGCCACTTAAAGGTCAAGAGGCCCCCTCTGGTTTTATACTTTATGGTCTTGAAATGTTATCTATACATCGGCACAAAACTACTGAAAACCCAAAATAAAGCGACGGATTAGCTCTTTAAGAAGGCTATTGTCTTGAGAGGCTCTAAGTAGGTTGCAAAAATCTTGTGGCGCAAATATTGACGTTCTGCAAATTTTCGTCTCAGCGCTGCAAGCAGTAGCTAAAGATTGTTCATTAGAGCGGTCTTTCGGTCAAAAATGTTTCATGAGAAGAGTCAAAACCTGAAAACTTCTTAAAAGTCACGAAATACGACGTTTCCGAGGGAAAATTTTTCCGCTCATGAGTTTAAAGGCTCCAGGAGGTCTGGCCTGTGGATAGCCAACACCCCCTCCCCCTCCCCGACCTGTCCTACGTCCCACAATGCATGAAATTTTTGACTAAAACAGCAAATTTTTATGTTTATTTCGTCACATTTTAAATTGCAAAGGGGTGCTTTCTGAAGAAAATGTCTTCGAGGAAACCAATGAAATCACTTTTAGAACCTCAAAGTTTGATGTAAATGGAGTTATAAGCGTTTAAAGTTTCCAAATTTTGTTCGACTTTTCCTATTGACTCGGTGCTTTCCTTACACTCACGATAACATTACGACAAATGGACGTATTTCTTTTAAACGGAACTATGTGCATTATGACGTGGAGCCCTGTTATGCGTGTTTTCTCATGGGTCTCACGGCTCATGTCTTAATGCACATAGTTCCGTAAGATAGAAATACGTCCAAATATTGTCTGGTCTAACCTTGGAGTTGCTTTTCTCTGACGTCACCACATTCTGTTTCTGACCGGGGTGGGTTGAGGCACTAACATTATTTTTCCGTGCTCGGTTCCCCATGATTAAGCCTTCGTTTTAAAACGTGTGAAACGTCATCACTGCTGGGTGCACCATGCGTTACATACCTACATCTACACTGGGCAAAATTTAAAGGTGAAGGTTGCATAGCTCTGACCTTTCGAGTGGAAAGGAATGGTGCGTGCATTCAAGTTCTTACGCTGCGCCGCCTTCCAACTCAAACCGCTCCGTGCCGTTACAGCTCACAATCAGCACAGACGGGAAATGCAACACCCAGTGCTAAGTTGCCAAGACATTGACAAATTGGAAAAGCATCATTCTAGACTTTTCCATGTTTAAGGCAAATTTTTTAATACTTAATATTTTACATGTTGACTCTTTTGTGACGCAGGTAATGAGACGGTCATCCACATTTGGTGGCATAGTAGAATATTTCTTTTCAATCAAACAAGAGAAAAGAATCATCCATAGATCCATGGTAGAATTTCATTTCCTTACTATTGAAGTGCCCTTGATAGCTTAAATTGAGAATGGTTTATCATACAGGAACAGAGGCATGCGTCTTAAAAAAAGCTTCGTGTAGAGTTCAACAATATAATTTCCTTAAATTAATCTTCGTGAGTGATTGCAGTGCTTCACCACTGGAGATATAAAAAAATACCACGACCCAAAAATAGAGGTTTTCGTGAAATGAAAAGTATAGGTTAGTGGACAGTTTAAGATTTATAAAAACATAGTATTATTTTATATTTAACGTATTTTTTTTCTAATTTTGCAGGGGCAAAAATCGAAAATTTCGCCCCGAGGATTAATTTAAAAAGTTTCTCGACCAAATTCTAAGGAAGGTTTTTCAACTCGAATACATTCTTATAAATCCTTCTTGATCCCGCTGTAAACTATTAAGCCGTTCTTAGGCAAAAGAAATGTGTTTACAGAAAAAATATCGATACAGTACTTAATCCATCAAAATCTATCGGGATTTTAAACTAATCTGCGATTTCTATTCAGTCCACGTGCACAATACATTTAAAAAAAATTAAAGGTCGGAAATGCGTATAAAACAAGATTATAGGGGATTACCGGACGAGCGCCGAAAAAAACGTGGAATAAAAGCGTTCCTCTGACAAAATCGAGATTATACAGTCACTTTCGCTCATTTACGCAAAATCATTCACGCGGGATCCGTGCGAAACTTTCTCAAAGAATCAATTCCGGCGGATGAATAACTCAGTGTTTAATTAAGAAACGATTAATACGGTGAGCCGGGTTCAGAGTGAGGTATATAATCGCGGAGTGACTTTCGGCGCAGGTGAACTTTTAAAAACCCGCAATTTCGCATCATTTAAAGTGTAAAAGCTTTCTTTTAAAATTATGGGCAGCCCGGTGAGAAAGTCACTGGATTTGTTCGAGGCATTGTACGCAAGTCAAATTTTTTCCTGCCGCGGCCCTTAATATGATGTTTCACAACTATTGTTTTATAGGTAATTTGAGATGTAAACGGAACCTAAGCCGGGAAAAGTATCTAATTCATTGTTTATGCAAAGGATTTTACGACCGTCCGTTCCAGAACATATGGTCACCAGTCGTAAATCATGTTTGGCGACAAATTTGAATACTGGTGACTTAATTACTAATGGAACGTAAAAAAATGTTTGAAGTTGTCGAAGTTTCAAACTCTCTCCTGTATGCGGAGCTGTAAAAAAGCAACAAACATTTGTAAACGTGATAGGAAGTGGAGATTTTCCTGTAGGACAATTAAAGATTCCCAATATCCAGTTCAATTTATCGGAACCATTTTCTTCAGGGCTAGGGGGTACGCTCTCTGACCGCTTAGCGGTCCACCCTCTCGAAGCGCTTCGTGCCTCAGTCGTTGTGCATTATACGCGTTACGCAAATGAATGTATATTATAGAGGACGATTTAAGCGTTTTACGGTAAGAGCATCGGATTCTACGGTCTATTTTTCATTAGAGCACCTTCACGGCTAATAGAAATGTTAGGATCAGGGTGACAAAATATTGCGTCAAGCATATTTTCGCTCAGAGCTGAGGTGAATAAACATTAAAAATTAAGGTACATAAAAGCCAGAAATCGGTTGATCATTTTTAACATTCCATTTGTAACAAACAGGAGTTGTGATGAGGGGAATGTGAAAAATGTCGAAGAATCAGAATCATCCAGCACGCTATATCATAACATTACATTCTTTCGGGCTGATCTCATAAAATAAATGGTTTAAGACAACAGGTTAAACGATTTCGCTGAGTATTTTAAACGAGGAGCTATTAAACTCGATATTTAAGGTTTGAGCCATTATTTGAAAAAAAAAGTTTAAAGTTGCATCTCTAAACGGCACAAGTTATACTTAGGTATGAATAAATATTCAGAAGACATCTCGATAATTTTCTACTTCTGTAATTAAAATAATAAACATTTGGGCATATTTTGCAAGCGCAGATGTTTGAAACAGGAAGGATCCAAAAAAAAAAAGGAAATAGTGCCTCTAACTGGAAGCAGCTAGGCTTGCAGAGTAACCAAATTTACTTTGAATAAAGTGCTAATATTTAAAATAATCCTGGTGCATGGAAGAGGGAAGAAAAAATAACACCGGATTTTATATTTATGGTTGGCTCGGAGGATGACTTATGGTTGTCAAAAGAATTAGAGAGCAAATTATCCGAGCATAATGCAGCTTAAGTATTTTTTACCTCTCTTTAAAACTGACAAACCTCAAACATTCAACATTTTACGAAAAAACAACATTTTGAAGTTTGGTATAATATTTATTTCTAGCAGCATTATACCGTGACTCCAATTTGGAAGTGTGAGCTAGACAGTGAAGTTAGCAACACTTTTTGCACTTAAATGCATGTAAAATAATCGATTCTGGGTGAGGCAGAATGCCTCTCAGAGAATATGGCTACAGAATAGGGCTACAATGAAGGAAAATCCAACTAGCAAGAAAGAAATCCCAGGCAGAGCAAGCCTTGCTCTCAACTTGCAAGAGTCACCTCTCAGGTAAGGGCTATACCAGTGAAAGTCCCTGTATTTTTAAGTGTCTTCGTATCCCACGGAATGATAAGGTTAAATTTAGCATCCTCAGTGATCCAACCGCGTTACATTTTGACGTAACGAAATGAAAGAGTTTCACGCAAAAGGAAGAAATTTCGCTCGGGAGGAGGATCACACAAATCTTGTCATAATTTGCCCATGACTACAAGTCACAAGTTAAAGCACTCCGGCAAGTCGCAGGGATTCGCTTCTTTCACCCGCTTGCATAAGCTCTGATTCAGTTTTGAAGAACTCCATTAAGTCTCGTTGACCATCAATCTGGATTAAGAAACGGAGACCTTTCGGAGCAAGCCCGAAGCCCGCCGGACTGCATAAATAGCGGTTTATCTGATCCGGTTCCAAATTTACCGTATTCCTCCTCTGTAACATCGCCATTCATATGCTAAGTCATGTTGAAAAACAATTGCTCCGCCGCGGTGAAATGGGAGTGCCTGCAAACTGCACTTCAACTCGACGGCCAGTTTTGATTCACTTCCGCAACTACACGCGACGCGGCGTCTCGACGTGTATGTTTTTGCTGTTTACACCCTTCGACGTTGCCACTTTTCGAGCGAAATTCTTTCCATGTTCCGAGAAGCATGTGACTTTCTCCCAAATGGACTGTTCGATGAACACGGAGGCATGAGGACAGAAAAAACATGTTTTCCTCATTTAATAGCGATAAATCAATCGAATAAAAAATCGGCGGTTCTCATTGAAGCGAGTTGGTTTTTTTCGGACGATTTTTTATGTTATGATGAGACACACATTCTTACGTGTTTTAACCGCACCTTGATACTTTATGCAAGTGAGAGTACATCTTCATTGCTTCGTCGTTGTTCGATGCTAACATTTTCAATTCAGAGAAAAATGTTGAACTTTCTTGGGGGAAAAAAACTGCACCGGCTTTGATTTTTTTAGTCAATTTTAGACAGTGTATACGTCAGTAAAAAATGTGATAGTCTACTGAGTAAGGGATTATAATGCATGGACGCAATTTGTTTGCAGAGTGATTGTCGTCTGGTGCGGCCAAAAAATCTGAATTTCATTATTTGACGGAAAAAAAATTCCCTCTACCTCCAAGATGCGAGCAGGTTTCCGGGGGTATAAGTTGTATTATAGTCCAACAATTTTGAGGTTTGAACATGGCACATTAATGTTTCTTAGGACTTCATCTTAAAACTCGCTTTTCGAACTATGAGCTTTAATCCGTCGGCTTGGTTCTTTCATTTTTGGACATTTTTTTTCGTCTGCCAAAACATTTGTAAATTACCCTTTCACGCAGTGAAGCTGACAGTTGAATTTCGAGTTTGTTGGGACTAATTCTTCTGTTGCAACAGATGATCACAATTATTGGTAAAAAAAACTGCTTCGATGTTGTATTAAAGTTGTTGAATGAAAAAGTAGCTTTAGGTAGTACAATCTAAAGTGTCAAACCACTATTCGAGTGACCTCACATTATTGAGCAAACGTTCTTTAAATTAGTACCTCAAACTGTCCACATGCAGATAGCATGGCATATAAAATACTTCTTTTTGCAATGTTACGCAGACAAATAATGCAACAGTGGAATGAGGGGAAAAGAGAGAGAGAGAGTTCAATAGGGAAAACCTCGCCCACAGACTAATAATTATCGACGATATTGAGTTTCGGAAAAGTAAGTAATGTAAACTACTCACTTACGTGCTGATTTTTCTCCCAGATAAACACTGCTCGTGTAATTTGATCATGGAAAAATATCACGATTTGACGCATTTTCCGGTGCGCAGGTGGAGCCAATATACATCGATACGACGCGACGGAAGATGTCATATCGACTGCATGGATTTTGTGCCTTTTTTTGAATTTCTGTTTCCGCGTTGCAAACTCTTTATTTTGTCACTTGTGAAGGAGCCTTAAATCATTTAAACATGTGGAGCAGATGGGCAGCGGCAGCATGTGATTTGGAAAAAAAAAGTTAAGGTCCGTGCGCCCACCTTCCTTAGGAAGGGCACTTCGTAAATTTTGGAAGGGTCGAAAAGTAGCACTTTTGACCTACGAATACCTCAAGAGTAATCCTATTCGATATCAGTACACAAGTTTTTGGAGTTTTACAGGACTTCTGAATTTGTGGAAACAAATGAATTAAAACGATGATGAACCCCGAATTGATATTGAAAAAAACTTTTTTTCTCCACCGCGCTTGAAAAGAAACCTGGATTTTCGACAAAACAAAACAATTCGTTGAAGTCAAATTGGACGATTTTTTACAGAATCGGCATGACGACAACTCAAGCAGCCTATTTTCATCTTACACGGAGAAAAAAACTTCGTGCGTGGGACCCGAAGTTCAGGTCATATGAAGTTTTCGGATCACGTATCTAAAAACTTGAGATCCAGCTGCTGAAGTGCGGGGCAGACATCTGAAGTACTTCGATTTATACCGAAGTGTTCGGGTCACACATCTGAAGTACTCCGGTACATACCGAAGTACCTCGATGTCTGACCCGAACTTCGGCAGCTCGACCTCAAGTTTTCGCATGCGTGATCAGAAAACTTCAGAGATCCATACGACCTCAACTTCGGGTCCCATACACGAAGTTTTTTCCTCCGTGTATGCCTCATTTTTTGACGGCGAACCAAGTCTCATGACGCCTTGAAGCTTTCTGTGAGCTTCCTCTTGAAAGTAAAGTACATTATGACAAAATTTCTGTTAACAAATGAGAAATGCGATGAAACTATGCCGAGTCTGATGCAGTTAAACTGATCCCTGTTGAATCCGTCATCAGTCCAAACCCGACCGCTCCGAAATCGGATACCGTTCACTTCAAAAGCTACGGTAAAAGCCTCAAGACCTACACCACGCGCCTCTCAAAAAGAATCAGCCGGCTAATTGACACGGACAGCGCGTTAATTTATGCACGAGCAGAGCCGAGCCAAAATCCCAAGTTTCCCTCAAAACCCGATGCCAAACGCCAAGCGGCGGCCCCCGGAAATCCGCCGCCAAGTGGCAATGACAGAGTGATCACTCACCTGTCGCCCAGGCCCGCAGCACTTTCTTTCGCGTCCGAAAAAGTCCTCAGCCGCGACCCCAGCAAGGTCAGGACGTCTTCAAAATCCCGGCCCTCGTTTCGTAACCGTACTGCCGCCGTGCTAAGGAAAAACGCCGTATAAACATTCGAGAGTTGCCAGATTTCCTTCGTTAAATGTTTATTTTCGAAGAAAGTTATGGATATTTTCCCTTTAAATTTTCAGAATCTTTAGGTGAAATTGCGAACAAAATCATCGGAAAAATTGGGAGGAAAATATTCATAAGTTTACCAGGAAATTCGCGTTTTATCGAAGGAAACTTGGCAACGCCTGAAGGTTCATACGGCGTTTTTCCTTAGCACGGCAGCGTAGCCGTCGCGTCGCGTCGACCAAGAAGGCTTTTTGTCGTTAGCGTCACGCCAATTGCGCGTTACATTTGCATTCGGACGGCTCAAAAGTCCAGTCCGTCGCCCGGCTGTCTGAGGCGCTGAAAGTGAGAGTGATCTAGTATCGGTGAGAGCCGCCGGAGGAATGCCAAGGTTAGCCCTTTTTTGCGGGTTCACGCCGCAGGAACGGTGCCAATCCCGACCGCCAGAGCGCGATCGTGGCAGGGATAAAGGGTCACGAATGAATCTTCGGAGGGCCGTTGTAATTGACAAGTGGATCGAATTTCACAGAGAGAGACCCGTGGGTATTTCGAAATAATTTAACCGAGCGGAGCTGAATAAAAGAGGGGAAAAAACCAAGAGCCACGCAATCTTTACTTTTAACCCATTTGTACATCGATCTTTTAGAGTCAAATAGTCAAATTCGGAACGTTTGGTTGCGCGTACACCTCGCTGCAGCACAGTAAAAGCACAAAATATAAAATAAAAATTTAAAGTGCCTTGGAAATCATTAAATTTGACACGGAACCACCAATATTTAAAAAACACATTACATCATTACTCTCCTTTAATAAATTGATACATATTTTTTTTTCATAAATTTAAATGAGAATAATCAATGCGGAGTGTACAAACATTTCAAAATCATCAGTTAAAAAACGCTGACTATGCGAGTATTAATAATAAAGCTCAACAGAGCGGAGCGGCGTGCTGCCAGCGCGAGAGGCTCACTGGCACCTACAAACCTAAGTGGATACTTCACGCATTGCACAATGCTTGAAGTATCCACTTAGGTTTGTAGGTGCCCATGCGCGTTTTGCGCTGATAGCCGTGCGGCGGCGCCTGAAGAAACTATTTCACAACAGAGGTGACAGTATTATACGAAATTGAACGTATTAAATATGACAGGCATCCTTTAAAAGTACAGATCTTTCCTCGCAATATAAATCAAGATACTTATCGTACACAGGAAAAATCTAAGAGCCTTTAGCTAAGGCAAATCAAAAGGTTCATCCGGTTCAGGTAAAGCAAGGTGGGCATTTCTTGAAAGATAATTAAGTCCTGCTGCACCAAAGAGGTGTAGAGAGTTTTAGTGAATTTTATCTGATGGAATTGACGCTCCCTCATTTTTACCAAAAATCTCAATTATATATTATTCTCCGTTGGATCAAACAAACAAAAAAAAAAAAAAAAAAAAAAAAAAAAAAAAAAAAAAAAAAAAAAAACAAACCCTCATTCGTCCAAGACATTATACATTTTCTTCAAAAACGTCGTGAGCGATTGTCGTTTGTATTTACATGTGGACCAATGAACTTTGGGTCTCAACTGGCACGTGGACCAAAACCTCCGTGCCGAAAAAACGCGTGGATGTAAATTACTGGAAAAAACAGGTGCGCGGACAAAAAATCGTTGACGAGATATCCTATAACCAATATTGGTATTACAGAGGAAATTTCTTGAAAAGATGCAACCGAAGGTGCTTCTGGGCATTACGGATTCGTTTTCAGCAAAAATTCAACATGCGGCCACGGGGCGGTACACTGCCGTGTAAAGGAAAAACGCCGTATGAGCCTTCAGACGTTGCCGAATTTCCTTCGATAAAAACCTAATTTACTGGGGAAATTTTAAATATTTTTCCCCAAAATTATCAGACAATGTTGTACGCAATTGAGTCTAAAATATCTAAAAATTTGGAAGGAAATACGCTTAAATTGCGTCAAAAATACATGTTTTATCAAGGGCAATTTGGCGACTCTCGAATTTTTATACGGCGTTCTTCCTTGGTACGGCAGAACATCCTATAGAATTTCATGAGAACAAGGTGTCTACTAAAACAGGCTGGCCAAAAATCAGTACTTTGACAGTGCTTTTTCAGCACGTTCCCAAGAAATTCAGTCCCTCCTCAACAGAAAAATTCAGTACTTTTTCAATACCTTCAACTGACGAAATTCGAAAAATGAGAATTTCCCGCTCGAATTGCGACAAAAATGAAAAAATTCCGGACTTTCTTGCAAAAATTCCGCACTTTTTCAGTACTTCCGGACCATCCTAGAAAATCAGTACTACTTCCGGATTTGTAGACACCCTGGAGTAACATGCGAATATAAAAGGGACTCTTACCTGAGTTGAGGGAAAGCGACGAGGTAGAATGAAGCGAGGGCGGCCGAAGAGCGTAGAGACTATTATTATGCTCCCAAGAACTATCCGAGTCGGAGGTCTGGCTCGACGACTTGGTCAACGTCCCCTCGCGGATCGACTCGTAGCAGTTGGACGCGTCCCCATCGTCGGCCCCCTTGACGTGGACGATGTCGTCGTAGATGTTCGACTCGTAGTCGCTGATCAGCGTGTAGTGATCGTCCTGGTTCAACCGATCGAACTTGTCGATCTGGTCGTAGAACGATTCCTCCTCTTTGGATTTGTTCAGGGCCAAAATGTTCAACTTGTCGATCGAGATCTTGTCGTAGTAGTCCGTCCGGGCTTTCCCGCCGCGGTCGTCCTTCCGGAAGACGATCTCCTCGTAGAGACAGGACTCGGTCGTGTGGTCGCCCTCGAGCCCGCCTTTGGATTCGCGGATCTCGTGCTCGTACAGGCTGTTCTCGGTCTCTTCTTCGTCCTCGATCAACGGCAAGGAGAACCTCTGACTCTCCAGAGAGCTGTCGATGCCGGAGTCTTTGGAGTTGTGGATTTGGTTCTCCGAGTAGGTCTTCTCCAGAGCCGAGTTGTTCATCCGCGTCAACTCGGTTTGGGGCAGCGAGAATCTTTGACTCTCGTTCGAGGAGTCGATCCCCGAGTCTTTCGAACTACTCCACCCCAAGGACCGGTTCAAGTCGAAGAGACTACTCGACTTTTGACCGGTTTTGTTGACCGTCAACTCCGAGCTGGCTTTGTTGATCTCGTTCTTCTTGATCAGGTTCGACGAATATAAGGCGGATCTGTTCGAGGTTAGTTTGGTTTTCAGGTACTCCTGGTTGGTTTTTTCGGGGACGGTGAGAGGTTTCAGGGGTGGTTCCTGTTCTTCCTTTTTGTCTTCCGAGCTGGTGCTACTTGTGCTGGTTTGCGTGAGTAGTTTTCGGGCGGAATGCAAAGAGGATTTGTTCGAAACGATTTGTTCTTTTATTTCCGAGGAATCGTTGGGTTCCGAATTCGATTCGGTTCGACTTACTCCGGAGCTTGATTCGCACGACCGCGTGGAGCCGTCTCGACTCAAACTTTCGGACTTGGAGGTGACGCTGAGAACAATCTCGTTTTCCTCCTTGATCGTTTCTTCCTTCTTGTAGGAGCACTGCCTCCATAAGAACGAATTGTTCGGTTTGAAATTCTTCTGCGCTTCTTTGGACGCGTCCAGATTATACAAACGATCAGTCTTGGGGGGGATTTTGAATTTTGGAACGCTGGTTTTTTCATCGACATTCACGTCCTGGTCTTTGGCCGTGAGCGGTCGTTTGCTTTCGTTGAGGATGAGCTTTTCCGAACTTTGCTCTCGCGCGCTGTCGGCCTTGACTTTGTCGATGGATTCCTCTTTGGAGATTTTCGCCAAGTCCGGTTTTGGTTTCAAGTCGGGTTTGCTGGGCAAACTCAAAGTTTTGTACCTAAAATAATTCTCCTTCCCGATGTCCAGTCGGTCGGAGTTCTTTGGCAATCTGCTTAAAGTCGAGGATTTTTTCTCGGCGCTATCCGGGACGTCGACGGAATTTTTATTCACCTCGCGAATCCGCCTATCGGTTCGGACCTCTGAGCCTCCCTCTAGAATAAAAGTTTGTCTAAGTCTATTCTTGGCATTTTTTATAATTTCCTCGCACGATTGAGAACCTTTAACATCGCTACACGAGTTTTTCCTGGTTTTTTGAAGGACCGGCGAGACCGGTTTTTCGGTGCGGTTGCTGGAACCCTTCCTGGTCAGGGCTGGTTTTTTGGGGGCTGTAACTTCCCCAACATCAGATCTTCCGGTTTTAGCGGGGGGTTTCGACGTCGTCTTGGTCGCCAAACGCGCTATGGACGAGTTTTTGCGGATCAAGACGATTTTCGGGCGGTCGCCGCTCTTCTTCGAGGCTTTCTCGCTTTTGTTCTCGAAAATCTCGATGGCAGCTTTGACGGAGCCCTTCGTGGTTTTGAGGGGTTTGCGGTGGGGGTTCTGGAGCTTCTTGACGAAAGCTCGTCCTTTGACGTCATCCTGGACGATGACCGCGTTGAACTTGGAGGCGAGCGCTGCGACGTTGCTCGAGCATATGGTGATTTTGGTGGCCCGGTAGGTGCGTGGGCCGCCGTTAGAGGTCGCTGAGGCTAGCCCGCGGGTTTTGAAGCTTGGTCGTCGTTTGGGGCACTCTTTGACCGCTCTGAACCGCGGGGCAACCTTCTCCGGGGGAGTCTCGGTCCCCAGGGACTTCCCTGCCGCCCCCTTGGTCTGCCCGTCGGGGCTGTGCATCAGTCGTGCCATGATTTACGGTACTTTTTCACCTGATGTGCTTGCGGCGTCGCTTGGGCTCATTTTGAGTCGCGGCTCTGGAGTGGTCCCTAGTTGCACATCGCAGTACCCTGGAACAGAATAAACGAGGCAAAATTAGCATTTTTAACTTCAGAGCGCGATAATTTTACAAACATTGATACTTAGGCTCAAAAATGAATATGAATATGCCGTGCTAAGGAAAAACACCGTATGAACATTTGACAGTTGCCAAATTTTCCTCGATTAAATGATCATTTTTTTGGAAAGATATGGATATTTTTCCTTGAAAATTTCAGGAAATTTAGGTGGAATTGCGAACAAAATTATCTGAAAAATTGGAAGGAAAATATTCATATGTTTATCAGGAAATTCGTGTTATATCAAAGGAAATTTGGCAATGCCTGAAGGTTCATACGGCGTTTTTCCTTAGGACGGTAGAGTCGATCTATCAATAAACGCACACGAATGTCCTAGATCACAGTCATATATATTTCACAGGAGATCCACTGGCTACCAAACTAAGGTCTAGAATGTAGTACTTGTAAAAGGTTTAAAGATGTAAGCGCCCCCTGAAATATTCAATTACACATTTAGACTGATCTTAAGAGTCGTTTTATGAGAGTCTTAGCACATTTTAAATGTTTTGACGAACCCTGGATACAATTTGGCAAGAGTACATAATGGATAATGGATGAAAGATTTTTTAAATATTTGAGCATTGAAAATCACATTTCTCGAGGAAAGAGATTGTTTTAATGGCTGTGTAATTTTCCGAATGTGATAAAAGGATTCTCGGCAATTTTTACAGAAGCACAAACTGTGGACCTTTCATTAAAATAGACTTATTTCACTACAGACAATATTTTAGTAGTCATTCCTGGAGGTAAAAATTGACAATAAGAGCTGCATTTTAAAATATCAGGAATTATTTTTGCCGGCTATAGAATGCGATAGAAAATCATACAGCTGGCTGTAGAGAGCGAAGAAAATCAAACAGCCGGGCTATAGGAAGCGATGACAAATTATACAGTCGGGCTCTACAGTTTATTGCCTGGCTGTAAGTTTATCGCCATCGGCTGTAAAGGACTATAAGAAATTGTATAGCCGGCTATAGAGGCTATAGGAAATCTTACAGCCGGCTGTAGGTCTATAGTATTTCGGAACCCAGATCCTACTGCCAATTTTTACCAGGGTTTTTTTGCAGACGTTTCGCCAGGGCTAAACTAAAGAATAATGCAATTTTTTACCATCTTGTACCTCCTTTTGAAGATATTCTGTCTACTTTATACATTTTTGTGGGGTATAAGACTTAAGATCCCCCCCCCCTAGATTACGTAACACACTTTATTGGCATTTCCGACTCCCTCCCTCCCCCTCTCCCCTTGTAACGCTTCTGGGACGCAGGTCCCAGGTCCCTGGTCCCTATCCTTTAACACCGAAAAACAAAATGGCGTAACACACTCCTCGACCACCCCCCCCCTCCCTAGAGCGTTACGTGCTTTTGGGACAGCTCCTTAAGGATCATGCTTTGTAGAGTCAGAGGGGCGAATCTCTTATCGACCTAAAAGTACCCTTGAGCATAAAATTTTTATTGTTTTCCCAGCCCACTTCTTTCACTTTTCGGCGAATAGGAAGAGCGATTCCGCCTCTCACTCAGATCTACGGACGATTGGATCTAATGAAAGTGGTGTCTGGACCAAAGAAAGTTCGAGCTCTCAAAAAGAGCCCAACCGTAATGACCATTGAGACGAAGGCATTAAAATCATAAGCTTCGGAGAGTGATACGGCTCCTTGGTATAAAAAATTGCAATTATTATAACATCCCAATGCTTGGAGAGAAATTTCATGGCGGGCGAAAATAATTTTCCACGCGACCGTGATGGTCCGAACCGTAGGAGTGCAATTTGTGACATCGACAAAGCTAACATTGGTGCGGCGATGCCTGAAAAGTTCGATGTAAAAAACCGAACATGTCTACCATCTGATGAACCCTGGAATTTGAGCATTCATATTTACCTCTAGGCTCATCATGAAATTAACTCGTTAGGCTTTAACATCGACTGATTCATCTCTTGCTTAATGATCTCGAGGACCAGTCTTGCCAAGTTGCGAACTTTGAAATCTGATCCTCTTCCTCAGACGATTACAAATGATTTTTTTTTTCTGATTTCTTAAGTTGAAAAGCTCACTCTTCGACCAAAAATTGGGATTACTGCTCACCCATTCAACGAAGTTCTCATAATTCGCCCGGTAGAATTCTAGATATAATTGAGAAAACAAATTGAAATTTGGGAAGTCAGACAACTGAAGTAATGACAGAGTGTCTACTAAAACAGGCTGGCCAAAAATCTGTACTTTTACAGTGCATTCCCAAGAAATTCAGTGCCTCCTCAACAGAAAAATTCAGTGCTTTTTCAGTACCTCCAATTGACGAAAGTCAAAAAATTTCAAAAACTTGAATTCCTCGCTCAAATTGCGATAAAAATGAAAAAAATTCCGGACTTTCTTGCGGAATTCCCGCTCCTTTTCAGTAATTCCGGACCGCCCTTAAAAAATCAGTACTATTTCCGTACTTTCCGGTAATTTCGGACTTATAGACACCTCGAATGATAACATATAAGTGGAAAATCTGGTTAAAAAGTGAGCAGTAAAAGTGAAAAAAAAACTCCTTAGTTTTGCCAATTATGCAACAGTGGCAACGGATGGTCCTCCGGTGAGCGCAATGGAGTCGCGTACAGGCCGCTCGCTATTTTGATTGTGCCTTTCACGTAGCTATTAAAGTTTAGCCACGAAGCAGCTAGACTCCCCGCCAGGATCGTCGTCTGCTAGGCTTTTTTGCTCTGGTTCGTGCCGGCTACCGACCGAGAGCTTTGAAATCAGGAAATGATGAAAGTATCGGCGAGTCAACTAAACGGCCGCTAGAAAAAATCGCGAAACTTTCCGTAGGCCCTAAAGAAAGACAAATAGAGTCTCTTACAAACATCTTTTTAACAGCAGGTGCACTGGAAAAAAAGTCGCTTGGATTTAGAGTCTAGACTCTTAAAAACATTGACAAGAAAAGAAACTCTTGATTCAATCGGATTTTTCCTTGAATCAAGAGGAAATCCGCTGAAATCAAGAGGCTTGGCTCTTCGATTCAAGGAAAAATCCGATTGAATCAATAGTATTTTTTCTTGTCAATGGGTTTAAGAGTCTGGACCCTAAATCCAAGGGACTTTTTTTCCAGTGAGCTTTTAATTTCCAGGATTCAACGACCGTAATCTACTTTGTTGTACAGCGACAGAATGTGACTCAAATTTTTTCGCAAGTAGATGGGCTCTTGTTAAAAACGCAAAATTATGAGGTCTCAACTTATTACCATGTATCAACTTATCAAAAAAAAAAAAAAAAAAAAAAAAAAAAAAAAAAAAAAAAACAAGCAGTGAACTCCAACACAATGTGTTGATAAGGCGCGTCATTAACTCGCACATATCAACCCCTTTAGTTTTCATTTACAGAGATTTCAAAAAAGGCAAGCAGCACAACAAGAGAATTCACGATCCAACAGTGCAAGGTCAACGACGCACCTTGACGAGACCGTGTATTGTGAATCTAGAAAGCTATTCGAACAAATTTAAGTTTTTTGATCTGCCTCAAGCAAAATCTTATCAGATTCTTGAAGAAAAGTGCTACGGAAAAATTTAAGCGAAGAAAGGAAAAATTCTGTCGAACTCCTAGAAGATAAAGTCGATTTAAAGGTATTTTGGGGCTAAAATACCCAAATCACCGGTATTATAAATCCCATTATATTATTGAAAAAAGATTTACTCGATATAAATGCAATTGTATTAAATATGTCTTGATTTTTTTATTTTAAACGTCTTTTCATGCAAAAATCAAAATATGTCGACTCCCTGACGTGAAAATTAAATTCTACGTGTGAAAATACTTATGTATCGATATGCTGAACAGAATGCCCGCCTCTCTTCGTAATTTACAAACCGTTCCTATACTCATCTCAAAATTTTTCTCAGAGCTTTGTGTTATTATCAGCTTCCATTTAAACCCCGGTTTGATGGCCGAATCGGCTGCCCAAAAAGCAAGCCATTTTTGACGGGCTCTATGAGAAATTCGTGATATTATCAGCTCTCAGGAAATCACCCCATGGGTAAAATTGCTGGTATAAATTTTCGATTATTTTTTTTTAAAATAATCGTATTCAAGAAACTAAGGCATTAAAACTATGGAGTCAATTTCGTTTTAATAATGTAACGGGATTTACTTGTCTTCAGGTCAAAACTCATACAAGGAAGCCCCTTGCAAGAGGCTAATTTTTTGTAATTTCACTCAATTTTTTCTCCTTTTTATAATTGAATTGCTTGTCACATTCTGAGGTCAATCATATTAAATTGTAATTTATACATTTCTTTTTTCCCCCCTTCATTTTATTTTTTGTTTGGAGAAGTTTTGTTGATTTCTTCGGATTTCGAATACTGTAACTTCTCTTCTATTCGGCCGATTTTTATGAATGAGACCTCTTTTAATTCGTGTTTCAACGGAGAGTAAGGAAAAAATTGCTAAAAACTCGCGAAACAATTTTTTTTGAAAATTGGGCGAATCCTAGCGTGACGGTGAAATGGTTAATGAAGCGTAAGTAATTGGGCGAGGGGCTGAGGATCCCGGTCTAGCTTGGCGACCGTCATTAGCTATTGTTCGTCGAGACGCCGACGCAGTGATCAGGAGCGTGGGGAAGAGAGGGGTAAGTGGATTCCTGTATGAGCCACGTTTAGCTAATGGTCTAATGAGTCTCGAGGCTCATCACAGATTGCACTTACACAGATTGCACTGTATTTCTTAGTTTTAATAAGAAATAAAATATAATTCCGTGAAATTAGTAAATAAATACCAAGACAATTATTCAGGATGTCAAAGACTGACTGAAAACTTTTTATTAACCTCATATGAAAAAAATATTATTATCAGCTGACACTGACATTGTTGTCAGATGAACAGCACTATCAGAGCACGGGTACCAACTTTTGAAAAGTATAACAGAGGTGTGGAGATCTGTCAAAGCAACGTTTTGAACAAAACGGAGGAGTTAAATTCTCATTCCGAGAGTGCCGACCTGCTCAGCCATCCTCGAATCAGTTCGCTTGATTCTGCTTATATATGCATATTTTGAATCAGCGCGTCGTACTCTTAGGCTTTTTTTAAGAAAACCAAGTAACGTAGACTCTTGGTATTCACTGCACATAAACTAGAGAGCCCCAGAATGAGAAACAACTTTAAATCATAATTATTGACGGATAAATAAACTTTTTACACGCTTTGGAAAATCTCAGAAGTTCGCGGTAGTCACTTTTCGGTAAGGAACTAAGGGACTCGGTTATTGTATCGAGCAGGGTTCGAAACGATCGCAAAGGCGGTATACTACGTATACGCGCCAAAAAAAAAAAAAACCATTGTGTAGGGGTGGGCTGCTTTGTACAACATCCTCCTCCTTACAAGAGACCTTACACAATATAAAATACAATATATTACACAATATAAAATGCAAATTTTTGCATCTACATTCATTCCATTTCTAGATTACCGGGGGGGGGGGGGGATTCCCATGCATGGGGACATAAAATGTCTTAGGTTTGATAGACATTTTGTTTATGTCACACATATTTCCGTTGCTATGAGCGACTGTAGAGCTTCTTGAAAATGAAGTATTTTTTTATTGGATTTTCAAAAAAGTAATAACTACCATTACGAATGGTCCCTGGTACAAACATTTCAAACCCAACAAATTTCCGGTGTTTTTCCCATCAGAAATTTTAAAGAGCCCAAAGGATTTCTTCTGCCCATTACATACATTACGAGGATCTAATTTTGCATAAAAACTTGCTTTGTTTCAAACACTACAAAGTGCCTCTCAGCCTCTTACGGCCACTTTGTAAAAAGGGAATTCACAGTGCGATTAACAAAAACCGGTACACTTAATACCCTCTAAATAAGGGATTTTCTTCTGCGTTTCTATCTTCGTCCGTGCACAAGAAACCGAGTGTTCTGAAAGTCGAACGATATTTTCTTTTTGGACTGTCGCATTAGTTGAATGGAATTCAAAGCGCCGCGCGTTAAGAGAAGAGAAAACAAACCCATGATGAGAGACACAGAGACAGACTACCGAATTGAGGCACAGGATCAGCATTATACTTTCGGTAATCTTGGCACCCGCCATTTTCGTAAATTACCTCAAATCCTCTCTGTATAAAGAAAGATACGCCTGATGCTTAAGTGGACGTAATCCATGCGCAGCGGTTAACGAAGAAGTGACGCCATTGACGACTTTGGATTTGGACATTAAGCCGCTGGCTCGTTTACACGAAATGAAAATAAAAGTGGCTCTCTTCATTTGATAATCCCGCGACCATGTTAATCGGAGGATGATACCTCAGCTGTTGGTCGTCGTTTTAATTTTGATTGCGCGGTTGCCATTCAAATTATGCACTTTTATAAAGTTTGGGGTGAAATCTGGAACGGCTTTCATAATGGAGAGCCTATTTTGCGCTGAGAAAACTCGAGTGATGTGGGAGAAAGTTCTTGGTTAGCGCGGGTGATTAAAGAGGCAAAAAAGGTTAAGGTTAAGGTTTAAGAGAAAAATGAGAAAATATACCAAAACACGCAATGTTTATGTTATCAGTGGCGTGGCGTGCTTTGCGATGTATCGATTTATCTACCATTTAAACCTATGGAAAAGGATCAATATACAGAATGTTCGCAACGAACACCTTAATAATCGATTTTTTACCATAGCTTCAAATGGGGAAATATCGAAATATCGCAAAGCACGCCACGCCACTGTATGTTATACTTTATTATGCACTTGAATGCATTGCATTTATTGTGTGTTCCGGTAATTTTTCTTATTTCATGACAACAACACGCGAGATGCGCTTTTCTAGTTAATAAGGAGGAAAAATTGACGGAAATAAATCGATGAGCCAGGTCTAATGTTTCGTAAAACTTTCTTTCTTTTAGCGTTTGCTGATTTTTAAAAGTAAAGATTAGCTTTGAAAGTGTCATCATTTCTTGATTTACAGCTGTCTTTGCTTCCTCGTTATCAAGCCAACAAAATACGGTACCCTTTGAAGGACCCAGATCATTTTTATTCGTGGTTTCAATTGATTTATTCATTGATTTACTCGTTTTCCTCCTTCTCAAAACATTCCTCGAAAGGCTATGTACCCGTACCACCTTTCCTCTTCGGAACGTATCGCTTACTTTTCTAGCCTTGCGTTAAAGTCTTCGTGGCTATTGATGAACTCAGCGCTTAATAAATGGGGAGCGAAACGTTTTAACGATAAATCACTAAATACAAGTGAATGCTTGAATTCTTCATCAAGTTAAGTTCTCATTTTCTAAACCCCCCCCCCCTTACATACACACACACACACACATGCGCAAGAACTAACCGTGAAAGGCCTTGCGCCCTCGAGCTGGGAAACCTGGAGGTTGCGCGGATTAAAAATTTTAAAATGTTGTTTAAGCCTCATTACTGCCGAGCCAGGATCTCCGTTTCGGATAATCCGTTTGATGCGGATTTCAGCCGCTGCCCTCGGGGCCCGTGGTGAAAACAAAGTCAAGATCGAAGTATACCGACCAAACGTAGAAGTTCAAATCTAAATGGGGATTTAAAGGTGACTAGCAATCAAATATCACTGGTCTCAGACTTTTCCGAGGCTCTTAAGAAAAAATTAGCGTCTCATACAGTAGAATTCTGCCGTGCTAAGGAAAAGTGTGGTATGAGCATTCGAAAGTTGCCAGATTTTCTTTGATAAAATGTTCTTTTTTGAGAGGAGTTATGAATACTTTTCCTTGAAATTTTCAGGAACTATGGATATAATTACAACAACTACTCAACAAAATACTCTATACAATTGGAAGGAAAATATTCATAAGTTTACCAGGAAATTCGTGTTATACCGAAAGAACTTTGGCAACGCCTGAAGGTTCATACGGCGTTTTTCCTTAGCACGGCAGAATTATAAATATACAGTGGTTTGACGGTCCATTTTACTCTCAGCGATTTAATCTTAGGTTTAGGCTTTTACGGGGTTTTTACGTCAATTTAAGCAAGCTCGCCCTAGAAGTCTTCGAATATTACTTGGACCGAAACCAGACCTTTCTTAGTAGAAAGGAACCAAGCCACATTAGCTATTGCCAACTTTTACTCAGGTATTTATTTTTTACAAGGGGACGTTGGTGCGGGGATTCTTTAAAAAATTTAAAGGAATTTGCTTCATACTCTGCAGAAAATTCACTGATATATGCACAAAATTCGCACAACCGTATTCAAGTGAAAAATGAATTTGCCAATAGCTAATGTGGCTCGGTCCCTTTCTGCTAATTACGGTCCACTTGAATTTTAAGAGGTAGAAACTATCTAACTAAAAATACGTTTTCATCTATTATTTAAAAAGAATGAAAGAATGAATGAACGAATAAAAAAATATACTGAGCTCAACATGGAGCGTTGATACATACGTGTTTTTCCCCCATAAAAAAAATAGTTTTTGTGGATAGTTCCCATATGCTTGGTGGCGTTCATGTTCAAAATGTGTACTTTTGAGGGAAAAATTACGAACGAACGAGGCTGAGGGCCTTACGGAAAGAATTATTCTTCAAAGATTGTTCGGTATATTTCGGAAAGCGTTGTAAATAAAGACTTTTATGCACGTCGAAAATTCAGCCGCCATTATATTAAGTCCCTTTAATCTCTTTGATAGCCTGTGAGTGGTGGAACCTATGAGAGAGTGGCATGCATATCTTCCAAAGAGAGGGGTACGGTACAGATCGCTATGTTCTGCTGAGAAAGGGCACTCCTGTTATTCTACATAAAATAAACCACGGAGTGGCGAAAGAGCAACAGTTTTCACTTTCAAACTGGACGCTCAAGGCAAACCCTGTTCATCGCATTTATGAGTGCCTGGATTTATGGCCCCAATCACCGGCCCGTGCGAATTCATCGTTCGATCCTTATTGCCTCCAATTCTGAAATTTAATTATCAAATTTGCAAAACCAGAATGCGCCACTCGATAAGAACGGCATGCTCTTATTTCATTCATCGATATGTATTCTGCCCCATCGAATGAATTTACGCGTTGCAAAATTTCCTCTGATAGAATGAATATCTTTTTTTGAATGCTTGATTGCTCTCTTTCAAAATGACAATAAACCTCACTGATGATTTTACGTAATGTATGTGAAAATTAGACGCGGAAAAAAATCATAATTTTTCTCAAGAAGACGCAATAATTACGGAGCCCGAAATAAGGATCACAGAGCAAAGAATGCGAACAAAATGAGTGAGATAAAAAGTAAATCACGCTAAAAAGCAGATCGTTTCGCGCCATTACAGGCTCCTTAAATCGGCAAAATACCGAGCGAAAAAACATTAAAAAACACTGAGTGGCAGAGTCGTTAGAATGATCCTGAGTGGTTGCGTGATGAAAAACGTATGACAGGTCTCTACTAGACGTTTTTAAAAATGCTACATTTCATTGGAGCAAAGTCGGTTCCCATTAAAAAAAAAACTTTTAAACGACTTTCTTTATTTTCAACACACACTCATGATGACGCGAAAAGACAAGTATAGATTTGAATCCTCAAAATTGCCAAGGGTGGAGGTACAGTTTCAAAAGCATGCACTGGAAAAAAAAAAAAAAAAAAAAAAAAAACACATTGGATCTAGGGTCCAGGCTCTTGAAAACCTTGACAAGAAAAAGGACTCTAGATTCAAGCAGATTTAAGTTTAAATCAAGAACCAAGCCTCTTAATTAGAGCGGATTTCCTTTTTTAAGCTTATATCTACTTGAATCAAGAGTCCTTTTTCTTGTCAATGTTTCCAAGAGTCTTGACTCTAGATTCAATGGGTTTTTTTTCCCAGTGTGGCGTTATTCAAATAGATATTCCATCACAAGAAATTTGCTAACATTCGAATGCTCATACGACGTTCTTTCTCAGCACGGCAGTATTACAGCATCATCCAAGCGCTTTCGACGAGAACACGCCTCTCGTTCTTGACGCGTGTTTTCGCACTTTGCGAACCGATTTGTAGCTTCGCACACCCGAACTTTCTCACTTTCGTTCAGGGCGAAGCTACGGAGCCAACCGACGGAACTCGACGCGATAATCGCGTTTCGGATTGAGGTGCGTTCATCACCTGGATACGGTCGGATCCTCGCGGGAGACACATCTTAAAACCGATCATTTCAAACGCCTGATGAGCCGTAGAACACAGACTTTTATATACGGCTCAGGGGTCATCAGAAAATTGATATACTGGTGCAGGGTGCTGTCCCGCCCGCCTTTGGACGAGGAGCGCACCTCGGTTGGACTTTTAGCGCCTGGCGTTTATTGCCGATCGCACGCACGCAACAAAGACGCGTCGAAAAGCGTCCTCCGCCGCGCCGCGACGACAAACGAGCGTGATTGCTCTGCCTTTACGACCCCTGATTTGTAGCGTCGAAGGGTCCGTTGCTATTAAACGCAAGTTGGCGTTCCACGCGATTGTAGCTGGAGCTTGCACGGAGATGTCGGATTTCGTGGACGGAGAGAACTATTTGTGTTCCTGAGTTACTTTTGGTTAATATCAGAGGTGAAACACAAATCAATTCAAATTTTGTGTTAATGGACAGTTTGTAAACACAAATATTGTATGGCTGCGTCTGAGAGTGCCTAAGAGCTGAGTTCACAGTATTTTTCAAACAAATTTTCTGACATGGGCAATTGGAGAAAAATAGGTTTTAGAGGGAGAAAATGTGCCCCCTTATGACGTCATCTGGCGGCATTTTCCATTTAAAGACGTGTATTTTAGCTAAAATGTACCTCCAAGCGCAATGGATCGCAGTTTTTTTGCCAAAATCTAGAAAAAAAAGCACTGTGGCAAATAATACCTTAATATTTATCCTTTCCGTTAGACATTACAATACACCTTAAGTTGACGAGCAGATGTCAGACTGAACTCCCATTTAAAGCAATAAATATTCGATTTGTTCAAAAATATTAATTAAGAAAATTTCAGTGAAATAGATGCTCTTTTCGAGGATATCCGGCATTCTTGCTGCGAAAAATTAATTTATAAGCGTTGTCGAGCACAATCGACATTATGACTGATTGCGGCTGGAAAGAAAAAAAATTGTGGAAAGAGACAGGTGAAAGTGAAGTGCCACTGCTCGGTCACATCTCAAGGATAATTTTCTATCAGACTTAATACCTCCGATATTATACGAGGAGCTCTTCTGATGGCTCAAACTGGGAGAACTTTCCTTCCTATCACCGCAAGAGCTCAACTCAACGACAAGATGATGAATGGATCGAACTTTACAAACGCATCAGGCACAGGTTGCAGGTTGCACAATGCAGGTGCGGTTAGTTCTGAGGTATTGATGAAAATATGTACTGTTAAAGAAACAATTTGATCAAGCTTGCCTTCGATGCATGGGTATGAATAGTTAAACCGTGATATTTATGTATCATTTGCGGCAGATTTTCATTCTATTATAATTGATCTTATACCTACATTCTTCCTTTCAATCCGATGAAGCTGCAAGACAATTTGTTTGATTTCCTCCTGGAACTCTACACAAGGACGACTTGACGGTTTATTACAAAGATGCTATACGTGATGAAAAAGAGCTTGATGCAAAAACGGCTTTTTTCGCCCCCCTCTGGAAATTCTTCAGACTTTGTCTATTGATTACTCATACTTGAGCGCTTCTTTTCCCAAATTTTCAGACTCCCAAAATATTTTGGGGGGGGGGGGGGGGGGGGCTAGGGGGGTGGAAGTCAAAACCTGTGAACCTCGATATCTCTTGAACAAAGAAAGATATCGAGGTCCGGTTTAGACGAAAAATCGTCTAAAATTGCATACTTTAAGATTCTAAAGGTCAAAATCCCAATATCACATTTTTAAGTCAACATATGTGCTTTTTTCCAGTTTTTAGGTCTAGAAAATTTCTTTTAAACGAAAAATTTACAAAGATCTCAATTTTTTATTTGAACCAAAACCAGTTTTTTAAATTGTTCGTCTTTTTCCGCATCCAGCGAGTGGTCCATTAAGCTGGGGAACCAAACGGTTCCGGAGTTATGATCGATTGAAGTTTCCGCTCAACGCGCGCCGACCGATTTTCGCGCGCAAAAAAAGTCGGATTTGACTGTTATTAGATAAGATTGAATGTTCAAACTGAGCAAAATGCTTTATTAGGGACTCTTGAGGGTCGCTGAGTTCAGAAATTACAGATACTTCCAAAAAATTCACGTTTTTAAAATTGCAGCTTCGGACAGGACCACTGAGCGGCCGGTCGGCGCTCAGTGGGCCTCTAAAATAGCGCTGCGGAGCTGCAATTTTAAAAACGTGAATTTTTTGGAAGTATCTGTAATTTCTGAACTCAGCGACCCTCAAGAGTCCCTAATAAAGCATTTTGCTCAGTTTGAACATTCAATCTTATCTAATAACAGTCAAATCCGACTTTTTTTGCGCGCGAAAATCGGTCGGCGCGCGTTGAGCGGAAACTTCAATCGATCATAACTCCGGAACCGTTTGGTTCCCCAGCTTAATGGACCACTCGCTGGATGCGGAAAAAGACGAACAATTTAAAAAACTGGTTTTGGTTCAAATAAAAAATTGAGATCTTTGTAAATTTTTCGTTTAAAAGAAATTTTCTAGACCTAAAAACTGGAAAAAAGCACATATGTTGACTTAAAAATGTGATATTGGGATTTTGACCTTTAGAATCTTAAAGTATGCAATTTTAGACGATTTTTCGTCTAAACCGGACCTCGATATCTTTCTTTGTTCAAGAGATATCGAGGTTCACAGGTTTTGACTTCCACCCCCCTAGCTCCCCCCCCCCCCAAAATATTTTGGGAGTCTGAAAATTTGGGAAAAGAAGCGTTCAAGTATGAGTAATCAATAGACAAAGTCTGAAGAATTTCCAGAGGGGGGCGAAAAAAGCCGTTTTTGCATCAAGCTCTTTGTTGGCAACCGTATATTAATTAGGGAAATTTTGTGTATAATTTGATGATGTACTCTTGGTGGAATTTTAAAAAAAAAATTCAAAATTTTAGGCAAACGTTGCTCAAAAAATGCGAAAGATTCGAAAATGTCGCAAGGGATAAGCATAAATAGTCGACCAGAACCTTCCCTAACATATTTACATGAGATTCGACGATATTTGGCCAACAAATTTTTCCTCTTAAGCAAAACTTTACCTCTATTGATTTTACTGACAAGGAACACTATGCTCAAGCATCCCTTCCACCTCGTAACATATGCACCGTAACGCACTGAAACCCACACTGAGACACTCCCCCTCTTAGCAGAGATTCTTGAAATTAGGCATTTGGCAGCTCCGATGAATTGTACGTAAATATCGAATCGATTCTAGGTGTGACAAGCTGCCCCTTCTATAGAATCGATATTTATACAGCCCTGGATACACGCTCAAATTTCCGTCAATTTCCGATCAAAATGATGACAAAAAATTGATGGTAGATGGTGCGCACCAGTCACCATTTGATCAGAATTTGATGGAAATTTGAGCGTGTATCCAGGCCTTAATGGATTCAAATGGATGAGAAAGTGTTGCCAACTTTCAGAATAGCCACTGCCCCCTCTTTGGAAGTGTGTTACGTAATATATCGATTTTATTGCTTCTTAGGACGCGTTACCCCTTTCATTGAGACTTTGAAGTTGTACGGCAAGCTTTTAGAGTCACCGTAAGCCAACCGTAATGGCTCTACATTTTCGGCGTATAAAAAAGGTACTTTGTCACGGTACACCTAAGCCTCTCACTCAAATACATATTGATGGGCCTCCACTCCACACGGTGCGCGTGTTGGCGCTTTAGTGCGGAGGGGCCGCTTTAATGGCTTCGAGCGAGCCTTTTATGTCCCAGCTCGCACGTGAAACAATGCGAGATGGCCCGCGCGGGAATGTCGAATACAAAAGCCATGTGCGCATCAATTGTAGCGGTTTTATCGGCACTTCAACGGTGAACACTGGGGCGCGACGCTTTAGAACGCCGGGGGACTCTTTCCTGCCAAGACTGTAATTTGTTCTATCGACTGTCGATTAGGGAAGAATGTTCAGTGTTTCATTTCGTAGCTCGTCCTTTTCAAGTATGAATTTATATTAGTTCCTGAAGAAAATCCTAAAAGGCCCCACACTGCCGTGCCACAGTGGATTGAGTCAATAGGAGAGGTGGGACAACATTTTGAAACTTCAATAGCTTATAACTTCGTGTATACAAAACTTTGAGGTTCTATAAGTGGTTCCATTGGTTTCCTCGCGAAATTCTCTTCTGACAGCACCCCTTGAAATTTAAAATGTGACGAGTTAAACATCAAAATTTGCGGTGTTAGTAAAAAAATTTATGTCCGGCCTCTGTAGTTGACTCGATCCACAATGCGTGCTAAGGAAAAACGCAGTATGAACTTGTAGGCGTTGCAGAATTTCTTCCGATAAAATACGAATTTCCTGGTAAACCCATGGATATTTTTCTTCTAATTTTTCAGAAAATTTTTCTCGCAGTCTCGCCTGAAGTTTCTGAAAATGTCAAGGAAACATATTCATAACTTTCCTTAATAATAAACAATTTATCGGAGGAAATTTGGCAATTCTTGAATATTCATACGGCGTTTTTCCTCAGCATGGCAGCATTTTTACGATTTATTTGTGATTAAGGGATGATAGAGGAGATCCTAGACACCGCACCTTAAAAAAGACACATTGAATGATTCTCAAGTAAAATTCAAAGGTAGGTATAATTTGGAAGATAGATCATTGCAAAGGATAATGATGATTCGCTACTGCAACAAATAAAAAATACAGAAGAGAATATGCTATTTCGGCGGACATTAAGGTTGCAATCCTACCATAAATTTTGTAAAACGTTTTTTGTGGTATTTTCAATTCGTCAGAGTGATTTTGTTGAAATTAAGGACGCAGTGCTCTGTTGTATTGTGAAATTAGTAACGTAGTGTCCTGTTGTTTTTTCCCCACCTTTTTTACAACATTATGAGTTTTGTCGCTATACTGATGAAAGGTTACAAAAGCCATTTTTAGAATCGCATCAATTTAATTCACTTTGTTAGGAACTTATGTGAAATTAAGCTGCGTTATTATACTGACTAAGTGCCAATTTACAACTTGATACAACATTCACAGAGGGACCCAAACCCAGAATACTATTTCTATCGAACTACCTCCAGTCTAAAATATTCAAATTCGTTGGATAAAACAAGGAAAAGAAGAGGAAGGCAGAGGAGGAGAAAAAACAGAAATAGAAACAGTAGGAGGAGGAAGAATCTAAAAAGCCAGGGGCATTTCACTTGAAACAAAAGTCATTGCAAGCAGTGTCACACCGAACAACGAAGACGTCAAAATAACGCGGCCATAGGACGAAGATCGGAAATTGTATTGACGGCTCAAAGAATAGAACAAAGAATCGAGGCATAAAAGCCTCACAACGTAATAACAATTTCTCCGCGGCAATTTCAGTTTGCCAAGGTTACCTAGTTTCGGGTGAAAATCTCCGAATCGATTGACACCTTGAAGTAAGATCTGAATAATTTTGGCAACTTTCTGTGTCTGATCGGTTCTATATTCCTGTAACTCGGGTGGTTCCAGCAATTTTAGCGCTGAAATGATATGCTTCGTTTCGAAGTCTTCTTTTCTGTGTGTCTACGAAACTGTTCTGTGCAGTGTGCAAGCATGCGTGAGGGGGAGGAGGGGTGCCTAGATTGGATTACCTAACTCTACTCAGTGGCTTGGTTTGCGTCTTTGCGTGTCCCTTCCCACCAGCAATTGGTTATGAGCACGAAGAGCATGGCCTTCATTTCTCTTCACACGACATCTTACAATCATACATCGTTCATTAAATAAGTACATTGTTCTGGCGATGCATTTTTTGTAAACTTCAGAGTCAACGCATTGAGCTTTGAATGATTTTTCGGGGAAATTTCACACATTAACACTTTAGGCACTTTGTATTTATGTAACTTTTTATAAAAACTTTAGTGCAACCCTTATAAGTCTGCATATAACTTTTAAGCACAGTGTAGGCTTTTTCCTGGAGTAATTGAAACATCAGTGAAATTTGAGACTTATGCACAAGTTGCTCTTACGCGGAAGAAAACTATATTCAGTAGATAATTTTTTTTAAATTTTCGAAAAAAACCTAATAATTCATAGATATGTGTGCATCTCATGACTTTTTTAAGCTTACTTATTTTGACCTCTTTTCTCTCCGTTAAAATTCCAAATTCTGAATCTTATACCAAACCCACCCATCCTTTCCTCGGGCTTTCAGACAGATAACTTGCATTTTAGCTTTTGTATGTACGGTAATTCGTAAATATGCCAATGTTGTACATTCCTTCTGTTTGTTAGCACCGCAGCACATTATCCAGATAAACAGCTTAACATAATTAGTATACCATCGATAACGCCATGCCAGTTTCATAAATTTATTATTACTTTTTGACCTCTTTTGCGTCAATTTAGAACTCCTAATACCTTCCAATGAGGTCAAAATAAATATAAAAACAAATGGAAAACACATTTTTGCCTTTCACTGCCTAAATATTTGTTCTACTTTTTTTTAAATAATCATCCTCCTTTCTTGAGACTAAACACCAGCTTCGGCTCGAAAGGCTCTTGGCTTTTGAGACTTAGCCTTGTAAGAACAAAAGCAATAAACTAGCCAAGCTTAGAAATGTCTGCTAAGCTGGAATCAATCAATTTTTTTTTTTTCTGACTATCCCGACATCTTTGTATACATTTCATTAAAACTGCAGAAAGAACTTAAAATAATCTGTCAATTTTTCCAAGATGGGATCAATCGCTAATGACGACGAAAAGGAGACGTTCAAGTGTCAGCACGGTGAAAGATCGATGTTCCAGGGTGACATTTTGAAAACTCAACATTCACTGTCTGCGTGAATGTTTGACACAGGCATCTCCCTCGTTAGGATTAAAATGCCTTTGGATTCTGACGGCTCATCCGTGTGTTGTTTTGATAGCATCAAACTGGTTTTCATGACACCACTGAGGTGCCTTGTACAGGGGATCACCGTGAAGAGAAACTTAAGTGTAGGGAACGAAGATCCAGCTGATGCGTATATGCGTGATAGTTCACAGCGATCTTCACGTTTAACCTATGTAGATAGGAAGTGGCCTCCAGGTCTGCCTTGGTGAGCGGAAAAGAGCAATAGAGCAAGTCCCAAAAAGCATTTTAACACGTGCCAACCGCAGCTCTTACCCTACGGGGACTTTGTTTTGCGATTGGGAACTACAATTTCTGGCACATCCGTAAAATCAAGAATGTGAGCAGCGAGGTAATGGTACATGCATTGTTGTTCAACTGAGGCAGATTGCAGTTCCTAATAGTAAAATGTACCCCAAATACACTTACTGCTCTTAGTAGAGGGGAAATGCCGATCTACGGCCACCTAGGGGAAATGGCGACTTGCGGCCACCTGAGATATCGAAATGTAACCTAACCTAAGTTCAGTGTTGCCGTGTGACCTAACCCAAGTACAGCGTTGCCGTGTGACCTAACCTAACCTAACCTAACCCAACCCAACCTAACCTAACCTAACCTAACCTAACCAAACCTAACCTAACCTAACCTAACCTAAGTCAATTTCAGTCGCGGGTTGCGTGCCTCGCCGACCTAAGGTGCAGATATGCGGGTTGCATACCTTACGGACGGGAGGCGTCCTATGTTGGTCGCGCACCTCGCCGGTGCTCAACGATGATTTGCGATGTGCATTCCTCACGAATCTCCGGAAATGCGGGTTGCATACCTTACATACTCCAGGCGTTAACATGCGGGTTGCATACCTTACGGAAGTAAGGCGCTTGTATATGGGTTGCATACCTTACGGCGAGAGTACGGCGTTTACCTAGCTTAACCTCTACACCCCCTCAAATGGATGACGTCATCCCACCCGCACTTTGATGTTCCCGCGCCGATTCAGGTGATCCTCTGTCAACTCCTCCTCCGGCCGCCGTTCAGGGTGCGACCAAGTTTAAACCGGCGTGGCCCGCTTCGCGATTTATCGATTGATCTGTCATTTAAACCTATGAAAAAAGATCGATTATCAGGGTGCTCGCAGCGAACACCTTAATAATCGATTCTTTACCATAGCTTCAAATGGCGAGATATCGACAATCGATCATTCACGCCACGCCACCGGTTTAAACCTGCATCAAAGGCGCAGAGCCGCGCTCGGATCGAACGCTGTCCGAACGAGTCTGAGCCTGCCGGGACAAGTCTGAACCTGTTCGGGTCTCTTTTCCTTCGAGCGACCGGGAACAAGTTCCGAACCTGCCCGACGTTGCCACCTCGTGACTCCTTCATCTCTGCGACGTTGCCGCTCCGTTCAGCCCCCCGGGTGTAATTTCACGGTTTTCCTAAATAAATAAAAATAAAGAAAATAAGAAATGAATAAAAAATAAATACAAATAAAAAACAAGCAGAAAAATCCAACATGAATATGTTGGAAAAGCGTGCCGAATAACTAAAATGTTGGACACAAACCTACTATTTTCACGTCTTTGTTATTTGCATCAATTGGTACTTTTTGCTAAATTTGGGAGAAAATATTGATTCATGAACGTTGAATGTAAATTGATTTTAAAGATTCCGTCCAATTATCTTGATTTTAAGCTGATATGCGGCATTTCGCACGACCGTGATTTGGGCGAACTGTCGTGCATCGAAATCGCGTTGAGTTAATCTCTTTGGATTTCGAACTGTAACTTCTCTCCTATTCGGCCGATTTTTACAAATGAGGTCTCTTTTTATTTGTACTTTAACGGAAAGTAAGGAAAAACTCGCTAAATAGACGGAAAACAATTTTTGTGAAAATTTGGTGGATCCTGGCGTCACGGTGAATGGTTAATCGGGCGTGGAAGATAATAGGTTCGACGAGGCGACCCTCTCCTCGCCGTCTTTTATTGCCTTGCTCGAAATCTGACACCCAAAGCTATATCGGGAGATAACTGCAGTGGTTTGAGTGGATTTCTGCAGGGGCCACGGTTAGTACATGGTATAAAGAGTCACGAGGCTCATCACAGATTGCACTTGCAGTGCAAGACGCTCATTGGCTAAACAGTTTGGCGGGAAAGAAGGTTCTAGAGTTGAGTCCTCCGAGCGTAAGAAAGCTTCTATGAGGTTTTTGTCAAATGAAATAATACGGTTTTGACAGGAAAATGTTCTCAAGGGTTCCCAATTAGCAGTTCATTCGGTTTTTTGGTAAGAGACCATCAAGGCTTGACAGTATAATGGTTCGAAGACAAGAAAACGGGTCCGAGGAAAAAAATATTTGGACGGCCCGTTGAATAGCATTGGTTGATCGGTGTGCTGTACCATGGTACATCCGAGTGATTTCAAAAAGCGAGCCCTACTGGCACGCTTGATAGATAAAATGAAAAAAAAAGAGAAAATAAACTTTTGTGTCTTAATGGACGAGACGCCGTTCAAATTCATGAATAAAATTTCAAAAACTTAAAGATAGACTCGCCCGTCTTAAGAATCGAACCCGGACCGTTCTGATAAGAACTCGATTAGAAATCCGGGCTTCTACCGACCGAGCAAGTCTATCTTCGGAAACGTAACGGTGAAAATACTCCTACAAATAATTTCCTACCCACCGGTGTTGGAGCTTTAGACACCACCCCTAACCTTATATCGACCCAGTTGAACAGATAAATAAACGTAAAAACAAAGTGTTCCGTTTGCAATTTTTATTTCTAAAACAAAAAAGATTACATGGATTTAGCTAAAAGTAAATAATAAACATTTTAAATTCTTGAAAATTATAAACTTACATTCGTTAACGTATTGAAGTCGTGAAATTATAAACTTACATTCATTAACTTATTAAAGTCTCGAAAATTATAAATTTACACTCATTAACGTATTAAAATGATAGGTACAATTGAAGATGTTATAGGTTACACGAATCCAAATAATAGTCTTTACATCAGATCTGGGAGGGATGAGAGTGACAGAGAGAGCGGTGGAGTGGAACAGCATCGTCCTACAGGAGGCTCGCGGTATAATTGTTCAGCAGCCGGTCAAATTTTACATGAATCGGGAAACCCAAGTTTAAAACCACTGAAACCAGGTTTAAAACCAATGAAACCAGGTTTAAAACCAATGAAACCAGGTTTTAAACCACAAAACACATTTAGGAACCACCATATTTCAGTTTGAAACCCCAAAAACTGAGTCTAAAACCGATATAACCACATTCCAAACCGGAGAATCTCTGTTCAGAACCAGGAAACTCGAGGTTAAAACCATTAAACACAATTGTCATCTCCGGAACCTTGTTAAAAACCAAACCGGGAAACCCAAGTTTAAAACCACTGAAACCAAGTTTAAAACCACTGAAACCAAGTTTAAAACCACTGAAACCAGGTTTAAAACCAATGAAACCAGGTTTTAAACCACAAAACACATTTAGGAACCACCATATTTCAGTTTAAAACTGAGTCTAAAACCGATATAACCACATTCCAAACCGGAGAATCTCTGTTCAGAACCAGGAAACTCGAGGGTAAAACCCTTAAACACAATTGTCATCTCCGGAACCTTGTTAAAAACCAGAATAACCACATTGAAAATAACCAAATTTGAAACCGAAGGAACCCTGTTTCAAACCAGGAAAACCACATTGAAAACCGGGAAACCCAAGTTTAAAACCACTGAAACCAAGTTTAAAACCACTGAAACCAGGTTTAAAACCAATGAAACCAGGTTTTAAACCACAAAACACATTTAGGAACCACCATATTTCAGTTTGAAACCCCAAAAACTGAGTCTAAAACCGATATAACCACATTCCAAACCGGAGAATCCCTGTTCAGAACCAGGAAACTCGAGGTTAAAACCATTAAACACAATTGTCATCTCCGGAACCTTGTTAAAAACCAAACCGGGAAACCCAAGTTTAAAACCACTGAAACCAAGTTTAAAACCAATGAAACCAGGTTTTAAACCACAAAACACATTTAGGAACCACCATATTTCAGTTTAAAACTGAGTCTAAAACCGATATAACCACATTCCAAACCGGAGAATCTCTGTTCAGAACCAGGAAACTCGAGGGTAAAACCCTTAAACACAATTGTCATCTCCGGAACCTTGTTAAAAACCAGAATAACCACATTGAAAATAACCAAATTTGAAACCGAAGGAACCCTGTTTCAAACCAGGAAAACCACATTGAAAACCGGGAAACCCAAGTTTAAAACCACTGAAACCAAGTTTAAAACCACTGAAACCAGGTTTAAAACCAATGAAACCAGGTTTAAAACCAATGAAACCAGGTTTTAAACCAGGGTTCCTTCGGTTTCAAATTTGGTTATTTTCAATGTGGTTATTCTGGTTTTTAACAAGGTTCCGGAGATGACAATTGTGTTTAAGGGTTTTACCCTCGAGTTTCCTGGTTCTGAACAGAGATTCTCCGGTTTGGAATGTGGTTATATCGGTTTTAGACTCAGTTTTTGGGGTTTTAAACTGAAATATGGTGGTTCCTAAATGTGTTTTGTGGTTTAAAACCTGGTTTCATTGGTTTTAAACTTGGTTTCAGTGGTTTTAAACTTGGGTTTCCCGGTTTGGTTTTTAACAAGGTTCCGGAGATGACAATTGTGTTTAATGGTTTTAACCTCGAGTTTCCTGGTTCTGAACAGGGATTCTCCGGTTTGGAATGTGGTTATATCGGTTTTAGACTCAGTTTTTGGGGTTTCAAACTGAAATATGGTGGTTCCTAAATGTGTTTTGTGGTTTAAAACCTGGTTTCATTGGTTTTAAACCTGGTTTCAGTGGTTTTAAACTTGGTTTCAGTGGTTTTAAACTTGGGTTTCCCGGTTTTCAATGTGGTTTTCCTGGTTTGAAACAGGGTTCCTTCGGTTTCAAATTTGGTTATTTTCAATGTGGTTATTCTGGTTTTTAACAAGGTTCCGGAGATGACAATTGTGTTTAAGGGTTTTACCCTCGAGTTTCCTGGTTCTGAACAGAGATTCTCCGGTTTGGAATGTGGTTATATCGGTTTTAGACTCAGTTTTAAACTGAAATATGGTGGTTCCTAAATGTGTTTTGTGGTTTAAAACCTGGTTTCATTGGTTTTAAACCTGGTTTCAGTGGTTTTAAACTTGGTTTCAGTGGTTTTAAACTTGGTTTCAGTGGTTTTAAACTTGGGTTTCCCGGTTTGGTTTTTAACAAGGTTCCGGAGATGACAATTGTGTTTAATGGTTTTAACCTCGAGTTTCCTGGTTCTGAACAGAGATTCTCCGGTTTGGAATGTGGTTATATCGGTTTTAGACTCAGTTTTTGGGGTTTCAAACTGAAATATGGTGGTTCCTAAATGTGTTTTGTGGTTTAAAACCTGGTTTCATTGGTTTTAAACCTGGTTTCATTGGTTTTAAACCTGGTTTCAGTGGTTTTAAACTTGGGTTTCCCGATTCATGTAAAATTTGACCGGCTGCTGAACAATTATACCGCGAGCCTCCTGTAGGACGATGCTGTTCCACTCCACCGCTCTCTCTGTCACTCTCATCCCTCCCAGATCTGATGTAAAGACTATTATTTGGATTCGTGTAACCTATAACATCTTCAATTGTACCTATCATTTTAATACGTTAATGAGTGTAAATTTATAATTTTCGAGACTTTAATAAGTTAATGAATGTAAGTTTATAATTTCACGACTTCAATACGTTAACGAATGTAAGTTTATAATTTTCAAGAATTTAAAATGTTTATTATTTACTTTTAGCTAAATCCATGTAATCTTTTTTGTTTTAGAAATAAAAATTGCAAACGGAACACTTTGTTTTTACGTTTATTTATCTGTTCAACTGGGTCGATATAAGGTTAGGGGTGGTGTCTAAAGCTCCAACACCGGTGGGTAGGAAATTATTTGTAGGAGTATTTTCACCGTTACGTTTCCGAAGATAGACTTGCTCGGTCGGTAGAAGCCCGGATTTCTAATCGAGTTCTTATCAGAACGGTCCGGGTTCGATTCTTAAGACGGGCGAGTCTATCTTTAAGTTTTTGAAATTTTATTCATGAATTTGAACGGCGTCTCGTCCATTAAGACACAAAAGTTTATTTTCTCTTTTTTTTTCATTTTATCTATCAAGCGTGCCAGTAGGGCTCGCTTTTTGAAATCACTCGGATGTACCATGGTACAGCACACCGATCAACCAATGCTATTCAACGGGCCGTCCAAATATTTTTTTCCTCGGACCCGTTTTCTTGTCTTCGAACCATTATACTGTCAAGCCTTGATGGTCTCTTACCAAAAAACCGAATGAACTGCTAATTGGGAACCCTTGAGAACATTTTCCTGTCAAAACCGTATTATTTCATTTGACAAAAACCTCATAGAAGCTTTCTTACGCTCGGAGGACTCAACTCTAGAACCTTCTTTCCCGCCAAACTGTTTAGCCAATGAGCGTCTTGCACTGCAAGTGCAATCTGTGATGAGCCTCGTGACTCTTTATACCATGTACTAACCGTGGCCCCTGCAGAAATCCACTCAAACCACTGCAGTTATCTCCCGATATAGCTTTGGGTGTCAGATTTCGAGCAAGGCAATAAAAGACGGCGAGGAGAGGGTCGCCTCGTCGAACCTATTATCTTCCACGCCCGATTAACCATTCACCGTGACGCCAGGATCCACCAAATTTTCACAAAAATTGTTTTCCGTCTATTTAGCGAGTTTTTCCTTACTTTCCGTTAAAGTACAAATAAAAAGAGACCTCATTTGTAAAAATCGGCCGAATAGGAGAGAAGTTACAGTTCGAAATCCAAAGAGATTAACTCAACGCGATTTCGATGCACGACAGTTCGCCCAAATCACGGTCGTGCGAAATGCCGCATATCAGCTTAAAATCAAGATAATTGGACGGAATCTTTAAAATCAATTTACATTCAACGTTCATGAATCAATATTTTCTCCCAAATTTAGCAAAAAGTACCAATTGATGCAAATAACAAAGACGTGAAAATAGTAGGTTTGTGTCCAACATTTTAGTTATTCGGCACGCTTTTCCAACATATTCATGTTGGATTTTTCTGCTTGTTTTTTATTTGTATTTATTTTTTATTCATTTCTTATTTTCTTTATTTTTATTTATTTAGGAAAACCGTGAAATTACACCCGGGGGGCTGAACGGAGCGGCAACGTCGCAGAGATGAAGGAGTCACGAGGTGGCAACGTCGGGCAGGTTCGGAACTTGTTCCCGGTCGCTCGAAGGAAAAGAGACCCGAACAGGTTCAGACTTGTCCCGGCAGGCTCAGACTCGTTCGGACAGCGTTCGATCCGAGCGCGGCTCTGCGCCTTTGATGCAGGTTTAAACCGGTGGCGTGGCGTGAATGATCGATTGTCGATATCTCGCCATTTGAAGCTATGGTAAAGAATCGATTATTAAGGTGTTCGCTGCGAGCACCCTGATAATCGATCTTTTTTCATAGGTTTAAATGACAGATCAATCGATAAATCGCGAAGCGGGCCACGCCGGTTTAAACTTGGTCGCACCCTGAACGGCGGCCGGAGGAGGAGTTGACAGAGGATCACCTGAATCGGCGCGGGAACATCAAAGTGCGGGTGGGATGACGTCATCCATTTGAGGGGGTGTAGAGGTTAAGCTAGGTAAACGCCGTACTCTCGCCGTAAGGTATGCAACCCATATACAAGCGCCTTACTTCCGTAAGGTATGCAACCCGCATGTTAACGCCTGGAGTATGTAAGGTATGCAACCCGCATTTCCGGAGATTCGTGAGGAATGCACATCGCAAATCATCGTTGAGCACCGGCGAGGTGCGCGACCAACATAGGACGCCTCCCGTCCGTAAGGTATGCAACCCGCATATCTGCACCTTAGGTCGGCGAGGCACGCAACCCGCGACTGAAATTGACTTAGGTTAGGTTAGGTTAGGTTAGGTTTGGTTAGGTTAGGTTAGGTTAGGTTAGGTTGGGTTGGGTTAGGTTAGGTTAGGTTAGGTCACACGGCAACGCTGTACTTGGGTTAGGTCACACGGCAACACTGAACTTAGGTTAGGTTACATTTCGATATCTCAGGTGGCCGCAAGTCGCCATTTCCCCTAGGTGGCCGTAGATCGGCATTTCCCCTCTACTGCTCTTTTACGTAATGCGAAATTGGTGTGATAGGATTGAATGGATATGGAACCTTCAACGGATCCAGGGATATTTTGAGTCAGTAGCTCCAGTGAAGTTTTTCCGTAGGAAATTTCGTCCAAAAATTTCAACGTCTTCCCGGCCAATAGAGTTTGCCCACTCATTTTCACATCAAAGCCCAATAGGGAACTTGGTCAGCTAAAAAAGGTTTCGTCCACAGCGAACTTATGCTTAGACAGAATTCTAAACACAGGGTTGCCACAAAATTTAGAAAATGAAATTTCCTGTCATTTTCTTGATTTCCCTGACAAATTTGAGTGATATGCTCTAACAGTAAAAGTTATACCAGAGGGTTAGAGAGACATAATTTGAAATAGTTGTCATGCCAAATTTGTTGTTCGAACCCATTCTAGAAAACAATTTTAGGTGAATTATCAATTTTTCCTTGACACTTTCATCATTTCCCCTAACATTTCCAGATTTATCCTGTCGCTTTAAAATTCCTGTTCATTGGCGGATCTAGCAAATCGGCTACATTGCCTTCTCTCCATTTAAACCTATGGAAATGTATCGATCCTTGGAGGGGCCAAGTGCTCCGACAGGAATCGATTATTTAGCATAGGTTTAAATGGGGGGGGGGAAATCCGGTGTTGCCAAATTACTGGACCCGCCTCTGTTCCTGCTTTTCCCGGTATTCCCTGACTGTGGCAACCCTGTATACACAAATACTTTCAATTTTTCCAGTGTGTTCTCACTCCACCTGAACTGCTGAGTTCAAGTAGAAAAATAAAATAAAATTGGTCTCATTTTACACGCGCATATTGATTGATGTGTTTCGTTACGATAAAATAAACAAATCTCAACAGCTGACTAGAGGAAGGAAGGAAGAACGAGATACATTACGACTGCCTTTCCAACTCCAAACCGAGTGGAGTGCCGAGTCGCGTGTTGCATAACCACAATCAGAGCTTCAATAATGATCCGGATTTGATTGATTGTTTGGTTAGCGCTCCATTTCAGCTCGGTTATCAAAAATGCAGACAATTTAAGGCGATCTTAGGCGCACTTTTAATTTTATGTTTCCGCTTGCCGACGTCTGTCTCACTCGAGAGCCCCAGCACGCGGAAACAGATACAGAAACGAGCGGATGGTGGACCGTTTTGGGAGATAGGCGCGGTTGTGAGGTTGTGTTTGAAAAGAAACCGGCATGGAAAGTTAAAAAAAGTTGAAACAAGCTGTGTGAATTCTAGCAAAGAGGTCTATAAACACATTTATTTTAACTACACGGAGAAAAAAAAACACGATTTTTCGACGGTTACACGGTAGTAATGTCACACGGGATTCCACGGCAGTAGAACCATGGATTTTGGTAAGATTATTGATGAGCATATAGTAGCATAACCATGCTCGTGGTAGCATTATTGTGCTCACGGTAATATATACGTCGAACACAGTAACAGCACCGTGCTCATCATTAGAGTCATCAAAATCCACGGTTCTACTACCGTTGAATCCCGTGTGACATTACTACCGTGGTAACCGTCGAAAAACCGTGCTTTTTTCTCGGTGTAGAGAGGCACACATTATGTGTAACTCTGAATTCTACATGTATTCGTGAACGATCGTCACTTCAATGAGTTTTGCCTTTCTTCAAGTCGCGGATATTACCCGCATTATAAGACATTTAAAACCGATTAAGAGCTAATATTCGAAAATTTTATTACTTAAAATAGTTGATCTTATTTTATTTAAGATAGATTCTATGAAACAGAGGTAATGAATAAAAGAGTGATTTACTTTATATTTTCTCAAAAACAACCATACTGACAAAAATCTCGCACAACACTTTATTTCAGAGGCTATTTTTCTTAAAAATTCGAGTCAAGTTTACGTCGGAGAGAACTTCGGTGATGCACGAAGAAATGAACTCTTTTGTGGAGTAAACCGCGTCTCTTATTCAGATTTTATTCCAATGTTCCTGATAGTGCATGAGTAGTGTAAAAAATACTAGCTAATTACTGGTTACTTCACCTCGAATGTTAGAAGTTACTGCTTTATGCTACATGGACTCATGGTGGTAACTGATACACTTCAGTTTAAATAGGCGTTTAAGAAAATTCAGTAACAATGAATGCAAGTTTCTAAAATTAGGATCACGCTTTTGCAAAGTAAGGAATCATACACTTTTTTCCACGGTGAGAGATAGAGTGGTGGTTTTGTTACTCAGAACATCAAAAGCATGATATCGGCTTAAAACGCCTTCGCTTTCGTTTGATACTTTATGCTCCGCCGCTAGGTTGGTTTAGTTGCCCGTTGAGCCTACACCCAACAAAAATAATCGATAATTTCTTAGTGCTTATAAATAGACGGTGAAACTCCCAACCACGAATTCAAGTCTGCAACATTGCAGAATTTTTGTCATATTTTATTTTTTGAAATGGCATGCCACTCGACTCAATGGCAATTCTCAGATTCTACCGTTATATATCTTCTCCGTGCGAGGAAAATTCTGTAAGAACTCTAGAGAATGATGCTAATTTTTTCACCTTAAATAAAATAAGATGGGAGCGGAGACTTCAAAAACCACAAACGAGGTACGTGGTTTCGAAATTTCACCACGTCCATACGCTTCTTTCCTTCTTGCCACTACCAGTTTGAAAATCGCCAAGGCAATAAAGCATAATTATTGGTGAGTCAATTTGCCCGATGACGATTAGTGATCAAATGGCGTGAGTATTTTCCTGCATGGTGTGGCAAATGAGTAACTTGGTTGCAGTTTTAATCGGAAGAGAGAGGCGAGAAAGGCTCGCTGCATTTCGTGCGGAAGGCCCCACCACAGCACTGATGAGTTGTTGGCGGGAAAAAGCTCGCAGCACGTCGTCACTCACTCTTGATCTTGAGCAACTTTACAACGGAAACGGATCTAATTTGAAGTTGCGGACAAATTAGCAGAGACCAATTGCAGTATCCGAGCATGGACGGAAGTTTCAAACTTGGATCTGAGTTTTTCGAACGAAAAAAAGGTAGAGGAGGAAGAAAAGGAAGGTAGAAGAAGAAGAAGAAGCAGAAAAAGAATGAATAAAAAAATTAGGAAATAGAAGAAATGAATAGACGTATTTGGACTGCATTTTGCTATCCAGAACTATAATTTCTGGCTCATCTATAAAAACACGCATGTGCATAAGGAAACTGATGGTACATACGTTGTTTCTGGACTGAGTCGGACATTATAGTTCCTAATTGAAAAATGTAGTCCATTTAATGATCTGATTTCGCTAATTTTGAGTCTCCATGTTATTGATAAACTGTGTTCTCTGATCATCGTTCACCTGATGCAGAAATGCACCGAAGAATTTTAAAGCATTTTATGATCAGATTTTAAGAAAATATGTCGTTCTTGACGGAATGATACCCACTCATACGTATGACGAAATTGTAGGTTGAAGTTATTTCGTAAAATTGCAATTTTAACTGACACAGATTCAAAGTAAAATTAACGGAAACGTACGGTAAAAATGACGGAAATTTTATAATGCTTACATGGGAATCTTGGTACGATTTAATGTAAATCATTATTTGGTACAGTTTTCTATTATACATACTACTTTTACCCCACTATCACATTAAAAGAGAGGATTCCAAAAGAGATAAATTGAGTCTTGTTTACTGAGGGTAAGCCATTTTTAATTTTGATTAATTTTTGTTCATGTCATAACGATCTCTTGAGATTTACAAACGGTAGGAGAATAGAAGGGTAAAGAAAAGAAATTAAGTTGTCTCCTGCCTCTAAAATTTTCTTTCCCTTACATATCAACCGTTGGCTTTAAGGACTTGGAAGCGTTAACCGTCTACGACATCAAAATATCATGAAACAAAATTGAGTGAACTATTGTAAAGCAATCACTGCGGAATGAACCTCACACAGAAACAAAGCGGAACTAAAAACGACTCGAATGACATCCTCTCACGGCAAAAAAAAAAAACAAAAATAAAAAAAAAAAAAAAAAAAAAAGTTTGATTTTACAGCCACGAACACTCGAAAGCCAATTTCTCATCGAGCTCATTCGTGCATGCGACTTACGAGATTTGATTTTCTCCCTAGGATCGTGCTTCACGCTCGATCGCAGTAATCGATGTTTGATGACCGATGGATACTCGTTGAGGATGATGTCATCACTGCGTTGGAGGTCATTAATTACACGGTCAACGATGACACCCCCCTTTTCTGCCCCGCTCTCCACGATTCGACGGATAGCAGTCGTGCGTCGCTACTTCATCCAGTGGCGAGTTGTGCAGTCGTGCTTGGCTATGAATCGATTCATCGGCCATTTAAACTTATGAAAAAGGATCGATTCCCAGGGTACCCGCGATAACGAACAACTTAATAATCGATTCTTTACTATAACTTCAAATCGGGAAAAATCGATAGTCGTCATGCCTCGTCACGTATTTTTACGGTCAGCGGCGGGTTTTTTAGCGGTTACGGCGGTTCGTGACCAGTGGCGTGGCGTGAATTGCGATGTATCGATTTTTGATCCATTTAAACCTATGGTAAAGAATCGATTATTAGGGCGTTCGCTGTGAACACCCTGTTTATCGATCCTTTTCCATAGGTTCAAATGGCATAACAATCGATATATCGCAATTCACGCCACGCCACTGTTCGTGACACCGCAAGGGGTACAGAGCAGAAAAGGCCCCAAGGGCGGTCTTTGGTCACTTTTGCTGATTTTTTTTACGCTTCTACTTCTTAGGGACAATATTCCGCCGCTGACTTTAAATCACGCGTTAACCAACGACTGAAAAATCTACAAATGCGAGAAAAGCCCCGCGCGCCTTCAGTTTTTCGAATATGCAATACAGACAACATTGGAGCATGAATAGTTGCATGACAAAGGATGCTTTAGTGTGTTCCATTCAGCGCACCAAAATGGAACGATTTGTCCTATCCTTCTGCTCATTTCTCTAACCATTATCAAAACCCAAAAGGCAAATCTCAATTATGAAGGTGGTATTTAGTGTGTCATAAAAATTCAAATATTTGGCTCGTCATTAATATCTCATAAATTTATCTCAATGTAAGACATTGCGATCAGAGTCCTCTTATGGAAAAATAAAACTCTGGGAGACTTATAGATCAAACGTAAGTATGTCAACAATGGACCAGTAGACAAGGTACGAATTGCCACATTCTGATACATGGTTCTGAACCAAAATTTCACGTAAAACACAGTGCGCACAGCGAAAATGACTGAAATCAACTCCTTACGAAGATAATTAATTATTCTTGACGCGTGAATTTAAACCACCCGCTCATGAAAACTCACAAATACTGTCAATGCTCTACGTGATTCATATCGCACGCTAGACGTTATCATGACAGTCTCTGCGATATAATAATCTGACAACCTCAATCTTGACGCTTTGGCTCAGCTACAGCAAATTGCTTACAGTAGTAACAACACACGGTGGAAAATGAACATTGCTCGTTTGAGAAGCTTGCTGAAACCGTTTTAGTGCTCGATTTGACTCACGTAGAGCTTTGAGTTTCACGTGAGCGGGCAGTTCAAATTCTTCGTAACCAATGTGAAATAAAAGCGTTTATATCTTCGTTAGGAGTTGATTTCAGTAATTTTCGTTGCGTGAATCGTGTTCTACGTGAAATTCTGGTTAAGAAACTAGAATCAGATTGCTTAAATTCGTACCTTGTCGAGTGGTCCATTATGGAAAAGCGTCATGTGTGCGTAGAATCCAGATTTCTCACTTCTACGCACATTTAAATATATTTTTTAAAGCCATGCAGACTATTTTGTTCGACTCTCAGAGGCATCTTTATTGTTTTGCGTCACAGGTGAGTATTCGTGTTCCCTGGCTAGCGGCAAATCTTCAAAGTACGATAAAGAGACGCCAGATTATCCCGGCAATAAAAATTAATCATATCCGTTTAGCTACGCTAAATCTGCAGAGAGCAGTCCTGTCGGATTTAAACACAACAGACTCAGTGGTTGAATTTCTGGAACTTTTGTTCAACGAAATATTCAGTGAAAGTGATCGTAAAAATCTCTTCGCAAGTGCATTCTCACTGAGACGGCCGAGGATCAGCTGCTGTTGACACGGATTCGCTCGGATGGACTGTGGTCCACTAATCTAACACCGCACAGTGGATCGAGTCAATGGGAGAGGTCGGACATAATTTAGAAACTTTAAAAGCATAAATCTTCATTAATATGCAAGTTTGATATTTTAAAAATAAATTCATTGGTTTTCTCTTAAAATTGTCTATAAGAAGCACCCCTTAAAATTAAAATTGTGATGAGATAAACGTAAAATTTTACAATTTTTGTCAAAATTTTCATGTCCGACTTCTTCCATTGACTCGATCCACTGTGCACCGGTTGAACTTTAAGATCGTTTCGAAGCTCTGGAAAAGGAGCATTGCTCTGATTGAAAGTAGGTATTAAAAAGTAAAATTAGTTGGATTTTATTTCTTTTTTTTTTGCACTCACTGAAATTTTAAATAATGCGTAGAACATGATGACTGAAAGAAATTCTGACTCGTAGATTTATGTAATTAGCAATACATGTTATATTAAAGAAATTTCCTTGGTTAGAAATAGAAAACAATAAATTTTGTTGCACTAGAAAAAAAAAAAACACATTGTATCTAAAGTCCAGACTCTTGAAAACATTGACAAGAAAAAAGACTCTTGATTCAATCAGCTTTAAGCTTAAATCAAAAGGAAATCCGCTCAAATTAGGAGGCTTGGTTCTTGATTTAAGCTTAAATCTGATTGAATCAAGAGTATTTTTTCTTGTCGATGTTTTTAAGAGTCTGGACTCTAGATCCAATGAGTTTTTTTCCCAGTGAGTTATACAGTTATACTACTTTATTATTCTCACCAAAAGGAAAAAAATTAAAATAAGAGTGCTTCAAACACTAGAAATTTTTGCCGAGTTCGACAATTCTCAAAAAACTGAAACAACTTTTTTTTAAAGGAATATGCATGCATGTAAAGTCATGGTGCGACCTTATAGAGATTGAGTTGACAAATGTTTTTTCCCCCAGCATCTGCATGAGATTTTCTGACTACTTCGATACCACGCCTGTGACAGTTCATTGTATCTAGTTTGCGTAGGACTACCATTCATCAAATGAAAAATAAATTTTTTTAGAATCCTGCGACAGAATCATTGAGGGGGCCTTACTACTGCAGCTTAACAACGTTGTCACTTTTATTTCGATGCCAATTACAAAAACCATTTGATAAAAAATGAATGATTATGACTTCTTTCCTCATAATTTGTTTAAACGCATTTTATAATCGAAGTAGGGTCAACTTCAACTCTATCAAGCCTGATTTGACGTATCTATGTCCATTTTTATTTCGAAATGTTTTTTGAACACGCATCTAAAGTTCAAACTAAAAACTCAATTTTAATTGTCAATGAAGTGAGGTCCTTTCCTCCGTAGATAGTTACATTTCGACGGTGTAAGTCGGCAATCACATAACTCGGTTTGCGACGTCGCAGACTTCCTGTCATACGTTATTTTTTTAATGGAAAACTACTCAACGGCAATTCTTTAAAACTTCCGTGATTTTTCTTCTCTGTGCGAAGAAAATTCTGCATAAACTTCAAGGAATGACGTCAATTTCTTCTCTTTTAAAAAAATAACATAGAGGCGGAGATTTTCAGACACCGCAAACGAGTTATGTGATTGCCGACTTACACCGTCGATTTGCTTCACGCTCCGAATCCCATTTTGGGGTCAGACTTGAATTTGGATCGAAAATCGCGGAATATAGTAGTCCAGGTTCTTGTAGTATTATAGTATAGTTAGTCAATGTTATTGTAGTACATTATAGTAGCATGTCTATGTTATTGTAGTATATTATAGTAATCTATGTTACTGTAGTATATTACAGAAGTCTTTAATTTTGACGAATTCGTCTGTTATAAACATAAAACCAATTTTTGAGGTTTTGAGGTTTTGCCCCCAAGCAAAACAACCAAACCTTTAATTTTTGCGGAGTTTCCATGATTTCTTCATTACCAAATTCCCCGATTTTCCCTGACTTTTTTCTCAGACTTCAAGATTTCAAGATTCCTTGACTTTCCCTTTACTTTCGTCCGTAGTTTACGGAAATTTTAAACAGTATTTGGGCTCTTAATTTTAAAAGATCATTTCCTCTACGGTTTGGCAACGCTGATTACATCTCATTTTGAATTCTGGAGCCTCGACTAATTCGTTTGTCACCTCGCCCACGCACGCGCACCTTGTAAGTAGATTGTGCGTGTGCAACGAGCACTGCGTGAGCACGGTCACTCTGTGGCTACGTTGCCACATGTATCAAAAAATGGGATCAGTATTGGGAAAGTAGGTTTGTGAGGTGCTAAAAACAATCCTTTAACACAGAAAATAGGCAAACTGAAGGGGAAAAGGTGCGTACGAATGACTTGCCGAATTCGAGTTAAACACGATGCATGGGCGTCTCAAGAATCGAAAACAAGCGTAATGCGTCTGGCGCAAGCGTTCAAAGGTCCACACTGGAAGATCTGGGACATTTTGAAATATCCTACGAGGAAGAGAAATATTGGTAAATTTGAAACGGAGAGAAGTAAAAATTTAAAATTTCTCACTTCAGACGCGTTTTAAAAGACACCAGTCAAGTCGTCAATGCAATTTTGGAGACTTGAATCATAGACGGATCCGGGGGGCGTAATGGGTGTACCGCCCTCCGTGAGCGAGCCTACCACGATTAAAACTACCAAAAATGTGATACCGGATACTTCGTTTTCTGGAGAAGATTCTTCGGCCGTAGCCAGGTATCTACAGTGATGTATAAATATAAGAAAAAAATTCACCCCCCCCCCCCCCTCAGCCCGAATAAAAAATATCAGATGAACCGATATCGTGTTTGATATCGGTCGTGTCCTATTCAGTTCTGCAACTATGCTTTCGGTTCATGTTACCGTGTATAAGTACATTAAGGGCATGAAACTATTACTTTTGGCCCTACTTACTTTGACATACTTAGGTTCTGGCTAAGAGGCTAGACAAACAGGGTCACGGCCCTAGTCAAAAGGTAGAAGAAGAAGAAGGTTCTGGTTCGTTTCACTCGAACTCCTTCTGAAGTTCAGTTCATGGCAAAGTTCACTTAGATGCACCGAAAGTACGGTTCTTGAACTGAATATAGCGGTCGGAATACCGTGCTAAAGTTCCAAGGTCAGAACTTTGTCTCTCAGAGTATGATGACACGCACACCTTTCGCTCTGTGCAGTGTGTACCTGTACGGCAGAAATAACAAACGGCAAAATATTCCCTGCATGAGGTCGAGGGACTACTCTGCCGGGCTAAGGATGAACGCCGTGCGAGCCTTTAGACGTTGTTAAATTTGTCTTGATAAAATACAAAGTTTGCAACAAACAAGCGAAGATTTTCCTTCCGAATGTTCAGAGAATTTTATTCGCAATTTTATCTAAAATACCTGAAAACTTCAAAGGAAAATATAAAAATAGACGTTTTATCCGGGGAAATCTGGCAACTCTCTAATGTTCATACGGCGTTTTTCCTCAGCACGGCAATGCTCTTCCTCGAACGAGTAGAGGAAAGAGTTCGCAAAGCAAAGAAGCTCCTGGCGAATGTGTCACCGTTACGTTGAGCGACAACGAACAACTGTCGGAGGTCGGCGCCCGGGCCCACTGGTTCGTGGCCTCAAAACTGCTCCTCGTTGGGACTGTTATGAACAAATATCATATTTAATAGCCGCAAGGAGTTCGTCACTCACGTTTGTGGGGCTCAGTGCGACATGATTCGCAAAAGAAAAAAGAGAGAATGGGAAAAAAAGTTGGATTTCAACGAGGATGACTAAAAATAAACACTCGTGACTCAAGGAAAAAACTTGTAACTTGTTTATTCTGATTTCACTGACTTGATATTGGGGATGATTTTTTTAATTCTTCGAACTTTGAACTTACTGTTTGAGTTATCGTATTAGGAGTGGATGGGTTTAGTATTGTTTTGAGTATCATTTTATATTTTCTTTGAATTTTTTTTTTTTTTTTTTTTTTTTTTTTTTTTTTTTTTTTTGTATTCTTAAGAAATTGGGAGTCTCTTTGCGAGATGAATGACCTGAAATTCCGCAAGCAATTTTTTCTTGGAGATATTTAGAGGACATAAGGGAAGAATTCTTCATTTCAGACTTATACGACTGACTTGTTCTACCGTACTAAGGAAGAAAGACGTACGAACCATATGACGTTGCCAAATTTCCTCAAATTAAATGTTCATTCTATCGGAGAGTTATGAATATTTTTCCTTGCCATGTTTAGATATTGTAGATTAAATTGCGAGTAGAATTCTGTGAAAAATTGGGAGAAAAATATCGACAAGTTTTCCAGCAATTTTGCATGCATCGAAGAAAATTTTTCAACGCCTGAAGGCTTATACGACATTTTTCCTCAGGACGGCAGTATTGCAAATGAGTTGGTCGATGGACTTCCGGAGATGACCGGCGCGGCGGTAGATGTGCCGGGCGTAGAGCTGTACAGTGTACACGCTCACAGGCACATCAATAATGCATCGGCTGCAGCAAATCAGCAAATGGGCTGGAGTTGACATATTTTACGAGGCCTCATTAGCGTCGCGCCGCTGGCTGCCCGCTGGCCTCACAGAAGTGGAGCAAAGCTCCGCAAACAAGCAGCGACATACGATTCTTTTGAAAGCTCGACTCTCTTTCTGACGTCGAGAGAAAAACTTTTTTGAATCACAGCTGTACCGCTCCAGAAAAGTGCCTCACTGGGAAAAAAAAACACATTGTATCTCGAGTCCAGACTCTTGAAAACATCGACAAGAAAAAGTACTCTTGATTCAATCAGAATCTAGCTTAAATCAAGCACCAAGCCTCTTAATTTAAGCGGATTTCGTTTTGATTTACGCTTAAATCTGATTGAATCGAGAGTATTTTTTCTTGTCAATGTTTTCAAGAGTCTGGACTCTAGATCCAATGTGTTTTTTTCCAGTGTTTGATACTTGAATCTTATCATGAGATATGTATTGAATTTACAAATTTATTCACACGCAAACAATAGGAGAGTTTACAACGCTACCTATAGTAAAACGTATTCCAACATATGAATTTGAATGGATGTGAGATGGATAAAGAATGTTGGTGGTTTTTAAATTTCTAATTACATGTGGACTACAATTTGCGATTAGGAGCTACAATTTCCTGGTCACTTTCGAAACAACCTAAGTGCCATTTGTTTTTATATGCAGCTGAGTACTTTTTCGAATAAGTCAGATTGCAAAATGAAGTCCATATCATCCTCAGGCAATTTGGGAGCCAGTGCTAGATTCCTTACACAGAGCTCATCAGGCGACTAGTTATTAACGGAGCTAGCTGCATGATTGACACTGACAAAAATCGAGTACAGGTTACTATTAATAGATTCCCGGAGGATCTCATGTAGAATCCAGGAGCCACTAACATTATTTTCCCCTAAAAGTCGGACTAAATCAGAGGTGTGGCGGCGCGGTGGTTTGAAGCTTGCAGTTTTAAAATCGTCATTTTTAGAGAAAGCTTTTGTAGGTAATATGGTACGCTATGTTTCCGGTTTAGACTTGTCAAATAAATATGCATCATGTTATTTTACATGTAATATCATGTACATTGATGTACATATCATGTATACATTGATGTACATATCATTTACATATCATGTAAGTTAATTAAAATTTAAATTCTTACCCACATGCCCCATATCCGATCAAAAAACGATACAAAATAATACTCGATCGAACAGCTTCCCATACTTCTTCCGTGCACAGAAATAAAATATGCTGATGGGAATCCTGAAATTTACACTCATATCGTAACCATTTTTTCCCCAAAACGGACATCCGACTTCCAATCCGCCTGGGAACTAGGCCGGCAAAAACTGACGGATCATACTTAAATTCATAATGCTTAACATTTGAGGAAATGAACTTTCCACGAGAAGATGATCATTTCCACAGCTTCCTGATTTGGCCCAATAAGCTATAACCAGTGGCGTGCTTCGTGATATATGGATTTATCTGCCATTTCAACTGATGGAAAAGGATCGATGAACAGGGTGTTCGCAACGAACGCCTTAATAATCGATTTTTTACCATAGCTTCAAATGGGGAAATATCGATAATCGATCATTCACGCCTTGCTACTGGTGATGACCACTACGGGCAGAAGCGCGATCGATCGTAGAAATCGAGGAAATAAATCGATAGTCAATCACTTATGGACGGTTGACTGATCGAAAGGCTATCGGTTTCAATCGACCAACAGAGACTCGTCTCGATAAATTTCACGATTCCTGCGTCTCCGCCGGCGCACAGTGGATCGAGTCAATAGGAGAAGTCGGACAAAATTTGGAAACTTTAAACGCTTATAACTCCGTCCATACAAAACTTTGAGGTTCTAAAAGTGGTTCCATTAGTTTTCTCGTGAAACTCCCTGGCATTTGCACCCGTTGAAATTGAAAATGTAACGAAATAAACATCAAAATTTGCAGTTTTAGTCAAAATTTTCACACCCGACCTCTCTAATTGACTCGTTGCACTGTGCGGCGATCCTTTTCGATATCCCGATTTCGAATGGCTTCCAATCAATATATGTACACACTGACCGAGGACGGGTATCCTTTATGGGTATCCACAAGACAAAACGCCAGTGGTGAAGCATGAGTCATCGTTATTGATTATCGATATTTCCCCCATTTGAAGTTATGGGAAAGAATCGATTGTTAATGTATTCGTTGCGATCTCTATGATGATCGATTCTTTTTCATAGGTTTAGGCAGATCAATCGATTCATCGAATCACGATACGGTACTGATATTCACGAGACAAAACGCGAAGATACTGCGACGCCGCTTGCTTCTAATAAGCTTCCTCATATGTATCTCAGCCACGTACTGCGAATACTAGCCATTTGCATCATTGCCATATGTTTCGAAAAGGGACAGCAATTGGCTTCCCCGCGGTGGTGGCTTTAAGCCTGGATACACGCTCAAATTTCCGTCAATTTCCGATTAAAATGATGACAAAAATGGCGGTCAAATGCAGGCAGCAAAAGTTTGATGATAGATGGTGCTCACCAGTCACCATTTGATCGGAAATTGATGGAAATTTGAGTAAGTATCTAGACCTTATACAAGGGGGGAAAAAAACTTCATATAAAATGACCGGATCGAAGTTCCGGTGCTGAAAAGTCCGGTTGCAGAAACTGAACTACGGTTCAGGTACGCATTATCAAATGTCTCTACGGTTGCGCGAGTGTTCCTCACCATTTACGGTCGCCTCATTATAAATTCTTCTCATGAAAATAAATCCAAAATGTGTTGAGCTTTTTCCAAATAAAAATTAAAATTACTGAAAAGGCATTTAGGTTCTTTTACAATTCACGATGCAAAATCTTAGCAACACTTGAACCCGCCATAAAAATTTGAATTTCCACTCCTCGGGATCAGAACATGAGAAATTGAAGAAAATATCTAAAATAAAATAAAAAAAAACTGCATTGTAATGCCACAAGGCGGTATTACCTGCTTTAAAAATGTGTTCACCGAAAAAAAATTGTAGGCGGTTAGCCCCTAAAATTAAGTTACTACCTCGATTTGTTGGATGATTTGGACATTTCCGATTAATTGTGGTAGTACCGCGACATTTGGGTTGGTAACCTAATTTATTGGGATACCACTACAAGTGATTGGAGACCGCACAATTTATTGGAAATTTCTATATCATCCAACAAACCCGTGCTTTTTCCCCCATGTTTCAGCAATTTAGAGTATTCTGCCGTAATATTCCTAATAATCGTTCAAATAAAAGACCGAAGAAATCTTCTTACGTAGCTTTCTCAATATTTTCCAATTCAAATGAAATTAATCAAATTCCCACACTTGAAAAGTCCCTATTTAAAGACTTTCTTCGCCATTTGGCCTTAGTGACGTCACAACGGCCAGATGGCGTCCGAAGCAAAACCGGCGCCTCCATCTTGTAATTCCTCGCCAATTTTTTCGAGTGCACGGTCTGCAAACGATGGCCACTACTACGCGGCGACAGACGAGCACAGCTAAGTAAAAACGCTGTAAAAGCATTCGAGTGTTGCCAAATTTCTTCTTGGAAAATATTTATTATTGACGAAAGTTACGAATATTTGTCCTCGAAATTCGCAAATTATTCAGATCAAATTCAGGGTGTCTACAAACACAGGCTGGTCAAAAATAAGTAATTTTTCAGTATATTCTCAAGAAATTCAGTATATCCTCCAACAGAAAAATTCTGTACATTTTCAGTACCTCCATTTGACGAAATTGGAAAAATTTCAAAACTTTGAAATTGCGACAAAAATGACAAAAAATTAAAAGAAATTCCGGACCTTTTTGCAGAATTTCCGCACTTCTTCAGTACTTCTGGACCGTCCATAATAAATCAGTACTATTTCCGGACTTGTAGATACCCTGCTTTTAGATCAAATTACAAACTATATTCACAAATGTTCCTGCAAATTCATGATTTGCCGAAGGAAATTTGACAACGCCTAATGGCGCGTGCGGCGTTCTTACTTAGCGCGGACAAGTACAAGTACGACTCGGTACACAAATGCGCATGCGCATGCGCGGAGAGATCCGGGTTGCGGCTCGCCGGATCCGGGCGGCGCTAACCATGAATGAAAACAAAAAACCCGGCGCGAGCGTCAGATTGGCTCGCGGTCCGCACGGCTCGGACGTACGCTTTCATTCATAAAAATGAAAGTAGCGGCACGGTGGCGCTGTCACACCGGTGGCACCCGTTACGCCCCGGGTCGCGGGGTGTGCTTGCGCTTCCTCCCAGAAGTGCATAAATTATGAATTTTCGTGGCGCTCCCGGCTCGGGGACTTGTTGATTATGCAAGCGCCGCGGAGCTACTAAATCGTGTAATTGTCGAAATTAATCGCCCGCCGAGAACCCTCTGCCGCCACGCCGCTTGACCTTCGGTCAATTGGCCGCCGGACGCGCGAGTCGGCCTGCGGTTTCTCCTAAAATTTTTGAGCCGACTTGGTTTCCTCATTGGGAGTGTTCTAGCAATTCTAGTTAAGCTTCCATTTAGCAGCTTGAGTCAAGTGTTATAGTTTGTGTCGCGAGGATAAAGCTCGGTCCAGACCCTAGCGGTCGGTTAGGTTAGGTTAGGATCAGTCGAATTTAAGGTGATTCGACGGTTGCCATTTTTTGTGTTAGAGCGACGTGCGATATATCGCATCAATTCATTCCATAATTTCAACTACTTGTCGTTTTTTCTTAATTTTGAGATCGCACTTCTGTTGTCATGAGACTAAAGCAATCATGTACCAAATTTGACAAATAAATTCAACGTTTTAAAGGCAGGGTCTTTTCAGATGAAAAATATCGCATTCGAGTGCAGTTTCGATATCAATATGTAATGCGATATTTTTCCTCTAAAATAACCCTACCTTTTTTACATTAAATTTATTTGTCAAATTTGGAACATGAATTCTTTAGTCTCATGAAAACAGAAGTGCGATCTCAAAATTCGAAAAAATGTCAAGTAGCTGAAATTATGGAACAAATTGATGCGATATATCGCACGTCGCTCTGACACAAAAAATGGCAACCGTCGAATCATCTTAAGAAAAGTCAGAGTCAGTAATAGTATTTTTCCTGAGCTCTGTTTGTACGGATTGCAAGGTGTCATTGTAATAGTGCTTTCTTCGAATTTCATGGCAGAAAGCTCGATTGATTCACCGAAGTCAGTAAGAGCCTCATATGTACAGTGCGTGGTGAACACTTTCAAACTGGCTTAAAAAATCCACGATACAATATCGTCCCGTAGTCCCCCGCTTCAATGGACGCTGATTCTACTTGCAAGAAACCGGGAGAGAATCCTGCCACCTGATCCTTCGAGTTTCCTAACTTCGATCGGTGCTGGTCATTTACGTCATTTCTTACTTTCTTACTTAAGAGTATCAACGGACTCCAACGATCACAATCGATGAAGCAACAGTATCGGAAAGTCCGGGTCTGAGTCGCTCCGAAGGGACACCGGTCCGTTTCGATCATAATCCGAAATGACCGCATTCGGTTAGATCACAAAAAGAAATCGGCTCAAATGTAACTAACGGTCAACCCGACTGTTACGCGTCGATCGCACTGAGTCACACCCTCCCCCCTCACCCCCCGGTCCACGGCTCGGGAATTCTTTCTCCGGCTGTATTCAAATTGAGTTGATCAGACCAGATCACCGATCAGGTTGCTGACTCAAATTTAGGATGATGCTCCTCACAGTGGACTCGGACTCGATTTAGGAAGTTTACAAATTTGAGGTTCTACTGAAATAGCTCAAGGATTAAAGATAGCACTTTCCACGTATACAAAAGGTCTTGGACAAAGTTGATCGTAACTAAAAATAATACTAAAGTATTTGATTTTTTAAGGGAATAAGTGATGTTTAGCATCCTGTGCGATGCACATTAAAAGTGTTCATTGCATTTTACGTACAGACCTAGAATGACTGCCACGTTTAAATCCACTGAAATCATGAATGAAGGAAGTGGTACACGAAGAAAGATATGACTTTATTTTAGCGCAATATGTTGATGAGGCTCTTCTCAAATGATGTAAGGAGATTATAAGTTCAAAATACTCCAAATTTGGATATTTGATTGATTTAAATTTAAATATGCAATTGAATATAGATTTCATTACACAATAAACTGGATTAAACATTCAACAAACGGGGTTGTCTTCGTTTTAGTAAAATGGAATTTTGAGAGGCTGGTTTACTTTCGTCTTTCAGGGGTTTATTCTCCGTTTACTCATCTATTTGTTCATTTTTCTGGGCTGCACTCTTTACAAATTTCCTGAAACGAACTGGTCAGAGTAATGTCGGGTCTCAAATTTTCGAGTCAGAGGTCGAGTTTTCGACGAGTCCTAACTGTATTTACTTCCCATCAGGTCAACATCTCTCCCACTGTGCGCTATTCGGGATCCGTGACAAGTTGACGAGGTGACGTAAACCTCGTGGAAAGTAAAATCAAGAGAATAAAACAGGACTTACCAAAGCGTCTTTGACCTCTTCAGTTTCTTCCTGAAATCAGAAAATAATCTATATTATGCTTGAGAAAAATCTTATTGAATATATACCTAACAGTATTAGGGACCTATACGCAAACAAATTGAAAAAAAGGGTCAATTCTAATCTTCACGCGTGTAAGCATTTTTAAATTTACATCTACCAAAAATTGAAGAATTTTTGGGTCTATTGATCCAAGATTGATCAATCTTGTAAGACACACTAGACTTGAAAATACTGAGTCTTCAATGTTCGAAACTCACAGGCGCCAACGCGCCAAATGCGCCTAAAAGTCGGCCATGGCGATTTTCTGCGATCTGCTTTTTTATTAGATCTGGATGCAATCGCGTGATAATACACGGAGGGATTGAAGTGCAAACGCGTTCTAGCAGAAACTGTTACTCGACCAGCAACATGATGTAAAGTATCATTAAAGTTTTGAGATGAGCCCTACAGTGGATATGTCTTTAGGCCGTCCGAGGCTCAAGAAAAAATGAAACTTCGTTTTTTTTTCTGAACAGAGCGAGGAGATGTCGTGATGAATGATCCCACGATGGTACGACTAACTTATATTAAATAGACCTCCCCCCCCCCCCTTTGCCGTGCAACATCATCTGAAAGCGACCAGTTATGATCCACTTGTAACGGAGACCCTAAACGGGACACGGAGAGGAGACTTCTGCGAGGATCTCATGAAAAACGAATCAATCAGAACTTCCGGTGACTTGCTAACCTATATACATACATAGACTGACCGATGGTTGATTCATGTGAGTCCACAGTGGTTTGAATGTCATCAATTGTCATTACGCTGTGCCCGCATACTTAGTTACATAGTTCGTGAGTGTGTGGCATGGGAAAAAAAACATAAATCCCTCACACATTGTGCAAAACGTCTAGTTCTCAAGAAAAGGGGAAAACATGTAAATTAAAGTATATTTTTGCGTCATCAGGGTGTCTACTAAAACAGGCTGGCCAAAAATCAGGACTTTTAAGGTGCTTTTTCAGTACATTCCCAAAAAATACAGTACCTCTTCAACAGAAAAATTCAGTACTTTTTCAGTACCTCCGTTTGACAAAATTCGAAAAATTTCACAAATTTGAATATCTTGCTCAAATTGAGACAAAAACGACCGAAAAAAATCCGGGCCTCTTGCCAAATTCCACATTTTTCAGTGCTTCCGGACCCCCCTTAAAAAAGCAGTACTATTTCCGGACTTTCCGGAAATTCTGGTCTTGTAGACACCCTGGTCATGAAGAGGGGATTCAAATTATGGTTTGAGATTTTGATAACACCGTACAAAATTGAGTTGGAAAAAATTTGGCGAAAAGAGAGACAAGAAAATTTGGCTCAAACTAAAACTCAACATGAGTACGGGGGGGGGAGGGAGGGAGGGAGGAGGAGGTTGATAAGAAATGGTATCTTAAATTGCAGGTACATTTTCGCTTTCACTAGTTTCAGTGAGTAATTGTTGAAAGTTTTCTTTACCTTTCATTAACCTTCATTACGGGCGTTGATCAATAGCCACGGAGACTTTAACGCAAGGCTAGAAAAGGAAGCGGTAAGTTTCGAAGAGGAGGAGCATTATCGCGAGACATAATCTTTCGAGGAATGTTGAGAGAGGGAAATAACGAGTGAATCAACACAAAGATCAATAAAAAAAATCATCCGGATCCTTGAAAGGGCCCTAATATTTTGTATCAAGGAATGATGGCACTTACAAAGTGAATCTTTACTTTTGAAATTTTGTAAACTATCCCAGAGAAACAGTTAGATGAAATATTAGCACGTGGGTCATTGATTTGTTCCTGTCAATTTGTCTTCCTAACGATCTTCCTAACGACGACCCTTTCACCAGGAACGCTGCAAATAGAGATTAGAGCACTGGAGCAAAGATTGGTTTTTTGAACTTGAAACTGAATGATACCACTATTCAAACTTCGAAGTAGGCTCGTTGCATAACCGACTAATTGAAGGGACTTCAGCCCTCCTACGATATTTAGTGTCCCTACAACGTATTTTAATGTGCTTCAAGTTAGATTAACTAATTTAAAACAGGAACTTATACGTCTGAAAGTAAAAGAGTCATCAAAGATGCATATGGCGTAACAACATGAACGCTTAAACTATTGAGATTCTTCCGTAGTCTATTCATAATATTGGCCAGTAAAACTTTTTAGCCGTAAAAGTGTGCGAGTAGCATGCGGTTTTGAGTAAACTGCACTGGTATTTCACGCACTCAGCTTCAGCGCCACTACATTGTCCGCATCGTGCAGGGCATCCAGTCTCAACTCACGAACTTTCTACGAATTGCCGCCGGGCGTCACGCAGAAAAATCGACCACTTTCTTCCAGGCCCCGAAAAAACTCCGCGGCCACTTCGTAACGAAATATTACTCCTTTATTTATCGAAACGGCCAGGATACCCTCCCACGACTAGAGTCAAAAATATTACCGATTAACTAGAGAAAGCTTCGGCGTGTTTTGAATGTGAGAGGAGCCCTCGGGGGTTACTCGGGAGGAGATTTTTGCTCTTTGAAGGACAGGAGGGACAGAGGGTTGAGTTCTCTCAAAAGCCGATTAGGGTATTGTTGCTTTTAGCCTTTTTATGATGCAATGTATACACGTGTACGTGATTTCTATAAGAGTGCACTGCCGTACTAAGGATAAACGTCGTATGAACCTTCAGGCGTTGCCAAATTTCCACCGATAAAACACGGATTTCCTGGTAAACTCATGAATATTTTCCTTCCAACTTTTCAGATAATTTTGTTCGCAATTTCACCTAAAGTTCCTGAAAATGTCAAGGAAAAATATTCATAACATTCCTCAAAAATAAACATTTTATCGGAGGAAATTTGGCAACTCTCGAATGTTTATACGGCGTTCTTCCTAAGCACGGCAGTGCAGGAGTGTGTATCTCTTACAAAATTGCAGTAACAACGAATTATGACGACTGACTAATATAATCATGAAATATGATACAAATCTCTATTATGCCACAACTGTTGGTTTAACGTCTACAATGATTCCGAAAGCATACTTAAGACCATGCTTTTTTAAACTTTCTGAAAGTAAGATTTTTATTCCAATGCAGCTTAATTTTAGGTTCTAAAATAGTATAGCCATATCGTCGCTCCTCTGACGTTAGGGCGTATCTCGATTTCCGCACGAGCCCCAGAAAGCATGGGTCTATATGTAAAACAGGGCTCACTTGAGAATTGAGATACGCCATTAGGTACGTCAGAGAAAAGACGATATGGCCAATGGTGACCTTAAAAAATTCAAAATATTTTCTTCAAAGGGGGGATTTCATGAGAAGTACCATTTCCAAAAACCAAGTTTCTTGCCCTTCCACAGTTCCACCCATCAGAGACCCATGGCAACCTTCTGATTTACTCCTTTACTTTGAGACCTTGGGAGCATTAACGAAATCAGCGTCAATACTTGTTACTACATAGGTAGCCTTTTCTATAAATTTCAGCCCATAGTCACGATGCCGAAATTCAGAAAAAACTACGATTTACCATTTCGAGGCTTTAATGGAATTCTCACGTGGACTCATGGAATTCTTATTCTAAGTATAATTCCTAAAAATATCGTTTAAAGACCATATTACAGACATTACAGACCATTTTTGGGTCGTAATGCGGAAGGGGGGCGGGACGGACCCCGGGTACCCTCCACCCATGCTACTGCTTAATATACTAAATATTACTAAAATTACTACTAACATACTAAATGGTGGGTAGAGGGCATACGTGAGGAGATGGAGAGATACCAACTTCCGGAGGATCTCTACCATGACAGATTCCTGTGGCGAGTAGGCGTCGCAGAGAACGCCCTAGCGCGCCGTAAGAGCGGCTTATACATACACATACTAAATGCTACAGGGTTATTCAAAAGTCACGCACCACTGGTCATAACTTTAGTTCTAATTATGATATCGATTTGCGGATTAAGACGTTTTTCCTCATATCGAGGGGGGAACATTTTTTATGTACTTTCCAGTTTTGGATCCCCTCGGGGGGAGGAGAGCGGGGGCCAACTCAAAAATTTCAAATGACCACCCCCCTCATGGCCAGTGGTGCGTAACTTTTGAGTAGCCCTGTATATTATACACGATTCTGCAGCAGCCATTCTGCCCTGGAACATCCAGTACAAAAATTCCTCCTTCCTGGATCGTAATAAGAGGGGGAGACGACCCCCGTCCGCACCCTCTATCTTCACCACTGCTAAATAGTCTTATTATGACACATGTATTATCGCGCTTCTGCAGATTAGCCATTTAATTCTGGGGCACCCAATATTAATTCTTTTTACCTCTCCGGAACCCTTATCTGGGATTTCCCGATCGACCTGTCAACGCGGACGCGCATGCGATTAGCGCGGTAATGGGTCTGAAAGCCGGGCTCGCCGGGGTCCGCGGCGGCGATGTCGCAAATCCGCGCCGCGAACCCGCGATCCGCGAGTGCAGGTGGAGACCCGCCACTCCGCGAGGTGTCAAGGACCTGCTCTTGCTCCCGCCGCCGTCGCACAGTGGATCGAGTCAACACGAGAGGTCGGACAAAGTTCGGAAACTTTAAACGCTTATAACTCCGCACTGAAAAAAAAAAAAAAAAAAAAAAAAAAAAAAAAAACCCGCATTGGATCTAGAGTCCAAACTCTTAAAAATAGCGACAAGAAAAAGTACGCTTGATTCAATCAGAATCTAGCTTAAATCAAGAATCAAGCCTCTAAGTTTCAGCGGATTTCGTTTTGATTCGAGCAAAAATTCGATTGAATCAAGAGTATTTTGTCAATTGTCAATGTTTTCAAGAGTCTGGGATCTAGATCCAAAGTGTTTTTTTTTTTTCCAGTGCGTTTAGGCAAAACTTTGAGGTTCTAGAAGTGGTTTCATTGGTTTTCTCGTAAAATTTTCTTCTGGAAACGCCCCAGGAAATTTAAAATGTGACGAAATAAACATCATATTTGCAGTTGCAGTCAAAAATTCCATGTCCGACCTCTCTAATTGACTCGATCCACTGTGCGCCTCTACCACCCCGCCACCAATCCACCATGCGCTGCCGAGGAGTTCGAGGAGGCTCTCGCAAGGATCTCCGTTCGTGACTTCCACGCCGGCCGCGGCCGTCAAGACGCTATAACGCAGAAAAATATGAAAAATCACTCGTGACCGTCTCTGACTCTGAGAGGACCACGGCAATCCAACATGGAGAATCGAATCGTGGAGTTGGCAATCGTAGCGGGTGAATAACCATTTCCACGCAATAAGTGTCATTTTTCTTTCCCTCTGACGCTGCTAATTTAAATTTGCGGTAAACTCCCCCAACCCCTCCCCCAGTGTTGAATCGACTTTCATTTTTGTGCTCTACAACTTTGAAAAGAACCAAGCTTTCGAGAAAAAGCAGTTGGAACGAGTTATGGAGCAGAATACAACCTTCGGGTGGGGAATTCTCTACGGGAAGCTACACTAAGAAAAAAAAGTCCGGCGATGAAAGCCGTACTTACGGGCTGTTTACTGCCGTCCACAGAAAAAAGCGCCGAAACTCCATTTCAGATTTGGAACATTCTCCTCAGACAAAATGTTCCACTACACGACATGCGAAAAATCTTATTTTGTACTTTCAGAAACACCATGTGAATTGCCTTAAGGAATATTGATGAAAATATGAAGGAAGGAGGTGACCAGGTTCTCTTGTAACAGAGAATTTTGTTTAAAAAATAATTTTAACATCCGGAAATGGAGTTACGGTGTCTTTGCTGCGTAAGGCAGTCTAAGCATACCGTCCGTTCCGGGCTCAGAGGCCGGAAGTTCCGAATGTAGCACCGATTGCTCCGGCCACTGAACCCGAACCCAGCGCAGTCAAAGCTACGGCTCCAGTACCCGAGACTTTCGGACTCTGAGCCTGGAACATGAAAATTTTCCTCTCGGTGGATACCATACAGTCTCGCAAATCATAGAAATTACAGGAGAACGGCAAAATTTTGCAAATTACAGGAGAGCTGTACAATTTTGCAAATTGCGGCAACAGTGCAGGGTGTATTACAAAGACGATAAACTTATGATCATGTATTCACTACTCGAAGGATTCGAGGGCCAAAATTCGCAATTTGCGAGTTGCCTCAGCGACGGAAACCGCAAATATGCCCCATGTTCCTGGCACGGCGCCGCGTAACGACTTTCACTCATTTTTGGCCGAATTTGCTGGATTTTGCGGTAAATATTAGCGGAACACTCGCAATCCGCGCCAGGAAGTGTAGACATGCAGCGCGAGTCGCTCGCATAGGAGCGAGGAAGCAGCGATTACGTCCAATTACAGTTAACTTTCGGATACTACGGACGCGAAATGATAAAGCTCCATTCAATCGAAAATTATGACGCAAATGATGTGAAGAGAGAATCTTTGGCGCACTACATGCTCCTGGCAAATTGCAAATGTGTATACGGAATAAACGTTACGTATTTGGTAATTTATAGCTCGAAATGTCGTTGTTTTTTCTAATGTCTCCTAAGAGGAAACAATTCTAGGAAATGATGCAGCTATACTGCCGTGCTAAGGAAAAACGCCGTATGAACATTCGAGAGTTGCCAAATTTCCTTCGGTAAAATGCTTTTTTTAGGAAAACTATGAATACTTTTCCTCAAAATTTTCAGAAACTTTATGTGAAATCGCGAACAAAATTAAATAAAAAATTGGAGGAAAAACATTTACAAGTTTTCCCTGGTAATCGTGATTTACCAAAGGAAATTTGGCAACGCCTGGGAGTTCATACGGCGTTTTTCCTTAGCAAGGCAATTCTCGCAGCACACTCCTGAAATTCGTTTCGGGGTATAGGGTACTGGGACCAGAGAGATAAGTAAAAATCTACATTTCGGTATTAGAGGTTTATCTCACAACTAGTGTTATGCGACGACTAAACTTAAAGAAAATTGGGATTATTTTTTGTGTAGGTATTATAGATTTTTAGGCTGTACTTCGTCAAGAAACCTATGTATTGGCGACGGACGTCCTATGTTCCTTGCATCTTTCTTCAAAGGTGGTGCAAAAGGATCGTAACTAACATTTTTGGAGAAATCGAGTTAGTTGCATTTTTGATACGTACCGGAGGAGCTTAAGGTACACTGGAAAAAAAACACATTGGATCTAGAATCGAGACTCTTGAAAACATTGACAAGAAAAAATACTCATGATTCAATCGGATTTTTAGTTGAACCAAAACGAAATCCGCTGAAATTAAGAGGCTTGGTTCTTGATTTAAGAAAGATTCTGATTGAATCAAGAGTACTTTTTCTTGTCGATGTTTTTAAGAGTCTGGACTCTAGATCCAATGTGTTTTTTTTCCAATTGTGCATGAAAAATGTTGATCGTGATGTCGAACGCGTGAAGAGGGATGCAAACCTTCAAAAATTGCAAATTATGGAAAGCGATGGGGCTCCCGAGCGGCTACGCATTTTCCGGGACACCTCAAAACGGGAACACATTGTTAAGACCCTTTTGCCACAGGCTACTGATATCGACCGTGAGATATCATCATGAAGTTCATAATTCTTTTAAGGAATGTTCAATGTGTTATAGAATCATAATAAAGAAGTCGCTAATGAAGTTATATCTTTCACGGATAAACTAGCTCTCATGCTACTCCGAAGGGAAATAACCGGAGGAAATAAAAGACTGAGAATTCCATAAATTTATAGGTTTTTGTCTAACCCACCATGCCGGTAGAAAAAACGGATCGGAGTCGCAGAGGAGATCAAAAGTAGGACAGTGGATTTTCGTGGGATGTTCCGGTATTCGACACGTGCCTTTCAGCGCCGCGGAAGAGCCGCGATGAACACGTAGTTTGCGATTTCATTGATAATCTAGAATTTTTGATCGGGTTTTTATTAGTATCGACTGGCGTTAAAGGCCGCGTTCTTGAAAAAGAGAGGCGTTTTCTACGATTGAGGTTATCTTGAAGGGCAGGGGGGTGATATTTTAGTGCATTTGTGAAGAAAAGTACTGCCGCAGTTACCTGGATGCCATTAGATGTTACAATTTATTATTAACAAATTTGTTTCGATAAAAATTGCTGAGCTTCAGGAATCTGACATGGAAAAAAATAATTATAATCCTTGTACAAAAAGTGAGAAAATTACGATTTTTTGGGTCAATTAACCAACAATACTTATACACTTTTTCTCGATGTAGAATCACTATTACCATTAAATTTCATAATGCAGGCAGTTGACCAAAACTACTGTAAATCAGTATTATTCTTTACGGGCCATGAGAAGCGTGGCTACGAACTTAGTTCTCCCGACTATGACCAGAGCGACAAATTTACTCCAATTTCAAGATTCCTTGACTTTTCAGGGCTTTTGAACAGGAAATTCCCCGAATTTCTATTTTCTTTGATTCATACCTGATTTGGACGCGTAATTATTCTAAAAGGAACTATGTGCATAGGGTTTGCGGGCAACATAGTTCCTTTTAGCATAAATACGTCCGTTTCACAAAAAAAAAAAAAAAAAAAAAAAAAAAAAAAAAAAAAAATTCACAAGAGATTTGAATTATGAAGCCTCTTGCAAGGATCCAATTTTTTGTCCGGGAGAGAAAATTTCTAAGTTCCGCGGCTAAAATCCCTAACTTCTCAGGGAAAGGAAAAATTCCCTGACTTTCCAACGTTTTCCGTAACTTTTAAAAAACTTGCCACGCTGGTAAAGTATACGTACATACTTCAGAATCATCGAGACATCCGTCATGCATATGAATGCTTACGAACCAGAACACTACTTTTCCCACGTAAAACACATAACTCCCAATTTTCCATCACTTTGGCACCCATCCGCGTCGCCACTCGCTGGACTGCGGTAGACGTCACACCTGATGAGAGTGTGGGTAGGACGGTCAATCCAAGTCAAAGCTAGTGCCTTCTCGCTGCCGAACACCGAAGAAAACAGCCAACTCTACCAGAGACCTACTCCGGAAATGAAGTATTTTTCAGCTCGATGCGGCAACAAAGCTCGACAAGAAGTGGAGGCAGATTTAAGAGCCACAGGAGCTGGAGGAGCCTGGTACAATGACCTTGAGGAGGACAACGGTTTCTCATTTCGGAACATCCGACTCGATGATTGGTGCTTTTACAATCGCGGTCACACTTGAAAAATAACCCGCGCCAGACTGTCGGAGCCTCTATCGAGGTGGTGCTCCTATTCATCTTGACTAATAGTCGTGTTTTATTTCATTCAGGGGGGCCACTAATAGAGCTGTGGGCTGTAGGCCGGCCGCAAGTTTAGTATACATAACCTCCATGCTGAGTGGTAGGTATGGACCTATTGTATTATAGAGCTTTTGAAAAAACTACGCCGAGTGTTACCGGCAGTGGGGTCACACATATTTTGTTTCTTCCTCATCGTAAAAGCTGTCAGGATACACGCAGTTGTTCTCTGAATCCCCCCCCCCCCCCCCCGGATTGGCACTCTTTCGTTTGTAAGTGTTCAGCGCAATTGGAAAGCCTTCAAAGAAAGCGCATAAAACGAAAAACCGCGTTTGAGAAAAATGCTTTTGCGGTTTCTCTAATTACTTTTTGGCCAGTGACGGTGACCTACAAGAGAGCTTGGACGCAAATTTCCGATGTAAGTCACCGACAATGACCGGAATATAAAAAAATACATTTTTCCCAATCGCGATTTTTCAATGTGGGCCCTTTTTCCAAGAAACATCCTCTACTATGCAAAGTAATCAGTTATTGGATAGTTCTGAGACTGCTCACCAACATGCAAACCAACCTTTTCTCCAAAATTTCCCGAACTTTCATTTACCAAAAATTATAATGTATTTTTACTTTTTCCCCACTTTTGAATGATGTTCCGCTGGGCTCCAAGAATGAACAGGCATTAACCGAAAAATTCTAAACGTAACTTACTTTGACACTGTTAAAAGTTAAAGTCGTATTTGCTTTTCCGAAAAGAAAGTATCAGGTTTCATTCGCGTGACACTAGACAAGTGTTGAAAATTTTTGCTACTTTTATTGCTTGTGCTTTTGTCCCTTTGTCACACACAGAAGTTAAAAGGTCTCTCTGTATCTACATTATTCATTAAAATATTTTTCCAATAAAAATAGAATCATATGGGAACTGAGGAAACTGAATGGTGGATTCAATTTTTTCCCTCACCCCTGAACTTTGCTTTCGGAAAAATGAATGCATTAAATTAAAAGGTTGAGAGCCGGAGTAACTGCGTCATTGCTTTCAATGAGCGTTGCACTGGTGATTTATGTAAACATGTTTGTAGTTAAGAGTGCAGGACTGTTTAATCCGTTTGAAAATGTTCAGATTTTTTCTTCACGTCAACAAAAATGAACGAAAAAATATCCTGGTTGCATATTCATTAAATTGTTTGCTAAATTCCAATGCAACCTAAGCTTGGATTAGTTATGTTGAGGAAAACACCACCGACGGTACACCAAAAGGCACTACCTGTATGTTGTAGGTATAAGCACGGACTAGTGTCTACACGGAAAAAAGAGGTAGGGTTTGAATCCCAACTTGGACAGTTCCAACTAATTATGGTAGTGCCCCAATAAATTAGGTCACTAACCCACGTGTTGCGGTACTATCCCATCCCCAACTTGAGTTGCAGTACTAGTACTACACACATTAATTGGAAATGTCCATATCGTCCAATAAATTGGGGTAGCAAAATAATTACTGGGAATAACTCCTTAAACTTTCTTCTTCGTGTAGTCCCGGGAGGGTAAGACTCACACGAACCCAAAATCTCACTGAAAACAAATTCTCGGCGTTTTTACTAAAGTCCGTTGGTACCTTTACCATCTCACTTTTTTACCAATTATTGGTAATTTTACCAAGACAGACTGGTAAGCTTACCTAAAAACCGGTATTTTTACTGTTTTTTCAGGTGAGCATACCACTTTCATTGGTAATCAATTCCCGGTAACTTTGCAATTTTATCTCGGTAATTCTACCACAGTCGATAAATAATATTGGCGTTTTTACCAAGGTCCAATAAAATTGCCGAGAAAGTTCAATAATTTTACCGAGATTTCTCGGCAAAATTACCAATTTCATAAATGGTAATTTTACCAAGAAAAACTGGGATCAAATAGAACCCTGAATTCTTGGTAATTTTACCCCTTTTTTAGTAAATACACCGAGATTTTTTTCAGTGCAGAAGCGACAACGGCGCAGCTGCATATCTGCGCGGAAAAAAATCATGCGCAAAACCGAGAAACAGTGAACACCGTAGCCGTGAAAAACCTCGCTCTGCTCATCGGAATTTTTTAATTTTTCCAGCTGGAATCTTAATCGATCCTCAATTGGACGCATTTCTGTCAAACGGAACTATGTGCATTATGACGTGAGCCCTGGTATGCATGCATTCTTATGGGTCTCAAGGCTCATTTCTTAATGCACATAGTTCCGTTTGATAGAAATACGTCCAATTGGTGGCTTTCGATCCAGCTAGGCTCCTCTTTCTACAAATCGATCTCTTTTCTCCGAACTCATGCTAAACGTCCGAGCGCTCATCCAAGGTCAGGGAATTTAAATTCACTTCAATGAGAGGAGAGGTGTTTCGCTCTTTCATCGATGCTCAACACTTTATTCTATCCTCCACTTATACCACATTTTTTCACCGCCCATTTTATGATATCGGACCGATCGTCTTGTTAAGCCTTGGATAGGTAATTTATATGATGCACGTACGCAACAATTAATTTAGCAAGACGGATGTTTAACGTCCCATAATGTGCAAGTTGCCTTGTTAACTATAACCAGCTGAACTAGATTGATTGATTCTCATCGATAGAACAAGGACAAAAAGCTATGTAAAAATAATATTGAATGTGTCATTTTCCAAAGCGCTTTAAAAATCCTGGTTATGCATTACCGCTAATCTGTGGCCGTGAGACTACGGGTGAGGTAAAAAAAAAAAATGCGCACTTTTAATGCAACGTTTGAAAACCTTTGATTATGTCTGACTCATTTTAACGATTAAAAGAACTGATCTAAATATGTATTTGGAATTATCTATGAATGTATTTGCATGAGTGGAAAAAATTCACAGAAAAACCTGCTAGTTAGTTGATTGTTGCTGTTATGTCGTAGTTGGTGCTTTTTAAAAAGAAAATGCAACGCGCGTAGAAATTCACAACGCTGTAATCGGATATGCATTTTTTAAATTTAGGTATCGAAAAATAAATGATTGCAGTAGAGATCATCTATCGCATCAAAACAGAATAAAATAGTTATTAATTTATCCCGCGACTGCAGGCATTCCTAATTGAAGATAATTAAAAAGATTTTGAAGTTGAACTATTAGATCTCCCTACCTTCAAAATATTCTATAAATTTAATGCAACAATTTTGTGATTGAGTTTTTTTTAGGTTGAAATACAAGCACAATAATTTGATTATATACAAAATGTTTAGGAAATATGTAAAAGTATGAAAGACCACCGCTCATCACTGAGTTTTACATACAATTAAGGATGAATCAAAACATATTATTGAGAGATTTTATGAAAAACCAACGGTATTTATATTAGAATTTCCTTTAATCTTCTATCAGCTCCTTCCAGTGGCGTGGCGTGAATTGCGATACATCGATTGTTATGCCATTTAAACCTGTGGTAAAGAATCGATTATTGAGGTGTTCGCTGCGAACACCCTGTTTATCGATCCATTTTCATAGGTTTACATGGCATAACAATCGATGTATCGCAAAGCACGCCAAGCCACTGACTCCTTCGTTTCAAAAAACGTATGATAAAAACTGCAGATATTCCATTACCTACACGCACCGTCGCACCGCTTTTACTCTATTTACGCCTACGGACGTGAACTGTGGTGAGGACGACTGCAAACACAGTTACAGGGGAAGAATCGAATTTTTTCGCAATTGAATATATGCGGGATCGAGCTCCAACCTAACAGAAATGGCCACATTCATGCTAATGGCACCTCAGCGAGCACGGAATTTTGTTATTTCCCCTCCCGTAAAAACCAATGAACTCGCACACACCATATGCCATTGCCATGTGCGTTTGAATATGTTTGAAAAATCAAATTGATTTAAGTTAGAAAAAAATTCCTTAGTGCACAGTATGGCAAGCTCACACCGGTGTTGAGACTCGTAGGGGATAATGTTATGATTTTCCGATCGCTTCTACGCAAAAATTCGCATCGTTTCTCGTTACAAACGGCCACGCTGTCTTGACATTAGCGTTACGGTGTTAGCAAACAGAGTTCGCCGATCTTCGCAGGCATTTGTCTTTCCAAGTTCTTTCCGCGCTTAGGCCAGGAGGCATGGTTGCAAGCTCAAAGTATAAACCGCTGTCATTTCTTAGCGGCAAGAACACGATGTGCTCAATGGAGAGCAAAAGAAGCATGAACTTACAAAAAATTTTCGCTAATTTATTTCATCTTGTTTCTTCTTAAGTGCTAGTAGCTTTAGCTTTAAAAACAACTTTAAAATCCCAACGAATGCGTCTTGCGAAAATTAAAAGTTGGACTTTCGGAGACGTAAATGCACAGAATTTTGGCGGTACTATACTACCATCAAAATTTGCCATTTACACGAAAAGTGAGTTAGGGGTCCGTGTGTGATTGTTTGATGACATGATCATTCCTAATTATTTCCGATTTATTGGGGTTTGGCTAAAACTAGTCATCATTGGTCACAACGAGTAGAGGTGTGGCCACAATAAATTAGGAATGACCATTTCATCCAATAAAGTAAGATTCGATCTCAAAAATTGGGGGCCGGCCACAATTCGTCCCGTTTTCCCATACCACGTCGATATAAATGGACGTATTTCTATCAAACGGAACTATGTGCATTAAGACATGAACCCTAAGACCCATAAGAATATGTGAATAACAGGGCTCACGTCATAATGCACATTGTTCCGTTTGATAGAAATACGTCCAAGTAAATCATCCGTGAAGAAATCTTGTGACGGAAAATCAAGAGATTGAAAGTGATGTGGTATTTATATACGATGAATCTATGGATCTATAACACTTCTAACAAAATTCTTCATACACATTCCATTCAAAGGTCACGTTGGACTTCCCCCATCAAGGCTCACTCTAATGTAAAATAAATATGCGCAGAATAAAATCATATTTTATTTTTTTTTTATTTTAAAATCTTAGAATGACTTAATATAAGGTGAATTGTTTTTTCCCGTCGACTTGTGAGTCCGCTCAATCTGGAAACCATGGAGGACGACGCATGCGCGATCGCCGTCAGAAAGTCTGCGACAGTATTTACAACGGCGTTCGGCGATTTCTCGACTGCATTTTTTATTACGACTTATGACTTATTCATATTGGCAATTCATGACTCGAACCCTATACAATAAAGCTCATACGCGCCAAAGTACGGCATCCTTGACAGCGGAGATTTCCTCTAGTCGATTGCTTCTGACTGCCTTTCCTTTTGTTGTTAGCTGATTCAACGACATCAACCGAAGAAACGCAACAGAACTGAAATGAAGTACATCTGGACGTCGCATTTTTAGGTTGGTTGTGCAAGGTTAATTACTCGCGTGTACGAAAAGTGAATAAAAGATACGAGAAAATCCGAAAGCAACGAAACTTCCTCTGATCCCACTAATTGCGCCTTAAAAAACACTTCAGGCACAAAACATAGTTGGATTGCATTTTGCAAAAAGGATCCACTAGCATTGCAATGATGTTAAGATTGTGCAACTTCATTTTTTGCAATAAAATTGCGGAAATCGTGAAAAACTATGAAATTTAGATGGTAATTTTTGTCTTAAATTTACAGTTTTTGGCGAGTAAAATAGAAACTGTGAATGGATAATCGGGGTTTTCCTCCAAGACAAAAGAAGTTGCACAATCTTAGCAACATTGCAATGCTGGTGGTTCCTTTTTGCAAAATGCAATCAAGTTTATCTTTGGGAGGGGATTCGAAAATATGCGCCAAAAAGGAAAGAGAACAATGTTGCATTCCCTTAACCCCCTACACAGCGGTGCGAAAATATCAATCCATGGATCTCTGTTACGGTCTTTGAAAATGTTCACATGATTGTCATTTTTCATTGAAAATACTGTCCTACTTTTTAGCGCAAAATCTTTAGAGAAGTCTGTCCAAAAAACGAAGAAAAATAAATGATAAATACTGAGCGAAAACGATAATCAGGTTTTTCTGGGAGTTACAATGTGACAGGAGATTTGCAACGTCGCGAATTGAGATGCGTGGCTTGGTAATTTCACATTCACCATCGAATTCTTTTTTGTTTCCTTGATTTTCATGGCCGATGGATGCGCGAAAAGAGGCAAAGTTCTTCACAGCAGCGCCTGGATGCAACTATTCGTGTTCCATGGATGCGCGTGTTGCGTGGAAAAACTTGAAGGCGCTCTGACTTTTCTTGCTCGCATCGAAATTTGCATGATGCGTTGCTCGTCACGCCGCGTTATAGTACACACTAGCTGCTTCAGCTCGCTACGCTCGCTTGCGCCGCTAACCGGTGGCTTCGCCCCCTGGACCCCGAGTCACTCGCTCCGCGAGTGAATGTTGGCTCGCTTCGCGAGCCAAATATTGCTACTACGAATTATTAGTGGACTTCCTGGAGGCAAATTGATAAATTCAAAAACAAAGAATAAGAAACTAATAATGATAACCACCTACTTCTAGAAAAAGAAACATCCTTAAAAAATAAAAAACACCCTTGGAAAAAAAAATCAAACCACTTTGTGAAAATTTAACGGTGCGAAAGGGTGAAGATTAATTACCGATTCTCTTGGAGGAACACATGAGCTGCTGACAAAAGTTAATTATTAATAAAACCTGTGCTGCCATAAAAAGGAAAATTATCTTCTGAAAAATACATATCAAAATTAAGTAATTTTCATGTAAAAAAAAAACTAAAGACAAAATCAAGAAAGCAAAACTCTAGACGCACTAATAAGAAACCTGGACAAACCGAGAACTGATTATGAGCAATGCGACGAAGGAAATGCGTAGCGGGTGTTCCGAGTCAGGCGGCATAAAGAAAGGAGGTATACTGCCACAGGACCCGTGCCAGAGTAAAAGGGTGACTCGTGTTAACGGCAGGTAGGGATGGGTTTACCTGGAGAGGGAAACGGAAAATCAGAGGGTGGGAGGTCCCCCAACCATATGACTCGTCCAGCGTAAAAAAAAGCAAATATGTCGTTATCAAATGGAGGTAAATTTTGCAACGTCGGTCGTGCAAATCGAAAAACCAAGGAATGTTGGCACGTCTACAGCCTAAGAGCTTTCATTTAAAACAAATCCGAGGAAAATCGGTCCAGTAGTTTCCGAGATCGAATTAGCACAAACTGTCCAGCGTCAAAAATGCAAATATGTCGTTATCAAATGGAGGTGAATTTTGCAACGTCGGTCGCCCAAATCGAAAAACCAAAGGATGTTGGCACGTCTACAGCCTAAGAGCTTTCCTTTAAAACAAATCCGAGGAAAATCGGTCCAGTAGTTTCCGAGATCGAATTAGCACAAACTGTCCACGTCCAGCGTCAAAAATGCAAATATGTCGTTATCAAATGGAGGTGAATTTTGCAACGTCGGTCGCCCAAATCGAAAAACCAAAGGATGTTGGCACGTCTACAGCCTAAGAGCTTTCCTTTAAAACAAATCCGAGGAAAATCGGTCCAGTAGTTTCCGAGATCGAATTAGCACAAACTGTCCAGCGTCAAAAATGCAAATATGTCGTTATCAAATGGAGGTGAATTTTGCAACGTCGGTCGCCCAAATCGAAAAACCAAGGGATGTTGGCACGTCTGCAGCCTAAGAGCTTTCATTTAAAACAAATCCGAGGAAAATCGGTCCAGTAGTTTCCGAGATCGAATTAGCACAAACTGTCCAGCGTCAAAAATGCAAATATGTAGTTATCAAATGGAGGTGAATTTTGCAACGTCGGTCGCCCAAATCGGAAAACCAAGGGATGTTGGCACGTCTGCAGCCTAAGAGCTTTCATTTAAAACAAATCCGAGGAAAATCGGTCCAGTAGTTTCCGAGATCGAATTAGCACAAACTGTAGGAGGCCAAAAAAGGCCTTAGGATATTAAATATATAGAAGATAGATAGTTAGTTACCACCCCCATAAAAACTTTGTTATCTTTTCCGATAACTTTCTTTCTATGAGACTGATTTTTCAATTTTTGGAGCAGAAATCTCCTTCAAAGTTGCGAATAGACAACTCGACAACATGCGTATACGATTAGTTATCGTTGCAAAATGAGGATAGCTGCGGTGACTAAAGGTCGATTTGAAGTGCGTGAAGATGCAGCTTTCGTCAAATTGCAAACACTAAATATTGAAAGAGATGACTATCACAAGTTTTAAGCGTGTAGAGAGAAACAAATAAGGCACATAATGCGAACGGGAACGTACAAGTCGATTCTTACATAAATCAACAGGGTGTTCAGTTTTTTTTTTTTTTTTTTTTTTTTTTTTTTTTTTTTTTTTTTTTTTTTTTTTTATTTATAAAAGAAGTGTGGACTAACTCATTCAGACGAACTGACACAAAAATGAATTCACGTTGGGAGTTGTTATAGTGAAAATGTGCAATGAACGATGTACAACGGGACTACCAATTATTTGAGAAATATGAAAATTATTTTTCCGATATAATTAAAGTTAGATAAACCCGTGTAATTACTCCCTCTTTTATTATTCTTTGATAATGAACGAGTTAGGTATTTTAAAAAAACACGTAACGTAATCAATTCAGATGTGTTTGCTAATATTAACTCACATGTCTCCTCTTATCGAAACATGAGTCACCGATAATTAAAATGAAACCCATGTTGCTTTATTAATAGGCGAGTAAAACTGATGATATTAACAACCGGTTAACGATGTCGATAAGATTACTTGAGACAGACACTGCTGACTTTCATCGATATGCTCTTCTTCTTCATCCACAAAATCCTCACAGTAATTAATTATTGCTGGACTGTATTAGAGTTACCTGAACCGGCAGATTGGGTGTTCCGAAGGAGCTGAATTTCGGTCCATGGACGCCGTTCTTAAATTAGGATTGCTTCAAAATGTAGAAAATGAAACTCCCTGACACCTGTCTCACATATTTTAGTGAAACCTGACAATTGAAGTTGTGTCAGGTGGTTAAGAAGACATGATTTGATATTTGGATAGCTTTCAGGCAAATATTCAAAACGTCAAACCCATTCTAGAAAGGAATTGAAGGTGCTTTAACAATTTTTCCCTGACATTCCCCGGTTTTCCTAGTATTAATTCCCTGACTATGTGTAGCCCTGATAAAATGGATTACATTTTGCAATACGGAACCACTATTTCTGGCTCATTTCAGAAACAGCACATGCCGTTGGTTTCCCTCTGCAGATATGTGCTTTTATGGGAGAGCCAAAGATAGTGGTTCCTTATTGCAACACTGAAAAAAAAATTCTAGGCGTTTTTACTAAGGTCCGTTGGTACCTTTACCATCTCACTTTTTTTTCCAATTATTGGTAATTTTACCAAGGCAGACTGTTAAGCTTACCTAAAAACCGGTATTTTTACTGTTTTTTTAAAGGTAAGAATACCACTTTTATTGGTAATCAATTCCCGGTAACTTTGACATTTTATCTCGGTAATTCTACCACAGTCGATAAATAATATTGGCGTTTTTACCAAGGTCCAGTAAAATTACCGAGAAAGTTCAATGATTTTACCGAGATTTCTCGGTAAAATTACCAATTCCATAAACGGTAATATTACCAAGAAAAAACTTGGATCAAATAGAACCCTGAATTCTTGGTAATTTTACCCTTTTCTTTGTAAATACACCGAGATTTTTTTTTTCGGTGAAAATGTAATCCAAATACGTGTCGCTAATTTTTGGGTTTTTTACCCCCCCCCCCCCCCCCCTCTTGGCGGCTACGACCCAGAAAGGCATTAAAATAACGTAGAAAGAGCGAAATGGCGGGTTGGGACACGGCGGGCGCGCGTCACTGTTCCGTCATGAGCCCCTGACGCGATGAGTCACCGCGGTCAGGAGCTGGCGGCCCTCGGGCAGCGGGGTCGGCCCCGGCCGGCCGCGGCTCCCAGAGACCGAGTCGGCGTCTTCCAACCAGTTTCCGAGCGAAACGACTCACTCGGCCACCGCGTGAGTCGTGTATGTATAGTCGATGGATGCATTCCGGACTCGAACCGCGGACCCCGGAGCCGGAATCTCGCCGCCGATCCAGTGACGTGGCTTCGATTCCGCTCCCGCAACCATCGCCGCTTTGCCAAGTGCTACGGGGATACTGCCGTGCTAAGGAAGAACGCCGTATGAACCTCTGAGAGTTGCCAGATTTCCCCGAATAAAACATGTATTTTGGAAGAAAGTTATGCATATTTTTCCTTGAAACTTTCAGATATTTTAGATTCAATTGTGAACAAAATTCTCAGAAAAATTGGAGGAAAATTATTCAGAATTTTCCCAGTAAATACGGTTTTTATCGAAGGAAACTTGACAACGTCTGAAGGCTCATACGGCGTTTTTCCTTATCACAGCAGAATATATGCTATACGTCCTACCTGAGTGTGTGTGGACACTGTGACCTATTGCGACCCTTAGAATCTAGAGAGACGGCAACTCTTCTGATGACAGTCATATTCTGATGTTCGGTCATAGGAACCGTAAGTACGGTTTTACTTATCGGCCGAACTGTTCAGTTCATATGACCGTTGTGGAGAGACGACACCCCCAAACTGCTATGCGGGGAGGGACACCCACCCCACACCTTGATTTAAAAAAGGAGGGAAGGTTCAAAAGAGGCTACTTAAGGTCCCTACGAGATGCCTTAACAGGGTGTCTACTAAAACAGGCTGGCCAAAAATCAGTGCTTTTATAGTACTTTTCAGTACATTCCCAAAAACTTCAGTACCTCCTCTACAAAAAAATTCAGTACTTTTTCAGTTCCTTCAATTGACGAAATTCGAAAAATTTGAATTTCTCGCTCAAATTGCGGCAAACATGACAAAAATTCAGGACGTTCTTCCGTAATTCCGCACTTTTTCAATACTTTCGGACCGCTCTGAAAAAATCAGTACTTTTTCTAGACTTTCAGGAAATTCCGGATTTGTAGACACCCTGCTTAACCAGTGTACAGTGGGGCACCAGAAGTCAGCGAAAATGGGCTATAGCGGAGCCTTTTCACCGAAGTATAGGGGCTAATCGCACCTTAACCCCCCGGACCATCCGCCCCTGTCAGTTTGGTTTGGAGAACCGAATAGTACGGCCGATACACCGTGCTTACGGTTCATAGGAACCAACTTGTTTTCACAGTGTGTGGATACGTGGGGGTTGTTGATAACCTTTGAATAAGGTATTACCTCCTGAAATTGATGCTAAGATACCGAAAAAATCATTCTTTTAAAAACGTGAGAAGAATGTAAGGAATGTAGGATTCTGAGCCATACTTATACTCAGAGCTTTTAACACTAAAATGAATTCGCGGTATCGAAAAAACTAGCAGACTCACTTTTCGCGCTCATTTTACTTTGATTTTGTTTCTCCAAATGGTGTGTAATCAAAAACTCTTTAAACCCCCCCCCCCCCCCCCCCCGTGGGAAGGGGGGCAGTAATAGAGTAATACCTCCTCACGATCCGCTTGAAGTTGCACCGAGGCAGCATCGCGCATTGCTCCTAGATCGATTAACACGGATGACTCATAGTCATTCATCTAGTCCCCTGCAAACGAGATCATTTACAAGAAGACTTCTCATTCGTGCTCGTTTCCTTTTCTTTCGATCCTTTACCCGAGCCCCGGCTTTTGAACGACGCGTTTTCACGAAGCTTCACCTTCTGCCCCCCCTCCCTTCCTCAACCCATAGATATAATTTTGCAACGAATGAGTACCCCCATCCCATCCTAAGCCCCAGCTTCCGATGCACTGACTCATGAACTGCTATTCTAAGTGGCGTACCTTGCGCCCGATGCTGAATGAGAGATGAAAATGGCATTTGGCACACGGTGACGCATCGACATTTTGGCGCCACCGATGCGATGCACCGCTCGTCATTTTCGCTGAACTCCCCACGCGTGCTTCCGGTAATCGTGGGCCAATTTTTTTTAACCTTTACAGCTTCCGTGGGTGGAGAAAGTTAGCAATGGTGAAAAACGATTAAACGCGAAATGCAGTAATATCTGGAATAAGAGAAATTCCATAAAAATCGTCATGATCTGTATGACAGGGTGCATTTAAGGACATTTTTATGCTTACAGGAGCCATGTCCATCACGGAGAAAAAAACTTCGAGCGTGGGGCCCGAAGTTGAGGTCATATGGATCTCTGAAGTTTTCGGATCACGTATCTAAAAACGTGAGGTCCAGCTGCCGAACTTCGGCTCAGACATCTGAAGTACTTCGATATATACCGAAGGGTTCGGGCCAGACATCTGAAGTACTCCGGTACATACCGAAGTGCCTCGATGTCTGACCCGAACTTCGGCAGCTCGACCTCGAATTTTCGGATGCGTGATCAGAAAACTTCAGAGATCCATGTGACCTCAACTTCGGGTACCATGCACGAAGTTTTTTTCCTCCGTGATGCGGAGTTTGCGTGCAAGATAGTTCCTTTTAGCATAGAAAAATCCAAAAATGCTCACTAAAAAAATATGAAAATTACGATCCAAGATAAGATGAGGAAAAGAGAAAACGCAACGAAAATGGGCTGCGAGGGCCAGATGCGCTTTCAGAGGCGACTTACTGTATCTCTGCTCACCGTTCACTTTTTTCCTTTTCTTTCTAAGGAGGGAAGTAACCACCCCAACTTCCCTTGAAAGTGTTAAGTTTGATTAAGTCAGTTTTTGAGGGTTGTTTTGTACAGAGGTGCTCACACAAAAGAGGCATTATGTTTCACTGATTCTGATTGAAAAAAATTGAATGTGGAAGAATACCCGTTAACTAGACCATCAAAATGACTTTAATTTTCAATTGACGTTTAAAAGTAATGATGATTTGGAAAACACTTACGAAATATTGACACGTGTTTCGTGAAACAAATCTGCAATAAAAAATAAAAATACCTTGAATTAATGCTTTTACAAATTGAAATGAGTACACATGCAGGTAGCGCTACATGATGATAGATGTAATAGTAAAACGAGTATATAAAACACGCAAAGAAGACCAAGATGTTCCTTTGATTTTGCAAAAAAAAGAAGAAAAAAAATTCTAAAATTTTACGTTCAGTTCAGAAGATATATTCAATTCTCATCCCACTTTTTTTAAATGATTTTTATGATTCTTCATCCTTAATGAGTTGTCAACGAGTCGAGCATTTTTTGGAATGACTCTCGAATGAGCCGACTCGATTCGTCAATTTTTTCCAAGAACTACCAAAAACTTGATAACTCGTCGATGAGACGAGAACCTCGCGGGGAAATACGGTCTTTCGATAGCGCTTGAAAAACTTTCTCATTATGCGATAATAATGTCAGGTTTGCAAGATCGAGCGCTCAATTATCCAAGTCACCAGATTTTACTGGTCGACCAGCGTTAATGAGAAGTTGACCAAACCGAGTAATTAAGAGCAGAAAGGATGTAGTTTCTTTCCGATGATGCAGTATATAATATGATAGAAAATCCAACGCTGAAGTTACTCATCGTCATCAGTATTTGATAACGTGATCATAGCACAATCCTTCGTTTCCCGCAAGGAAGAACGTAACACCATTCCAATTTGACGTATTTCTACCAAACGGAACTATGTGCATTAAGACATAAGCCCTGAGACCCATAAGAATACATGCATAACAGAGCTCATGTCATAATGCACATAGTTTCGTTTGATAGAAATACGTCCAGAGGGAGACACTGATGATATGCTTAATTTGCGATTCTCGTGTCTCTCCTCCCTTAAAATTCATTCCTTTCATCCTGTAGCCCCATGACAAATACCGTCGTCTAGTTATAAGAAATTATCTCATGTTTTTGTTCTCAATTTTTAATTCTTTTCAGTAAAGGAACTCTCGACAATAAAAAAAAAAAACCCCCATTCCAAGGTTCCGAAATTGACGCAAACATTTAAATTGCTTTCAAGAAAGCACCTGGAAAATTTTTGTTTACAATTTTTCAGATTTCAGCATGAAATCGGGAAAAAAATTGGTAAAATTCTCAGGCCAGAACAAAAATCTTTTCTATCCTTATTTTTTTAATAGAGATATTTTTGGATTTCTCTTTTTTTAATAAGGTTTTTATTTTTTATTTGTTTTTTCCTTTTGGTTTCAGTTGGTCCAAGAATCTCCCGGTAAAAATGCAATTTGGAGATATAAATTCGGCAACATTGAGATTTTATTACGTTTGTTCATGAGGAGAACGACGAATCGCCAATTCGGTGGTGATACCTCCAACATCTTTCGACAGAGCCAATTTAAAAAGAGACATTTTACCGCAAAAAGCGGCGGCGTCGGATTATGCGGACGTCGAGCCGGTAAGGATTGCGAAACGTCAGGGCATTCACTTAATTACTCGACGGTGGCTCCGGAGACCGTGCGCTGTGAAATGGAGCGGTGGCCACTTCTCTTTTATTCGCATGCCGCACCGACCGATGAGTGCGGGACACCGAAGCGGCACCGGTGAGGTGAGTGAGCCCCAGCCGTCCCCAGCTCGCGGTAAACGAACAGTGCGCTTATACGAGGCTGGTACGGTTCGGCTCCGAAACCTTTAATTATTAATTGATTATTGCGAATATTTTCGGCTGATCTGTTCTTTAATTATAATCAAATGTTTCTGTGTGAAGATGTGTTTTAGTTTTCATGATTAAACACCACACAACTTTCAATTTATGGTATGCTTACATGAGCAAATTCTTGATGAACCGGGCAAGAGACAAGAATGATTATGTTCCGATGATAATTTTTAAACTTTGACTACATTTAGCCTTAAGGAACTACTATTTTGGGTTCATTTGTTTTATTACCTATCTACACAGGAAACTAATACACGACATAACAACGGATCATGAACTAATGGCACATTTTGTTCTTCCTAAAATGAGCCAGAAATAGCAGTTCTTCATTGAAAATTGTAGTCAATCAATTTCAAAATAGTGTTGTTTCAGTTTGTGATATTTATTTGTGATAAATGTAATATTAAGTAAATGCCCTTAGCATTTTGCTGAAAACATAGCATAAGTGCTGTATTTTTTTAATTTTATAGAGGAAAGTAAGGACATGATAAAAACTCATTTCATAGAATCCACTGCACTGCAATGTGCAGAAAAATTGAGGCACTGGGTGCAAGAATGGCACTTCTAGGTTGCGGTGGTTCAAAATCTCTACTAATATTTCATCAGTGAAGGAAATTCATGGATTTCGTTGAAATTTCTACTGAGTTATTTTACATGATTCTGCAATTTTCTGTGAAAAAATCCTTGAAATTTACCATTAAAAACTACTCCACTAAACAAATGTGAGCGACATAGATTCTGGATCATCGTTTAAAAGAAGTGCGTGCCCTTCTCGAGCGCAGCGACTTAATCACAGAGCCGCCTAAAAATGCAAAGGAACTAAGATCAATTACTTACCCACACTTTTTGAAAATAAACAGTATCCACGATCGCCAGTCATAAACAAGTGACTGAAGTATTGATTTTGAAATTTTTGAGTAGATTAAATAACATTAAGTTGCGACTCGCAAATTAGTTTGATAATAATGCTTGAACATTATCCTTTTCAGTTGGAATAATCTTAAATCTCGGTATTTTGAAACTGCCGAAATCGTTGCCCCTCTTTTTCAGCTTTTCATCAAATCTTTCTCTTAGATCAAGATGGACAATAGCTTTTAATACCTAACTCTCTCGTAACTTTTATATGCCTTTTTATGTACAATACATAACGCTATTCCTCGTGTTTACCCTTGATTTATATGATTGACCTCATTTTAAATCATTTTTGTACCTATTACAAAATTACTTCTTTTCCTCGCCGTCATCTTTACGCAAGCTGCACGCATTATAAGAACATCCGTCTGATACGCAGGTCACTTTCCTCATATTTTCAATTATGAAGCGTTTTTTCCAGTCAGTAATGACTGTAGAGAGACGAAAATTGTTCAGAATAATAGTAAATTTCATGCTTTTAACATGTGGTCCTTATAAATTTTGCCGAAAAATGAAGTGGAAACGAGTAATTCGCGAAAATCCGAGCGCGCAACTAATTTTTCCAAGTACGCGCAACGCCGGCTCATACTGCGTGGGGCTCAGTCGCGAGCTCCCACCCCGCCCGCCCATTACGGAGTCCCGCCGAAGTTGCCTCGCTCAGCTGACACGGCGGAGATAGGGAGTGCACGGTCTATTGCTCCGGAGGAGTTGGCAGTGAATTTTGCGGCCCTGCCCGCGAAATTTTCGACTCCGGCCTTGAATTTGGCAAACTTGATCTGCAACTTATGAACCAACGCGACGCGGATAGAACGCACTGGAGGAGCTTACAATTAGCATCGACTTTGCACTTAGTCGTGAGGAGTGGCTGACTTACGTGCAAAATGCGTCAGAAAGGAGCAGGGAAATAGTTTGAAGATGAAACCATAGGACCAAAATAATCTAACTGCGTCGTAAGCCATGGAGGTCAGTGAACATCAACCTTTCAAAAAATATCCCAAAATTTAAAAAAAAAAAAATGCATAAGACGACTTCCAAATTTGAGCTGCTGCAATCATAAAAATGCGATAGAAGTTTAGATTTTAAGGGTTCTGTAAAATTGGAATCCATTACGCAGCGCCGATCCCTTCATTCTGATGTCCTATATATTCAATTTATCGTTCGTATCTCAATCATTAGAATTTCTTCACCACGATGTGACAAGTATTCTTCTGAAACCTTTCATTTGAAATTATATTTTTGATCGGTTGTTTTATGATTCACTTCAAATAATATTGTGAGATCCAAATTCCATCTACCAACTTTCTTCCCGCCATTGTAGTAATTTTCAATTTTCTTGCAGTTAACCTAAAGCTATGTTGATTCCATGTTTGACTACCTAAAGCTCTTCGGAAGCTTGACTTAATTTTTTTCTATCAAGATTCATAAAATACCTAGCGCAGCCTCGCGCTCTGCGACGCCCGATCGCCATTGCCCCCTATCCTCCCAGAGATCATCAGGCAATTGGCACCTTCTGATCTCCTCCTCCACTCCTTGTCGCCAAACTTTCACAGGACGTCCACGCCGTCGCCTTCCGGGAGGAACCCAATCGAAAACCTGCTTGAGCAACCGATCGTCTGCCATCCTTCGCACATGTCCATACCAGACCAATAATTGCTTGGACCTGATATCGTGTACGATGTCATTCTCCACACCCATTATCTCGCGTACTTTTACATTGCGGATGCGCTCTCTTCTTGAGATGCCAGCAGACCTCCGCCAAAAGTCCATCTCGGTTGCCCTAGGCAAGTCCTCAGTCCTTTTCTTCAATACACTCAACATACATTTTAAATTTAAGGGGGGAGATGTATTGCACCCAAAAGGGCTAACTGTAACCATCTCTTTTTTTTCTTCATCTTTCCACGTAGCGAAGGTGCTGCCAATATTTTCATTGATTTATTTATACTTAACTTGAAATCATTCACTGGAAAAAAACACATTGGATCTAGAGTCTAGACTCTTGAAAACATTGACAAGGAAAAATACTCTTGATTCAATCGGATTTTTGCTTGAATCAAAAGGAAATCCGCTTAAATTAAGAGGCTTGGTTCTTGATTTAAGCTAGATTCTGATTGAATCAAGAGTACTTTTTCTTGTCGATGTTTTGAAGAGTCTGGACTCTAGACCCAATGTTTCCCCCATGCTTTTTTCCCCATTGTTTCCGTAAAAAACAAATCGAGGGAAATGAGAGGCAACGCGTAAAGTTTAGGGTGGACCAAAGATAGTCTTTAATCCTCTTTTAGGGCAGTGCCGGACTTTGACTTATTCCTCGTCCGAGCGACTCGAATCCGGCTGATACTACAGATGTCATTGCCGGTTTTTCCGCACGGCCAGGCGGGCGGAATTTCGCGACCTCGCTTCGACTTTAAAATAAGAGCCGATTCGCCTGGCAGCAAGGAGCTTCATTTGCCCACGCCAAACGGACCCCGCGCGTGCGACCATTGCGGAAGGGGAAAGCCCATGCTTGCGAAACTTGTTAACACTTTTCGTCACGACCAGAACGTTCCAACCAAGAAAGAGGAGGAAGATCGAAGAGCGTTCCGCCGCACAGTAGATCGCGTCGATTAGAGAGGTCGGACATTAAATTTTTGACATAAAATGCAAATTTGTACGTTTATTTCGTCACATTTTAAATTACAAGGGGTGTTTCTGGAAGAAAATTTTACGAGGAAACCAATAGAACCACTTTTAGAGCCTCAAGGTTTCGTGTAAACGGAGTTATAGTAAGCGTTTAAAGTTTCCAAATTGTGTCCGACCTCTCTTATTGACCCAATCCACTGTGCGCTGAGTGCGAGGAACGCGATCACCTAGCAAAACAACGTAACTATATCCTAGAAGAGCTTCGTTTTGGACATATTTTAATTACCTTCAGGGCTCACGTGATATTCAAGTTGAGTACGAATTTTTGGACAGGGCCTCTTTTGTCTTGGCCTGGTTGAAGGACGAAGATTCATCGTCGGGTCTTCCGCCATGCCCATGATGAGCACATTTTCGAGAAAGAGTTCAACGCCAACACCCACGAGTGGGAGTTAATTAGGTCAGGTGCAAGGTTTGGTTTTGGCTCGCCGTGCTCATGCTCGTGAAAAGCTGACAGTCTGATGATCTGAGACTCGGGATGCTTGAATAGTTTCTCCTTGGAGAGGTTCCGGTCTATTGGTGACTCAATGGGAGTAAAAGAATCGGCAGTCATCCTTTTTTCAACATTGTAGAGCAACGTGAGGTAACGCTTTTTGTGAAGAGCATTTGAATATTGATAGTATTTCCTTATTTCTAAAGTTTTTTTCCCTAAATTTATTTTGAAAGGTGATAAAATACACACAATCTGACATAATGATCAAAAGGGCCCAAAAAAGTTGAAAGTTCCGCGTGCAGGGCACGGGTTCAAGCAAGTAACACTTCGACGACAAGAAAAATTGGTGGTTCAATCGATAGCAAAATCCATTAATGCACTAATTATTTCTTCCAATACCATCATCATGGCAAATTTTTACATCGAGTCAATTTTTCAAGGCTCTGTTTGCGTGCGATGATAAAGTAGAGTCCTCTTTGACATGCCTATACATGCACCTCCTCTGCTACACAAGGTTTAGAAAATCAGTTCCTTCCGCAAACTCTAAGAGCGTACCGCAGAACACGAAGTTGAATGTAACGCCTTGATGCAACTATTTGTGCTCGATGACTGTCCGTGTTGCCTACGGATTAAATTGAAGGCGCTCCGATTTCAATGTCTAACCTTAGAGCGCCAAGAGAGCGACTCTTACGGCTGTAAGGATCTCTAGGAGGAAGTCTCGTGAGCTCTTCATTGAACTCTTCGGTGCTTAGTTGTGGGTGATCACACAGTTCAGCTAGATTTGTTTTCTCATTGAAAATTAGAGTTAAATCAGGATGTCTACTACAACAGGCTGGCCAAAAATCAGCAACTTAAAGTACTTATTCAGTGCATTCCCAAGAGTTTCAGTACCTCCTCAACAGTAAAAATTCAGTACTTTTTCAGTACCACCCACTAACGAAATCCGAAAAATTTCAAAAATTTGAATTTCTTGCTCAAATTGCGACAAAAATGACAACAAATTAAAAAAACAATTCCAGACCTCCTTGCGTAATAAACGCACTTTTTCAGTACTTCCGGATCGCCCTTAAAAAATCAGCACTATTTCCGGACTTTCCGGAAATTCCGGACTTGTGGACACCCTGGACTAAAATAGATATAAACAAAAATTACGATCATAGACATTGTTTTTTAAGGTGTGTAAACCAACGGTCTGGCGCGCTTTGTGTTTGAAGCCGCTCGACCGCTGAAGACGTGACCCAGGGGCTTCAAACGCTGCGCCAAAAGCAGCCCACGGGGTACCGTTAAATGCGGTTGGATGTGCGACCTTCCTTCGTCGCAACACACGACGGAACGTCAGATTGCTCATACGGCGAAAATAAAATTCGCCGATTTCATATTGAGGCGCGAGGGAAAAAGGCGAATTTTATCATCAGCTGGCTCACGCGCTCGCATTCGCACGCGGGTTCGCGAAATCGTTGCGCCTCGGGCGCGGACACTATCACCACGTTGGATTTCGCGGCGAAAATACGGATTTAATTCGTCAGGAATTGCGGATTTTATAAGGTATTTTGGCCTTCGAACGGCAACACTGCCCGGCCGAGCGTCACACGAACACAGTCCATTTGGCACGTTCGATGATGCGATAGGTCGCTCCTTCGAGGAATGCGATGTTTTTGACGGAGGTGCGATCATAGTGTTGAAAGAGTTGCCGAAAGCTTACGAACTTAAGAATTACGACTTTAGGTTGGCCCCGGAATTCTGGGGCCGAATTTTGTCAGTTCTTCCACTGTACTTAAATATACTTAGGACGGATCTCAACTGCACTTAAGTTCGGCTTAGTGCTTCTGATTGGCCGGTGGTGCGGTTTGAACTCATCGATGAATGTGGTACTCCGTGTGAAAAAGCCGACAAAATTCGGCCCCTGAGATCGCCGAAGAATAGCGTTTTTGGCCTATACCCAATCATTCATTTGATTTTGTTAGTTCGTATTGTAATTCCGGGGATGAGTAGATACATACATACATATCAAGCCGCTGCCTCAGCGCACTAGAGCGCTCTGCGACTCCAAATCGCAATCGGAATCGATCCTCCCACAAATCATCGGGCAGATTACACCGTCTGATATCCCCCTCTACTCCCTCTCGCCAACCTTTTACTGGACGTCCACGCCGCCTTCTTCCGGAAAATGAGTAGATACCTAGCAAAAATTGAGCAAAATTTAGCGAGAGGAAACGAACTTTCTGGTAAAAGAGGGCGTCTCCTTTTTGAAAGCAGTTCGTAGATTTTATTTTTCTTCCACATGAAATTATTATATTTTCTTGTACTTTATGGTAGAAAAATTGGATCTGGTCGAAAAAATGTATTTATTCAGTTTGTTCCGTCCGGTGATTCCTATCGCAAAATCAAATTAAATCGCAGAAAGAAACGAAATAATCAGTTGATCTTGTTTGACTGCTAACGAATTAAATGGTCGTGAAAAGGATCCGAGTAAAAATTGGTCAGTATTTCCTCTGATAGAGGATTTTTCCGATTGACGGACAAGCAAACACATAGTTTCCAAAACAAATTGGTTTCCTTTACACTAAACACTGCTGCACAGGTACTTATTTGAAGCACCCGCTGGATGGAGGTGGTTAAAAAAAAAAATAAAAAAAAAATAGAAACATTAGAAGTATTGGTGATTGAAAGAAAGGTGTTTGGTTTTTCCAAGTCAACTTTTTCCCACATAAAAAATATCAGTTTTAAACTTAACACATATGAGACAGTGGCCATAAGACAGTGGAATTTTTAAACTTGGAGCTCATTTTTTTCGACATCCTAAAAACATCTCTTACCTCCTTCATTCACAGAGGGTATCTCTCATTTTAATTTCAAAGCAGCAACGAAACGTAGTTGCTACTAAAATCTGGTTTAACCTGTATGTTGTTAAAAGAAAGTTACTTCAAGTAGAACTTCGACGCACACTCTATCTTAAACGAGAAAAGAAAAGTACAAAAATGTTAGGGGTACAGTGATGAGTGTCGATTCAGCGAAAATTATACCTTTCAAAATCCCAACAACCTAGTTTTCGTATGAAGTCTGGCAATCGCGCAAACTGATATGAAGAGAGACACAACACAAACAAAAATAAGGGAGAAAGAGAAAAACAAAAACACAGGCCCTCATGCGATAAGTCGCCGAAGCGATCCCCATAAACACTAATGGGCCCACGAAGCCAATAGCTAATGGCCGCAACCGAAATCGAATACCAATTAGACACGGACTCTTGCTCTGTGATTGGAATCGCTGATTCAACCGTGCCTCAACGAAAAATGATTCGGATCAGATGGTAAGCATAGTTGTCGCTTGAGGCTAAAACCCCTTTTTTCAAGGATAAAAAATAAGGAAATTTAAGGGTTTCGAGTGAAGAATCGCAGCGTTGTAGCAGCGTGAGCGACGGGTGAATGGGCTTTGGAAGGTGCAGGGCTCATATTTGCGAAAGTATCCACGAAAAAGTTGATGACCGTGAATTTTGTGTATACACGATAATGATACGGCCGGAGTAGAAATTCAAGCGTAAAGATGTGATGTCCGCAATCAATGGCCGGCCGCCCGAAAAGAGAGTTGAACGGTAATGGCGAAGACCAATGCGGAAAGGTAATTAATTTTGAGAGCCTACTATTCTGAGAGAGATGAAGAAGAATCTTTTTTATGGTATTGACAAAAAGTTGTCTAGAATGAAAAACAAAAATGCGTTGTATGTAAAAAATACGTTTTCTTTCGAATCAGGCGCAAAATAAACGCATTTGTATGCGTTTTTCTGCGTACATTCAATGTGAGCACTGCCACATGTCTCCTCTAAAGCATTCGGAAATTAAAAATTATTTGAATCGCGTTTCACAAAAAGGACCCAGTTTTTTTTTTTTTAATCAAGATGTTACTCTCTCAAACTGTTGAGAATCAATCAGGGAAAACTTTAAAATATTAGGATGAGAGCCTATATGCTGTGATAATACAAACACACACATATTTGAATTCAATAATCACAGCGTATTGGCCCTCATCCTGAAATGTTCAATATGTAATGCTGTTTAGCCCATCATGTTGCAATAGGGAAAAAATTGATTTTACTTTCAAAAACACAAAAATATAGAAAACTTTAGAGGAAAGAGGAAATATTTTGAGAGTTAAGTTTTACGTCTGAATTTGAAAAGTATAGAATGCGTTAGGATTATCTCTTTGAACCATCTGAACTTCAAGTGGAAATCCCCATGCGTGGAGAACAGACAAATGTAGCAACCAGAACACCTCTCGATATAATAATCCAGCATCTAATGGATGGAGTCCCCCTCTTCCCCTCCACACACGCACACCCGGCCACCTCTAGAAAGAATCAAACTTGTACCGAGCGGACAGCCGATAGGTGCCGTGACGATGACTGTAAATCGTCTCGATTTCTGTCAAAAATATGACACGGTTCCGCGAAAGCTGCCAGTCTTGCAATCATTTGGCAGACAACCAAAGCCTACACTGCTGCGCTAAGGAATAACACCGTATGAACATTCGAGAGTTGCCAAATTTCCTTCAGTAAAATGTTTATTTTTGAGAAAATTTCTGAATATTTTTCCTTGACATTTTCAGGAGCTCTAGGTGAAATTGTGAACAATAGTATCTGAAAATTTGGAAGAAAAATATTCATAAGTTTATCAGGAAATTCGTATTTTATCAATCGAAATTTGGCAACGCCTGGAGGTTCATACGGCGTTTTTCCTTAGCGCTACAGTACATGGGTTTAAGGTGCGCCCTCGGACCTGCGGCAACGGCGCAAAAGATCGAGAGGTTCCACCGAGACTCGAACTCGGATCGCTGGATTCAAAGTCCAGAGTGCTCACCATTACACCATGGAACCCTGCATGCGACTGCAAATGAAAGTATTATCTGTTAAATTTTGCTGACATCGAGCGTCAACTGTTCTATATTAAGAATTCAACTCACGTTAGTAATTTTACCGTGCTGAATACGAGAGCATTAGCGAGAATTTTCAAACTTTTAAAACGATGTTTGTAATCAAATCGTAGTCCTGCCGTGCTAAGGAAAACCGTCGTATGAACCATCAGGCGTTGCCGAATTTCTTTCGAAAAATCACGAATTATTAAGAAAATTTGTGAATATTTTTCCTTAAAATTTTCGGACAATTTTGTACGCAATTGAATCTAAATTATCTGAAAAATTCAAGAGAAAATATGCATGAAATTCCTCAAAAATGCATATTTTATCCGGGGAAAGTTGGCAACTCTCCGATGTTCATACGTCGTTTTTCCTTAGCACGACAAAGTAGAACAATCTATTTTGAGGAAATATAAATGTGTGGATTTGAGGTTGAAGAAATCGACTATATCCATCGACTATAAGTTGCGAGAGAGACTTTACTTCGTTTATAACATTCATAAATTTGTTAGATTTGGCTAACTCTGCGATGATGCAATATTAGTTGGGTTTCGCACTCGCGTGGCCAAAACAACGTGCCAAGAGTATCAAGGAGAATGAAATCAGTGCTACATGTTCTGTCCTCGTCTGTTTTACAAATAGGACACGACAGGACAAATAAAAACGTAACAATTCGTGTTGCGGGAGGTTCCTGCCGACACGAAATGTTTTGGAGATCTACATCGTCGAGTTAGTCCGGAAAATGCTACTTTCGGACTCGAAGATATAATCCGGAAGCGGGGATGCTGTCTAAAATAAATTAAAAATAAAATTACGCATCAGAAGTTAAGAGTGGTTGACAGTAATAACTCGTACTATGTATTGGGTAAATGAAAAAAAAAAAAAAAAAAAAAATATCATTATTAATTGAGCACAACGCCAAATTCTTGAACGTGTCATTCGAAGAGGAGCCGAATTTAAGGCCTCGCTGGAAAAATGACATCTGTTAAAGGGTGCTTAATGCAGAGAGGTTCTTTCATAATACATCAAAATTTTTGAGGAAACCACACTGTCTCATGCATAAAAATTTCCCTTTCAGAGCTTTAAGTTAAATTCGTCACGCATTTACTTTGGGCAAAAGGTTTAAAAAAATGTTGGCTAAATATATTTTATCATTTTTTTATACTTCAAAGGCTTCTTGAGGATTGTAACTTCAAACCTGCTGTTTTTGTAGATTTCAATTTCCCATAAATATGGAAGCTTTGTGTGCAATCTTTACGATTTATTTACCTACCAATGCAATGAGTTCTTCTCCTCTAAACGCAGCTTCCTGGCTTGACGGATATTGTTTAGTAATTAATTTTCCTCATCAATTATTTCCAAAGTTCGAAAGTGATCGGATCTAAACATTTTCGTGCATAACACGAGCCGTTTACAAAAATAAAAAAAAATTATTTTTATCTGTATGGACTCAGAAATTAGTGGAAGTGTAGACTGCGAGACTTCAAATTCTATGATGTTGGTTGCCTTTTTATCACACGACCCGGTTTCACATTTTCTTTTCATCCGTTTTCCACTCATAAACTGGGTTTTAGAATCAAGAGCCAGTAGCTGACAAGATTAAAATGAGAAGATTGTCACTTGGGAGCTCCCAAGGTCAATTTTTTTTGTGGTAAAGAAATCTCAGCTTGGATACCGGATACATACATATCAGGACGGCAAGTAACCTGTCCTTTTTTCTCTACTATTACATTCGAGTAATCGTTAGGGCCTGCGGGGCGCGGGAGCTTTTTGAAACCCCCTTGGAACAAAAAAGAAACATAACGAAGAGAAAGGCCGTTTGCAAAGGTCAGGGGTCGCTCCGCTGACACAATGCCGGACCTTTATTGTGATAAAAACCCTGGAGGGCATACCGCATGGAGTTATATGGAGAACACGGCTCATCTTAAAATGATTTTGCGCCATGCCGTCCATAATTCTTCGAAAGATGGGAGTACGAGGTGTATTCGGTTTTAAAATTGGCCACTAAACAAGGTGTTAGCCAGAGAAAAATATCACGTCTCTCCTATTTTAAATCTAACGTCGAAAACGATCCATGTAACGGGACGAAGGAACGTAACTCCATTCCAAGGTTGCCAAAATTACTCAAAAAATTTTATTTTTCAAAAGTGAATCCGTGCAATTTCGATGCAAAACTTTTCTGATTTTTGCGTGAAATCTGAGTAAAACTGAGTAGAATTTTCAGTTAAAAATGCCCAAGATTCTCCTGATTGATATGCAATTTACGAGAGGGAATTTGGTAACATTGAAATGGAGTTACGTTCTTTCGTGAGGGAGACGACGGATCATGAGAAAATGTTCTAGGATCCAGAAATTATCAACGGATCGATCGACAGCCAAAAAGTTCTCCTAAGTGCCAAAGATCCACCCCATACTCTTAAAACTATACTGCCATACTAAGGAAGAACGACGTATGAGCATCCGAGAGTTGCCTTTCCTTCGATAAAATGTTTATTTTTTAGGAATATTATGAATATTTTTCCTTGTAATTTTCAGAAGTTTTAGATCAAATTTCGAACAAAATTATCTGAGAAATTGGTCACCGGAAAAAAAGGTGCTTGGCTCAAGCATGATGATTATTGAATTTGCCGCTAAGAATTCTTTTTATCTTGATTTAAGCTAGATTATTCTTGATACAAGAAAAATAATGCTTGCGTTCAGCAAAAAAGTAGTTTATATTACGCAGCAAAAGTCTTGATTTAAGAAAAAATACTTCTTGACGGCAAATTTAAGATTCTTTTTTTCAGTGTAGACAAATATTCACAAAATTTCCTGAAAATGAGCGATTATCCAGGGGAAATTTGGCAACGCCTGAAGGCTCATACAGCGTTTTCCCCTTAGCACGGCAGTATGGCTGGTCTCAATTCAGTGTGACTCATTCTCACTCTCTAGGGATAAACGCTGAGCGTGAAAAAGTAATGGATCCGAGGTATAGTGGGGACCTCGTAAATCGAGTGTTTTTAACGGCACCAAACTAAACTTAAGATGATGAGTTATCAATGCGCGATTAGAGATTGTCCTCGTCACCGACCTAACTGTTTCGATAGCGGTGACTCGATTTAAAGAACGCAGGTTATGTTTTCAAACTGTCATCAATCATGGGAACGGTGCGCCTCGAACACTGCCCTACCCTCCTGTCTGAGACGAACTGAGAGAGGACAGCAGCGTCGCACAGGCATCAGAAATTGGGCCCTCACTTCGGCGCTTCTCTGACATAAAGGCGTATGTCTATTCCCACGTGAGCCATGAATATTATTGAGCTACATGGAGTACAAGGCTCACGTGGAAATTACGCTATTACGTCAGGGGAGCGATGACTTAGGTCCGGCTGCGAAAAAATTAACGGTTCACGTCACATTAGAGAATGACCATGTAAAATGGCGTGGAATTACAGGTCCGTCACATGCGGAAGGTGGGTGGATCTTCATAATTTCGACTTCAATCTATGTTATTAGGATTAGACCACTATATGTTTCCAAGTTAGGCAATTTTTTTCAATACTATAAGCTATTTGACCCCCTGACTTTTATTTTCATAGTTAGTTTTACCGTTCTGCAGCGCCGCAATTGTATTGATTGTTGCGGCTTAGGTGATATCGTCACTAGATGAGTTCTACCGATTCGGATTTTTGATTCGTTTTCTTACTATGTACCCAGGAAAAATACCAGGAAAATTAAGTCTTTTTTACTCCGACAGGATGCAAAATCGACTTAAACAAGTTTATTTCTTACAAACATACGACTTAGTGATTTAAATCCGGATTGAAGAAACTTTTAGGTAGAAATTCCCGACAGCTTCCAAGTAGAAATATTATTTGGACTACATTTTGCGATTTGGAACTATAAATTCTGGCTCATCTGAAAAAAACACGTATGTGCATAGGGAAACTAATGGCAAATACGTTGTTTTTAAACCGGACTAGAATTTATAGTTCCTAATTGCAAAATGTAGTCCAATTGTGCAATGTTGATACGTGGTTACGTTCTTTGGTCTAAAAACGACGATAGCTGGACAAACTGTTAGAATTGGCCTACATTTTGCAATTTGGAACTATAAATTCTAGCCCGGTTTGAAAACGACGTATGTGCCATTAGTTTCCCTTTGCACATAAGTGTTTTTCCAGAAGAGCGAGAATTTATAGTTCCAAACCGAAAAATGCAGTCCAATTGTGTTTCTTTTTTCCAAATGGCCTCTCTCTGTAGACTAAGGTATTTTTTTTGTTTTTTCGGCAGAGGTCGCTGATCTCCTCTTCTCTTTCTTTCCGCTCTTTCGTTTTTTTCATGCGGAAGTTGCCCAATTTTAGCCACAATGCAGTGCTCAAGATTCCGATCTGCTAAACTGAGCCCAATTCATCATCAGCGAATGACATCACGCGACACGTCAAAGCGCACCTGTCACACATCCGCGGGCCGAGCCAAAACGGCCCCTCAGCGAGCGCGCCGAACTTCCAAGCTCGACTTTCAGATCCACTCGCGGCCGGCGCACACCGCACAGTGGATCGAGACAATTAGAGAAGTCGGACACGAAATTTTTGACTGAAATTGCAAATTTTGATGTTTATTCCGTCATATTTTGAATCTCAAGGGGTGCAAATGGAAGAAAATTTCACGAGGAAACCAATGAAACCACTCTAATAGCCTCTAAGTTTTGTATAAACGGAGTTATAAGCGTTTAAAGTTTCCAAATTTTGTCCGACCTCTTCCCTTGACTCGATCCACTGTGCGGCGCAAGCTCTCTTTTCTTATCAGTGCCCACTTCCGGGCTCGCGGGAGTCTCGAAGCAAGTTCCGCGCCGGCTCCCAACTCCGAACTTTCTCGCGACAATGCGACATCCTTTGCCGGGGACATTTTGTCCAACGGGCACGGTCGCGCCGCGGCGATTTCACCGAGACAGCGGCCTTTGTTTCCGCCCGGCGAGATGACCGGGAGCTAAAGCTGTGATCCGAGAGATAGCCGCGTCCGTGATATAGACTATATTTGGACGCACTTTAACGAGAAGTCTATATACGTCGGCATACGGTATGCTCAAAAAGACAGTTTCCAAAACAAAAGAGCATCCTACTGCCGTGCTGAGGAAAAACGCCGTATGGACATTCGAGAGTTGCCAAATTCCCCTTGATAAAACATGCATTTTTGACGTAATTTAAGCATATCCCCCCCCTCCCAAAAAAAATTTTTATAGATACTTTAGATTAAATTGCGTACAGAATTGTCTGAAAATTTTGGGAGAAAATATTTACAATTCTCCCAGTAAATTAGGTTTTTATCGAAGAAAATTCGGCAACGTCTGAAGGCTCATACGGCGTTGGCGTTCTTCCTTTGCACGGCAGCATAGAGTGCCTACACGTAAAGAGTATGCGGACGAGCCGAAACATGGAGCTCTTCGATGTAGAAACTGCAGAAATGTGTAAATCGGTTTGCGGCGTTGCAAACTTCCCGTCATACTTCATTATTTACATAGAAAACCAATGAACGCCATTTCTTGAAAACTTCGGTGATTCTCCCTCTCTACGCGAAGAATATCCTGTGAAAATTTCAAGCCAATTTTTTGCTACAGTCTCCTTTAAGAAAATAAAATAGGAGCAGAAATTTTGAAACACCACAACTGAGATACACATTTTTGTTGCAGTTTTATCATCGTCGTGGGGCTCAAAAGGGCAGCCAACCTTCTGACACAAAAAAGTCACTGCCAATCTTTCCTTTTTTTCCCCCAAATCCTTTTTTTTTGATCTCACATTTTAATTAGGCTCTTCTTGCGTACAGGGATTCATCTTATTTAAAATGCCTCTGATGCTTAAATGATATTGTAAGTGAATGAAAACTTAGCTTACAAAACAACGAAATGCTCCACTCATCGTAAGCTGATGGAACTATCCAGTTTATGGCACCAAATGACAAGATTTACCTGCAACAAAAAACAAAGCAGTAGATTAGCACTATGACGATCTGGAACGTGCTAATAGGGTTAGACCAACTTTAAATTCTGTAAAATTGCTTACAGGAGGTATGGTAAACTTAAATGAATCTAACGTTATTTTTGAAATTTATGGGGCATTGATGTCCCCCCTCTCCCCTTTCACTTTGCCACAATGGAGAACTCCGTAAAATTGCATAAAATGAGGTACAATTTGACAAACATAACAAAATTCTCGAGATGTAATGGTCATTGATGACTCCCTCCCCTTCCAAAATGTCAGCGCAGCTGAACTCCAAACCAGGGAAAAATTCCCGAAACCAAAGGCAGTCGCAGTTTTGTCGTTCGGGTCCAATTTCTAGAGGCTGCCGGCGCACACCGGACCGAATCAATACAGGAAATCGGACAAAATTCGGAAACTTTAAACGCTTATAACTTCGTTTATACAGAACTTTGAGGTTCCAAAATTGGTTCCGATGGTTTTCTCGTAAAATTTACCTCAAGAAGCACCCCTCAAACCTTAAAATCTCATAGAATAAACATCCAAATTTGCAGCTTTCGTCAAAAAATTTATGTCCGACCTCCTCTAATATCTCGTTCCACTGTGCGCCGTAGCGTCGCGTCGCGACGCACAGTGGATCGAGGCAGTCAGAGAGGTCGACATGAAATTTCTGACCAAAACTGCAAATTTTCATGTTTATTTCGTCCTATTTAAAGGTTCAAGGAGTGCTAAGAGAAGAAAATTTCACAAGGAAACCAATGAAATCACTTTTCGAACCTCAAAGTTTTGTATGAACGGAGTTATAAGCATTAAAAGTTTCCAATTTCTGTACGACCGCTCGTATTGACACGATCCACTGTGCGACGCTCATACTGCATGCTAGAAGAAAACCGCGGATGCGCATTGAAGTTTCCATAGGAGTTAGGCGATTTCCACTTAGCATGACATTGCACTCTATTCGCTATCGAGTCGGCACAATGGGTCAGTCGGTTTGTTTTTAATTGCATCTGCCGAGGCGACACATCCTTGCTCGAGTTATCGCGATCGGCGATCGGCACGGCTCACCTTGGCCGCGCGAGCGGGCCCCAGAAACTACGAATTGCTCGATCGACTCTTTCTTTTTCTTTTCAGTGCTCGCCATGCAAAATCAAGGCGCCACTCCTCCAATCAATCCAGCCGTGCTCCACAAGGTTATAATCCCCATTTCGAGACGGCGGCGGTGCGGAGTTTCTTCGACTGTGCACCTCTAGAAACTTGCTTTCCACACGGAGAAAAAAACTTCGTGCATGGGACCCGAAGTTGAGGCCATATGGATCTCTGAGGTTTTTGGATCACGCATCCGAAAACTTGAGGTCCAGCTGCCGAAGTTTCGGTCAGACATCTGAAGTACCTCGATATGTACGAAGCACTTCAGATGTGTGACCTAAACCCTTCGGTATTACCGAAGTACTTCAGATGTCCAACCCAAACTTCGGCAGCTGGACCTCAAGTTTTCGGATGCGTGATCAAAAAACTTCAGAGATCCATATGACCTCAACTTCGGGTCCAACACGCACGAGGTTTTTTTTATCCGTGCACTGGGGAAATAAAATCTCATGGAACCAGAGTCCGGCCAGACTCTTAAAAAATCTTAGCGGAAAAATTACTCTAGCAGCAATCGGATTTTTGCTTGCATCAAAACAAAAATCCGAATGTATCGGACGAGTATAAGGGGGGGGGGAGGCCCGGGGAGCCTCCCCCAGAAAATTTGTGAATTTTTGAAGCATCTGATATGCGGTGAGTCAATTTCGTCGTGAATGATTACAAAATGTGAACGTCTTTCCTCCATTCCCATCTTCGTTCTTCGTTCTCTTTATCTTTCTCCGTTTCTTCAGGGGCACGACGAGGGTGTACGACCACGACACCCCCCCCCCCTTTATCCGCCTGTCATCATTGATAACTGTCACAACGAGAATGAAAATTTCAAACCCCTTTTGTTTTTTACGCAAAAACACGCAAAGCTAAAACCCCTCCTTCCCCCGAACTTTTGTTCCTAGCTTTGCTTTTGTTGCTTCTTTCCTTGTCAAGAAGGGAGTGCTTTTGGCACTTTTTCGGACTAAGTTTTTCTTACTTCTCTCGTAAAAATATCAAAACATCAAAATATTCTGAAGAATGGCTAATTCACGCTTGGTTTTCTATGACGTTACGCAGCGTCACTAGACGTCACGCACCGCGCATGATGTACAAGCTTTTCTCACTTCCCTCGTAAGATTATCAAAACATCAAAATATTCTGCATGAAGAATGGCTATTTCGCGCAGTTTTCTATGACGTTACGCAGTGTCACCAGACGTCATGCACCGCGTATGATGTAAAAATCTTTCTCACTTCCCTTGTAAGATTATCAAAACATCAAATATTCTGAAGAATGGCTATTCCACGCAGAGTTTTCTATGACGTTACGCAGCGTCACTAGACGTCACGCACCGCGCATGATGTACAAGCTTTTCTCACTTCCCTCGTAAGATTATCAAAACATCAAAATATTCTGCATGAAGAATGGCTATTTCGCGCAGTTTTCTATGACGTTACGCAGCGTTACAGACGTCACGCACCGCGCATGACGTTTCTCGTCGCCGGTTCCGGATGCCCTGGGGAGTGCGAGTTCGGATCTGCTGACGGACGAACGGCTAGCGAAAGTTCAGCGATTTCCGCATTAATTTGACTCGGACTTGGATACGTTACAACCTTCACTTCACATAGACACTCTAATGAGTGAACGTCTCAAGAAGTTGGTGGAGAATTAGTCGACCAATTATTTTCGTGCGCTCATTCACTCCCGATCATCGATTTCAGCGACCAAATGCCATTCTTCAAAGAATGAACTCCCAACTCCGGGACTCGACGTAAGCCAGTATAATTACAAATTTGATAGAATAGCAGATCGGATGTTAGATCGTTATCTAAAGGCCTTGATCGATTAATCCCTATCTTGGTAAAGATTTTGATCGAACAAGGTCGTTTCGATAACGAACCGACAATCGATCCGCTGCTAACATTCAATACCTTGACTCATTTTTACCCTATAACTTTCTTCGCAAATTATAGCCATTATGGGAGCAACTCTCCGATTAAAAAATGATCTCACATTACAACGTATCGAGTAATCAGTATGAGGAACCTGCCGTAAATTACATCACTCTAGAGGTAGACGAACTGATACAACGTGACGTCACGACTGATTAGGCGTGATGAGCTTAGAATTTCCAGAAAAATATCGACAAAAATTGCGATTTTCCACAAAAACAGGGTTCTATTAAGGCGTGATGTAATTTCTTTAAAAGGGTGTAAACTTATTCCGTCGCGATTGGGGCCGAAGGGGGTTCAAAATTTCAAATTTGAGCGTGATGTAACTTAAACGACCTCGGAAATTTTCCAAAACCACTTTCGGCTTCTTGACGATATTTACTGTCTCCCAAAATTTAAATTCAACTTGCGTCTTAAATTTTACGGATTTTACGGTAAAAAATTCATCCAACGGGTAGGGAGGGAGAACATTTTCAGACCAAAAGTTTGGGCATTATCGAACGTCATTGATAAAATATAGGGAGACTGGAACAAACATTATTTTCTTTGGCGAGGCTACAGTGTAGGTTTAAGGTATTCTGCGGTTTGATTGTTGAAATTGTTGGACAAAGCGATAGACAAAGAAGACAAAAAGGATAAGGAGGGATCCGGATCCTATTGGTGGAAAGCGGGTGCTTGAAATGGAAAAAGGAGGTAGGAAATAGACTAACTATGACGATAATCCAGGAGAGACTCTTCAGTTAGTCCATCATTCACTCCCTAAATCTATAAGAACCGCCCATTTCAACCAAAAAGATCGCTCCTACTCTTTACGTCTTCTTAGTCTATAGCTGTGTCTATCAATTTCAACAATCAGCCTATTTTTTGAGCTTTGGACTTCGAAAGGTGACTGAGTTCATGATTTTATGCAACAGGGCGATCGTAAAACCACTGAGCGGACGAACAGACAACACACTTAATTGGGCAACTCAAAAATTCACACGTTCCGTTAGAGTTCCCGTGCATGAAAGCCAAATAGTAAAAGAAACAAAAAAGAGAGAAGAAAAAAACTGATTAATCAACGAGTGACGCAACGAGAGCCCGAAGGTTTTAATCAGAAAAAAATGACGTTTTAATTTTCTTTTCACTTTTATTGGCCCGGCCGAGACAGTATAAGTTAACTATGTAACACAAGGAACCGTAAAGTATCTTGAGAACAATTAATTCAGCGGTCGTGCTAACAACGAACGGTCGTCTTGTTTTCTCTAAATGAATGACTGGCTGGACAAGCGACTTGGGGTCAAGAAAACGGTTGTCCGATGACAACGCTGCCCTTATAGGTCATGAGCCGGAGGCCTGGAACAGTATTGCACGGATGTTTGAGGAAGGTAAGTCTGTCTCCAGCACAGTTGTCAAACTAAACAACAGAAAATGAGCAGTGGTCCTTTTTCCATTTACTCTTTTTTCGGTATGCTTTCCCTTCACCTTCAGTCAAAAAACACTACTGGACAAGAATTGTCAATGCTATACATCAATGCACAAATCTTACAATTGAAAATTTCCTCGACGTTTGCGAGGATTATAGGGGAATTTTGGTTCATTACTTGTGTCCCGATAGAGCGGAGTTGACTGTAGATAAAAAAATTCATGCTCATGTGCCTAAGGAGTATCCTTAATTGGACGTATTTCTGCTAAACGGAACTATTTGCATTATGACGTGAGTTCTGTTATGCATAAATATTCTTATGGGTCTTAGGGCTCATGTCTTAATGCACATAGTTCCGTTTGGCAGAAATAGTCCAATTGAGGCACTGGATGCGAAAAGAGCACTTCTCGGTTGCAGTGTTTCAGAGTCTCCTCTAATATTTCCATTCATTGTAAGAAAAAGGCGTCCATTTCACTAAAAATTTCACTAAACATTTATTATGATTCTACAATTGTAAAGAAAATGCATCCATTTCACTAAAACTTTTACTGCTACAATTTACTTTGGAAAGAATTCTGGAAAAATCACTCATTAACTTCTTCTCCAAGCGATTAATTAGCAACTGAGATTATGAAACACCGCAATCGAGAAGTGCCCTTTTCGCATGCAGTGCCTCAATTATGCGTATATCTCAAGAATTTATGAAATTTCACACCTCTGTTTTGTAGTTAGTAGTCCATTTGACAGCGGCGCAGAGCCACCTGCAGCGCGCATCGGTGCTGCGAACAGGCTGCAGGCTGCGAACAATTCGCGAAATTTTCTCACAATCAGGCAAAACAGTTAAATTACAGTTTTATGACCTTTCTGAGGAGTCGGTCGTTACGAGTTCGCACACGTAACCGCTCTATTCGTGCAGCCAGAGGACAGCTCGGTGGACGGTGGACCTACTCGAAAAGGATGGGCATGCTCCAGGATCAAGACTCGACGAGACCCAGAAAATCCTTCGGCTGGAGACTGGATTTCCACTCGGTGGATAATGGAAGCCGATGAAATAACGAATGGAAAGGGTTAACTTCTGTGCGATGAGCTGCTAATGGACTGAATAACTGGTCTTACTCTCAAGATACCAGAGACTTCATCCAGTTGCGTGGCGTGAATGATCGATGATCGATATTTCCCCATTCGAAGCTATGGTAAAGAATCGATTATTAAGGTGTTCGATGCGAACACCCTTTTATCGATCTTTTTCCATAGGTTTAAATGACAGGTCAATCGATATATCGCAAAGCACGCCACGCCACTGACTCCTCTCAATGAGTAACGGAGTCGTGACTTGTGAGCTACATGCGTCGTCACCAATTAGTCGTCGATAAAATACTTGCAGCCTCGTGGGTGCCTTGTTCTTTTTCAATTCATTGTAGGTTGAATTCGTCGATAAAAAATACCTAAAATTTTTATTTCCTGATGAGCCTTAAACTTCTTCAAAATGCCACCATTTTAGGGCTCATGAGATGATGGACGTGGATTGGATTTGACATCGAACGATACAGTTAGGGACATGCACGCTACAATTTTCTGGATCGAGGGGGGGGGGGGGGAGCACCATAGGCACAGTGAGTTAATTAGATCATGGATCATTTAAGGTAAGAAATTCAGCAGCATAGTGCAGGTTTCAGAATTATGATTTCGCGTAAAATACGCCGGGCCCGTAAAAAATTCGTAAAAGTTTTTCTAGGTGTACCTAGTTATTATTTTGAAATTCCCAATGACCGAAAACCGATATTTATTAGCTAAGTGCAAGTGTGACGGAAGAATAATTTATTTGCATTACTTTTTCTTGTTATTTCTTCAATTTTCATAAATAGGTACTAGATACATTTTTACGAAATGTGCTTCTTACTTTAATCGAGTTTTACCGGAGACGCAGTGAGAAAAGTTCCCAGAAATTCCATGCAGGAAGTTTCTATTTTTTTTTAAAAAAGGAGTTCGGTTTGCTCTGGAAACAATACTTCAAAAGTCTACTATTTCGCGTATAATGCTGCGAGCAGACTTCGAAAAGTGTCCAGGCTTTATGGACAATAATTAAACCAATTTCCCGATATTATTAACACGTCATTAAAAATTTAACTTCATTCTTGCACCGATAAGGAGCACAGAAGTTAACAGCGCGATAACTGCCATAAAGAAAGAAAGAATTCACTACCATAAATCATGTTCACATTTCAGCGAAATCAATTAACACACCTATGGCTTGATTGTAAAACCGCACATACATCCATTTAGAGCCTATCAAAACTTGACTACAATCCTCATATAGACTCATTTAGATCAAAAGAAACTATATACATTCTGACATAAGCCCTGAGATCCATGAGAGCTTAATTGTAAAACCGCAAAATGTAGAGCCTATCAAAACTTGACTACAATCCTCATATAGACTCATTTAGATCAAAAGAAACTATATGCATTCTAACATGAGCCCTGAGATCCATAAGAGTACATACATGACAGGGCTCATGTCAAGATGGATATAGTTCCTTTTAATTTAAGGGTCATTCCACGTCAACTGTGCCAGGCTCGGAACCCGACCCCCTCCGATTTGGCTGAAAATTGGTATACGGGGTCTTTACATCATTATAAGAAACCAATTTGAAGGGTTTTCCCATCCGACGCCCCGTTCGCGAGATATCGACCCCCAAAGATGGGGTGAATTTTAGCGATATTCAAAAACGCCCGTTTTAGCGATTCTCATTTTCTCGACTTCCCTCTCTTTAACTCTCCATAGCGAGACTCTGTATCAATCCATCATACTTTGAAAGAGTGTTTCTAGACCAGTTTTTCATGTAGATTCTGAATATGCCATCGAAATTTAGCTAAAAATTATTCTAATGGCCGTAATTTAGGGTTTTTTAAAATTTACGATTTTTTCGCCATTCAATGTTCAAACTCAATTATCTAAAAAACAGTCACTCCGATTTTCGATTTTTTTTTTATACTTCAAGCTTAGGATATATACTTTTGGTTGATATACTTTTTTCGATAGTAATCGGACGGTTAAGGGCCTAAAAAAATTCAAATAGGCCAAAAAAGGTCAAAAATTGGTAAAAAAGGACGATTTTTCACATGTTAATCCACATATTTCGATAATGAACTCTTCAATTGTCGATATTTTTTCCCACTTTACCCTCTATCATGTATAAAATCAGACTGTCAACGCTTTCCATACATGCACCGATCGATTAACGGCCTGATGGAAACCGGAAACCGACCGAAAATCCTCGAAATTGACTCAAAAAGACGATTTTTCACACCGTAACCTACGCATTCCATGGATTGTAACTGCAATTTCCAATTTTCTCTCTCTATTTCAATCTTAAGGTGTATACTTTCGAGTAATAAACCCTTACTAACGTGCATCGATGGGACACGGAACCATACGGAAATGAAAACCGGCCGGAAATGCTCAAAAATGACGGGCGAAGGCGATTTATTACACGGGAACCGATGCATCTCATGAATAGTCACTGAAATTTTCATTTTTTTCTCTTTACTTCAAACTTATAGTGTAATATTCCTAGTACTTAACACTAATAAAGGTGCATTGATTTGTTACGGAGGTGAATGGAAATGGCAACCGGCCGGAAATGCTAAAAAAAGGCGGGATTTCCCACGGTAATCCGAGCATCTCATGAATAGTCACTGCGATTTCCACTTTTCTTTTCTGTTCTTCAAACTTAAGGTGTACTTTTAAAAAGCTTACATTACAAATTATCCAAACAACAAACTCGTCGAATCATCATGAGATGCTTCAACTTCTGACGTTAGCTCCCTCTTCTTGGACTACTGCGAAGATTGCATTGGAGTTTGGAGTCTCAGTTCGTGCCGTTAAAACGGCAAGAAACTTAAAAAACACTGCCGGCATTCTCGCTATCCCTCCGCCGAAACAAGGCAAAAAATTGGAGGAAGATACGACACGCCTCGTTATTGAATACTATGAAAGTGACGATGCCTCAAGAACAATGCCGGGAATGAGAGACCGGGTCAGCATCGGAAATAAGGTGTACAAGCAAAAAAAAATGTTTTAGCAAACTTGAGAGAACTTCACGCAGACTTCAAGCAGCAGTACCCCCATAACCCAATCGGGTTCTCAAAATTTTGCACTCTTAGACCTAGATGGTGTGTTCTTGCCGGTGAATCGGGTACTCACTCCGTGTGTGTGTGCACTTATCACCAAAATGTTGTTTTGATGTTCGAGGCAGTTGATTTGGGCGAAACCTATCAGGATTTCTTCAAGAGACTGGTGTGTGACACTAGTAATCGAGACTGTATGCTCCGGCGCTGCGACAAGTGCCCCAGTGTTGAGAATGCACAGCTCTATTTGATGTCGGCACTGTAATCGTTTTTTGAGGATGAAGCGGAAATCGATTTTTATCAATGGGACTCTAAAGCTAGGTCTACCTTAAAAAAGGTGTCATTACATGTGGAGGAATTCATTGAGCTTCTATTACAACAACTGGAGGCACTACTACCGCACTCTTACATAGCAAAGGCTCAATCTCTTCACTTGAAAAATGTAAAGCAGAGCCTTTCACAGGATGAAGCCATAGTTATCACCGATTTTAGTGAGAACTACGGCTATATTGTGCAAGACGCAAGTCAAGGGTTCCACTGGAACAAAGACGCATGCACAATTTTTCCCGCTGTTCTGTATTACAGAAATAGTGAAGAAGCTCTCGTTCCCGTGTCTCTGTGTATAATATCAGACGATATGAACCATGATGTGAGTATGGTCTATCAAATGCAGTGCCTCGTGACTGACTTTCTCAGAAGTAAACATCCAAGAATTAAAAAGCTACATTACTTTTCAGATGGCTGTGCTGGGCAGTTTAAAAATACCTATAACTTTCTGAACTTGTTGCATCACTTCAAAGATTTCCAGCTAGAGGCAGACTGGTCATTTTTCGCAACATCCCACGGAAAAACTGAATGCGACGGTGTTGGTGGGACTGTTAAAAGACTAGCCAGGAAAGCAAGTCTGCAGCGTCCGTACTCTAACCCGCTCATTTCTGCCAAAGAAGTGTTTGATTTTGCAACAGCTGAGATTAAAAATGTTGTTAGCTTTCATGTTCTGAAGTCCGCCGTGGACAGTCTGCGAGACACATTACAAAGTCGATTTTCAATTGCCACAACTGTTCCAGGAACTAGATCTTTTCACTATTTTGAACGTTTGTCGTCTTTCAAACTTATCACAAAGCGAATTTCAGCCGACCAAACAACTGCTTTAGTATTTGATTACGACAAAAATGATGACACCTTTTCCAAGGTTATGGAAGAGTTGTACGAAAATTGTTACGTTGCATGTTTTTATGACCAAGATTGGTACTTCGGAGTTGTTGAGGAATTGCACAAGGACGAACAGGATGTCAAAGTGCGATTCATGCATCCAAACGGACCAACAACTTTCTTTTATTGGCCTCGGAAGGAGGACATCTGCATTGTTCCCGTGTCATCGATCATTTCCATAGTTTGATCCACCAAGGACGACAACTTCTGGTAGAACATTTGTCTTTTCCCAAGAAGTTATCGACACTGTTGTGGAAAGTGTAGAAATGCTAAGAAATAGTAAAAATTAGTAGACTAGCCGATGACATGTGTCTACGCAGTTCGGTTCAGTCATCAATCACATCTTTCCCTTAACCCGTGGATGGAGGAGTGCGCAGGCTTGTTCACGGGTTAGTGTCTGTGCTTCGCAACTCGCGTTTGACCCTCCCCCTTTTAGGCTTGGATTCTATCAATTGTTCTCACTCGGTTAACTTTTTGAGACTTAAAATTTTTTTCATTACTTTCAGTTGTACTGGACAGGTTTGGTTTTTTGACGATTTTTCTTCCTTTTATTTTAGTCTGAGCTACTAGAAGGTGACTCAGAGTAACTGCCCCCGGGGTCGGCCTCTTCCTTCTCTTTTAATCATTGAGCTCATAAGTCAGGTGATTTGACCGTCTTTGGTGCGTCGTGATAGAGTGATAGCTTTGGTTTTTATCGCTCTCTGCAGTTTTTCTTTTTTGATTGGTTTTCGTGCAAGTTTTTGGCTTTGTATAATCTGTATTTGCACATTTTTTTTTGGTTTCCACTACGCATCAGTGTATGTGGTATTTTTTTGGAGAGGTAGATTCATATTTCAGTTCCTCCAATCTTCTCCCTCCTGAGCTATAAAAAAGAGAAGGTGACTCAGAGTAACTGCCCCCGGGGTCGGCCTCTTCCTTCTCTTTTGATTGAGCTCAGTGGATAAGTATGGCCTCCCATGATGCGGTCAGGTCAAGTCAAGACCTTAGGTTCCTCTTCTTTTCCTACAACTCTGGTTTCTATGGTTTCATGGTTTTGTTCTTTACTCAACTTCATTTATATCGTCGCTTTTTCTTTGGTTTAAATCCACTCTTCAAATTTGGGATTCTGAGTTTTCCAGCAAATAAATTATAAGGGTGTATGGAAAGGCAGCGTGATGTCTCACCCTTTTTCAAATTTTAGCTTTTACTTTTTTGCAATATTTATCGTCAATCTTAATGAAGGACATTTTCTTCTTGCACGTAAATCAGGTCCAAGTCAAACCTCCATTTCTTATTCGAACTATCGGCCTCATTTTATTGTAACTATTGCTGGGATTCTCAGTCAAGTCGAAGTCTAAGGCACACTTGGTCCCTAATTGGACATCGTCCGCCGACGGATTCCCCTCAACCTCCTCCACGTGAGAAAAAAAAAAAAAAAAAAAAAAAAAGCTAGGGCTTGCTGTTTTTCATCGCCTCTATTCAGAAGCCGTAGAGGTGTATTTCTAAGTTAGTTATCTTGGCTTCTAACTTTTTTGAAAGGAGTGTCAGGCTGCCTCCACCTTTAGAAACGTGCATACGGGACGTAATTTTTGAACGCATGCTCCCCTGACTATATGCAATAAATCGCCTTCGCCCGTCATTTTTGAGCATTTCCGGCCGGTTTTCATTTCCGTATGGTTCCGTGTCCCATCGATGCACGTTAGTAAGGGTTTATTACTCGAAAGTATACACCTTAAGATTGAAATAGAGAGAGAAAATTGGAAATTGCAGTTACAATCCATGGAATGCGTAGGTTACGGTGTGAAAAATCGTCTTTTTGCGTCAATTTCGAGGATTTTCGGTCGGTTTCCGGTTTCCATCAGGCCGTTAATCGATCGGTGCATGTATGGAAAGCGTTGACAGTCTGATTTTATACATGATAGAGGGTAAAGTGGGAAAAAATATCGACAATTGAAGAGTTCATTATCGAAATATGTGGATTAACATGTGAAAAATCGTCCTTTTTTACCAATTTTTGACCTTTTTTGGCCTATTTGAATTTTTTTAGGCCCTTAACCGTCCGATTACTATCGAAAAAAGTATATCAACCAAAAGTATATATCCTAAGCTTGAAGTATAAAAAAAAAATCGAAAATCGGAGTGACTGTTTTTTAGATAATTGAGTTTGAACATTGAATGGCGAAAAAATCGTAAATTTTAAAAAACCCTAAATTACGGCCATTAGAATAATTTTTAGCTAAATTTCGATGGCATATTCAGAATCTACATGAAAAACTGGTCTAGAAACACTCTTTCAAAGTATGATGGATTGATACAGAGTCTCGCTATGGAGAGTTAAAGAGAGGGAAGTCGAGAAAATGAGAATCGCTAAAACGGGCGTTTTTGAATATCGCTAAAATTCACCCCATCTTTGGGGGTCGATATCTCGCGAACGGGGCGTCGGATGGGAAAACCCTTCAAATTGGTTTCTTATAATGATGTAAAGACCCCGTATACCAATTTTCAGCCAAATCGGAGGGGGTCGGGTTCCGAGCCTGGCACAGTTGACGTGGAATGACCCTTAAATGAGTTCATATGTGCTATGGGTAAAGGATCAAACGGCTGTGTGAATGCAACCGAGTCTTTTTCACTGAAATTACACATTCTTTCACAAGTTGCAGTGTTTCTAATCATAGCACGATGCAAAACATTTAAAAGATTTTTGAGCATGTATCATTTCTCCCGAAAGCATCCTCAGCGCTAGTTCAAACTGTCTCATCAAAATTCCTTCGAGAAATAGTATCGTTTGATCGATTGAACTACATTTCGGGGGAATCAATTGAACTACATTTTCTACATTTCATAAGGAACGAATGTTTCTGGCCAATTTGAGAAACAACCAATGTGATATTTGTTTCCCTATTTAAACAAGGTTTTATGGATGAGTCATCAACAGTGAAATCCTCACTGAAAAATAGAGTCCAATCGTCCCATACAGTCACGCCAAGATAATGAAATAATGTACATTCGCATTTTTTTATAAGAAGTAAAAATTGAAAACAATTTTGTTGTGTTACAATTTTTGAATTTAGAATTTGACAATTCATGTGTCGTATTTTAAGAGCAACAAAATAAAAAGAAGAGGTAAGAATTGATTCCAAAATGTGTCAATTATGCACAGGCGAGGATTTTTAGATGACCCAGTGGCTGAAATTCATTGGCATCTGCTGTAGAGTTCCACGGACAAAGACAGCATGCAGCTGTTAAACCGGATGTGGTGGGTAAAGTCCTTTAATTAAACGATACATGCCGTGCCTGACTCAGATCGAGAAATAAAAATGCGCTCTCTCCATCCATTTCTCTTATCAGTAAGAACTAACAACTGATGTTGATCTTGAAGTAGAGAATTAGGTTTGTGTTTTGCTACAAGTGAGTGTCTAAAAATAAAAGATGTTTCATATTTTTGTATTGGCAAGACAGCCACGGCATGAACCCGTTCTTTTGTTCATCACTTTGCTCCGTTTAAAAAGCGCATTACTGAGTGCTTCGAGAGAAATAATGGTGTTTGAAGTTGAACGTATTTTTGCTAAAAAGTACGAAGTGCAAATGAACTAAATTTTAAAAAAAAAAAAACTACGTACATGTAGGATTTGTGTCCCTATAACTGACGTGCCTCATAGTTTGGAATACATACGGGCTTAATTTACGTTGATAACCGCACGTAAAACCCAATTTTATCATTTCCGACATTCAACATCTGAATGTAATTTTTTAAATAGCTTTTTGAATTGTGTCTGTAAAAAATACCAAGAAGATAAAAACGGAAATTACTTGAAGATCACATGTTGAAAAGCGAGGCAGGTGAAGTCTCCCATTATACGTCAGAGCGTCAGGTATATTACGTTTCGGTTTACGCGGTAAATAAGGCTGGACATCGGCTTACTTTCTGAGAAACATTATCTCTGGAAATTAGTGACGTTCAAAATGAGAAATTTAAACGTGTGCAACAAAATCGTTACCCGATGCTCCAGGCTTGCAGATCATGCGTAAAGATTGATATCCGTCGAAAACGTAAATTTGTACATCCAATATTTGAAGACTAAAATTCCCACTTTCTGTATAAATTTTAACTGATTGAAACTTTATTAAAAAGAGGTCCAAGTCAGGAAACAGATAGGGTTTTAGTTATTCATGAAAAATAAAATCATGAATTACATGTGAAATATTTCATGAAATTTCAGAAAAGTATGGACGATACCTATTAAAACATATTTTTCGAGATAAAATGTAAAATGAAATGAAAGGCAAACAGTTGTTCCTTCTTTGTATTTCTTAGTGCGTGTTGCATACCCCTAAAATATGTTTCATATTTTTCACAACTTAGTGAAAATTCATGAAATATTTTACGGGAATTTCCAATTTTTCATTTCACTTTTGCAAATCTGGAAACAATAATTCGCATTGACAACCCAATCCAGGGTGTCTAGTAGAACAGACTGGCCAAAAACAGTACTTCTACAGTACATTTTCAGTACATTCCCAAAAAATTCAATACCACCTCAACAGAAGAATTCAGGACTTTTTCGGTACTCCCACTGGACGATATTCGGAAAATTTCAAAATGTTGAAAATCTCGCTCAAATTGCGACAAAAAGGAAAAAATTCCGGACCTTCTTGCGGAAATTCCGCACTTTTTCAGTACTTCCGGACCGTCCTAAAAAAAATCAGTACTATTTCCGGACTTCCCGGAAATTCCGGATTTTAGACACCCTGCAATCGGTTCGATCGAAATTGAAGATTGAACGTCCGACGTCCAATTCAAAATCGAAAGTTTGTCCTCTTTGATTCATTTAGTTCCCGAACAGCAGGAAGGTGGCATTGGCAGGCACATAGGTCAATATTTTCTAACTCGTGAGTGTATAACTTTGAAGTTGTCAGTGCGTCCACAGTCCTCAACATAAAATTATGACGCGGCACCACTTTTTACTTTGTCTAGCGGTCCATTCTGAGAAGCGTTCGCAAGATTGGCAACGCTCCTGGAGCCCTCTTCATATTTAAATCCGAGTCACACAGTCACAACTCGGGAATTAAACATGCTCAACGATTAACAACTAACGCCGTAATAAATTACTCGCTTTTACTTTCTCCTCCACCTCGAAAACCCGCGTAATGTTTTGAGAGCGTCCTCGGCGCTGAGATTAGTGACCTTCCGTACCTTCCCGGTTGCGTTTTCGAATTTCCGAATGATTCAAAATCAGTAGCGACATATCTATTAAAAAAATAAACAAATCTCGACCCGAAAATCAACTACATTACGAGGTGAAAGTATAAAATATCGGCTCAAAAAGTTCGGGGTTCATCAAGACTCGACTAGAATCAAACTTGAAAAACTAGAGATATCGTATTTTAGAGACCCGGCACTAACGATCGGAGGAATGTAATCAAGCGAGGCAAAACTTTAATTCAGAGGTCAACGAATGATGGTTGATGAGCAACTTGTTGAGGAAACAAATCAAATAAAATTCACCTATGATGCCTGATGAATGTCGGGGTGAGTTCTTTGTTGGACAAATGCCAAACATCGGACTTTTGAAGTTCGCCTTCAATTTTTCCGCATAGGCAACAAATAATCCGGAGAGCGATTGAATAACCATTTAGTATACGTACAATCACATGGATTGCACTTTGCAAAAAGGAACCAGGAGTATTGCCATGTTGCTATTAACGGCGAGTACTATGAAATTAATGAGTACACTCAGGATTGAATCTTAGTTTGACTTACTACTATGTGATTTAATTATTTTCCCTACTTGATAAATGTATTAAAATATTAATGTATAACTTGACAGATTTGTATTAGCCTTTATGAAATTAATGAGTACACTCAGGATTGAATCTTAGTTTGACTTACTACTATGTGATTTAATTATTTTCCCTACTTGATAAATGTATTAAAATATTAATGTATAACTTGACAGATTTGTATTAGCCTTTTTGTGCAGAGACAAACAAATAAATAAATCTATAATCTAAATTATTGTGCAACTCCACCCGTTGCGATATAACTACTGTAATCATGCAAATATATGGAATTTCCATGGTCATTTTTGTCTTAAATTTACAGTTTTTAGCATGTAAAGTAGAAAATGTTTAGAGATGATCAGGTTCTTCTTCCATGACAAAAGAAGTTGCAACATTACAATACTCTTGGTTCCTTTTTGCAAAATGCAATCCATATGTAAAGCTCCTTGAGCTTTGATAGAACCGGAAAACAACTTTTTAAACAAAGTAAACAACATCATTGTTACCTTTACGGACAAGGCTGTTGGAGAGAACACTTTACAAGAAAATGAGTAATCTTTCCGATGAACCTTCCGAGGAACTTATTATTGTTTTAGAAATTCTCCTAAGAGGTTCAGGTTCGAACCCGGATAGGAGGTTGCAGAAGCTGTCGAGACTTATTCTTCGTACCATCATTGAAGGTCACAAGTGTACGCACACTTACTTGGCTCCTCTTGTAGATGGCGAACGCATTTCACTGTTAACATGAATTTACCGGCGATAATTTGCAGAGGTCTACGAGGATCCGTTGCAAAATTTACGCAATAAATGGTAAATTAGATTACGAAAGGAAGGGATTTTAGTAGTGGTGAGCGACATGTTGATGAAACTGGAAGTTTAGGGCGAACAGAGAGTAATGATAATGATTTAAAATATAGATTAATGGTTTGAATGGTTTTCATTCAAACTCACTCAAGACGTTCAAAACTAATGGGTTAGGTACTTAAACAGACAAAAATAGCAAACGAAAGAAAATGAAGTAAACCTGTTTGGTAACGAATGGATGTTTTTCCTGCGGCATGGTAAATTTTTCCAAAGCGTTTTCCAAAAAAAAAAAAGTAAAAACAAATTCAATAAATATAAGTTGAGACAAAGTAAACAATATAGAAATGATATCCTAAACATTTTCGAGATGCAACTTCAATCCGACTTAGTGCAATTCAAAGTTTTGCCAGTAGTCCCTAAGATTGGACAACAATGACCGAAAAGAAAGCATGATTGCACAGAGGAGAGGAAACTTTCAAATAATTCGGAGGAAATAGGATGTTTCACTAATCGCATAGAAGTTCGGCTCTACTGAGTCTTCTCCAAACGATCAGAAAGTCAGAAACTCTTTGTATTCATGAGATAACTTTACTTCCGTTCTACTGACTGCGGCTTGACTTAATTTTTAAGAGCACAACATGGCAACAGTGTTTGAAAGTGTCAAGAATCTGCCACGAAAGTCCTCCGCATATTTTCTAACCCCTTAAGAGCACTAGCGAGCTGCAGCAACACAGTCATAACTATATATTCTCCGTTGATAATTGTCCAGCTTTAATTATTCCCGCTGCACTTTTTGAAAGCAATGAGGGAAAAAGTGTTTTAGCGACAATATGAGATTTTGTAGGATACAGCCGTTGGATGGGTTCCAAGAGCAGTAAGACGCCAGATGCCCCAGCGATAAGGAGTACCAGTTCAGTAGTTGAGAGCTTTCATTCTGCACTCTTTGGCTCGGAGCGTTTACCTAGATTTCAAGCTTTTCGTGCTTACAATGAAAGGAAATCGAATGAAAGCTTTCGCGAGCTTGTTTATGAGCGATCTTGACTCAGGAAACCGAGAGTATCTCGACCGCGAAAGTAAGACTGATAGTGCATTCAGGAGTTGGAGACTGGAGCGTGAACCTGAAATTTGGAACTATAAGAGCAAAAATGGTAAACTTTTTTTGCTTCATTTTTTATTTTTTGCAAGGCCCATCCGAGACAGCCTCAATTCGTTTAGGTGTTGAGTCGCCAAGTTGGGAAACAATGATTCGTGATGGAGATGATCCGACACATTCACTTCAAGTATTTTCTTTTCGGGATGACATATACTGATAGTCTCGCAGAGACTTTGTAAGCAAAATGCTTTGGAGCAAAAAACCTCAAATTCCTGTCAAATACCCAACACTGAAAAAAAAAGTAGCTTGGATCATGCATGATGATTCTTGAATTTGCCGCCAAGAACTTTTTTTCTCTTGCTTTAAGCTGACTTTTTCTTGATACAAGCATAATAATGCTTGGGTTAAGCCAAAAAGTAGCTTATATTAACCAGAAAAATTTCTTGGCGGCAAATTTAAGATTCTCTTTTTTCCAGTGAACGACGATAATAATGTTTTCCTGTGAAAACGTTTGCTTGGGAACTTGTACATTACTAACGATAAGCGCAGCACGGATCGAGCCTTTTTAAAACGAACCTATTTATTTTAACGGATTTGACTTCAATTTTGTCGTTAGGGACTGCGTTAAAGCTCCAAATTGGAGAACTGTGAGTTGAGAAGCGGAGGTGGTCACATGGAGCGGATGAGACGTTTTTGCAGTTGGGTCAATTTAACTAACGGAAGTGTCTAAGTGGAAATAGTACTGAACAGGGCGGGGGGGGGGGTGTTTTCCTATCTACAAGAGGGTTAAAAACACTTGCACGACATCAAACTTTAATGAAGTTTTGAGTGGTTTCTAAGTGCATTTCATCACGACTATAGGGACTTCGTTCTCTTCCAATTTCGTACGTACTCTTATCTAAATTTTTTCTTAGTCTACAGCTACTGAATAAGTCTCTTTTATCAAAATTTTCATCGTAGTTAGTTTCAGATATCTAACTGAACTACATTTTGCAATTAGGAACTTTCTGACTCATTTCACAGACAACGTATGTGCCATTAGTTTCTCTATGCAGATGGTTGGTTTTGTGGATTCGCCAGAAATGGTAGATCCTTATTGCAAAATGTAGTCCAATCGATGCCCAAATTAGCAACTATCCTCATCAAAGCTATATTGCAATCAAAGATGTTAATAGCACACGGAGAAAAAAACTTCGTGCGTGGGACCCGAAGTTGAGGTCATATGGATCTCTGAAGTTTTCGGATCACGTATCTAAAAATTTGAGGTCCAGCTGCCGAAGTTAGGATCAGACATCTGAAGTACTCTGGTACATACCGAAGTGCCTCGATGACTGACCCGAACTTCGGCAGCTGGACCTCAAGTTTTTAGATACGTGATCCGAAAACTTCAGAGATCCATATGACCTCAACTTCGGGTCCGACGCAAGAAGTTTTTTTCTCCGTGCATGTTGCAATAAGGAACCACTATTTCTAGCTCATTCAGCAAAGTATATGCCTGCAGAAGGAAACTTCGCAGCATTTTTTTCTCTTAAATGAGCCACAACAGCGCGTCCCTCGCCGCAAAATTCAGTCCAATTAGCGTTGAAAACGTTGCTGAAAAATTTCCATACAGTTTAAAAAATCTGGATACTTTCTGACTTTAAACGACTATGCGATGTTATAATTTCCAGAGAGGCTTCTACACGGAGAAAAAAACTTCGTGCGTGGGACCCGAAGTTTATGTCATATGGATCTCTGAAGTTTTCGGATTGAGCATCTGAACACTTTAGATGATCTAGCTGTCGAGGTTTGGAACATCTGAACACATCTGAAACTTCAGTTCTTACATGTGAAGTACTTCAGATGTGAGAACCGAAGTTTTTCGGATGTGAGAACCTAAATTTTCGGATGTAAAAACCGAAGTACTTCAGATATAAGAACTGAAGTTTCAGATGTGTGATCCGAACCTCGACAGCTGGACCTAAAGTGTTCAGATGCTCAATCCAAAAACTTCAGAGATCCATATGACCTAAACTTCGGGTCCCACGCACGAAGTTTTTTTCTCCGTTCATACAATTTAAAAAATCTGGATACTTTCTGATTTTCACCGACTTTGCGATGTTTATAATTTCCAAAGAGGCTTCTACACACTACAGCTTAACCGCTTCCCAAAATTAAAAACTGCCTCGATAAAATTAAGAGGAGGGGGGGGGGGGCTAAGTACACTCTCGACACCGCACTCGCACGCATGACCCCATTCCTACGCTAAGCTCCTGGCACATCATACTCCGAGTACTTTATTACGACGTCCTAGGGATAACCCGCCGCGAATAGCGTCAAAACAGCAGGCAAACGCACACGAGACGAGCCCCCCCGATAATTGATTACAGCGGCGGGGATTTTGACAGCCGATCGGAGGTGTAGCGCTGCCGTGCTACGGAAAAACGCCGTATGAACCTTCAGGGGTTGCCAAATTTTCTCTGATAAAACACGAAATTCCTGATAAACTTATGGATATTTTTCTTCCAATTTTTCAGATAATTTTGTTCGCAATTTCACCTAAAGTTCCTGAAAATTGCAAGGCAAAATATTCCTAATCTCCCTCAATAATAGACATTTTATCGAAAGAAATTTGGCAACTCTCTAATGCTCATACGGCGTTCTTCCTTAGCACGGCAGAGCGCACGTCACTGATCTCTGACTTGTGACGCGGTCCGCGGTTACGGGGGTACTTTTCGACTGCCGCCTTTTCTCTCAACACTCATTAATCGACCCTAGAAAGTAACGCGACGCCCGCCAAACCCCAATCGAGAAAGCAAACAAGAGTTATGACGCGCTACACGATCGAACCGACTATGTCTATTAACTGGTGAACTCTAGGATACTTGCAAGCTTACGGTGCTCAAAGCTCATCAAAAGATGCACTTGTTGGCTTTTAGCAAGGATTGATTCTTATACGGTGTCCGATACGGTCTATTCCGTGCACATCGGTCGCACAGTAAAACGAGCGATAGGATAGGGCGGACATGGAGGTTTTTAAAAAAAATTGAAAATTTTTGTGTCTATTCCGTTATGATATGTATTTTAAAGGGTCTCTCTTGAAGAAAAGTTAAGAAGAAATTAAACACGGCGACAAGTTTTCTTGAAAACCAAAATTCTGTGTATTTTTGGACATGTTCTTTCCTGACCTTCCCATAACTTTAAAATGTATTTTTTGGCATAATTTCTCGTGAAAACGCGTTTTACAGTAAATTTTTGCGCGAAATCTTTTGCAACTAAAAAAATTCAAAATTCAGGAATTTCGAGGGAAAAGTTCTAATTTCCGTCAATAAGACGTGTGAGTGTGGTAGAAAATAAATAATTTTTTCTGCTGTAAAAAACAATTTCAATGTTTATTATGGAGTTTCCTTGGCTTTTCCCTAATTTTTCGGAGTTGGGCAAAGTTTCCTGACTTTTTCGGTTTTCAATGACTTTACTGGAAAAAGAATAGCTTGGATCTAGAAGCCAGACTCTTAATAACGTTGACAAGAAAAAATACTCTTGATTCAATCCAATTTTTCCTTGAATCGAAGAGCCGAGCCTCTTGATTTAGGCAGAATTCCTTTTGAATCAAGCAAAAAGTCTAATTGAATCAAGAGTTTTTTTTCCTTGTCAATGTTTTTATGAGTCTGGACTCTAGTTCCAAGCGAAGAATTTGTCACCCTGGAAACCTCTATCATTTAAATTAACGAAGATATAAAACTTTTAAAGTTTCCACATCAAGTCCAGTATCTCCCAGGGACTTTCTCCACTGTGCGTCGCGTCGCTCCACGGACGATGTCAACGACAATCGCGCTTAATTGAGGCCAGCGCGAAACCCATCATCGAAAAAGCCAATTTTTAAATGAGTCATAATTTTTTACTGCACGGATTAAATTATGACGCCGCGTCGCTTGATCGAGCTCCGTTGGAGACAGGAAGAAAAGAAAGTAATTAACGCCCCTCTCCCCTTCCTGTCCCTCCCGGGAGGGTGACGAATCGACGAATCGAAAGCTCTGACGACAGTCGAACGCATCTCACGTCCGTACTGCGCTTTGCACTTTTTCAGAAGTTTCCTCCGTGTTGCCGGATCGATTATAAATAATTTTTAGGGCTAGTGCACTGAAAAAAAATTCTCGACGTTTTTACCAAGGTCCGCTGGTACCTTTACCATCTCACTTTTTTTACCAATTAATGGTAATTTTACCAAGACAGACTGGTAAGCTTACCTGAAAACCGGTATTTTTACTGTTTTTATCAGGTAAGAATACTACTTTTATTGGTAATCGATTCCCGGAAACTTTGCCATTTTATCTCGGTAATTCTACCACAGTCGATAAAAAATATTGGCGTTTTTACCGGGGTCCAGTAAAATTACCGAGAAAGTCAATAATTTTACCGAGATTTCTCGGTAAAATTACCAATTCCATAAATGGTAATTTTACCATGAAAAAACTGGGATCAAATAGAACCCTGAATTCTTGGTAATTTTACCCTTTTCTTAGTAAATACACAGAGATTTTTTTTCAGTGTAGTGATGCGCAAATAAATCGGTAGTATTGTATGAAATTTAATGACCTCAATAAATTAAGGCACTACAGGATAACCCTAGTAGCATGATTCACTTTCCCCTTCCTAACAAACGTATAAGGAATTAATACCGGTTATATAATCACCATTTTAACTAAAGTTTATATATCGTGTATATAAGTTTTATATAAAATGCCCATGAAAATAATTATTCATATTTTCAGAAGATAACGTTTATATAAAATTTATATAATTGAGGAAGGGTTTTTATAAATTTTCTTTATACGCATAGTATCCTTTTGCTTAATTTGCTTATTATAACTGTTATATAAATGACCTGAATGACTTTAACGTAAACCTATCTCATTTTCATGAATGATGATGATGATCTCATTTCAATGAACACCCTCGACTCTCAGACTGCGTGGGATAGGTATTATTAGAGGTACTAATGGCTCCGAGACGAGTTAAAAGGGGATATCTCGGCACACAATCCGAGGAGCCCTGTTACCTCAGTTGGTAGCGTGTCTGGCTCATAACCCTGCCCAGTTAGACAGCAATATTTTAAAAATATTGAAATTTAATATATTTTTAAAATGTTTTTCATGTATTTTTAAAATATTTTCAAAAGTACTTTTGAAATACAATCAATGAATATTTTTAAAACATTTTAAAAAGATATTAAAAATATAAAAAATTAAAATTTTTAAAATAATATTTTATAATATTTTTAAAGTATATCATAATTATTTTTGTTAATATTTTAAAAATATTATTAAATATTATTTTAAAAATTTTGATTTTTTTTCAAATGTTTAAATTAATATTATAAAAATTTAAAAGAAAAAAGGAAATGATAATAATAATAAATAAATAACATAAATACATCGACATAAATTCAAACTAGAAAAAGGCCCAAATAATTAAAACTGGAAAAAGACGCAATTATAAAGTTAAAAAATAGAGAGAGAGAGAGAGTTAAAAAAATGAGAGTTAAAAAAAATAGAGAGAGTTAGAAAAAATGATAGTTAAAAATCATGATAGTTAAAAAAAAGAGAGAGCTAAAAAAATGAGAGAGAGTTAAAAAAAATGAAAATGAAAAAATTACATCATGAAATAAAAAACAATAAATAAATAAATAATAAATAATAAAGTCTGGTAAAATATCATAAGAATCCGTCAATAAACAAAATATTACGGACTCAGAGGCCTGCGATAGTTAAGAGATTGAATTTAGGGGCCCATTCATATCAAGCCTGGCTGGTCTGGTGGTAAAGTACTGGACTTCGGATTGCAACTCCATCCCGAGGTGTGGGTTCTAATCCCGACTAGGACGCCGCGGATTTAAGGTAAGTCACAACTCTACGATGATCCACCACCTGGTAGTAACGCATATGAAAACTTGCACACTTCATAACTAGAGTGCGCTACCAGCCAGAAAGAATAATGAAAATTCATTTTATACACTCTTTGAATTTGGTTATATAACTTTTATACTAAGGGTTACATAATAAAATAAGTTTTTTAGTAAACTTTTAACTAAAAAACTTTACATCCATTACATAAACAATGAATATTCTTTAGCTTGTGGTTATTTACGGTTTATACTTTTAAAAACAAATTTTTTATATAACTCTGCTACTAGGGAAGTTTTAACATTTTTTTGAAATGTGAGGGAATAGAAAAAAGGTACATGGATCGTCGCTGGCATAAGGGCGTATATCAATTTCCTCATGAGCCCCAGAAAGCATGGATTTATATGTAATACAGGGCCCACGTGGAAATTGAGATACGCCTTTGCGTCAGAAGGGCGACGAGGTGTTTGGGAGTACTAGTAAAAAAGAAAAATAAACTTTGAAATGGACGTATTTATGCGAAAAGGAACTATGTTACACGCAATCCCTATGGACGTACTTCCTTTTAGCATAAAAATGTTCAAATGTACCATGATCCGGAAAGTAATACGGCAATACATTGAAAGAAATAAAACCCAGAGGAAAGGAGATCTGCAAAATTGGTCACGTCGACGCAAATAGGAGAATAAGTCGGCACCAAATTAAACACAACATAGGTACACGCGAAAAGACGGCAAAATCCATGAAAATCTTAAATAAGTGGGGCAAAAATATTTTTTGGTTCTTTTCGTCGCTTGAAGTCAAGGTTTTGATAAATATTTGCGGGATGACAGACGACTAGTTTGCCGTTAACCAGTTATTCACAAAAATGGGTGATAATACATGAAATCTAGAACCGATCCTTTAAGAGAGTTGAAAAAGTTTTCTCAACTTGATTGCGAAATTTTGCATCCGTAGTTTTACTCACGCCAAGTCGTGGCCGAGTTGGCACTGAATCTCGACCGGCGACCGGCTTGGTGTTAGATCTGCCTTTTCAAAGATGGTCATTGGAAGTTCACGCGAACTGTGACTGGTGCCTATCAATTTATGACCGTGGCTCATGAATTTATGGCTAAGATCAGAAAATTAAGGATGAAGTACCATGCGTAGAAAAATAATAAATCGGCAGACGACTGTAAAACCATTTCACTTTGGTTCGATGAGTCAAGATGGGTTTTTTCCTATTAGGTATCTTCATTTTTTTATTCTTTCACAAAAAGACGATATGAAGGTAGATAACGGACCAAAGGCAAAATTCAGTCATGATGAAATCTTTTTTTTTCCTCTTTTTTTTTAAGCTGTGCGTCTTTCGGGACTTTTGAAAATCGCCACGAAAATCCAATTTCTGCGTGTGAATAGACTGACAAAAATTTCTTCATGAAAATTTTGCTAGATTGATCATAAGGGGATTTTTCTTTAATTTGTGAGAAACGTGATGAATCCATATATTTACAGAAAAATAATTTGTTCTCTGCAACTTCGTACAGTGGAACAAACAAACTGTGGGCAGTACACTTACAGATATTGACGATGCCCAGTGGCTATTGTAACTTTAAAAAAATTTAAATCTCAATAGGTATTCAGATTAACAAACGGGGGAAAACCGGATAAAGATTAAATGACCGTCTTTACGAAACGATTTAACTTGAAGAGCCAAGATAAAATATACATATAGAAAGAGGAAGATGATTACTCACGCTCAATAAATTCTGTGATGATCGCAATTATTTCAACATTAACGGAGCTTACCTGAAACAAAAAAGTAAAAATCATGAATAAAAATAACCTTGCATTCTACTTTTGCAAAGCAGAGACACAAAAACTGAGGAGGAATAGAAGTAATAAATCAGCTTAGTGTTTTTCCTTTTCCCTGTTTTTACTTTATCTCTCTCTGCCCCCACTCCCCCTCCCCCTTAAGACGGATAATCTGCTGAGAGATCGTATCCGCTACATAATCCTCAGAAATTCGCAAAAACGTTTGACATCGCAATTTTTTTCTAAATGGTACAAAAGAACAAAGCACTCTCCACAACGATAAGGGTGAAGGGAAGGGCCGAGTTGATCGAAATTCGAACATCTATAAGAAAGAGAAAGGAAACCCAATCAAATGCGGGTAACATCAGAATGGTCAAAGTCGATAAAATGAGTGTTGCGATGAAATTTGATAGTTTCACAAAAATTATAGCTACTTGCATAGAGAAAATTAGAAAATAATTTGATTATTTGCGGTCATTTTTCACACTTTAGGTACAACTTTGATCACAAGTATATTGGTGACGGTGAATCTGAAGAAGAAAATTTACACATTAGAAAATGCGTAAAATTGAAATCAACTCCGCCGAATAAAACGACTAACAATGAATTAGCTGATTTGCCTCTGCTCTGCATCCTATGACGCAAGTGGGGACAAATCCCTAACTCACGATCATCATTCATTTTTCCTTTCCTCCAAGAGCTAAGTGAGTACTTGGAATTAATTTTCTTCGAATCGTCTAACTTTGACAGTTCTCCCACATTGAGTCTCATTTGAGTATATCATAGCGTGATACACGTTCAGGGCTTCGGCTATGATGTCATAATGTCAACTCTAGAATTCGACCACAATCTACTACTTTACGGGCCAATTTAAGTTGGACCGATGGCGTCCCATCAAAATCCTCTATTGTGACTTCTAGCGTGCTCTCTCGCTCTCGAAGTTGTTTTGATGAGCGAGTAGCCATAACATAGACACCATCCAGTTCATAAAAATTAGGATGGTTCAAGTTCAAGGTGTTCGGTTTGAGGTATAATAACGTTGCGGTAACATGACCGAAGCTACTGTTCATTCGGTGGCCCAGTGACCAAACGAGCGAGATCTCTGTCTAGGATTTCGACGCACAGTGATACTCGAGTTCTTGCGAAAAGAGATTTGATGCTATCCGGAAATTAAATAGGTATTCAAGTGAAAACTAGGGGAGAAAAATGTGTTTAATTTCCCATCGGAATTTTGTAAGAATGTATGAATCTCGAGAAACTCTCTGAAAATATTGTCTACGGGAGCGACAAAAGTGATCACCTGCGGTAAAAGGAACCTCAGTCTAGAGTAGAAAATTTTACAGGAGAGTATTTACGACAATTTGAGTAGCAAAGAAATATTGGCCTCTAGGCAAGTTATGAATTAAAGCACAAGGATACTCGCTTCCTCATCAAAATATCTCAAAGAAAACGAATCACACAACGGAACTTCTGAAAATCAACTCCTTAACAAGGTATAATTTGTTTCGATTGACATTGGTTTAATGGCAAAAACACAAATGATGTCATTTGTATTATAAACTAACTTCCGATTTATTTATGTTAAAATTTTTTTGTTAATATCTCATTCGGGAGTTGATTTCCAAACTTTCCGTTGTGTGCATGAATCGTTTACTATGCAAGATTTTGCAGAGAAAACATGGGAAGTTTTCTATGCAAGATTTTGCAGAGAAAACACGGGAAGTTTTCTTCCGATTCAGACCTAAGTGGCCAACTGCAAAGCTCCTACAAAAAATGGCTCGACAGCAATAAGAAAATTAGATCGCCGTATCTTGCATACTTATCCTGCAAATTTACTGTGCGGAGCTCCGCTGAGATTGATGTGCACGAAACCTAGTAGAAAATATTGCTCGCTGTATTAGATCTGGATCCAGTGAAACCGCCTTGCGGACGAGCTCAGACGCACGAAACAACCAAATGAAGAAATAAAAAATTGGACATTTACGAACGGGCAAGATGATGAATGCTTTCACCGGGGGGGTCGCGGGTAGTTGATACAAGAGCATCGCTGTATGGTGTCTAGAAAAATAATCGTAGAAAGCTCAACGAGTTTAATTTCTCCTTTGCCCTTTTTTTCTAGTTTGTTTTAAGATATTTAAAAAAAGGGAACTGGAGACTCGTCAGAAGTTCGCGATATTAAAAATCAATTAGAGACCCATAGTGTCAAAGTTCACTGAGAAAAATGTCCTGAGAACGTGTCGTGAATAATTTCCCTTGTCGGATTTCGCTATGAGGCAACTGGATTCCCGTTCTTGTGAGACTCTGGTTGTCATGACGAGTATCTAATCGAAAAAATGGCAATTTTGGTTCCATCCCAAAGTGATCCGATGAAAAGTTTAGAAGCAAGAACATTTTTCTTTGTGTTAATGAAGCAACATAGATCTATGAAATTAGTTTAAAAAAAAAGTGCGTACTTTCGTTAGCAACGCCGCTATTCCACACTATCATATACTCTGTTAAAGAAAGAAAATTAACCGACAATATTTCTTGAAATTTTCAAGGAATTTCCATTATTCTTTCCAAAATATTTTCAAAAAATTTAAAAGGATACTTAGGTAATTTTCTTTTTCAAAAACATAAGTAATGAACAAAATTTTTAAAAGTTGAATTCCCTAACTTCAGCCGTCATAATGCCTCTCGCCCCTTTGCATGATTAATTATTTCAGATTTTCTCAACAACTCATGAAAAAAATTTCGAACAAGATTTATGGGTATTTGCCAAATGAATCCAAAAAAGCTTCTTCGGGAGGGGAAAAGGGGATTAAATCTTTAATCATAACTTGATTCAATGTGTAAAAGCTATATAGACGCTCTGTACATATTTTTCTTAGTCAAAATTTAATCCACAGTCAAGCAATCCACCATACAGAACATCCTTTGAATGGTTTCTCATCTGGATACTGCGAGTTTGCGTCTTGGACATCGATTGATCAGAGTGTTCCAGAGACTTGCAATAAGCTGCCTTAAAAGTTGCATAAATAACTGCATAAAACGAGTTTAAGTTCATCAATTGTTCCGGTTTTGTCCATTAATGCGATCGATTACTGATATGAGGAGAAAATGATGATTCAGTGGACTCAAGCAGAAGGTCAGAAGTCTGAGCAGAGCGACTGTTTACAAAATATCGGTCACCCGGTCAGTAAACACGAAGAGAAAAGAAAAGGAAATTCAACACGGAAATGAAAGCAAAAACTGACTCAGACTAAACAGTATTTTACTTTTCTTGCGATCTGGGAACCGGAAAATAAGTGCGTTTGCCACCCATGGAGTGAAGTATTTACAAATAAATAATTAAATCGGACCCCCTCATATCAAATGTGTAAGTAATATATGAGTAAAAGTATGAGTGTTTGATTCTACTGATAAAGTCTCTTTATTGAGTGGTGGTTCAGGAACGCTCAGTGGTTGCCCCTGGCTGCTAGATGGCTACACAACAACATGGCCAAAACAAAAAGGATTCAGATTGTAATCCTGAAATTTTGTAGGAGCCAAGTCTAAGGAACCGAATTTGCGATTCGCACTTGAAATATACTGGAAAAATAATATTTGACCATTTTGACGAAAGATTTTAGGGGTCCCATGAAGAATTTAACTTGCGGGTTGCGGACTAGATAGGGTTGATTAGATTCCAGAATGTTTAAACAGGAAGTATGGATGCATTCAGTATGGACTAGTTATTGAAATTGATGGACGAAGCGATAGACATAAATGACAAAAAGGAAAAGGAGCGACCCTATTAGTAGAAGTGGATGGTTGCGATGGACAAAGGAAGAGAGTGATAGACTAACTAACGGCAACCCATGAGATACCCTATAAATAGTCCATCATTTTTACCCTTACAACGAAAATAAAACGAAAAATCTAAAAACTTTTCGCCTTGGAGGCCGCACAAGAAAATGATCAAAATTTAAAAAAGACTCACTTGCACGTCAAACTATAATTTAGTTGCCAACTAAATTAACTACTAACTACTACTAAATTAACTAAACAACTAAATTAATTTGACGTGCAAGTGAGTCTTTTTTAAAGTTTAATTTTTACCCTCTGTCTATGAAAACCACCCAGTTTAACCAATAGGATCCCTCCATATCCCTTTTGTCTTCTTGGTCTATAGCTCTGTCTATCAATTTCAACGATCAGCCCGCGCTAGCTAACAAATTTCCTAAATTTCACGAAAATTTAAGGGGAAAAAGGCATACGCGTCACAGTAATGGATTTCTTGTAATTTACAGTCACATCCCGGTCTATCAAAATTCCGATAATCGAATAGCTAGCTAGGAACTTCGTTAACCGGTCTCGGTAGTATTTCCGTGATTCAACAAACTCCGACGACGGCTCACCAAAAAACTCTCCCGCTTACTTACAGAGAAGAATACTGCCGTGCTAAGGAAGAACGCCGTATGAACATTCGAGAGTTGCCAACTTACCTTCGATAAAATGTTTATTTTTGAGTAAAGATATGGATACTTTTCCCGAGATTTCTCAGGAACTTTAGATGAAATCGCGAACATAATCATCTGAGAAACTGGACGGAAAATGTTCAGAAGTTTACCAGGAAATTCCTATTTTATCGAAGGAAATTTGACAACGCTCGATCGTTCATACGGCGTTTTTCCTTAACACGGCAGAATAGTTTCTTGGATCTAGGAGTGAGGTTAAGCGTTGCGTCGTTATCGGCGAACGTGCTCTTTCGGGTTAGAGCAGCATGAGCGGAATGCACGGCGCTCTTGCTCTTCGACTTTCACTCGATTTCCGAGTCACCATCGCCGAGCATCGCCTCAAAATGTGCACCCAACATACGAACATAGTCCATGAAGGTCATGCCAATCAAAATTCCGAGTCTCCTGCTTTACGACCCGGCCGGAGACATTCGGAGCAAGAGATCGTGACGTCATCCTCATGAGGAGACATTGCTCATCTCCGGGTGTGTTACTAGTCTGGCCCTCTCCGTCTCTTATACGGTGCGGTGATGAACAACGATTTGGACGTATTTCTATCAAACGGAACTATGTGCATTAAGACATGAGCCCTGTTATGCATGTGTTCTTATGGGTCTCAGGGCTCATATCTTAATGCACATAGTTTCGTTTGGCTTTGGCTAAAATACGTCAATTTGTCTTCCTCCTTCTCTCCGACCCTCAGAGCTGAGTATTTAGTGGCAATTTTGCAAGTTGGCAATGGTGTTGCCGCAACACTGCTTTTCCCCCATTTAAATCCATTGAAAATATCGAGGCAAGCTGTCTCACCAAGAATCGATCGTTTTACATACATTTCAAGAATCGCCACTGGAGCTGAGTGACTAATTGGACTACTTTTGCAATTAGGAACTACAATTTCTGGCTCGTTTGTAAAAACACTCATGTTCATAAGGGGAATGATGGTACGTGCGTTGTTTTTAAACTAAGCTTGAAATTTTAATGCCGAATTGCATAATGTAGTCCAATTGTCGGATGAGAACAGCAGAGAGGCCTCTGAGGAGGACAAGAATTTCAATTTCGGATTCTTTGACGTCGATTGGCTATGAAATATTTTTTTCCAAGCATCTGCACCAATTTGGCAAACTTGCATTTTTAGAGGAAGGGCTCTGTCCCCCACCTTTAAGAGTCAGTATTGCGGACACGGATGAACCGATTTTGGATTTGTTCGTCGAAAAAAGTTAGAGTTTCCGTAGTTTTCCAATTCAGATTGAATAATTTCAACATTTTAAAGTAAACCCTTACTTTTGGAGTTAGAACCTCCCCCTCCCTTTATCTCCCAAGGGAAGTTAGGGCCAGGAGGCTCCGCTCACCGGGGCTATGAAATTCAGATTATTTGGGGTCGATTCCCGATCGGTACCCCCAGTCTGAAATTTGCGCGACTTAAAATAACCGAGAAAAAAGCCCAGTTCGTTAGGTCTACGCCGCCTCGTATTGTTAAGCTTCACTGTCTCCTGGTTAGAATGTTGCATATGTATGTTTTAAGTACCTGATATATTTTCATCAAAAGTCAAGCTTTTCAGGCCCAAAATTTCCTACCAAAGTTTTAAAAAAGTCATTCAGGCAATACAATTCACTGCACAGGCCCTAAAATCCCCTAAAACGGCATTTAAAGTTTGGCTTTGTCGAGAGATGGTGGGCCGGGGTCCGAGTTTACAATCGATCAAAACATTGGTTCATTCTAGAGGGTCCTAAATTATGAATCACCGTGTATATATTTTTGGGGAAAGAAACGCAAGAGGTAGGTAACTGGCACCGAATACCCGAAGACATAGCCTCTCTCGGTCAATCCGCACACGCGGTCAGTAAAAGCTGCCTTTTCAAGATAAAAGAGACAATGATTCCGATAATTTTATACGACTGTGTGGCTAAATATTTATTTTAATAGGAGTGTATTAATGCATTATTCTATCCTCGCAGCTTATACAAGTTGCAAGGTCACGAGGAGACATCGGAAATGCACTTAAGTCGTCTCAGTGCGCCTCCAGTTATAGAGTTGAGCGACTTCGAAATGCCTGAGTTCCGACAGCGGTGCCCTCTGCACAGCCATTCTCGTTCTTATACGACATTCCACACAATAGGGTTGCCGCGCGGTGCTTAAATCGAGGCATTTCCTCGGCATTTCAGCGGAAAATTCTCTCTTCAAATCGATCCTTGCAGCCTCGTTTGGAGAGCTTGGAATAAATTGAGCGGTAGAAAAACTTAAAAAGGGTACTAAGAGCAGCAACGTCCTAATCGATTACAGAAGTTTTAGGTTATTAAAATGTTTCTACAGATATTGGTACTATTGAGCTATGAAGCAGAATAAAGACGGAAAAATCTTCTATATGAAGGCAACTTGGTCTGCTGCTGGTTTTGCTGATCGAAGCTGGGGAACTAGTTGTTCATTAGGTGGGTTGGTATACGTTCCTGCTGAGACGAACGTGTGCTGATTTCGATAAAATGAAGGGAAAACTCAAGGTGTTAATAAAATCATTATGTCTTCCTGCTTGACACTGTGATGATTATTTGAATTTATAATAGAAATAGACAAAGCCTATTTTCAACTGCTGTACTACTGGCAATTACTGATGTTAGGATAACGTGAAACATTACACATGAGAGATTAAATTTAACTCATTCAAACAAGGATGGAGGGCCGATCAGAAGTTCCAAAATTAGCGAAGTGTTTTCATCTCTGTGACTACGTATACCCATTTATAAGTAACAAAAGCCTTTACAGCATTTTTACTGCTGGTATAGGCAATAAGTACACCAGCATGATACACATGCTTTAAATACTATGATTACCTTCATCGAAAAAAAGAGTCAAAATCTGTAAGTATACGGTAGGTAGAGAGGCATGCATTTTTCCAAAGGTCAGCCTTTCATCAAAGCTCTTAACACGCACATCAAAAGGAGTATACAAATATTCCACCCTGAAAGACATTCATCTTCCCTTACTAATGGTCAACGACAACTTTGATAGAACCGTTTACAGCGAAACTTGGTCTGACTGGATCCTGTTTGACAAATAGTTTATTCAACCATAACCAAAGTGGCCATTAAAGGGCAAGGACCAATCAGGATGGCCACAAAAATTTAAGATCGAAAGTTCTTGACTACTTCATTTCTTCATTCTTAAGTATACCTACTTTAAGACAATTCTCTGACTTTAAAGGCAACGCGGAATATTGAACGATACCATATTTTAAGATTTTCAGAGACAAGCAGAAACCATGCGACGAGACACGTACATTTCCGCGTCCGTAAACGTAATTTATCCAACTGGGCCACGCTGCCCTTTGTACCTGACTTTTCCTAGTTTTTAAGGTTATTCCTGACAGCGCGGAGAAAAAATGTTACAAAACGCCAAAATTTTACACTTCAGGTGACCGAGTAGTTTTCAGAGATAAAACTCGAAATTTAAATAAACTAATCGATACTCGATTCCAATGACCGAAAATTTCGATTACATGGACTGAAAAACTTCGGAGTTAAATATGAACCGAATTTCAGTTACTGTAACTGGACAAGATTCGTTTGGAGACCCGCACAAGATAAATGATCAATAAATTTTATTAAACTCACTTGCACGTAAAAAAGTGCAAGTTTTTACGTGCAGGTGAGTTTACAAATTTATTGATACTGTAACTGGATTTTGATCCAGAAAAGAATCGTTTCACAAACCTACTTCGGGAAGTCATCATTACATGGCCTCTTTTAGACTTGGTCTCTTGAAGCACCTGTCAACCGAATTACATTGTAGTACGGCCCAGTTGGGCGAGAGGACATCACGATCCGTACTCTTTTTGTGTGCACCTGATTGCTATGACGTGCGAGGCGGGGGCTTATTCTTCTCGGCTTACAAAACGATCCCGACATCGAATCCTCCGGCTGTATTGGCTTACTTCGGGCGGCTCTGAACAAGATTATAAGCAACGATACTGCATGTCTGAAAGTCAGCTGCTAGCTGTTTGATCAATGTTTCAGGAAGTGATAAGCGCTCACCCCACGAGAGATAAGAGACCTCCGTTAGCGCCGAACACAATAGCCCACTGTCCTAGTCATTTGGTTGAGACAATATTCATAGAGGCCCCGAACGACGACCGAGGTGTTTCCAAAATAAAACTTGGGATAATCATATCCCCCTTGGGATATCATTCTACCAGACACAGATGGTTACACTTCATTTCCGTTTGAGCCGAAAATGGCATAGAAATATACATGGCACCAGAGAGGTAACAGCAAAACTAATGTGAGAGTTTAAGTTTCGGTCAGAGAGGACTTTTCCTCACAATATGGCCCTCGGTCGGAGCTGAGGAAGTTTTCAGGGAAATTGTGTTTTTTTCGGAAATTTGGTGAAAATTGTGACAAAAACTCATAAAAATTGGTATTCCTCTTAAGTTCATGCGCTGAGTCAATCCTGGATCCCAAGAATATCAAAATCTCAAGTTCAAAAGGAATTTTAAAGGACTTGATAGGAGGATCTTTCGTTTTTTTTTACTATTTTACTTCATAATTAAAGGTGAATCATTTGGTTTTTACGTCATTGCTTTGAATTTCTTTATCAATTAATATGTCTGAGGAAAATATTTAACAATATTTTGCGAGATTATTTTACGCCTGATACAATGGATGCAGTAGCCAACTTGTTGTGTGTTTCATGTGAACTCTAGGAAAAGCTCAAATAAAATTTCTTTGTGTAAACTAAAATCAATTTCTATGTCCGATTTGTTGTGCCAGAGAAAAGAAAGCCAAAACTTCATTACCCTGAGAATATGAAGCCGAAGCGTGATTACAAATAATATGTTCCGGGATCATTTCGTATTCACCTACTTGCCGTTGATATTCTGTTCAAATATTATGCTCTGAATCACAAGAAGAGACTTCAAGACTTCAAAACGTAAATACTGATGACCTTAAAATGATTCATCAATAGGATCTTCGTACAATATAAAGTGCGAAATTCAAATTGCTCCGGCCTACCCCCTCCCCTGAAAAATCGCGAGATAAGCACATTAGCAATGTTCATTGAGTGGCTAAACCCTCTCATCGATAAAAATGAGTTGCCAAATATCGCACTTTGAGACATTGTCGATGCAGCACTATAACAAGTTGTGTGGAGTGATACTTTCACTGAATGAATATAAGTAATGATAATTAATTGGTATCGGCCCCATTCAAGCGATGTTTTTACATGCATTTGTACATTCACCCATGAAAATATTTACTTTACTTTCGAGAGCCCGATGATGCAACTGATAGGCTCTTGGAATCTCACTCACGGCGCTTTAAAATTTTTGCTCACATTTTATCAGCCATTGGTGCCGATTCAAACTCATCAAGAACTCTGCAGGAACTGTGTGATTGGACTTGAGCTCAAAACTTACTTCCCTCATACTGAGACCTGCAGGCCCTGCATAGCTAGAAAATTTTTCTGGGATTCTGCCTGGCTTTCTTTCTCCGGAGGGATTTTGGATCCCCTCAGCTTCAAAAGGAAGTCCCAGGGGCATTTCCGATATTTGTTGGAGAAATGGACTTTTTCATTTGAATTTTGAGACATTTTAAACCCAATTTGGTCCTCTGCAGGCTTTAAAATCACATAAATCCCTGAAAAGGGTTTTCTCTTTAAAGGAAGGGTTATTTTTTATCATCTGGATTTTTTTTTTGGGGGGGGGGGGGGGAGTAGATGATACTATTACTAATATATGGGGGAGGCAAGTCTCCATGGGCCCTGTCACGCCCACATTGGCCTCATCGTTCACTGAAAAAAGGGTTACGGGCTATGTAGACATACCGTCCATTCCGGGCTCAGAGACCGAATGTTCCGGGTGCTGGAGCCGTAGCTCATTAATCCGGGTGCTACGCCCGGAACTTTCAATACGATAATCGTCAATAGTTGGCAGCGGCCTTCCTGTCCCTCCCATCGAAAGTCACCGCCATCTTTCTGGATGCTGATGCTGAGGGTCTCCACGCGGTCTGTCGCGAATTTGCGACAATGTCGCAACAGCGAATCGCTAAAATTACGTCACTTAAATCATGAGTATTAGAGGTGTGAAATTAATTGAAGGCACATCGGATGGGTTATCGTGGGCTTTTCTCTGAAAACTGATTAGCGCGCGGTGAATGATTCTCTCAAGAATCCGGGAGAGTACCTAGACCTATCTGCCTGTATTACGAAAATAGCTGGTATCAGTACTTAGAGTATGGGAATCCAAGCGCAATTGAACCGGTGACTGACTGTGCACTTGACTTGATTGTAGTTATCCACCTATCGTGATTTTTTACGGCGGTAATTTGTTCGTTGTTAAGAGAAGACGACCGTCGCATAACAGTATTATTGTTGTTCTCCCAAGTTTTCAAAGTCAAGTGGCTAACAATCACCCAATCTGTTTTGATGAAAACGCTTCATTTAGGAGAGACTTTTTTCTAAACTTCATTTTTCACTGAGTCAGTCAAAATAAACGAGATAAATACACCCGAATTCTAGGAAGATAGTCCTGCATCTCTGGTTACTTAAAAGCACCCAAGGATTCAACATTTATTAGCTTTTTGACAGTGATTCAAAGTTTGAGGACGTAGAATGGGAAGAGCGAGAAAGACGAAAGGTTTCCCGGGGTTTGGTGGTGTCGCGGGGACGAAGGTTTGAAAAATCAGGAGTGCATAGACCAACGGCAGGCTACATTGCACATAATTTGCGGTTTAACAGTGCAGTTTCCCAATATGACTTTGGTTCAATCTTTTCTTTCCCAAGTTCTAGTATCCAAACTTCAACGGGGAGGAAGAGACACATTAAAGTCAACTTTGCCGCTTTTACTCTCTGTAGAGTATAATCTCTTCTATTCATGCTTTTTATAAAGCCTTCCTTGGCCTTTGGAACGAGAGTTAAAAATGATCCGACTTGAAAATCCGCCGTTTTCTTCACAAAAGAACGCAATTACATTTCAATGTTGCCAAATTGCTTCGCGCAAATTGCTCTCTTGCCAGGAGAATCTTGGGATTTTCTATCTGAAAATTTAACTGAGTTCTCTCCTGATTTCGTGCAAAAATTACGGAAAAAATGTTCAACGGAAATAGCGAAGACTGTTCCATCTAACAAATTGAATTGTTTGATTTAATTTTGCAACTTCGGAATGGAGTTACGTTCCTTCGTCTGGGAAACGCACTGAAAAAAAAATCTCGGTATATTTACAAAGAAAAGGGTACAATTACCAAGAATTCAGGGTTCTATTTGATCCCAGTTTTTTCCTGGTAAAATTACCATTCATGGAATTGGTAATTTTACCGAGAAATCTCGGTAAAATTATTGAGCTTTCTCGGTAATTTTACTGGACCCTGGTAAAAACACCAATATTTTTTATCGACTGTGGTAGAATTACCGAGATAAAATGGCAAAGTTACCGGGAATTGATTATCAATAAAAGTGGTATTCTCACCTGAAAAAAACTGTAAAAATACCGGTTTTTAGGTAACTTTACCAGTCTGTCTTGGTAAAATTACCAGTAATTGGTAAAAAAAGTGAGATGGTAAAGGTACCAACGGACCTTGGTAAAAACGCCGAGAATTTTTTTTCAGTGCGACGAGTAGCGCGGTGCAGCTGTTGTAATCCATACATTTATGCGCTGTCTAAATTATTAGTACTTATACGAACAATTTTCAGATTCATAGAAAATGCAGGATACAAAATGGAGTTGTGTTTCGGCGACGGATGGAAACTTCCATCGAAACTCCATCTCTCGACCCTTGACACGATACCGCTTTCTTAATGAGCTGAGTGTTAAGCAAGGTTTTGAGCAACTCGTTTGTCAAACAAGCTAATGTCGCAACACGTGTTGAATCCCAACGGCTAACAAGAGAGTAAAATGAGTGTTGCCCACGAGCTACCTACCAATGGACCACTAGACAAGGTACGAATTTAAGCATTCTGATACATGTTTCTTGACAAGAATTTCACGTAGAACACGATTCGCGCCACGAAAATTACAGAAATCAACTCCTAACAAAGATATTAACGTTTTTATTTCACATTGGTTACGAGGAATTTGAACTGCCAGCTCATAAGAAACTCAAAGCTCTACGTGAGTCAAATCGTGCTCTGCAACGGTTTCAGCAAGATTCTCAATCGAGCAATGTTCATTTTCCACCATGTGTTGTTCAAACTAAAAACAAGTCACGTATAGAGCATTGAGTTTTCATGAGCGGGAGGTTTGAATTCACGCATCAAGAATCATTAAATATCTTCGTAAGGAGTTGATTTCGGTAATTTTCGTTGTGCGCATCGTGTTCTACGTAAAATTTCGGTTGTGAAACGTGTATCAGAATTCTGAAATTCGTGCCTTGTCTACTGGTCCATTATTTTAATTTTGATACTAATAGCCAAAGTTTCCACCATTTTTGGAGTAAAAATAGAGGGATACAGCTTCTTTGATTTAGTCCCCAGGAAAATTCTTATAAAAGGGAGATCAATGATAGTCAGGAATAAAAATACGCGAGGCTCCTATCAATTTCTGACTGAGAAACTATGGAACAACTGAACGAGAGTTATGAATCAAACTAGCTTCGATTACTCTCGTTTGTCCATACATATATCATTTTTTACAGGATTTTTGACTGACTAATCTGACGTAGATCCTGCAGGGTTCAAGTCCGAACGTAGATAGAACGAGGGGGAGCCGGGATGCCTGCCCCCCTTAAAATTCTACTCCGTTCCTTCAGAGACTGGACATTGGACAAAGGGTAGGTACTTTGCGGGATAACTGTATGACATTTTTGATGCCTGCAAACGTATCTTTCTACATGAAAAGTAGGTACAAGATTGCTTCTGAGCACCGAGCTGATTCAAAATTCGTCGGGAGAAAGGCACCAAGAAGAGGATTGGAGCCCCTTCTAGTACCTAGAGGGGGCGAGGGTTCAGAAGCAGCTAGACCTTCGAAAGCCATGCGAAATTCCTGAAAAAGTATCGGATGGGCCCCGCAACTTCGGGAGAAGGATCCTTTCATGGAGCCCTCCTGGCTAAAGTTAGGGGAGCTATTGGACTGCATTTTGCAATTCGGAACTAAAAATTCTGGCTCATTTGAGAAACGACATAATGTACCATTAGTTTCCCTATGTGCACATGTTTTTCACGGACAAGCCAGAAACAGTTATTCCTAATAGTAAAATAAGCCCAGATGTCTTTCCAATCCTCGGTTCCTCGGAACCAGCCGGCCAGTCCACCCCATCCTAAGACATCTTAATCCTCGAGTTGGAGGAATGCGCCAGAACCCTTGGGTAGGGCACGGTATTTGTCTGGGCTACGTGCGTTGATCCCTCTAGATGTGGTATAACCCCCTGTGTCCCCCATATTAAAGTCCTGTTATCAGCCGCGTCCAAAATTAGATATTTGTCAATTCGTGATTAATTTCAAGACAATCGGTTTCGGAGCTAACATTTTCGATGAGTATGGTGAAGGGCCCAAATCTTGATGGTGCACGGTCGACCAAAAGTTGCGAAACCTAACCTCTGAATTCGACTTCAACTCGTGAAATCTGTACTCTAAATTCAAGATGTACATACGTAAGTTGAGCTTTTTCGACAGCATTCTCGAGCCACCCTAAGTCCCTCGACGGGTCAAACCAATAATCAGAGATCAACTAGCGAAGTCGACATACTCTTCCCGCAACTTTCAGCCGCGTCCACGTTAACACACCAATAAGCTTCGGGCTAAGAGCAATAACAGAGCTGAACTAACCTACCTGAAGCAAAACAAGAGACGAGACGAGTTGAGTAATCCAAACTGTCGCAAGATCGCGAAGTTCACACGAAACCCCACAGACGGTAAACACCGTAACGTAAACAACCACAGTCGCGAATCCACGAAACGAAAACGGAACAATCGGGACAGGGGCCGCGGAATGCGGATCGCACACTGATAAGTGATAAGAGCTCGGAGTCTTGGCGGAACAATGCAGCCGAAACGTGGGGCAAATGAGAACAATGCACTAATGACAGGAGCGGACCGTGGCACGCACTTAGGCCGGGACAACACTCGATGGCGCACTGAGGAGCCGAGCGGCCGCGGACCTGCGAGACGCCAGCCGAGCGACGGAAGGGGCGCCAGGCGGGGGGAGATCAAGAATTCCAAGAGCCGCGGGCCGCCCGCCGAACCGCACGCGTTATCTCCCGCTCAATTCAACCTCGCCGCCAGGGCCCGGGCCGTCCATCGCATCGGCCGCTCCGAGAGTCGAAGATCGGTCATCAGTCTTCAACTCCCGCCGAAGAAATCGGATTTTAAATGGACCGCGCACTGGGAAAAAAAAACACATTGGATCTAGAGTCCGACTCTTAAAAACATCGACAAGAAAAATACTCTTGATTCAATCAGATCTAAGCTTAAATCAAGAATCAAGCCTCTTAATTTGAGCGGATTTCCTTTTGATTTAAGCTTGAATCTGATTGAATCAAGAGTATTTTTTCTTGTCGATGTTTTTAAGAGCCTGGATTCTAGATACAATGTGTTTTTTTCCAGTGCTCCTGCTTACGACCGATTCAATTGCAAATAAAACTATCTAAAATTTTTTTGAAGAAAAGATTTCGGAAAATTCGTATTTTGTTGAGAGAGATGTGACAGCGTCTACAGGTTCATATTATGGCGTTTTCCCACAGGACGGCAGTACTGCACCCGAGTTTTCGGCACTCACCCGGATTGGATCATCAGATTTAAAAATCTGATTGAATCAAGAGTCCTTTCTCTTGTCAATGTTTTCAAGAGTCTGGACTCTAGATCCAATGTGTTTTTTTTCCAGTTCGTTTAACAGAAAGGAACCGAGCCACATCAGGTATCGCCAAATTTAATGGGGCAATTTAATTTAATATAATTTCAATTTTTTACGAGAGAACGTTTTGCGGGTTCCTTTGAAATTTTTAAGGAATTTGCCTCGTACTATGGACAGGCCCGCCACGTCCCATCTCGGGCCCTGGAACCAGTTTTAAGGTCCGGGCCCCAAGCATAGAGGGGGGGGGGGGTCCGAGGGGCATCCCCCGAGAAATTTTAGAATTTATACGACTAATCGGACGCATTTTAAAGCTTCCATAAAGAATTTGTCCATCAATTTCTGCGGAATAATTATGTTTTTTTTTCCACTTTCAGCACAAAATACTTGCGAATTGTTGCATTCAAAACATCTGATTTTTTTTTTTTTTGGGGGGGGGGGACGGCGGCATATGATACTATTTTCAGTTCTAAGAGGGCCAGGCCCCCCTGGACTCCCCCTTCGTTTGTCTATGGCAAGGGAGTTGAGCCATGAGCCATTGAAGTCGAGGATGCCTGGACTGGAGACTCTTAGCATCTGACGACGGAAGAAAATGAAACGCAGTTACTAAAAATATCCCTCTGTACTGAAAATCTAGATAATAGATGGAAATTTTCCAAGAAGTATATTTCTTTGAAAATTTAAGAAGAATTCTACAGTGCCCCAGCGTGTTTCTGAAAATCTATTCACCTTTTGCCAAATTTTTAGGGTAAATTTTTCACTTTTTCATTACGAAACAAGGGTTGCATGTGAATTCGTAGTGGTTTTTCACGGGTAACACGGGCCTCCTTCGGGGCCCGGGCCTTTTACATTTTTGCAGTGGTGAATGCATGGCTGAAGTGCGCTCCAACTAGAATTTTATTTACAAATGGGTGGTTTTTCTACGAGGATTAAAAATTAACAAGTGGCACGGAATATAACAAAAGAATATGAACTACAACGAAATTTGTAAGCTGGCGCGGCCCTCTATAATTCGAAATTGCGACGAAAATTCTCTCTGTAATTCGAAGTGTGGGAAGTAAATATGGTCCTCCCTCTATAATTCGAAATAAGACGGTACATTCCCTCTACAATTCGAAGTCAACTGTTGATGTACCTGGTGTCTAAAAGAGCTGATAGGATTGTCAAAATGTAAACATGTAATCAATAGTTTAAAAATTGAATAAAATTAAATTAATATTAAAATTGATAATATTATATTATTGATATTATATTTCAAATTGAAATAATACTTAATAATAACTTAGTGTAATTTTTACCTCCGTAAAGAAATAAACTGATATTTTTGGTTCCTTTTGACGTAAATCCGTCCACTTGCCTCTCTACATTCGAACCTCTCTAATTCGAAATTTCTCCACATGAATCTCTTTAATTCCAACTCTCTTTATTTCGAAACCTCGCTAATTCGAAGAAAAAGCCGATTCCCTTCAATTTCGAATTATCGAGAGTCCACTGTAGATAGGCAAAAAGCTAAGATTTTCCTTCGATTTCCCGTGATACCACACACCTACTCCGGAGTTCGAATAGTTGCGCGCTTGATTTCTGCGTGTGAAAAAGAGAGATATTACGCGAGGTTCATCTCAGTATCGCGGAAAATACGCGATATTCCCAGCGGATTCATTAAATCCTAAAAAATACCCCGCATTTCATCTCAGTATTGCGGCACAAACGCAATATTCGAGCAGTCTTAAAACCGTAAGAAGTTACGCGTAGTTAACCTCAATATCGCGGCAAATACGCAGGTTTTTCAAAAATTCAGTAAAAATATAGATTTTACATGCATCAAAGTTTTAGATGAAAAAATTGTATGAGCGTGTGGATAGAAATTGTGTCAAGCCAGAAAATTAAAACGACGTACCTTAGGAGAGGCTCGTAGCTATCAATCCTGAAACAGAAGATGAAACGATCATTATTATGACATGTTCCATGGAAATGGAGAAATATATTTATGACATATCGACGGTGAAATTACCAAACCACGTATCTCGGTTTGCGACGTCGCAGACTTCCTGTCATACTTTATTTTTTAAATGAAAAACTACTTAACGTCCAGTCTTGAAAATTTCTGTGATTTTTCCTCTTGGTGCGGAAAAAATTCTGTGAAAATTTCAAGGAATGATATTGATTTGGTCTGCTTCAAAAATATAAAATGTGAGCGTAGATTTTTAAACACCGCAAACGAGATACGTGGTTTGGTAGTTTCACCGTCGATATGTAACCTAATTCACCTCATATCACGACACAAACGCAAAATATCCGGCGGGTGCTTAGGAACGTGAAGGACCACAGTGCAATTGCCACGTTAATATCCCGGAAAATTCGGGAGTTTTATACAATTACAATTGAAATTGCCTTCATGCACGCTGGCCTTTTCGATTTCCGTTAACATTTTTGCATTTTGCGCATTCGCGCTTAACTGCGCTTCAGCTAGAATTGTATTTAGCTAATGGGTGGTTTTTATAGGAAGATTATAATTAAACAAGTGGTTAGAAACGGAAACAAAATAATTTGAACTATGCAAAACGATAATCCGGGTATCGGAACTTGGCTGTTTTGAAAATGCCTTCAAATGCGACGTGATACCTCACGCAATCCGGAGAGTTCAAATAGTTGTATCATTGCGCCGTAAGAATGTGACGAAAGATTTAAATGGAGATAGTCTCCATGCACACTGATCTTGTCGATTTCCTCTGAAATTTTTGCAGTTGTGAATGCATAGCTGAAGTGCGCTCCAGCTAGAATTGTACTTGCAAATGGGTGGTTTTTCTACGAGGATTAAAAATAAACAAGCGGCACGGAATATAACAAAAGAATATGAACTAGAGTACCTGTATAGGGAGAGTAGCGACAGATCGGTTCATGGAGGGCTTAGGGCCCAAAAGTGCAGCCACCCTTCTGAGCAACTTCTAACACACAAAATTTCACTGCCAGCCTACAGATTTCAATTCTAACCAAGATGGCTAAGAATGTACATAAATGAGCGTTCTTTCGCAAAAATAAGTAAATTTATGCAAAAAGTAAACCAAATACATGCTTTCTAAACGACGGTTCGTAACAATTGTATTTGTGAATCGCTCTGGACATTCGAAATTCATAGGTTGGCTGCCCTTTTGGGCCCTAACTTTATTCGCGGAGGCATCGGTGAAGGCCTGATGGACTTTCGGAGTTTCAGATCTGTCGCTACTCTCCCTATACAGGTACTCTAATATGAACTATGCAAAACGATAATCCGGGTATCGGAACTTGGCTGTTTTGAAAACGCCTTCAAATGCGGCGTGATACCTCACGCATTCCGGAGAGTTCAAATAGTTGTATCATTGCGCCGTATGAATGTGACGGAAGATTTAAACGGAAATAGCCTTCATGCAGGCTCGCCACATCCGCTTGATGAAACCGCCTCGGGGGCCCTCTTTCGAAACCCTGCAGCAGATTTTCGGGAGAAGATCGCTTCTTTGCCTTTCTAGCTAGACCGCCCCTGATTCTCTTGGATGTTGCATGAATGATCCTCTGTTTTTGGACTTCTGAAAGGCAAGGGTTTCTCGGCTCCCCGTTACGCAGGTGCATATCGACGGTGTAAGTCGGCAATCATAAAACTCGGTTTGCGACGTCGCAGACTTTCTGTCATTCTTTGTTTTTTGAACGGAAAACTACTCAACGGCAATTCTGTAAAACGGCCGTGATTTTCCTTCTCTGTGCGAGGAAAATTCTCCATAAATTTCAAAAAATGATGTCAATTTGTTCTCTTTTAAAAAAATAATATAGAGGCGGAGATTTTCAGACACCGCCAACGAGTTATGTGATTGCCGACTTACACCGTCGATATACTTTTAGTGAACAATGGCGAGGCGCGAATGATCGATTATCGAAAATTCTCCATTTGACGCTATGGTGAAGAATCGATCATTACGGTGTTCATTGCGAACACCCCGTCCATCGATTTTTTCCCCATTGGTTTAAATGGCAGATCAAATCAATATATTGCAAAGCACGCCACGGCCACGCCACCCCACTGTTAGTGAAATGGTCAGGATCAGATACCTAAGAAACGAGGAAATGTGCCATCTATAATCGATCGACTCAACAACCCAATTTAGATCCCTATACAAGGTGTTCAAAAAGTCAAAAAGTATGACCTTCTTACCATTTGGCTATTGCATCGTGATGCTCACGCACATGGTTTCTGTTTTCTTTCTATGTCCTGTTTCCTCTCTCTCGTTCCTCTGTCTCCCTTTACTTCTCCTCATTCTTACCTTCTTACTTATTTTTCATGTATCATGTTGCCACATTGGACAACCAAGAACTTCCCTATTTTGAAGTGAGCCCATTCACTCTAAATACGGCTATCTCACAATTTTGGAGTCTTTTTTAACGCACATCGTATAAAAACTAATCTCTATGGGCTTATTGAAGCAAGAGCTTAAGCATTCATTCTCACGAATGATTGGTATAATGCATTGGGAGCAAAATACGGTGGTGAAAGGAAAATGAGTTTTGAATTTTCACTCAGTTTCTTCAAGGAGACTTCCAGAGTGGTTATATTCTGACCCAAAGAGCAATACAAACTTCCTACAATAGCGCACAGCTTTTACGAGTATGCTATACTCTGGCGGGATGGAAAGTGAAGGATATTGCAGAAGGAAGTCAATACATTAGCTTGTGAATGATTTCCACCAAGGATCGATATCAGCTTCAAGTGTCCAGGATATCAGTGGCGTGGCGTGAATTGCGATACATCGATTGTAATGCCATTTAAACCTATGAAAAAAGATCGATTATCAGGGTGTTCGCAGCGAGCACCTTAGTAATCGATTCTTTGCCATAGCTTCAAATGGCGAGATATCGATCATCGATTGTAAAAGAACGTAACTACATTTCAGCGCTGCAAAATTCCCGCTTGTAAATTATTGTGCCTCTTTTAAGAAACCCTTGGGCTTTTCTAACGGAATATTTCATCGATTTTTCTTCAGTTAATGCGCTAAATATTGCAACCTTTTGGACCCAAAACGCGCAGTCGTATACTTGTTAAAAATTGTACAAAACTCTGAGCTCTTTTTTCCGCGGATGGCGCCTGCACTGCAATTCTACTCAGAAAAGTGCCTAAACCCTAAACCATAATTAACTTCATCCACACCGAAAGATCTTTTAAAGTACACAACGGCAAACAGGAAAGAAAATAATTAGTTCGTATGAACACTCGGTTCCCCTTCAAAATTTCATGATACAATTTTCCATGCAACAAAAAAGACTGCTTGTGTCCCGGCGCAAAGCAGCATTGCTTTTGGGAAATTCTCCATTTGAAACTTGAGTATATTTTTGATTTGCATGTTTTTCCGTAAAATTTGATTTTTTTTTTTTTTTTTTTTTTTTTTTTTTTTTTTCCGAATGGGAAGGGGGAGGGATGGAAAGAAGAGCCTCATCGACTCTGAGGCGGTTGAAAACAGGAAAAGCAAATCTAAAGTCCTTTCGTTTTTTTGCATGCTTCATTTACGCTTGTCTTGCGTTCTGTCATCTATGACATATTTTCGAAAGGCCCATAACAGGAGCACCGTTGCTTCGATGAACTCACTATCAGTCACGCTTTTGGGAATCAGGGGAACGGACTATCATTGTCCGAAAAATCTATTGGTAATAAAATGGCAAGTGGTGGCACAATTTAACCAAATTCAAAGTAAATGCATTCTTTATCAGTTTCGGACAAAATGAAGGACATTCTCCGTATTAATCAGTAATCTTAAAAGAAACTAAGTCCAAAATAACCTTGGTGTCAAAATGTATCGATTTGAAATTTTAAACATACTTAAGTGGAGTTTATTCCTCCATCCTGAGGGAAAATGAGTCACTTAACGAACAAAAATCTGTAACTTGGATCCATATTTTTGCGGTACGTAACTTTCTGAGTATCTTTCTTGCTTTATGAAGAAGTTCTGTGAATTTCGACCTGCATTCATTGTGCAGATATATGCCTCTCGTTTGCCCTAAAAATAGCGGCCAGACAGGGTATATTCGGAGAACGTTTAAACTAAATGGGTATTGAAAATTTGACCTCTTTTTTTCTGAAAAAAAAAGTAAACAAAATATTGTGCTAAAATGAATAAATACATGATAAATCCCTCCTTATGGCCAAAAAACGGGCAGATGGTAGCAAAAATTTTTGGGAAGGAGGAATAGCACGCAAATTTAGACTGTGTTGCCATTTTGTATTATGATCGTCATTTTGAGATCCAAAAAGAATGCCGGAATTCTTGATTTTCCCGTGGTATTTTCCCGAGTAGACAGAGGGAGATACCTTCAGAGTGTAAAACAATAAATATAGATTTTCCTCACAGCTACCAGTTTTTTTTCCGCACTAAGACCCATTTCCCTCTAGTGCTCGGCACTAACATTTAATCGAAAGTCCCATTTTCATAACTGTATCAATGTAAAATTTTTTCTTCCCTTTTTTTTTGACATTCGGAGAAATGCATGGAAAATTTTGACGCACTCATTTTTTCCACTCATTCATGCATGTTTCCAGCATGTTTGCCATCAATATCAACCATTTTTTACACACTTGTCATGAATTACATGGAAGCTGTGATTTTTAATTCCGTACTCTCCGCGTATGGAATTATGATTTTTTGACGCACGAATCTCGTAGCAAGGCCTACCAAAGAATTCTCCTTCAATTTACAATCTTTTTTCAGTATTCCGTTAAATTCTGCGAAACACTGAGTCTGACGCAACATGTAAAGTATGACGTCAGCGGCCTTCAAACGAAATTTTTTCCTGTCGAGGAAGGGGACAAGGACCTCAATTACTATTTACAGAAGACTAGCTTCACTTAGCACTGATATTCACAACTTTTCTGAAGGAGCATCTGTATTGTGTTCTTTCACACCCCCGGTAACTTCAGGGCACTTCAGCCATTAGGTCGCCAATGGAAGGATACTAAGGAGTTACTCGATGCTATTGAGCTAATAACATTTACTGATAGTTTACAAGGATCACAAGAAAGTACATTTATTGAATTTATAAAATATTACAAACGACAGTCGTAAAATACATCTAGAGCCACCTTTTACAGCATTATGATTACAATAAATTTAATTCTTACATTACTTCTCGTTTAGCCCTCGTATTCAATAAAAAAAAAAATAAATAAAAAAAAACTTATTTTAACGAAAAAAGAAAACAAAGGTTGCCCAGAAAGTTATTTTGAAGATTTTATCCTCCTGAACTATTTTGAATGGTAAAACTCGGTAAGAAGCACTTTAAGGCTACCGACTATTGGAACAATATTGTTCCCGCTTTTTTTCCCTGGGCACGAGAATGCGGCGAGGTGGATGACGACAGTTGTGGGTTTTTCAAAGAAGCTTTTACGCAAAAAGGGGCAAAATGCGACCAACCTACTCAATCTGTCAATCTTAAATTTTCTTTGAAAAAAAGAAAAAGGAAAAAATGCCGAGCTAACTCATAAAGTATCTGCATGGCGTGATAGAACGGACGAACTCTCGCGTCAGAACTGAATGATAAATCGTAGTATCAAACACGGTTTCTAAGAAAAAATTTGTAAGTAATATGTACAATAAAAAAAAGCTAATTGTATCTCTACCTTCCGGAGGATGGCAATTAAATTCATCGAGGGAATGGAAAATTCCAACTTCTCTGTTGTTATTCAATGTAGAAAACACTTATTTGCAAACAACATGGAGCTCATAAAAGTTTCATCTGGATTTATTAAAACATCTATTGAATATTCCCCACGCTGAAATTCTCATTGGGAAAACTCGGTATTTGAAATTTTGACGAACACGAATTTATCCCTCTTCAGTGTCCCAATGAATGAGCAGCAAGCGGTGTGGTTCATTTTCGTGCCTAGAAATTCCATTAAAATTCATTACGACCCGAAAAAATCGGACCTTGAAACTTGACTGCAGCAGGTCAGCATCCTAAATAACTCTTTCTCGATACTGCGTTTTTTTAACCACTTTTAAACTATTATAACTCCGGTTTGGTTTGACACGTTTGTCCCAAAATGTTTGTAAAACCCCCTCTTCACTTGGGGGAAAAATAATTTATTGTTAAATTTTCATATACTAGGCCCCTTTTTCCCATGGGCGGCTACACCCATACTCGATATGGTCACACGATACTTCTAATTTATATGTACATATATTCTAAGCTCATCAAAAGGCGGGCTTCTGACAAGGATGAATATCTGGCTATACGTGTATTAAAAATCATCATCATCCTCCTCGGGGATGAAGGTTGGTTTTGACGGTGTTCCACCCTCGGAGCTGGATAGTGGGATATTTAAACTTTTGCTCCTGTCGTAACGTATTGATCTCAACGTCAAGGGTGGGTCCATGGTCTTGAGCCAGTAGTCCAAATGCTCAATACGGGTTGGATCACAACAGATAAACGCCACCAAAAAATGGTTACGGACCCTGACAGTGCATGTCCACTCCCATACTCTGGTACTTCTCCTCTTGATGTACCGACATTCGGCGTCCAGAGGAATGCCTGAGCATGCACCTGTTAACAGTTATAACCGATAACTGAATTTATTCTTTGCGTAGTGATTTGTGTTTATCAACATTCTTGGGAAATAAGCGTTTCTCTAGGATCAAGAGTGAACCTCTGAAGAGGTCTGCTCGTTGCAGGAACAAAAACAACCCCCATTCCTATCTTAGCAATGGTGGAAGCTTTTACGAGAGTCGTCCAAAAAGTAATTTACTTATTCAATATCCTCTAAACGAAGATGATAGAGAAAATCTGTAAAAACACCTCGAGAAGCCACTACTTTTAGCTTTCTAATGCGCTATAGATTTTTAAATTTGGTTCAATAGCACGCTAGAAAAGATGGTTTTTCTAAACCCTCTCCTCTGCGCACGGGTCCAAAAGTTCAAGGAGCGTCATCCGCAAGTGAGCTGTCATATTACCTAATCTGCCGTGCTAAGGAAGAACGCTGTATGAACAATCAGGCGTTGCCAAATTTCCTTTGACAAAACACGAATCTCCTGGTAAACTTATGAATATTTTCCTTCTAATTATTCAGATAATTTTGTTCGCAATTTCACTTGGAGTTCCTAAAAATTTCAAGGAAAAATATTCATAATTTTGCTCAAAAATAAACATTTTATCGAAGGTTTGGCAACTCGAGGATGTTCATACGGCGTTTTACCTTAATACGGCAGTATTGTTGAAGGTGGTGAAAATCCTGTTTAATATAAATGAGGTCATTTCTCAACTAGGAAATTGCAAGAGATCGTGTTTATTTCAATCATTGGTGAGTTTGGACTGCAGTACCTGCACGGAGAAAAAACTTCGTGCGTGGGACCCGAAGTTTGGGTTATATGGATCTCTGAAGTTTTCGGATTGAGCATCTGAACACTTTAGGTCCAGAGGTTTGGATCACACATCTGAAACTTCAGTTCTTACATCTGAAGTACTTCAGATGTGAGAACCGAAGTTTTTCGGATGTGAAAACCGAAGTACATCAGATGTAAGAACTGAAGTTTCAGATGTGTGATCCAAACCTCAGCAGCTGGACCTAAAGTGTTCAGATGCTCAATCCGAAAACTTCAGATATCCATATGACCTAAACTTCGGATCCCACGCACGAAGTTTTTTTCTCCTTGTGGGAATGTTAAGCTACATTACGGTAAAATCGTAGAGTTGTGCTCCACACATGACCATACATACTTGTATTGTGGTGCCTGCTCATGAGGGTGTTGTAGGCGACCAAGGCACCCCTGCACGAGGTTTCAGCTAGTATCCATTCAGGGCTCAATCTATAATTTTCGCTCTCCTCGGGGGTAAAGCGTATTTTCTTACAAGGATCCTCATCTCTGTTTTGAATGAGAAACGCGAGTTGCGCATCCGACGATGGTGACTCGAACGTTGGCTGGGGGCTGCCACGTTGGGAAGTAGGGTGCGAATCCGCGGTGGTCGACATGGACCAAGCCCTCGGGGTGCCTCTGCTCGGAAATGTCTGAGATCCTGTGAGTGTTCTTCGCGGCCTCGAAGTAGAGGGAGCGTCGTTATTCGAGTATGAACGGCGTATTCCGCTACGCATCGCCGTTACCTACAGACACGGTGAAAAAGAGTAACGAATGAATGTGTTCGGCGAAACATAGAGTGCGATACGGCCGTGCCGAGGAAGAACACCGTATGAGCCTTCAGTCGCTGCCAAGATTACATCGATAAAGACCGAATTTATTGGGAAAATTGTGAGTATTTCTCCCCCAAAATTTTCAGACAATTTTGTGCGCAATTCAATCTAAAATTTCTGAAAATTTCAAGGAAAAATATCGAGGAATGTTGTCAAAAATGCATGCGTAATCGAGGAGAATTTGGCAACTCCGAATGTTTGTACGGCGCACAGCACTGGAAAAAAATCCACATTGGATCTTGAGTCCAGATTCTTGAAAACATTGACTAGAAAAAGGACTCTTGATTCAATCAGATTTAAGCTTAGATCAAAAGGAAATCCGCTCAAATTAAGAGGCTGGGTTCTTGATTTAAGCTTAAATCTGATTGAATCAAGAGTATTTTTTCTTGTCGATGGTTTTAAGAGTCTGGACTCTAGATTCAATGTGTTTTATTTCCAGTGAGTGGATCGAGTCATAGGGAAAGGTCGGATAGAATTTGGAAACTTCAAAAGCTCATAACTCCGTTTTTACAAAATTTTGAGGTTTTAAAAATGGGGTAAAAAGTGTCTAAACTACACCAAATTCGAATAATTTGATTGACTTTCAACCTCTGACCAACTTTGAGAGTTTCCGACAAACATTGGATTTCTCGAAAAATAATTGATAAGAATCATCCCTTTTTAAAATTTGACGAATCAACATCTTTTGCAGTTGTAGTAAAAAAATTAATGTCCAACCTCTCCCATGATTCGGTCCATTGCGCGGCGTTCTTCTTTAGCACGGCAGAATAGAGTCGCAATGAATGAATGGTGAGCGGCACCGATGAATTCACTTTTTAAGACTGTTTTGTTCAGTTAAGTGTCCCTAAGACTATATTGTGCGATTGTGCGTCGACTGGCAATCCTATAAGCGCGGGGCCCCAACTCCGGGCTTTGCTCAGAAAATATAGGTAGAAAATTTGCTTCAGAAAAACCGGGAGTTTTGGGCATTTATTTATTTTTCAAGACTTTGGTCAACATAATTTGCCAAAAATTGCGAAAATAATTATCTAAATTAATAAATCCCAAAAACCACTCGCGGTTCGCGGTTCTTCCATATGCCGCACACTGGAGCGAGTCAAAGGGAGAAGTTGGACAATATCTGGAAACGATGAAAGCTCATTTTTTCGAAAACATGAATAAAGAAAGTGATGTTTTTAGAGTGGCTCTATTGGTCCTTTTGTGAAATTCCCCGCGGCACATACCAGGGATAATAGGAACAGATTTTGCAAATCCGAAATAAAATTTCTGGCTCAACTGTAAAAACTCTTAAATCATGGAGGGACTAATGGTCCATAAGTTGTTCCTGAATTTGAGCTATATATTTTAGTTCCTAGTTGCGAAATTTTGTCAAATTCGGCAAAACTTTGTCGTCTTGGAGGCAGTTTTGCGCTGTTTTCGCCGAAAAATTGATCGCATTACAATTCAGAAATTAAGGATAGGTCACGCTCTACCCAAGCAAAATTCCTAACATATTTTATGAGGGACCGACAAAATTTTTGGAGGGCAAGCTCCCCCCTCCGTAACCGCCTACTCATTTTTCACCCGTGTTGGGCCTTAAAGTGCCCCAGAATTAGGTGACAGTTCACGATTGGTCTATATTGCTTACGAAAAATGACTAAAAATATCGGTGAACGCATTCAAAATTTCAAAAATCTACCTTAACTTCACAATCTGTATGAAAAATCTACACATGTTTCAGACTACTGCAAGTATGCATAATTTGATACTAATGAGTCACTGCGGTTTCATGACTCGACGTAAAATATAAAATGGCCGCAATGTGATACAAGCAGTTATTGCAGTTTCTCCAAATAAAATAAACAAAAAACTTAACTCCATTTATTAAACTGTACTTAAAGAGGAGAGTGAAAATGTCGGATGAATGGCGTATGATAAGTTGTTTTTTATATATTTTTTTTTTAAAAAACTGCGGCATTTGACTTTAGCGAATTGAGTATTGCGCAGAGTTGTGAAATCGCAGTGATTTGTCTGTACCAAATATCGACGGTGAAACTGGTCCAACTGGTGAACCGCTCAAATGCTCAAAAATAATCAAGGAAATCTGAGGCAAATCAATGAGTAAGAAAGCTGGGAATAAGATATAATATCTTTTCAACATTTTATCAGATTTTATACCTCAGATTTAATAAAAAGGGGACGCGGTGGATCTAGATTTTGAAACATTTTTGTGGGATTATCCTGGAACCCTCTCTGCTCGGGGGGGAGGGGGGGAGGTTATTACACTGGCACGAAAGGTCCATATTCTTCGGTATGCGTCATGATTTGGTTATTTTTGGTTGCTTTTTAGGTTAACACCGACCTGAATTTAGGTCTGAAGGCTGATTTTGGCGAAGAATACGGGCTTTGTACGTTTTGCAAGTTTGCGATCGAATGCCATAAAATCCATATTTTTCGCCAAAATCTGCTCTTAAACTCATACATGTAGGTACAGGTCAACATTAGACACAAAAAGGAACCGAAAATGCCAAATCATGATGCCCAGTGAGAGGTGAGCATACTCAGTCAGAGTGACCCTGAAAACGGTCTCTATCGATAATCCTCCTTTCAGAATAGTTCCATTGAATTTCAAACGGAATTTGAATGAGTAAATTTGCTAATTTCGTATTCTATCAAGAAGATTTTGGGTACCTATTAAGGTTCATACGGTGTTCAAGCATGGCGGTACAGTTTGCCTTATGACCAATTCCTCTGCAATCCCCTTGTTTGATACTGACCCATGATCAACATTGACGGGCAGCAACCAAAGAGAGAACATACAATACGTATTCAGGTTTTATTTCACAATAAAAATCGCCCCGTTTCGCAACCAAATTTTTCAGGTTTGATTCTTCAATGTTTTAAATGAACATAATGCCAAATTTATTTCATAAGGGATAAATATAGTAAAATTACATTGAATATTTGTTACAGACTCTCGCAATGACTTATTTTATCATTAAACATTTAAATAAATGAAGACAAAAAATAAGAATAACAAGAATAAAAACGATAACAATAAAAAGAAGAAGGAAAGTGTACTTACGGTTTCCGGATAAAAATATAAACATACAGCGGTGATGAGAAGAATACTAAAGTTAGGCATGATGTTGCTCATCGCAACATATTACAATAGTGTTTGAAGAATTAAGTTATTAGAATGATTTTCAAGTCAAATGCTTCACCATTTCCTAAATAAAAAAACCGAGTTGCACAGACATTCATAACTTGTATTAAAACTGAAAAAAATGCACAGTATATTAAATTAAAAGTTGCATAACGACGATGAAACTATCAAACTACGTTCCCCAATTTGCGACGTTGTAGAGTTCCTATCATATTTAATTTTTTAAACGAAAAACTCTCTTCAATTCTTGAAAACTTCCGTGTTTTTTCCTCTCCGTACGAAAAAAAAACTCTGTGAAAACTTCAAGAAATAATATTGATTTGTTCATCTTTAAAAAATTAAAATGGAAGCAGAGATTTTTTAACACCACAATTTTGAAACATGATCTGGTAGTTTCACCGGCTACACACACCAAACATTTCCTAAGACCGCGAGAGCTACGGATTGAAATTTGGAGGCTTCAATACTGTTATAACAATGATCAAACAGAAAAAAGCAACCTGCCTTAGCAAAAGCTAATCCAATGGGCAATGAGGTTATTTCGTAGTTTTACACGTGGGTTTCCCGCACAGGAAAGCTTTCTAAATGCTTTCAGACTTTCATCTATCGTCAGAGTGGTATCGTCGTAGATGAAACAATAAGTACGTTGCAGATTTTTGCGTAAAAAGTGGTTACATTAACAGCAAACCCGAAGGGAAACAACCGAATATCCAACCAACGGCGATACTTTTTATTCATCAAACCTTATTTGAATAGTACGTCAGTAGACTTTTTTGTATTCGTTTTTTGTCTCTTTTTGAAATGACACACAGTGACCTGAGTGCCGAAGGTGATTCAACGGACGCCATTTTATGTGTCAGAGCGACGTGCGATACATCGCATTCGAGTGAACTTCCGATATCAATATCGAATGCGATATTTTTCCTCTAAAAGAAACCCCTGCCTTTATTACGTTGACTTTCTTTGTCAAATTTGATACATGAATTCTTTCGTCTCATGAAAACAGGAGTGCGATCTCAAAATTCGAAGAAAACAGCAAGTAGCTGACATTATGGAACGAATCGATTCGATACATCGCGCGTCTCCCTGGCGCAAAAAAATGGCGTCTGTCGAATCACCTCATCGCTTTTTGTGACCCAAGTTCAATTTGCGAAATGTGTAATCGAAATGCATTAATCTGTTCATCATGAAAAACGGGGGGAAACCAGAGAACCCTAACAGACAAGAGTGCACTGGAAGGTCTTCCTTTTGCTACTTTGAAAGGAACACGCATAGGTCGAATGTATATTCTGGCTGACAGAAGCCCACTCTGAAGAGAGACATTTAATAATCTTCATAGCATTGCTCTTTATATTTTAATATAATAAAGTTGCAATTTTTCATTTCGATGGCTAACGAAATATACCGACTAACTGCAAACTGACGGTTTTGCAGAACGAAGAGAAAACTCCGACGTTTTTGTAATTTTAAGGCTAGATTTGCAATTTAAATGTTAAGAAAATCTCACTTGCACGTTTTTTATACCGATTGGATGCGTTTCGGTCTCATCGCGAGACCATCATCAGCGACTGATCCACCGCTGCTATTGAATGACTTCAGGTTGACAAATGTCAACCTGAAGTCATTCCTCCACCTCCCCTCCGATGATCATCTTGAACATCAGAGGCGGATCCAGAACTTTGGCAGCACCGGATTTCCTCCACTGGAAAAAAAAACATTGGATCTAGAGTCCAGACTCTTAAAAACATCGACAAGAAAAAACCCTCTTGATTCAATCGGATTTTTGCATAAATCAAGAACCAAGCCTCTTAATTTGAGCGGATTTCCTTTTGATTTAAGCAAAAATCTGACTGAATCAAGAGTATTTTTTTCTTGTCAATTTTTACAAGAGTCTGGACTCTAGATCCAACGTGTTTTTTTTTCCAGTGCAATTAACAAGTGAAATATTACTATTAAAAAACTACGGTTTTTTCCAGTGTCCATTTAAACCTATGCTAAATAATCGATTCTTATCGGAGCACCTGGCCTGGCCCCTCTAAGAATCGATACATTTCTATTTCATATATTTAAAAGGGAAAAAGACAGTGTTGCGAATTTGCTGATTCCGCCGATGTTGAACATTGGGTTTGAAATTCCCGAAAAATCAGTATTGAAGCTTATGTCTTTATATTGATGGATATAAATATTTTCCCAAGCTGTTACGTGGTGCTTGTTGTTTACTTGCTTTAAGAGGGGGAGAGAGAGAGAGAGAGAGGGGGGCGCTAACGTTATAGATTTGCAATTTTTTTATAAATTACAGCGTCATTGGAGCAACTCATTTTTGACAAAATTGTCAGTTATACGCGATATTGTTCGTTAGCCCTCGATTTCTTTATCTAAGTTGAAAAACGAAAGAAAAATAAATAAATACGATGAGAGCAAATAACTGTCCAATAACTGCAATAGCTCCTCGTGCTCGGGAATGTTCCGCTGCTGCACACGGAAGATACAGTCAGCCTTAGAAAGTCGTTAAATTGAAAGTCAAATCGGTGTCTTGAAAATGCTTGTAATGCTGGATTTTTTTTTTTAGTGATTTACTGCAAAACTTGCACGACGACTTGTATCGATATTTATGAATTAAATTTACAAATGTATCAAGAAAAATGAATAACATAAGATAATACAGGTGATCTAGAGGACCAGGAAGTTTGGAATTCTCTGTCGTTCGTTATCAGAAACTAAAAGAATAAATGGACTGGAATAGACATGGATTATAAAATCGTACGTAGCGGAATGAACCTTATAGGCTTTCCTGACGCAACGTCATTTTTGTACAATTTCACCAACACATGTTTAACTCACATGCTCAACATACCCATTCTAGATATGTTTTACTTTGTCTCTGATCACCGAAGAGCTCTGATAATGTCAACGCGCTTTTTTTCCGAGGCCGAAGTGTCACAAGCGGCTTACAACGATCAAAAATTTCCGCCGCCATTTTATTTTTTTACAGAGAAATTGTTGGTTGAATCTGTTTAAAAATTTGACTGAATTTTATTGGCAGCACCAAGAATATTTGGTGAAATTTTCGAACAGCTTCGCAATAAAATTACTCCTTAAAAAAATAAAATGGCGGCGGGAATAGATAATCGTCGCATGGTGCTTGTGATACTTTGGCCGGAGGGTAATGATGTGCGTATACATCCAAAGTTTGCGTGTTCAAGTATCTCCAGAATAACGAGTTCAAGGATGTCAAAAAGTCGGATTAATGGAGACAAGGCTCAGATTCTTTTCGTGCACGAATTTTGGCTAAAAGCGGAAAAGTTTACGGTAGTACCAAAATAGGCCCCCCTTCCTATTTTTCGTCACGCGACGGAAGATATAGAATCGGAAAGTAGAGTTCTGCGTAAAATTCATCACTGCGGAAAGGGCAAATGAAAAAATGAATCGCAATGTTTCGACATTGAAATCTCTGCATTAGGATAGTTACTATTATGCGGATCTTCTAAAATGAACAGATGAAAAGCATTGGATCCATATTTTCGACTGCATTTTTTACAAGGAACATGTTCCGTTATTTAGGAAAAATTGCACGATAGAGTAAACAATGAAAAATTTGCTGGAACAAGGTTGAAATACTAAAACACGAAAGGCCACGACCTCACAGGCTCATTTTTGGCTGTACAAAAAAAATCAAAATTAATAACAAATTAGATGGCGGCTGGCTACCATATTTAATTCCGCGATGTCCTTAAATTACTTTCCTACGGAATGGAAAGAAGCGGAAATAATAGTCATCCCCAAAACTGGTAAGCCACTTTACGAAGCTTCATCATATAGACCAATTTCCCTTCTTTCCATTCTGGGGAAATTATTTGAGAGAATTTATCTGAAACGTCTCCTACCACTAATTGATGAGAGGGGAATTATCCCAAACCATCAATTCGGGTTTAGGAGTCGTCATTCTACACTTGAGCAGATTCACAGAATAGTGAGCATAGCTGAAGACGCGCTGGAGAGGGGGAAAATATGCTCTTGCGTTTTCTTAGATGTTAGCCAGGCTTTCGATCGAGTCCATCACGAAGGCCTACTCTACAAAATTCGTAAACTTCTTCCAGCAAACCACCACACGTTTCTGGAGTCATATTTGAACGGCAGGACTTTCAGGGTACGTTTTGAAGGTTCACGCTCTGCTCTGAGGAACATCCTAGCGGGTGTTCCCCAGGGCAGCGTCTTGGGACCGATCCTGTACCTGCTGTTCACTTATGATATTCCAGTTAATCCCGATACTGACTTGGGTACATTTGCGGACGATACCGCTATCGTAGGAGTAGGTGACGACTTGCCTAAAGCTAACGCTCTAGTGCAAGGGTCCCTGGATAGCGTTTTCAGGTGGACGAAAATTTGGAGAGTAGCGCTGAATAACCTGAAATCGCAACATCTGATCATTTCAAACAGAAAGGTCGGTCGGAAGCCTGTCTTTCTAGATTTGAAGCCAGTTCCTCCCTGCGACTGGGCTAGATATCTTGGAGCAATCCTCGATAGAAAGCTCAAGTGGGGAGAACACATAAAGTCCAAGCTCAAACAACTTAAGGCAAAGCGCAAGAGGATGTACTGGTTACTAGGGCGTGGCTCTAAGCTATCCCTAGATAACAAAATTCTCCAGTACAAGTTTATTTTAAGGCCCGTTTGGAGTTATGCTTGCATGTTTTGGGGATGCGCCGCAGATACAAACATCAAACGGATCCAGACGTTCCAGAATGTAACACTGAGACAGATGGTTAACGCCGAGTGGTACATCATAAATTCTGATATCCACAAGGACTTAGGCATCGCGTCAGTGAAGAGTTACATTTGGGAGCTGACGGAAAATTATGAACGCCGCTTAGGATTCCACCCTAATGTCGAGGCAATTTCCCTCCTCGATAACTCTAACATAATTCGTAGACTCAAAAGACGTAAGCCTTTTGATCTCATTTCAGATTATATTGATTGCTAATTTTGTTTATCTACCACAATAAGGGTTAGTAACTCGCAAGAGTGAAATAAAAGACATTTTTCTGTATGTACATGGTTTATTGCTAACTTATCTTTTGTATGTACAGTTTTTCCTATGTCTTTGTAAAAATTTACCTAGTATTAAGTTATTAGGTAATTGTCTTCGTAGTTCTTAGTTAATTTTTCCTTAAGTTCTAATCTGATTCTCATAGACTCATTTTCTTCACCTCCACAGCATTTCATTAGTTAACTAACTCTAAGATATATATTCTTTATTATAAAGTAACAGTTCTAAATTTGTAACAACAAAGATGTGCTTAATAAATATTCAAAAAAAAAGATGGCGGCCTGATCCCAGTTTTTATCACGCATCAATTCCAAATTGAATCAAAACAAGGGTTTGGTTCCAACTTTTGGGCATTAGAGAGCGTTCACCGCACGAAACTTTTGAATTTGTGGTAGGTTACATGCTTAGTTAAACAGTATAAAAATCACATTACACATTCATAGATTTTTCATTTGACATTTGAGCGATAACGGTGGAATTTTACCTGGCAAAAACTTACAATACTCATTCTTTCAGTAATAGCATGGAGTGATGTATAGGGTTCATGTTGCACAAAAATTTTGAGCACAAAATGTTTGAACGAGAACTGGATATTGACATACAAAGTCATTAAGTCGAACAGTTTCTCGAGGAAAGAGTAAATTATGCCAAAGGAAAGTGTACACTGATTCCGTAGACTATACCAAAAATAACAAAGAAAAACGTAAGCAATATGAACAAACAAAAAATAAAAAAATAAAATATCTTCCCGCTGCAAAAAAATGTTGGAGATCCCCATAAAGCAAAGCGGGGATGCTAACATTATAGAGTGTAACACTGTTACCGTGCAACTTCGAAAATTTTCGTCGTTTTATCGAAATCGTAAAAAAGACGTTTAAAGCCAAATGGAAAACTAGCGGAATAAAAATATTCGTATGTTAAATCCGACCATTCTTCTCATTTTTTCCGCTATATTGAAAAATCATGACTTGTGTATAGTTACTTTAAAGTTCAATGTCAATTCATAAAGATTAACTCAAACAGTTGGGGAAAGAAAATAAATTGGTAGGGAGACAGCGCCTTTCTTGGTTTAAGAGGAAGTTCCATTTAGAATATTCCTCCAGAGAAAATCCAGTTTTCTGACTTAATCTAAAGTATCGGAAAATTTCAAGGAAAGATTCTTATACATTTCCGCCGAAATAAGTATTTCATCACAAGAAATCTGACAACCTTCAAATGTTTATACGTAGTTTTCCCTTAGCATGACAGTACTTTCACCTGGAGTCCCTTTGGGAAGAGTCAAGACATCGCGGCTCATGCCATGGATGTCACAAACGGAAATAAAGATTACACAAATTGAACGTTTTTCGTTATCTTTGATCAACTCATTCCCGAAGTCCTATCTTTGTTCCTTCTCTCATGCCGTTTGTTCCTAATGCCCCGGTCTATTCTGGCTCATTATCTTTGCAATCGGTGAAAATTTAATCTTTATTCCCGTTTGTGACACTGTGGACTGGAGACCTAAAATACGGGGACCACTCAGAAATTGACTCGTTGTGTCTATACTCTCAGTATAAATAAGGGACTCAACTTTCACCCAGAATGTTGCCTTCCCCCCCCTTCCCCTTTCCCCGCGTACCCCTTTTCCCCATTTCCCCATTTCCTCCGTTTTTTTCTCTTTTTTTCTCCCTTTTTTTTCTTTTGACCCAGTGCAGTGGCCAGACTCTCCTTGTAAAATTGCTCTACCTGAAGTTCCTGACCAAATTCACAGAAAGGTTTTAATCTTCTTCGGGGATGTAAGTTGGTTTTGAGGGTGTTCCCTCGGAGCTGGATAGGGAGCGACCCAAGTTCCTGTTGTAGTCGTAGCGTCTGGATCTCAAAATCACCGCCGGGTATAAGGTCTTGACACAGTAGTCCAAATGCTCAACGCGGAACGGCTCACAACACAGGAAAGCTCCACACAAATGATTGCGCACTTTCACGGTACATGTCCACTCCCATACTTTCGTGCTGGACCTCATGATCAGTCGGCATTCGGCCTCCTTGGCGTCGGGACACTGATCTGTACAACAGTCATTGACAATGTCAAAAAAACGCACTTAAAAAGATAGTATAGGATCACGTTTTTCAATCTCAAAAACCCTCGATACTCCATTAAGTCATAAGAAGGGCCCAAAACCACGTGAAAATCAATTGAAGTATAGTGAGTTGGAATTTTATAGCCAACGTGCGTTGAAAATCAACATTAAGCTGAAAATCTCAATACAGATCGAAGATAATAGCTCATACGAGCACAATTTTTCCTCCGAATTGAGATTTTCAGCTTTATGCTGATTCTCAACGCACGTTGGCTAAAAAATCCAACTGACTGTCGGTCGATAGGACTCGTGTGTCTATCGCGATCAGTTTGTGAACTAAATTATAAGTAACTATGCGCAAAGTGTTTGCACATTGCATGGTTACTTTGGATTTTATCAATTTGAGCATAGTTCCTTTTAGCAAGAAAACGTCCGATTGAAGATCCCTCCAAGGAATTAATTGTAATTAATTGAATTAATTAATACTGGCTTCTTGGCAACCGTGGTTTAAAGTTTTGAGGCGTTTAAAACTTGACGTTTTTTGTGGTTTTCCAGCTTGACGCGAATGATATCGCATGTATCATCATACGCACGTCTATCGTTTAATTTGACCGCGTCAAATAAAAAAAAGAATCAAAAAAGTTCCAGCCGATGACGCGTATCGAGGTGGATGACATTTTGATGGAACAACTTATCGATGGTGAAACTGCCAATCCTCAAATCTCGTTTGCGGCGTTCAAGAATCTCCACTTCCATCCTTGAAAGTTCTCACAGAGTTTTCATCGCAAAGGGAGGGAAAATAACGGATTTTTCGGAGTATTGACGTTGAGTAGTTTCCCATTTATTACATAAAGTATGACAGGAAGTCTACAACGTCGCAAAGGGAGATACGTGGTCTGGTAGTTTCACTGTCGTTGTGTGATATGATCATGTGGATTGCATTTTGCAAAGAGGAACTCCTAGCATTGCAATGATGCTAAGATTGTGCAACTTCATCCTTTGCAATAAAATTGCGGAAATCGTGAAAAACTAGGAAATTTAGATGGTCATTTTTGTCTTAAATTCACAGTTTTTAGCGAGTAAAATAGAAAGTATTAATGGATAATCGGGTTTTTCTTCCAAGACAAAAGAAGTTGCACAATCTTAGCAACATTGCAATGCTAGTGCTTCCTTTTTGCAAAATGCAATCCATGTTTAAGGGAAGAGACAGGTTGCCGGAAAGGGTCCTAGACTGAATTCCTCTCGGGAGAAGCGGCCAATGAGAGGGTAGAGGGATGGGATCGAAGTGAAAATGTTGAGGTGCTCGATGCCCGAGAGGTTATGGTTCGATAATGTAGTAAATCGGCGGTTAGGTGTCGCAGAGAGCCACGTTGTGCTATAAAACGACATGCATGTGTAAACAAGTTTCTTCAATCCAAAATATATTTACAATTTTCAAATTAAAGAAAAATGGTTTTAAACCCCTTTTCTCAGTGTATTGGTGTCTGACTCTTGGCTATGTACACTTTTGTTAGCTTTGCTCGTATCAAGGTGCATCGTATAGTTCCATATTCAGCTGTTAGTTTATCACCAATCATAGTATTATCTAACGTTAACATATAAAATTAATGCAGTTTGTTAAGTTTTAGTTTTAAGCCACGTAGATAGATACAAGAAACACTTGTAGTAGTTACGATATATTTAAATAAAATTTCTTTTTTAAAAAAAAAAAAAAAAAAAAAAAAAAAAAAGTTTATCACCGTTGATGAAAAGGAGCCTCGGTCCTCGGAGGCGAAATTGTCAGCCGAGCAATTTTAGTTCAGACGCACAAAAAAAGTTCAATTTGTATTGTGGCGTGGCGTGCAACGAAAACCGTATTGATTGATTTTTTTTTTACCATAGCTTCAACTGGGAAATATCGAGAATCGATCATTCACGCCTCGCCCCGATAGGGGGTTTGCAACGAACACCTTCATAATCGATTTTTACCATAGCTTCGGCCAACGGGAAGAATAGAGTCCCTTTATACTGAGAGTCAAGACAATGTGAATCCATTTCTGATTGGTTCCCGTATTTTAGGCCTTCACAGTGTCACAAACGGGAATAAAGATTACATTTTCACCGATTGCAAAGATTATAATCTGGAATGGACCAGGGAATTACGGGTTCGGCAAGGAACAAACGGAATGAGAGAAGGAACGGAGAGAGGAATTTGAGAATGGGCCGATCAAAGATTACAAAAAACCAACAAAAAACGTTCAATTTCTGTAATCTTTATTCCCGTTTGTGACTCCATGAGGGGTGTTGTCTTCACTCTCAGTATAAAGGGACTCTAGGGAAGAATAAAACTTTACTCACGCTTATTGTGGCTCTGCTGGATGATGCCCATGTAGGCCAAGAAGGCCATCTCGCAGGCCATTTTACTGTCCGCCCAGGTATGGCTCCTTTTATCAGGATCTCTTTGATCTCTAAAAACTTTACACGGATCGTTAGCTCTGTTCTGTATGAGATATGCGAGCTGGCCGTCCGAGGCCGGGGACTGGAAAGTTGCTGCGGGGCTGTTGGCCTCCGAGCCAACGGGCGTTGGAGTGGGGAGCGAATAATCGCCGGTGTACATCGCCCAGGAGGAGGTACTTCCGCTTGGAAAAGACTGGGATTGTCTTAAGACTCGTCTAGTCCCATGTCTCGGGGTGGTGGGGGCGCTCCTGGCGGGTGGAGGGGCGGCACTCGTTGAGGCAAGGGCGCTGTTCGAACGAGCGTGGCGCCCGCGGTTCCCACGCATCGCGGTGACCTTTGGACGGGGTGGACAATGAAAAAAAACATTAGAGTTTTTCTGCCGTGCTAAGGAACAACGCCGTATGAACCTTCAGGCGTTGCCAAATTTCCTTTGATAAAATGCAAATTTCCTGGTAGATTTGTGAATAATTTCCCCTCGATTTTTCAGATAATTTAGTTCACAATTTTACCTACAGATTCTGAGAATATAAAGGGAAAATATGCATACCTTTCCTAAAAAATAAAATTTTATCGAAGGAAATCTGGCAACTCTCGAATGTTCATACGGCGTTTTTCCTTAGCACGGTAGTTTTGTGGTAATGTTGCATGGTGTCAACGATCATGGTGTCAACAAACACAAAATCTGATCATGGAGTCAACGATCGTCGACGTCGTGTACTGAAAAACAAATATGGTAGATTTTACCATACTCAGACACATAGTGGTACTAATATGGTAATAAACACCAGCTTGATTCTTGTAAATCAGCTAAAATTAATAAGATCCGTCCAGGCAGCAACTTTGTACGTTCAATATTAACTGAGATATCGCTCTTTAAAAAGTCAGGTTTTTGACGTCATCTAGCGGTAGTGACATCCTCGGTTTCTCCCACCTCGCTTTCATCTGAGTTTTACGTTAAGTAATCAGTGCAAATGTGCGTCACACTCTGCGTCACACTCAGGTACTACTGCGGCGGATGACCTTAAAAACCCGACTTTTCAAAGGGTGGTATCTCGGTTAATATTGAACATAAAAAGTTGCTGTTTAGACAGATCTTATTATTTTAAGCTAATCTACAAGAACTTTATTATATATTTTATTGGTTTGAATCATCGCGATTCAATTATTGTGTCGAATATCGTTATTATTCCAAATCGATAAGTCGATTATAGGAGTATAACGAACCCACTAAGTCAGTCTATGGCTCAATAATGAAGCAATGAGATAATTGCACTTTAGACGAAACGTAGATATTATCTCTGTATAGTATACTTAAAGGAAATAAAGAAATAATAGTATAAAAACTTACAAAGTATACTTTTTGAGCTGAAGTCGAATAATAAATGAAAAGCAGGTGGTTAACATTAAATTTCGAGGGTCTAGAGAGAGAAGTACCCCTGGTTCGCATTTTAAAAGTTTTTAAGTGAATAATGAAGTAAAATAAAAAAATAAAATATTAATCTAGACTTGTAAATCTCATTTCAAAGGGAAACTTTGATTCGCTGCCATAGAAATGCATTAAAGTTTCCATAAAAAATGGAACGAATGAACGTAAATCATCCTCCGGTACTTTTTTAGAAGCTTCGAGGTCAATTAATATATTAATCTACCATTACTTAAAACAGGTAAATTATTATAAATGAAGATACTGAAAGAAAAGAAAATTTTAATTGTACTTACTGAATCTAAGTAACAATGTAAGAACGCAGCAGTGATGAGTATGCAGCGAAAGCCCAACATGCTTTTGCCGATTAATTGATGTCGCAGGTACATGAAAAATTCAAGTTTGAAGCAAGTTGTAATGTCATCGCGTTTCAAGACACTTCATGATTTTCTAAGTCAGTTCACCTTATATGAAAATGCAACCGTCTTACTTGATCTGATTATGAGGTAAAATAAGAAGTCACAAATCACTTAACACTGAACTAAACACCGCGATTCTCTTAAAAAAAAAAAAAAAAAAAAAAAAAAAAAAAAAAAAAAAAAAAATTAAAAATTGAAGATAGAAAATAATATTTTGAGAATAATTGAGGTCCCGGATAGACTCATCTACATAGATTTTTAGTGAATATTTATTTCTGAGCTCCACATAAAGTCTTTCCACACAGGAGAATATGCATTGCTCTCGATACTTCGACACCTATCGGAGTAATGGTGGTTCGCCTGAAAATTATTTCTAGGTTGCAAATTTTACCGCATGCTTTTTTCAAAATTAGGATATGCGTTGAACGGCACTAGTTTTTTTCGTCAGCAAAAATCACGAAACCCATTAGGGCGATATGACTGATACAAAATATGAGTGACGTTGAGTATAACGTTAAACTTGAACTTGGGGATTTTCTGATTTAGTACTGGTGTGATAATATTCATGCGATGTTCTGAATCGTAAGTCTCCTCCTAGGTTGCTTTCAGTAGCGTGGCGTGCTTTGCGATATATCGATTGTTCTGCCACTTAAACCTATGGTAAAGAATCGATTATTATTAAGGTGTTCGCTGCGAACACCCTGATTATCAATCCTTTCTCATAGGTTTAAATGGCATAAAAATCGATATATCGCAAAGCAAGCCACGCCACTGGTTGCTTTACCACGTGCGTGCTTGCAACCAGGCATTTTTTAATAATTTTTTTTTTTTTATTCTCAGTAATAATGGGCAGAAATAATAATTTACCTTCAAAAATAGGAAACATGCCATTAACTTTTTCCCTATCAATGCTCGGCAACATTTCGCTTGTAGTGAGGGCACAGAAAAATTGAAGGAGAATTGTATTACCAGGAAAACCGGTAATATTAATTAATATGAATTTGACTCATTCCAAGCATCACAGGCTCTTGGAATTTTATATCCGTAATGGATTTGTTGCACGCAAGAGATACGAGTACAGAGATGTGTGTAGATTTTTGCGGGGTAAAATGGCAAAAAAGATCGCTAGGGTAAAATTAAAAAAGTCTGGTAATGGAAATGTTACATGTGCGTGAGGGATTTGCGATTTGACCATTGATTCTGAGGTAAAAGTTTGCGAGAAACACGATGGTGCCACTGGTTTCCTCTGAAATCAACTCCCAAGCTCAAAAAAAGCTCTCAAAAAGAGGCCAAAATGGAGGGGACCCTACCCTGAGAGTCCACGTCTACATCAAGACCAACTCTCTATGCAAAGATAGGGAGCAAATACATTGACAGGGCTGCCACTTTATTTGGGGGCTCTAAAACTGAAGACACGGCAACCCTGCTAATGTATTTGCTCCCTATCTTCGCATGTAGAGTTTGTCTTGATGTAGACGTGGACTCTCAGGGTAGCGTGGGATATCCCCTCCATTTTGGCCTCTTTTTGAGAGCTTTTTTTGAGCTTGGGAGTTGATTTCAGAGAAAACCAGTGGCACCATCGTGTTTCTTGCGATTTTTTTACATAAGAATCAATGGTCAAATAGCAAATCCCTCGCACATGCAACATTTCCATTGAAGCCAATTCGCGTAGCTCGAAACGCGTTTTTAAGCTGAGGAAGCGCTTGTTTATTTCAACCTGCCTTTAGAATTCAAGTAAACTAGTATAGCAATGCGTTCAAGTGACGCACCACCTCAACAGCAAGATGGCGGAGAGGGGTCTAACATATTTAGAATAGGTTAATCTGTGATACCCGCTTGTAATGCCTATCATATCAAAGCACCGAGGACGATAATCGTTTTTCTATAATTTCTTTTTTTAGCGGTGGCTTAGTTCTCTCAAAATTGTACATATTTGTGCTAAACGGAACCATAAACAAGTGGGACAGATGGGGGTGTGCTCTAGAATGTTGCATAAGAAATAATGTAAAAGTGGGGAAATGGAAGCGGAATTGTACATCCTACTAAACAGATCTAAACGCCAACTGAATGCGGCACTCATGAGCCTTCGGCACGGGAAAAGAGCGTTGTGGACAGGGCTCATGCGTTAAAGCAGACAACGAACGAGCGCGGCGGCAACGATCATCGGGCATCTGGGAAATACGCACTCTTGTTTTCACGAGACATTTTTAGAGTCGATTTTTTTAGAGGATATGAAGTTGGTAGGGGGTCAAAATATCACAGTTTTCCTGCTTAAGGTTAGAAAGGACGCTGCTAATAATAATGGGAAATGGAAATGAGAAACAAAATAATGGGGGAAAACACCTTTAAGAGGGTATTTGCGTGCTGGATACGGCACTTTTTTTCTTTCTTTTTTTTGGGGTGCAATTTTTAATAATAACAAAGGAAATTATTAATGGTGAACCCGACTTCTGTAGAAAAAATGGCCTTGGAGAACACAAATGGACCCTGCATTTTTACGTATCAGTCATGGAGCATGGCATAATTATTAATGGGCTAGTTCATACTTAAATAGTCTACTTTAACAGAAGAGCCGTTTTATGGAAACATTTTGCACGATTGCGTGTAAACCAAAAACTCTGTTAAGACTATGTCAGAGTACTGTCAGTTCATATAGCCTGGTTTTTTAAGCTCCTCATCTCGTATTATACTCTCTCATGACGTAAACCCGATCCCTAAATGTGGCTTACAAATGTTTCTCATTGATAGTGGTTCTTTTAACGTTATTGAGCTTTTGGCGACTCCCTCTTTCCTTTCCCCCTCACCCCTCCACTCCAAGAAATTCGGTGATTGTATCGTCTTGCAACATCTCACACGTGTTGGTGTTCTCAAGAGGCCATTAATTGTTGAGATTTTGAAAAATATCGAACCATCTCTTGAATGTGAGTTTCACCCGAAAGTTGCGACTGTGGGAAATTGTCGATGTGAGATGTGCCGTCTAAATGGGAACGTGTTGAAAAAACATGGTGTTGTGATGTTGCGACTACTTCATACTGAAAAATTGAAACAAATCTACTATCACTGTGATTATAGTTGACCACATTCCTACTAAACTTCACCAAAATTTGATAAAACATATTAAAATCGATTGCATGTGTAAAGGTTCTGGATGTACAAGAAATTTTCCTTCGACCTGCATGTATAGAACATAACCGGGCGTTTGGCAACACACTATTGGGATAAAGTAACATAAGTCGAAGTTCACACCCCGTTAGAAAGCTACACGACAGTCAAAATGGAGGAGTATGTCAAAAATGTGCTCACAAGACGGTGAGATATTTTTGGTCCCTCCATTAACTTCTTTTTAAGAAAAATAGAACTGGCAATTTACAGCACAGGTAGGGCGGCACGAAAGTCTGTCGCCGGTGCTTTTAGCCATTTCTTTTATTGTTTTTATTGTTTTTCTTTTCTCTCACTTTCTTCAATCATTGTCTGAAGGAAACACTTCTGTGTTATTATTTATGTACTGCAATAAGGTTTTTTAATCTATAGTTTTTTCCTTTCGAACTCCCGTCTCGGCATTGTTTCTCTTTCGCCTTATCACTATATTTTTTAATCTTATCTTTATTACTCCCTAGGCTTAAGTTAATACGGAAGGCTGCGGCCCAGCGTAGTCCTTAATACTTAATCTCTTATTTCTTTTTGACTGTTGTACATTTATATTTGTTATGATGTATTTTGTCAATAAAGTAAATTATTATTAGTAAGAAAAAATAACCAAAAGTCTGTGCAAATATGGGAAGTAAAACTATGGATACTGTCTTTGCCATTTTGCAGATAAGAGTGAATTTTGAATCAATAATACTGCATTGAGTGCCTTTCTGTCACAATCCCACAAGAGTGCAATTTTGCAACAATTTGTGGTCGGGAAATTTCCATTCCTGAATCACTCACGCCACTACGGCAAGGAGTAATAGCATATGCACGTGTGGAACTGTAAGAAAAACTTTGCTTGAGAAAAAATATTGACGGAGAGAGGGATTCTAGGTATACGCTGTTATGCGAAACCAAAACATCATCTGATGCAACCAATATATTTTCTGGGACTCTTTAAATAGCAAGTAATGAGCACTTTCGAATTTTTTTTCCTTTTAGCCCAAATCTGATGATTTTACGTGAAAGAACACTGGAAATGTGTACCAGTGCAAATTTTCATTCGTCTACGCAATAATGCGTGCCCAAAGGTCAGGGCGAAATACCGTAAAAGCCCGATTTGCTGAAAAGCGTATTTTCGCGGGCTTCAGCTTTGGCGCCATTGCGACATAATTCCTCTCTCCCCCCCCCCCCCCCCCCCCCCCGTTATTTTTACATAAAAAGGAACCGATTTGCCGATTGCGAAGGTACCGACCTTAGAATTTCTCAAAAGACCAAAATAGGGACCTACGGTTATGCGGCGCGCGCGCCGATTTCGAGCCCTTAGCGCCCCCTGGCGGAAAGCACGCGGGACACACCGCTGCCGCATGCAACTGCGGTCCTGCGTCTTAGGCGATTTGCAGGTCCAAGTGGGTGAATGATTAATTCTCCTCAAAACTATGGGCTGTAGTCATAATCCTTCATTGAGCAGGTCTTTTCCTCGGGAAGTCCCATAAGAACCGTTCCTAAATTACGCAATTTCATAATAAAAAATATTAGGCTTAATCCCGCAATATTATAAAAATAAGCGATTCATACGGCGGTTTTATGACAAGAAAAAAATTGCATTTGATGTTCATCTTGGTATCACAGCAAACACGCAATTGTTCCAGCAGTTGATTGAAAAAGGGAGAAATTCCCCATTTAAAAACTCAATACCGCGACGAGCATTCGATTTTTCCGACGGTTTTGTGAAAAGAAACCATAAAGGTACGGAACCTTAGGCGCGTCTAGACGCGGCGTCCAGACGCCGATAAATCTGTCTAATGATTTTTGCGCGGGGACGGCACCTTAGCGGCGAAGAGACGCTGCGGAAAACGCCGAGCGAGGACGCTCCGATCTATCTCGAACAGATCGGAGCGAAGACGCCGAGAAATTCCGCTCAGTCCGCTGCCTTTCCTACCGATTTTTGAATGTGTTTAGTTCGACAAACCCACGAATCGATCACAAAGGCCGTGAATTGATCGACAAAAGCCGCGAATCGATCGAAAATTCCGTGAATCGATCGACAAGAGCCGTGGATCGACCGACCCACCCGTGAATCAATCGACAAAAGCCGTGAATAGATCGACAAACCTGTGAGTCTATCGACAAACCTGTGAGTCTATCGACAAACCTGCGAATCGATCGACAAACCTATGAGTCGATCGACAAACCTGTGAGTTAAACGACAAACCCGTGAATCGATCCACCAAGTTGTGAATCGATCGAATTACGTCGATTGGTTCACGTTTTGGTTTTTCGATCGATTGATGTCGATTGACTAGATACCGGTTTTCCTTTTAATTGTCAATCATTTCTCGTCTATCGATCCACATTTTTTGTCGATCGAATCGACACCCGTTTTTTAGTAATTTGTCCATCGATTGGTGTCGATCGATTCACGTTTTTATTTTTCGGTCGATTTTTGTCGATCAAATCCACACCCTCCTAAAAAAAAGGGCGCACAGCCATTTTCGCGGCCCAGAGCATACTGTCCGATCAACAAAAATTCGAGAAATTGACGGCGGACAGAGCGGAAAAAATCCACGGATTCCGCTCCTAAGGTGCCGTGCTCCAAAATGTGAGCGTCTTCTCGCCCTCGACTCGGTAGCAGCATTTTCCGCCGGCGTCCAGACGCGCCTAAGGTTCCGTAGCTTAACGCGTTAGTCACCTCGATATCGTGGCGAATACGCGATTTTTATGACGGTTCAGTAAACATGTGAAAAATTATGCATTTTTTTTACATGAACATTGCGGCATCTATCAACGTCATTAATTTGAGCCTCCTATGCGGGCATAATACAGACATTCATGTACGTCAATAGCTCACGGTGGTCTTGAAGCAAAAAGAATGCGACAAAAATGTACCCAAAAACGGTTTGCAGGGGTCGAGTCTACGGCGCGTGTGGGCTTAAAATCGCAAAAAATAAAAATCTCGGATGATCCTAATTATGAGATATCGCAATTTGAAATTTTCATAGAAAACGCAAGTTCTCTACTGATTCTGATCCGTTCTTTTCTTAATTTTTAAATTTCTTTAATTTTAAAAATTCTTAAATTTTTTTTTCTTAATTTTTCGTTGAACTCATGTCGATCGAGTATATATATCCTGGCGTTACATGCAGACTACCTATTATTATTATTTTTTTTTTTTTTTTTTTTTTTTTTTTTTTTTTTTTTTTTTTACTGAACTATTCACCTTCAATTGCGTCCGCAGCAATTATTGTTACGAATATGTTGTATGAGCTAATTTTAGATCATTACATAATTGACTCTCTGAAGGCGTCTTATGTGCGATAGCAATTCGCCTTCAACATCGTCTGCAGCAATTGTTGTTACGAATATGTTGTGCGAGCTGATTTTAGATCATTACATACTCGAGTTTCTGAAGGCGTTTTTAGTGCGCAGGTAGCGCAATCTGTCGGCGAACGAACAAAGTTTGGATTCAGCCATTCATGCCCTCTCACTTCTGTTGTTCTCCAACAGGGTGCTCTACTTTTGCACATTAAACGCCTTCAGAGAGTCAAATATGTAATGAGCTGAGATCAGCACACAGAACATATTCATAACAACAAATACTGCAGACGCAGATGAAGGTGAATGAAGGCAATGAAAACAACCGTATAGCACACGGTTAAAAACACTTTAGCTTTTCTAAATAATATTGTTACCTGTATAGAGTTGTATATTATGGTGGTTTCATGGGGGATTATCAAAAGAAGTTTCAACATAAACTAGAACATAATCTAAGTTTAAATGCAAAATAAAATATCAGAATATAAATTGCATTACTTAAGTCCACATGCACCATAGACTCACTCCCTGCAAACCGCCGTAATAGGAAACATTTTTGTCGTTATTTTTTTAAAAGATCACTGTGTGCTAGATAGGCAAAAAGCTAAGATTTTCCTTCGATTTCCCGTGAGACCACACACCTACTCCGGAGTTCGAATAGTTGCGCGCTTGATTTCTGCGTGTGAAAAAGAGAGATATTACGCGAGGTTCATCTCAGTATCGCGGAAAATACGCGATATTCCCAGCGGATTCATTAAATCCTAAAAAATACCCCGCATTTCATCTCAGTATTGCGGCACAGACGCAATATTCGAGCAGTCTTAAAACCGTAAGAAATTACGCGTAGTTAACCTCAATAACGCGGCAAATACGCAGGTATTTCAAAAATTCAGTAAAAATATAGATTTTACATGCATCAAAGTTTTAGATGAAAAATTGTATGAGCGTGTGGATAGAAATTGTGTCAAGCCAGAAAATTAAAACGACGTACCTTATGAGAGGCTCGTAGCTATCAATCCTGAAACAGAAGATGAAACGATCATTATTATAACATGTTCCATGGAAATGGAGAAATATATTTACGACATATGTATAACCTAATTCACCTCATATCACGACACAAACGCAAAATATCCGGCGGGTGCTTAGGAACGTGGAGGACCACACTGCAATTGCCACGTCAATATCCCGGAAAATTCGCGAGTTTTATATCCATGCGAACATATAATTCATAGTGTCCGTAGATGGTGATAGGTAAAAAGCAATGATTTTCCTTCAACTTCGCGTGATACCACATACCTACGCCGGAGTTCGAATAGTTGCTCGCTTGGTTTCCGCTTGTTAAAAAGTGAGAAATGACGCGGTTTTCTATATGAGTTTCGCGGAAAATGCGTGATTTTTTCAGCGGGTGCGGTACTTCCTAAACGATTACTCGCTTTTCATCTTGCCATCTCCGAAAACGCTCGCTCTTTCCTGCGATTTCGAACAAAAAATGAGAAATTACATGCTATTCTTCGCAATATCGCGGCAGATAGACGCGCGATCTCTCCAGCGGTAATATAAAATAGATAAAAACTACCGTATTCATGTCATATCGTGAAACAAGCGCGAATCCCGCGGATTAGATGCTTAATAACGAACAAGACCACACAATTCATCGTTTCTCTAACGGATGAACGTAACTTCGTTTCAATGTTGTCAAATTTCCCATCGCAGTTGCATGTTAATAACAATAAGAATCCTGGGCATTTCAAACGGAATATTTCCCTGGTTTTTCGTCAAATTCCACGGAAAACTATGAAACCTTTCGGATACAAATTTGAAAGGTACGTTTTTGTAATATAAATCAATTGTTTCCGTCAGTTTGGCAACCTCTGAACGTAGTTCTGTTCCTTCGTTCGGGAAACGACGAATTATTATCGCCTCATCATCGCGGGAAATTCGCGAGTTTATTTATATCCATGCGAGCATAGAATTCACACTGTCCGTAGATAGTGATAGGTAAAGAGCTATGATTTTCCTTCAATTTCGCGTGATACCACATACCTACTCCGGAGTTCGAATAGTTGCTTGCTGATAGCTTTCGCTTGATCAATAGTGAGAACTATGCGCAATTCATCTGTTTCGCGGAAAATGCGCGATTTTTCTGGCAGATGCGTTTAATCCCAAACGATTACTCGCTATCCATCTTGATAATCTCGAAAATGCGCGATATTTCCTGCAATTTCGAACAAAAAATGAGAAATTACACGAAAATCTCCGCAACGGCGAGGCATTACGCAATGATTCTAGGGGATTCATAAAATATTTGTGATTGCGCGTCATTTACCTCAATACGGCGGCATACACGCAACTTTCCTGCTTAATTAAAAAAATTAGATAAAAAAATGTCCACATAAATATCGCGGCAAATACGCGATTTTTACATCGATGTAAGCATGATTATCATAGACTTCCGTAATTTTAAATCGGCAAAAACCTATTATTTTCCTTCAATTTCGCGTGATACCACACACCTACTCCGGAGTTCGAATAGTTGCTCGCGTCATTTCTGCCTGTTGAAAAGTAAGAAATTACTCGAATTTCATCTCAATATCGCGATGTATCTAGCAGTTTCGTCAAATTCTTGATAGTTCCGGGTTTTTCATCCCAGTGTCGCGAAAAATGCACGATTTTTCCAGGGATTTACTTTAAAAAAAAATTTATAAATCACGCGAAAATTATCGCAACATTGCGGAGAATACGCCACGTTTCTAACGGAATCTTAAAATCTTTAAAGTTGCGTGTTATTCACCTCAATATCGCGGCATATACGCGCATTCCCTGCTTAATTAAGAAGATGAGAGATCAAAAAAATTTGACATGAACATTGCAGCCAATTCGAAACTTTTGAAATTAGGAACTGTAATTTCCAGCTCTTTTTAGAAACAGCGCAGGTGCCATTAGTTTTCATATACACGTAGATGTTTTTATGAAGGCGTCCATTATTGCGCAGTCCTTAATTGTAAAATGGATTGCATCTAGCAAAAAGGAACCAGCGAAATTACAGCGTTGTAGAAATGTTGCTTCTTTATAACTGTCTTAAAAATCTTCCAAAAATAGTTTTTGCATCCCACCAAAAATATTTTAATTTTAAAGGGAAATAATTGTGTAAATGTTGATACTGTACGTATATTTAGTATTTTTATGAGAAAATAAGAATTTGTACGATTTTGTAAACACCGTAATCACGCTGAGTCCTTTTTGCTAAATGCGATTCAACTTATTTTTAATTATTCATCAATACTGCACGTAAAACAATCAGGACACACTGAGGGAAAGTTCCAACAGTCCATTCTCGCCCTGTCGAGAGGTCTATTCCCTGTTTTTTTCCCGTCACTCTCGTACAATCATTGATCTACGGCCAAAACTTCCTGCGGAGCGAATGGGATGCAACGAGAAGGCTCTTGGCTCTCATGTGTTGTGGTATCTCGCGCGATTGAAGGCTCCTCGTTAACCCGCAAAACGCTCGTCGTTGCGTTGCGTCTCGCGCATCAATTGGCGCACAAGTTGTGCGTTTTCAGAAGACTTAACTGAAAAAAAAAGTCGCTTGGATCTAGAGTTCAGACTCTTGAAAACAATGACAAGAAAAAATACTCTTGATTCAATCGGAAGCGAAAATCCAATTAAATCAAGAGTATGTTTTCTTGTTAATGTTTTCAAGAGTCTGGACTCTTTTTCCAGTGTTGGATCTAAATGAAAAAAAATATATTTTTACAATTCCCGCGAGACGCGATTTTGACCCAACATGAACCGAACCACACTGGAAAAAAAAACACATTGGATCTAGAGTCCGGACTCTTGAAAACATCTACAAGAAAAAATACTCTTGATTCATTCAGATTTAAGCTTAAATCAAGGACCAAGCATCTTAATTTGAGAGGATTTACTTTTGATTTAAGCTTAAATCTGATTGAATCAAGAGTCAGTTTTCTTGTCAATGTTTTCAAGAGTCTGGACTCTAGATCCAATGTGTTTTTTTTTTCCAGTGCGCATGGCATTAGTTACATGTTCTCGTCTCGTGTTGACACACGACACTCGCTGGTAACGATAATGAAGAGTTCGTTTCAGCGGCAAAAGTCAATTCATTCAGAGGCGGATAAATATTAGATCATATACATATATAAAGGGGGGGGGGGAAAGTAGAATTTTTAGGTACGTACCAGTAGAAGGTTATCCAATTGCCCGACGCCAAGCTGAAAGCACTCACGACACTATCACTGAGACTGAACTGAAAAACTTGGCCAAAAAAAGATTCAAAATATTAAATAAAGTAATTAAAAATTATAGTATAATAAGTATAAAATTTATAGTAAATCCATGTTTATAATATTGGTTTTACTAATACTAACTTTCTACAGATGAAATTTTATAATATTTTACTTCAAATTGAGATTTCTATGATTGTTGTGCTAAGAGTTATTATGACTTGAGGTTACCAGCCAGAGCGGGTAGAGGCTGCTTTATTAAATAGTTACGATAGTTCGTCTACGCTGATTCAAATTCTGCCCATGTTAGGTATAATAACAAAATGTATACGGTCATACACAAACAAGAAGAGATAATTAAACATTAATAGTTTTAAAAAGTCAACTGGATTTATTCCAGAAATATAGTAATGATAGTATCATGACGTTTCTCAATTCCATGCTCATTACAAAGATTACACTGGAAAAAAATCGCTTATTAGTTCTAGAGTCCAGACCCTTGAAAACATTAACAAGAAAAAGGACTCTTGAAGCTTAAATCAAAAGGAAATCCGCTTAAATTAAGAGGATTGGTTCGCCATTCAAGCAAAAATCCGATTGAGTCAAGGGTATTTTTTCTTGTCAATGTTTTTACAATACAATATACATATCATACAATTTCTATGTCATGTTTCTACACTTTCTTTAGATACCATCATAAGTAAAATTAAAAAAAAGAAAGTCCAATGGTCTCATCTCATTTTACCATTTACCGATGTAGATACGAGTCTGGAAGTAGAATTATAGGCAATTCCGCCACAGGGCGGTGTATTGTCTGCTTTAAAAATCATGGTCCACAAATTTCTCTCATCACGGGGAAAGAGCTAAAAATACCATTAACTCAAGTCATAAATTAGTTAAATGCCTTTGTCTCAACTTAAAATACATCTGAACGCTAATGAAACATATTTATATCGTTCATAGCAAACGATTTGCCAACATTTAACGTAAAGATTCTACCTCGTGTACTTATGATTTCCTCCAATTTCTCGATGTAACAGAAAAGTAGAATCCATTACGTTCGATCAACTCAAAAATTTGAGTGCGGATGTGTTAATAGACAAAGCAAACAATTCTTTCACTCGCAAGTACAGTAATTTCTCTTTGTACTGTCTCTTTACTGTCTTCGAAATTGTGGTCACCTCCGATTTTAGAGGAGGTAAAATTTTTGTAAATATTAATTGTAAATCTGAATGAAGCGAAAGAAACCAGTTTCAAAGAAAACATCTGAAAATATGAAAAACATTTCCTGTCGGAGGGATCATCGTTGTTCTCAACTTTCTCTTATTACGAGGTAAAACTTAACTAAAACTTTCAACTCTACTCATAAATCTGCAGGGGCTATCGACTCGACTCATATCTGCATTGCTATCGTCTCAATTCGTGAAAATCTACTACTGAAATGGATACAAATTCAAAAAAGCGTACAGTTCCATCTTCAATGTACAGATTCTACCCTGTGAACCCATACTCTTGGATTTCTCTCGCCAGTAAATAAGAATCTATTACTTTCGACTCAACTCATAAAATTATATAAACTCTGATAAAAGCAATTTTGCTGTAAGAAGCGCATGCGCTCACTAAAATTCTACCTATTTTATGAACTTAAATACTAATCCAATTCCTCTCATCTAAGAGAAAGATATTAAAATTACAAGTTTCATTCAACCCATCATTTATATGTGGATGTGTTCTGATAGGTAATCGCAAATTTCGTTAACAAGCAGGGAATCACTTACAACTCGACTAGTACATTCGCGTGTTTATAATAATTTACACAGTATATCACAATTCATGTTCACGCTGAGGAAGCAAATACTCCTAAAAATTGAATCATAGGCAATTAAAGGTGGCTGTGCTTGTAAAAATACTTTTGACTCATATCATATATTTGCACGGAACTTTTAACTCGTCTCATAAATTTGCTAAGAATTTTTGACTCAGCTCGTAGATTTGTAAAAAAAACTTTTGACTCAGCTCATAGATTTGTAAAAATAACTTTTGACTCAGCTCATAGATTTGTAAAAAAAACTTTCGACTCAACTCATAAATTTGCAAAGAACTTTTGGCTCGGCTCATAAATTTGCGAGGAATTTGTGACTCAGCTAATAAATTTGTGAAGAACTTTTGAATCTGCTGATATACCTATACCTCCGTACAAACTGATACGCGTTTAAACTACAATTAGTACAAAATAATTACTCCCATTACAAGACGGTAGAATTTCTCTCGCAAGCCATCATTCTTCTCTTATTTTCTAAGGAGAAAAAGAATCGAAAAAAATTTCTGAAAAAGATAAAAAAAAGATAAAAAAGAAAAAGAAAATAAAGAGGGAGAACAGAGAGTAACGATAGAGAGAGAAATAAGAAAAGGAGAGAAAAAGAAAAAACGAGAAAACAGTAAAAAAAAGAGAAAAAGAAAAACGAGAAAAAAGAAAAAAGAGAAAGAAGTAAAAAAGAAAAAAAGGAAAAAATGGAAAAAAGAGAAGAAAGAAAAAGGAAAGAAGAAAGAAAGGAGAAAGAAGAAAGCAGAAAGAGGGCAGAAAGAGGAAAGCAGAAAGAAAGAAGAAAGGAAGAAGAGACAAAAACTACACCATGCGACTAAACTATCATGCTACGAAACTAACATGCTACTGAACTACCATGCACAATGAAATTTTAGAAAGAGAGACAAAAGAATGAAAGAAAAAAGAGAGAAAGAAGGAAGAAAAAAAAAAAGAGATAAAAACCACACCAACCACCAGAACTACCATGAAAAATAAAATAAATAAAAAAAAGAGGAAAAAGAAAGAGGGAAGAAAGGAAAAGGAAAGAAGAGAGAAGGGAGGGAAGGAAGCAAGGTAGGAAGGAGGGCAGGCAGGCAGGCAGGAAGGCAGGCAGGAAGGCAAAGGAAGGAAGGCAAAGGAAGGAAGGAAGGAAGGAAGGAAGGAAGGAAGGAAGGAAGGAAGAAAGAAGAAAAAAACTAAATGCCACAGGAAAAAGAAGCTTGCGTCTGTGGCACAAGGTATAGGTAAAACGACGTTACTTAACCTTCCCTGTGTCTCGTAACTGCAATGTCAGAGCCGGCAACAGCCCTGAACGGCAGTCACGGGGCACAGGGATAGCGAAGGAACGCCGTTTCATCGTCCCTCTCGTGTCGCAGACCCAAACTCTTTTTTTCCGCGGCGGGTGACCATGCTTAAGTAAAAACCAGCCAAGGGGTTTGAGGGGACACTGTCCGGCGGGGGTCTGGCCAACGGTCGGGGCGGATCTGCGGATGGCTCCTACTCGTGCGCATCCAACGGTCCGACGTCCGACAGTCGGGCTGACGGCTCGCCCAACGGTCCTTCAGACATTCCGTCGGGACGGCATTCTACCGACCTAACTTCACTTTCATCCTATTGCGGGATATTCAACTGTGGAGCGTCGTCCGTGTCAAAGCAGTTTATGGTTTATCATCAAGAATCGTAAATTCCTAGGGGCTTGAAGAGAGGTCTTATGATTTGTGGGGCAGACTGGCTGGGGGATGATGATCCCATAAACTTGGGTTAATTAATATGCCTCACAGGAGCCCTTATGGCAAAATTTGGGATCCCATTAGAAACTGTAACGCCCAGAGGCACTTCTATCTTCTATCAGAAGAAACCATTAGCCCCACTGAATGATAACCAGCCCCTTGATTTGGCGCAATGCGCCTCAGAGGGGCTCTTTTTGGCAAAATTTGGGATCCCATTAGAAACTGTAACACCCGGAGGCCCTTCTATCTTTTATCATAAGAAACCATGAGCCCCACTGAATGATAATCAGCCCCTTGACTTGACAAAATGTGCCTCACAGGGGCCCCCTTTTGGGCAAAATTTGGGATCCCATTTGAAACTGTAACGCCCGGAGGCCCTTCTATCTTCTATCAGAAGAAACCATGAGCCCCACTGGATGATAATCGGCCCCTTGACTTGGCAAAATGTGTCTCACAGGGGCCCCTTTTGGCAAGATATGGGACCCCAGTAAAGATTTCAACGCCTGGGGGCCCTTCCTTCTATCAGAGGAAACCACGGGCCCCAAGCCTTTATTCGGCGGCCCCCTCCCCCTTGATCTGCCGATTATTTTCTCCCCGCATCGCAACCCCTCTTCACACCCCCGGGACAACAAGACACAGATGACGTTCCATAGTTGAATAACTAAGGCTGAAAGTAAAGTTAGATCGATGGAATGCCTTTGATGACGGAATGCCCGATGGACCGTCTGGCGGGCCGTCCGCTCGACCGTCAGACGGACCGTGTGGAGGCACTTTTACCGGAACTGACGGCGTTTACGGTCGTCATTGTACGCCGCGGCCGAGAGATGCAAGTCGCTCCTGCAGCGGAACCTACGAGGCCCCCCTGAAGATTCACCTCGAGGGCCGTTTTCATTAGTCGTCCCTTGAGTGGCTCCTTCCCTTGGGAGGTCCTTTGACACCCCCCCCCCCCCCCCCGATCGCAATGTAAACTGTATCGAACCTCCCGAGGAAAGGATTTTCATCAGGAACGACTATTAATACGGCCCTCAGGCCGCAGCCTCAGTCGCGTTTCCTCTGGAGCGCAGCACGAAGCCGCGCCCCGAAACGCGACTTCACTTTTAATTTTAGATAATGATTTTGAAATTATATATAATGAAATTGTACATTAAATTAAGTTAATTTAGTTTATTTAAATCAAGTAGAGAGATACAAGACATATTCTTGTGAAAGTTACGTTCTACTTAGATAAAATTTCTTCAAAATTTAAAAAAAAAATTAATTTTCACCTCTTCTAACTCCTGAACAACAACCCAGGCACCCACCGTTGAGATTCTAATGAGATCGGTGATATGCTTCAAAAAAATTAATTTGATTTTATTTATTGTTTCATTTTTCAATCGTCAATCATCCTCAATGACTAGATGACAAAGAAATTGTGCGGAAATTGCATTATTGTAAGATGAGCCACTAAGGACGATGAGAGCCGTAAATCGAATAAGTAAATCGGGGTTATAGAACTGAATGATCGTTGCCAAACTCCTTGTTTTCTCTGAAAGAAAGGGCATTATTCAAACCCGATTAATGAATTGTAAGAGCATTTATAAATTTTTATGTATTTGCCGCAGGCAGTTAGCAAACGCCGGCGTTTAGTAAGCGGCGCACGCATTGGCTCGTTAAATTTCAATAATTTGCATAATCGAAGTAAAGGTTTCATTGGAAAAAAACTTCAAAAATGCGATGTCAGCTTGGAGCGCCTTCAAATCCAGGTCATACTCTCCGCTTTGCAAAGCAGTTGGTTCAGTTGCCTCTCCCAACCAAACTCAAGTAAGGTAACTAATTTCACTCCAGGAACTCGCGAGTGTGTGATCCATTCAAGGAGAAAAACATTCTTGCATAAATTAAAAGTATAGCTATCGGTACTTTTTACATCGTTTCTTCACTTTTGAATTCCTAATTTTTTCTTTCTTATTCACACAAATAGGTTGCAATTTACCAGCGATTGCTACATGCCTGCGACATATGTACTGATCCCTGCTTTCTCTGCTTCGCCGTTTCATTAGTAATTGGACTGTATTTTGCAATTTGGAGCTATAAATTCTGGCCCGGTATAAAAACAACGTATGAGGCATTAGTTTCCCTATGCACATAAGTGTTTTTTCAGGTGAGCCAGAATTTACAGTTCCAAATTGCAAAATGCAGTCCAATTATCATTTCGAGCATCGCAAATCTAATTCTAGAGCTTGATACAAGGGTGCTCAAAGAATGATTCATACAAAAAGTGGTTTATCTTGAGCTCCAGAGTAAGAAATCAACTTCATTGGTTTCGGATAACGATTAGGAAATGAAAACTTCGACTGAAAAGTAAGTTTTACTCCATCTTCTTTTACCAACTATACATCACACCTGAAGGAAACCACACAGAAACTGTGAAAGGATAAAGTTTTCTGGCTGCCGTTATGAATAACTGCCCGGGAAGGGGGGGGGGGGGGTCCCGCAATCGATAACGTACGATATTTTCTTCATAAGAGTTAAACATAGAGAGGATCTCTAAAAAGATGTTTAGTGTCATGGATTTGATGTAAAGGAGGAGATTTAGTATCATTTTGTTTCTTAAATCTTTCTTCCTTAAACGCTCTTAAAACAGGGACCTTAAATCGTAACTGAAAATTCAAAAATTTAATTTAAGGATGGAAATAAATGTTATTATTTCACATTATATTTATATGATCTAGTATTTAGGTTCGATGTTTACACTTAAACACAGTAAAACGGAAGCAATCGGATCTGCTAGAAAAGTGAGGACGTCCAGCAAACGATGGTCATTTCCTACGCCATGTTTATTCGACTTAAAATAGCCGACTCGACTCAATCACGGAAAACTACAAGTATTCCTCGCAAAGACATGACATGACATTATTTGTTTTAAAAAAATGGGATAATTCAAAACAACACATCTCTCTCACGACACATTTGTACCGTGGGCATTAAGTCTAAACTCAGATTATAGGAAACTCTTAGAGGTCTGAGAGGGTCCATATTCAAGCCCATAAAACAGGTGAATTCACCTGACACCGCGGTTGGCGACATAAGAATTTGAAACATTTTATTAATACTTCTCAAATAATTGCAGAAATTCAGAGTTTTGGAAACACAGAGATTAACACCATCCGATGTGTGTGTAGATTTTACGATTATTCCAATTTCAGTCGCGTCAGAGATCAACAAGTACAGAACTTGAAGGGAGGTCCCGCAAAGTTAACATTTCTTTGCGAGACATTTCGGTTTAGACGAGGTAGTTGAGCAGGAAAAAATGGTGGAGGGTATGGAAAGCTATTATAATGAAGTCACTCTCTTTAGTTCCCGATTACAAAATTACACCGTGAGTGAAATGTTGCTACACTATTGCACTCGCTAAGTTCATTAGGATCCAAACTCGCTGCAAGGGCGCAGAGAACTACTAACTCGACGAGGATTCTTAGAAAATCTCGCATAAACGAAAAAAAAACGAGCCCATTCTTAATATGATGCTTAAAGATGCAGAGGTAAACAAAACATGAAAAAATACGATTGTGAGGGCACGTAAATAATTTAGAGAAAAATCAAATGATAGGACTCATTACTTTTTAAATAAAGAGGCACGTCCCCTGGCGGCCAAACCCTAAGGGGCTGTTTGCGGGTTCCCATGAGTTAATTTAAAGAGTGCGAGGCTCATCTAGAGCAGACTATCTCCTACTGACAGCCGTGAAAATCATAAAAATCGGCCTGGGAGATCTGTTTAACGAATTGATACGAAAGATGAATATTTACAGTTTATAAATGGAAAATTTTGCAACTTTGTCCCGTAATAAATAATGAGCACTGAGGGTGTCAAAGAGCTCACAGTAATGATGATGAAGTGTGGAATCACTTCTTACTAACGGAGACTATAGTGTTAATAGGGTCGCAAGTAAACGGCTGTTGAGAAAAGGGTGTAGTTGTAAGGAACAAAAACACATCGCACCCTGTGCTTACATTTGAAATTGCGTATAGTAATAGCATCACACAAAGTAGAGGAAATGTCGGTTCTTATCATTTTTAGATCCATTTTCAGATCAAGTTTGAAATTCTACTCTTAAGTAGAGTTACATTTCTGCGGTAACAATTATTCCGGCCTCAGTAATAAAAATGGGCTGACTTTGACCACAGAAATTACCAGAAGTATTAACCTATCAATGCTTAAACTTTTTTTTTTTTTTTTTTTTTTTTTTTTTTTTTTTTTTTTTGTATGAAGAAGTCAACCGCGATCCGAACTAACGCTAATAAGTATCAACCGGTCCACCAAGATGTTTCCCAAACAATTTTATAAAAAAAAAAGAAGTTTCCCGATGTTCCTGCCTGCCTTGCCTAGCCTACCCAAGCCTACACTACCCTAATAATAATACTGCATTGTTATCGAAGTTGAAATCATAACAGTCATTAAGAACGTGCCAGTCCCCGAGCACTATAAGAGCTAAGAGCTGTTTTTGCCATGCGTTTCCGTGGAAAGTTTGAGTTCACGCAGTACAGCGACGGGCCATAATAAGGCCTCGTAGCGCTATTTTAGATTGAGTTACATTATTTCATTGCTCAGAGCCAAAAGGTCGTATCTAGTAATCTTTCAGAAGATTGAAATATCGCTGTTTATGGAATTCTAGATCAAACTTCCTATTCAGTAAGAAGTTTGGAAAACTTGATCAACAGACTTGCATGAGGACGATGCATTTAATATGGTAGTTAAATTGGGAAAAAGGGGGAGAATGGAGTATAACCATATTTGCCAAGAGGCCTTAAAATGAAAGATATGTAGATACGATCTTTTGACTCCGAGCTACAGATTTTCATTCACAAAATTAAAACACTTAATTTGTTTACATTTTTCTTTCTCGTTTTTTCATTTTTAATTTTTTTGTTTTTGTTTTTTTGTTTTTTTGTTTTCTTTATTTTTTTGTTTTTTTGTTTTTTTGTTTTTTTTTTTGTTTTTTTTTGTTTTTTTTTTTTTTTTTTTGTTTTTTTTTGTTTTTTTTTTTTTTTTTGTTTTTTTCGTTCTTACCGTTTTTTGTTTTTTTCGTTTTTTTCTTTTTTTTGTTTTTTTCTTTTTTTTCTTTTTTTTTCTTTTTTTTGTTTTTTTCGTTTTGTTTTCTTGTTTTATTTTTTTTCCGTTTTTTTTTTCGTTTTTTTTTTTTTTTTTTTTTTTTTTGTTTTTTTTTTTTTTTTGTTTTTTGAAAGAAGTCTGCCATCAAACCCCAGAATCTACGCCACAGTTGCGACCTAATCGTCCGCTAGTTGCCACACCAAAATATCCGCATACTGTTCACGTTGCGCGATTCTTCATATTGTTGATCTTCATCTTCTTTCTTCATCGGAGAATAATCTCGTCTAATGGTTGTCTGCTTCTTGTCTTGTCTACGTGAAGTGACCGTTTCAGTTCCATAATCCCAGTCAATGATTTCGAGAAATAACTTTGCTCAGTATTACGCCTTACCCATGACGGTCTCTTTCCTGTGCAGTGGGTGTATTCATCGTTCGCAGGAACGCATCATCGAAAGCAACAGGGAAAGTTGGTATTTTTACCAAGAAAATTCATACTTCCAATTCTTTCGATTCCGTTGATAAATTGTTTTGATTACACAGTGCGAATGTTCCGGCTCCGTTAACTAAATTACACAGGGCCCTGCTATCTGATCTGGCACGATGGGTCTGGCCGGTGGTGTCAGCACCTTCTTCGTTGGCACGAAAAATCGTGTCTTCATCCTCGTGCCGCAATGAGTCATAATTTAACAGGCCTTTAGGCAGTGATCATCAAACCCGACTTTGACTTGCTTCTGATGCATTGCAAATGAAGTCTCATTCGTGGATGACATATTCACTACTGTCAGAAGCATAGATTCGCTTTTATCAGAGTGATTGCTGGCGGAGTTGTTTTCAGACTCTAGACCGGCGAAAATTTTGTACTTCGAAAGTTGACGGTAGTCTAAAGTTGGCTGCAGGTGCTGGACACGAAATCAATAAACGATCAGAAGAAAAAGAAGAAAATTGTTGATGGTATCTGAAGACATGTTCATGATTTCCGTGTAATGGGAACCTCCGATTGTCAAACATTGAGACATTTTTTTTTTCTTCGTCGCAAATTATTTGGCTTCTATTCCCTTGTATTTAGCAAGTTAGGAATCTACGGTCATCTATAGGCATAAAAGATTTATTGTCCGTGGTCATCAGAGGGATTTCTGGCATATCCATGTTCAAAGCTGTTCAAATTTTCAGGGATTAAGGCCGAGTAGAATCTGTTTCTGCAGACCCACTCGTCAGTTCCGTTGAAATTTGATGCTATTATTGAGACAATTTGAAAACACTGATGCCACAGTTCGAGTAATTGCTAGTTAAAAACATAATTTTCACGGATTAAGGCCGAATAGAATCTGTTTCTGCAGACCCACTCGTCAGTTCCGTGGAAATTTGACGTCATTATTGAGACAATTCGAAAACACTGATGCCGCAGTTTGAGTAATTGCCAATTACAAACATAATTTTCAGGGATTAAGGCCGAGTAGAATCTGTTTCTGCAGATCCACTCGTCAGTTCCGTGAAAATTTGACTCCATTATTGAGACAATTCGAAAACACTGATGTCGCAGTTTGAGTAATCGCCAGTTACAAACATAACGAAGCTGGCATGCATTGCTGGAGGCCCCTGCGATGATGCTGGATACTTTAAGTCTGACTTCTTCGAGTCCAACATCTCTGAATCTGAATTCTTCGAGACATACTTCTTCGAGCGATCATCAACTTCGAAGAATTTTGGCGTCTTTCTGTTAGACATAGAAACTTCTTCCATTGATCAGGCGTGCAGAGTGTGCTCGATCGCTCAATTCGTGGATCGAGGATGAACGGTTTACAGTTGCACACGCCGGCAGGCGTATGTGTAGCGTTTGGAGTATATCTAAGAGTTTGAAGGCGCTATATACAGAGCGCGCGTTCATTTCCCGCTACAATTAAAATTTGCAACGTCTGGGAATAAAAATTTATTGGAAATGAATTCTCTTCTGAAAAATCTTGAGAACTCCCAAAATTCTTTAATCGTGATCAACATGTATGCGTTTGATCAAAATGTATACATTCCTGCGCGCATACTTATGTTGGTGCACATCACTGCAGCTGTGCCGATGTTTTGCTGTTATTACGTAGACTGCGTTGATTTTGTTGTTAAAGTTACTTCGACTGTGAAGATTTTTTGTCAAAATTATTTTGACAGCAGGAATTCTTCTGCTGAAATCACTCTAACCGTGCTGCGTAACAGTGCGCATGGCAAATGTGTGTTTTGCTGGTAAAATAGAACACTGATTAGGAACATTCTGCTCTTGTGATTGATTGCAATACAAAAAAAATCTGTGATATGGGTCTCATTGGACGTTCAGCCAAAAATTGAAAAGCCGTAAAAATGAAAATCGTACTGAAGACCAATAAAGGTACTTAGTTCACATTAAAATATAATTCAACATTTTTTGAGCTGTGAAAACCGTGTTGCTTGAAAAAGTTAATCTTCGGACTTATAGTCAGTACTCATTTAGAAGGTTTGCCATGTAAAAAAATGTTGCTCCAAAATACTGATTATGTGGTCCGTTTAGAGCACGGAGTATGTCTTTGTGTTCCAAATGATTCAACAATCGCGTTGACATGGAACAGAGAGGTTACCATTCTTGAATCCTAAAAAATGTGTTGGCACAGTGGTCAAATGAGACAAATTTTTCAGAACACGAAGATTCTTGTAGGTAAATAGCAAGTGCCGAAAACCAGCAGTGCGCTTTTGAGAGTGTTGAATTGTGAGTAGGTTCACATCAGTGAATTGTCATTTTTCAGATCTCTGATTTCAGGGAGTGAGTGCGGGAGTGAGCCAGGAGAGGAGATATAGATGCAGACGATCCTGGACGGGAAACGATGACCTTAACTTAAAGCCACTTCTGCTATTTGGATAAAATTCGACCGCTTGGAAGAGCTGAAACTGTGACCGGTCAAAATAACGTTTGAATGACACCAAAGTTTCATCAAGAGTCCGCAGAGTCGTTGGAGAGGTCCGCGTAGATCAAACTCGGCGATTTAAGGAAAATTCATAGGTCGTAGTAGGCGAGAAAATGGAATTCACGATGGCAGTACTTGGGGAAAAGCAGCAGACAGCCCCTGCTGGCAATAGGCAGCCTTGAAAGGTAAAAAAGATAGGGAAATATTTAAAATTTCATGAAAATATATCATTATAAGTTGCATAAAACCGAAATTTCAAGATTTTGTTTTCCATAATTTAATACCCCAGTTAAATAAAATTACACAGCTAGAGGAGCATGAATGCTCGGTATTCAAACCAGAGATGGATAAAAATCCTCCAACAGTACTTCGGGGTGGTATATTTCTTAACAGTTTTAGAGTCAGTTATTAGTATAAGTTATTACTGCAGCAATAGTATTATTGTTGAATAAAATTACTCGTTGAGAGATATCAGACATCGCAAATTCAAAATAAGTCCTTATTTAAAAACGAATATTTCCTCATATATTACGAATTAGCCAAAAACGAGTAAGGAAATTCTACTGATATCACTAAATCTTCTGCTTGCATTAGTGGAGATTCAACTGCTATGAGCAGGATTGTTTTTCAGTTTCAACTGTTTTTTTTCAGCAAGTTATTTATATCAGTCATCGTGCCTAGTCATCAAAAAGTATCGCGTGAAAGTATTTTATACCGATCCTTGTTAAAAAGCACGGGGTCAAAATGCTTATTTCCGCCGACAGCCCCTGACGGATAGGCAATATTCAATACGCGCTACACACAAGTACAAAAGTAAAATTTGGACGGTTTTTGTTTGGACTCTTCTACGTGCGACCCGAAGAAAATATAGCTGGAACGCAAACTATTTAGCGAGGAAGGGGTCTGAACTTGCCTCATTGGATCTTAACGAGGAGAGAGGAATTTCTGCTTGCATTAGTAAGAGATTCAACTGATATCAGCAGAATTACCTATCAGTTTCAACTGCTTTTTTCAGCAAGTTATTTATATTAGGCATCGTGCCTAGTCATCAAAAAGTATAGCGTGAAAGTATTTTATACCGATCCTTGTTAAAAAGCACGGGGTCAAAATGCTTATTTCCGCCGACAGCCCCTGACGGATAGGCAATATTCAATACGCGCTACACACAAGTACAAAAGTAAAATTTGGACGGTTTTTGTTTGGACTCTTCTACGTGCGACCCGAAGAAAATATAGCTGGAACGCAAACTATTTAGCGAGGAAGGGGTCTGAACTTGCCTCATTGGATCTTAACGAGGAGAGAGGAATTTCTGCTTGCATTAGTAAGAGATTCAACTGATATCAGCAGAATTACCTATCAGTTTCAACTGCTTTTTTCAGCAAGTTATTTATATTAGGCATCGTGCCTAGTCATCAAAAAGTATCGCGTGAAAGTATTTTATACCGATCCTTGTTAAAAAGCACGGGGTCAAAATGCTTATTTCCGCCGACAGCCCCTGACGGATAGGCAATATTCAATACGCGCTACACAAGTACAAAAGTAAAATTTGGATGGTTAAATTTGTTTAGACTCTTCTACGTGCGACCCTAAGAAAATATGGCTGGAACGCAAACTATTTAGCGAGGAAGGGGTCTGAGCTTGCCTTATTGGATCTTAACGAGGAGAGAGAGGTCAAGCTTAGTCTTGCGGAAACTTTCGATGAAAAAAAAAAATATTAAAAAAAAAAGAAGAAAAAAAATTGTTTTCAATAAAAGTCCAGCTACATTTAAGGCTTCTCCCCAAATTTTCTGATTAATTTGTAAAAGGGGAGAGAAAGGTCCCCTTGCCAGTCTTACGTATTCTAAAAAGCTAGCGGATAATAAGTTGTATTACGAGTGCCTTGCAGATGAGGGGAGGTGGGGGTCAAAAATTCGGCTAACGTAAAAATGTATTACGTAAGTATGTCTTACGTAATACTTTAACGGCGCTATTCCTGATCATATGAGAAATATTTCTTCATTGCATGAGATAACTTTTAGAACGGGGATAAGAAAGTCTATTGATAATGTGATGCATGAGAAAACTCCCAGAATAATCAAAGGAAAATACGCTAAGGACGGAACCGGGACCTACTACTGTAGTAGTGCTAAAAAGTTCCGCTAGCAGCTCCGAGGGGGTAGGGAATCCGAACACTAATAGTAGTCTCGCGATGTGAAGGAAAACCGAGGAGGCATTATAGAATGCTAGGATTGAGTTTTTACTGCCTGTCATGCAGTACTATGAAAAAGCCCAGTTGTTTTTTTTAGGGGGAGAGGGGTGTCAACTTCGATGTACCGAATAGACTGACATCACAATCATCCTCAGACAGCCGGCGTGTCTGAGTGAGTCTGATTGTGAGATGCAGTCCTTAGCGAAAAAAATCCTATTTTAATTTGTGATTTATAAAAATACTTATGCCCTACTGACAATAAAGCACAAAAACATAGCCCGATTATACGAATAAAGAGGAGATTTAATTAAAATATGGGTAAACAAGGCTAAAAAATGAATAAACACTAAAAGGCAGGACGTTTCGAGCTGAAAATGAGCTGGTAACAGCTCGAAACGTCCTGCCTTTTAGTGTTTTAATCATTTTTTAGCATTGTTTACCCATATTTTAATTAGTCTCCTCTTTGTCTTACTGACATTTAGTTACCTAATTATTGCACTCATCGCCTGTTTCGTCTCCGCCCGCACGCAGTGCGGCGATTTCGGCCAGGCTATGAGAGCAATCCCTAAGTTCTTACATTCAGATAAATCGGTCTAAAGAGTGGTGTATATCACACTATCTGGATATACATTATACAGACGCATGCATAACATGCTTTCCAGGAAATGTACTGGCCAGAACCAGATTCCTGATCGTAGTAACTATACAGCTAGTAGATCTAGACGCACAGTTAACACTCCTAGGAGTCTGGTGCTGGCGACTAGATTTCCTGGGAGATAATAATAACCAGACAGCCAAAGGCACATTACCATTTCATTTTCGGTGGATGGCGCGTGGATTGAATGGGTTATTTGAAGAGGGACGTAACCGCCAAAAGTCAAGTTTCGAGAAAACTGAAAAAGCTCAACTCTTGATGAGTTTCATGTTCCTCTTTAAAAATTTAACCAATGCTCTACGTACCATCTATAATAAAACTAAGGTCATACGAGCAGGTGAGGAGAAATTGGGAAAGTATTGAAAACATTTAAAATGTTGGCGAATACGCTCTTTTTCCAAAAAATTAGTACTGCCATTTTGAGCAGTGCTATGAAAGTATCAAGTAGCATATGAGTTCGATGAAAAAGTTCAAAATTATAATTGGTGTCCTTACTACTTGTGATATTTATCATTAAGAAGTACTCTACGCCGGAAGAGGGGGCTCAGAACGTACGCCCTTTTCCCGTTAAAGCAGATTTTCAAAGGTTTAAAAAAAAGAAGTTTAATGAGAAATTTTGGTAGAGTCGCTCGATAGTATCTTACTACTACAATTACCTGTGTCCACTCTCAAAGAATGGTATTCCGTCGAAAAAAAGTTGCTGAACATTCGGCAGTTACGCCTCCTTAAAATAACCCGTTCAATTTTTGCCCTCACCGCCTGTTTCGTCTCTGCCCGCACGCAGTGCGGCGATTTCGGCCAGGCTGTGAAAGCAATTCCTACGTAAGTTATTTTACACAGTGGCAACGAGGAATACAAATTAACGTTTGATTTATTTCTATGTTTTCGTAATTTACTGTAATAGCCATTTTGAAGAGCCTCATTTATTTACATATGAAATGAGAATATTAATTTTGATCAAAACGTATTTGTACTACTGACGACGGGAATAAAAAGGCAGGCGGGAACATCGAGAAAAATTCCATTGGACCGGTCGATATATAGGAAAATTCAGGACCGGTTCAACTCCTTTACCGCGTCCAAAAACGCCTAAGATGGGCCGGTTCAAGCACTGATGGACCTAAGTAAATTGCCGGTTAAATTTTTGGCCAACAAGTTTGCTCTTTACTAACAAACACCAAATGTCTTATTACTATCAATAGTTATGCGAATTATACTCCTGAGTCCAACAAATTTTGAACAAAAACCGCGAAGTCGTGTTTCATTACAGTGGTAGTGAAACACGGAAAGTTGCACACAGGACATCTGTTGCCACAGGAAAGTGGACAGTGACCCACTTTCTTTAATTCAACAGCCGTTAATGCGTAAAACCAAATGATCTTTCCAATAAAGTCAGAGAATTTGACTCAAGAAACTGAACGTACCGATGAAGAATTTTGATCGAAGATTTCACTCATGTTTTAGTTTCTTTTAGAAGAAATTAATACACGTTTGTTTTTTTTCATTCAAGGTTTCTGTGAATGTACTGCGCTCGTTCACACGTGTGCACAGATAATTTCAAAGGGACGCTAGAGGCAGTTTCCATTTAAAAAAAAAAAAAAACTGTAAAACATCATCAGAGATTTCAAAAGTTTGCAAAGGAAATTCGCACACAATGGATGGAACTAGGTAAGCCGGAAACCTTAGCCCATTAGAATTCTATACTTAGCGCACTTAAAAAATGGAAAGGATCTGCGAAATAGGAGCATGACATTTCTGTTACCTTTGAAACTGGATATTGATTGATTCTTCGATCGAGAAATTGATTAATATCGATTTAATACGGCTTCTGGGACGTCTCAATGGACCACTAGACAAGGTGCGAATTTAAGCAATCTGATACATGTTTCTTAACCAGAATTTCACGTAAAACACGATGAACGCAACGAATATTACTGAAACGAACTCCTAACGAAGATATTAACGTATGTACTTCAAATTGGTTACGAGGAATTTGAACTGCCCGCTCACAAGAAACTCAAAGCTCTACGCGAGTCAAACCGTGCACTACAACGGTTTCAGCAATCTTCTCAATCGAGCAATGTTCATTTCCCACCATGTGTTGTTCAAACTATAAGCAATTTGCTATAGCTGAGCCAAAGCGTCAAAATTGAGGTTGCCAGATTTTAATATAGCAGAGACTGTCATGATAACGTTTAGCGCGCGATGTGAATCACGTAGAGCGTTAAGTTTACGTGAGCGGGTGGTTTGAATTTACGCATCAAGAATCATTAAATATCTTCGTAAGGAGTTAATTTCGGTAATTTTCGTTATGTGCATCGTGCTTTACATAAAATTTTGGTTAAGAAACATGTATCAGAATGCTGAAATTCGTACCTTGTCTAGTGGTCTATTCCCAAAATTTAAAACGGGACAGCCTCTCAGCCACTCTTACAAGCTGGGGGAAACCCCCATGTGTGGGATGTCTTTCTATGCGCCCCTTGACCCTCTTGGACTAGGTGCCTCTCACACGAAAAATGGATACAGATTTTACGACTTTGGCATCTATTTTTATTGTTGGCTCTAATAGATCGAAATGAAATTCAAAACTTATTGCGAATGAGGTGAGCTATTCGTTTTCAATGTGTGTTGCGTAAAAAACAATGAATATATGGAGCATATAATCAAATGGACTGCATTTTGCAATTTGGAACTATAAATTCTGGCTCTTCTGGAAAAACACTTATGTGCATAGGGAAACTAATGGCACATACGTCGTTTTTAAACCGGGCTAGAATTTATAGTTCCAAATTGAAAAATGAAGTCCAAATTATTGCTATCGTTTTCTTTTCTTTTGAAGAATAGGTCTTCAAAAATATGAGGATTCAGAGGATCACTTTGAGAAAGTAATAATTTGCGTCAGTGAAGCTATTACTTGAGAAAGGATCCTAACGAACAGAAGAGCTACATGTGATACAAAAAATGAGAACTGCAGGGCGGAAGAAAAATACTTATAGCGGAAAACGCGAGCACTTGAAAAAATTAGAGAGAGGGAAAAAAAACCGCGAGCACTCTTGGAATGCCATGGCTCATGACAGACCTGCAAAATCTCTGATTTCCGAAAAAAAAGAAGCGAGAAAGTAAAGGGTTACCCCATTAAAAATATGCTTAGGATGTCAATCCCTTCGAGGTTCATCAAGGATCAGTTAAAATTCAGATTTTGTGTTTTATTTCCTTTCTTTAAAATCAAAATTCGAGGAAAAAATTATTCATTAATGTCTTTACAGTGGGAAGTATTTGTCCACAATTTGGATTGAGAGGAAAAATGTGAAGGGAGAATTGATGATTTTTTATATGTAACATACTGCAACAAACATGATCCGAATGCTTCCATGATACTTTTTCACGTATGTACAGAACCAACTCTTTCAACACCGTCCTTTATTTTCGGCGAAAGCGGAATTATTGCGGATTCTAATTCGTCTCATCTGAATTATTCAAGTTAAAATTAAGCGGATGGGTGACGATCCGCGGGGAAAAAGAATCAATGAGGGTATTTTCGTCGGGCTAAGAGATCGAAAATAATAGATTTTCATCTTTCAGCGGAAAACGCTTGAAAATATCCTGCAAAATAAGTCTGACGACACGACGACACCGAGGAATTATGAATAATCAACAATTAAAGTATGCGCATCAAGGTGTACAAGCAACGCGTGAAGTATTCCTACGGTTTCGTAGGCACTAATATGCGTTCTACGTTTCGCACTGTGTTTGGCACGATTATTCTAACTCGCCGAGTTGAGCGTTTCTCAACTTGCTACTTACTTTGATTAATTAAATACAAAATATGAAAATTTTTCTATTCTAAGATGAATTTTTGTCATATAGAGTGTGCTATATAAAATCCAACTAATTTTATTCTCCTTATTAACTGTATTTTAGTAGTTTTCAGTAGAGGGCATTGAAAAAGCGATATTAACAAGAAATAATATGAGCACGTTTAGTTATTTTTGGTGAAATTTATTGTGATCGCGTTTAATTTTAGTGAAAATTGCTGGGGGTGATTTAATTTTTTTCTTGGGGGGGGGGGGGGGGCGGCGGCAAAGAAGGACTGCGACCGTAAAATAGTGCATACACTAAATAAAACCTAGAACTGCAGGACCCGGCGTACACTGGAGAGGAAAATAAACCACTGCCAAAGTGCAATCTCCCGGCACATCTCTTTGTATACACATAAGAATTGACTAAAACTAATACGAATCCTGAAATTTTAGAGACTCGTTTTCCCCCATGTATTTAGTTTTAATTCTGTCGGGTTTACATTTTTGGGCTATAGATGTAATTTGTGTATTTCCCTTCAGGTGATCTAGAGGAGATTTAAAGTTAAGATGGAATAAAGGAGAATCTGCAAATTATTCGGCTTCAGATTCAAATTAGTCCCTGATGGCAGCAGCAACAAATAAAGGCTCATTAATCAAGGTAAGCAGGAAAGAAAGATTCAACTGCAAATTGCTAAGGCTCTAAAGATGCGTTACTATTATGGATACAAATACTTAAGAGCAGTAAACGATAAGGGTACATGGCAACAGTATCCAAAACTTAAATGGATCATCATGCCTAATGAGAGAACGATATATATCTTCCTCATGAAAACGTTTCTGGCAAATAACCACGAAATAAAATTTGAGTTCATTCTCAGTTCACGGCAAATAAAAAATAAATCTCAAGTAAAAGAAGGGAATCTAGACAAATAATCCAGAGTGAGTTCATAGAAATGATTCCTAAAATGATGAATTTAATTGCAACGTTTGGTAGATTCGCATTGTCACATTTTTTCTCCTCACATACTTAGCTTAAACCTGAGTAGTGAAAAGTTATTGAAGCATAGTGACACTTTTTAAATACCAACTTACAACTAGATATACGGCTAAATCATCGTAGTGGGTGCCTGGGTATAATTAAGGTACGGCAATTAAAACGCAGAATCGGACGCGGCGGACGACCCGAGCGAGCGAGGCGTCGAGTAAGTTTCCGCTCCGCCGTGCCCGGCAACTAAGCACTAAGCAGCGGAATCGCCTCCAAAATTCCGTCGTGTTCGTCGGCAGTCTCGTCATAAGTATCCGATGATAGCTCGCGAGCAGGGCCGGATAGAGCCGGGCCCCGAGCTTTGCGGGCCCCTGACGCTGTTTTTTTTTTTTTTTTTTTTTTTTGTTGTTGTAGGTAATGGGGATTGGGCCCGCAATTTGAGGAAGCCCGGCTTTCAAGGGGCCAGCTTAGTTCCTCCCTCAGAAAAGATTATTTTTCTACTTAAAGCATTATATAAGGGGCCCCGAAAGAGGGGCCCAGGGGACAGAAATTAAATTGCAAAACCGCCGTAGTCACTACCAGAATCGGGCGAACAGATTCGTGCAATTTGTTGACAGCCCGGGTTCCGCGGCGTCAAGATTCGACTTGCAGGATTCGTTTCGTTCAGTCCTCCAGACTTGGCGACACCATCGCGCAAAAATTTAAATGATGATAAAATCAGAAAATTTCATGAAATATTTCAAGAAATTTGGGAAAATTTGAGATATTTCACGGCCATGCGTTGGTATCGTGCTACAAACATTTTTTTCTTTCATGAATCCAATAATTCACGATGGTCCGCAATTTTCCATTGGTGTCGCCATACCGCGATTTGCGTTTCGGCACGTGGACATGAAAAACCATTCAAAAGATCGACGGACTAGGCGGAATCTCCGAAGGATTCCGTTCCGATCCGATCTGTTCTCGACAGATCGCCGTGGCGTCGCTCCGCTCCTTTAGTTGCCGCTCCCATTAAAACGCGTGTAAAACAGATTTCCCTTGCGCATGGGCGTAGCTAGGGGGGGGGGGGGGGGGGGGGGGGGGGGGGGGGCCCCCCCCCCCCCCCCCCGAAATCTCGCCCCCTCAGAAAATTCCATCCACCCATCCATTCCTCACCCCTCCCCCCCGCTCTCTTCACCACGAGAGGTGGTCCCATGCCCCCCCCCCCCCAGAGAAATTTCCTAGCTACGCCCCTGCCCTTGCGCCCGATTCCGCGTCTTAATTGCCGTACCTTTTATTAAGGCCTTGAGGTGAATCTTATAAGGCCTCGAAATGGTTCCGCTGAACCCGGGTTCCCGGGAACCCGAGTTGTTTTCATCGCGACTTGCCTCTCGCGGCCGAGGCGTCCAACGACGACCGCCGCTCGTGCAGCTCCGGCGAGGATCCCATCAGCAGATCTCATCCCAGACCTGCTGGCGCTGCCCCCAATGGACGGTGCCCCCGAAACCCTCGGGCTTCTGCACCACCACATGCATGGTCACCCGAGGCCCTCGTTAAAGGGACAAAATCGCCAACGGATTCCCGTCCAAGTGGAGCTCATCAATGATAATCGATGAGTATCGATGAACGTTGGTGACTCCCACTTGGACGGGGATCTGCTCGCTGTTTGTCCGTGTAACGAGAGCCTTGGAGTCGAAGGTGCGTCCGCACGGTTCGTCCGACCCCCAGATGGAGGGTACGTCAAACAGCCCCCCGGGCGCTCTGTCAGGTGACAAAGCGCCCGGCGGATTGCTTGGCGGACCATCCGTCCGACAGTAGGATGAACCGTGGAGACGCACCTTCGACTCGGTTCCCACCACCACCACCATGGAACATGCAACATTACCATACAACATGCAACATCACCATGCAACATACAACAGCACCATGCAACATACAAAGAGAAAAAGAAAGAAATAAAGGAAAAAGAAGTGAAGAGAAAAAGAAGAAAAGAGAAGAAAGAAGAGAAGGAAGAAAGGGAGAGAAGAAAGAAGAGAGGAAAGAAGAGAGGAAAGAAGAGAAGAGAAGAAAGAAGAAGAGAGAAGAAAGAAGAAGAGAGAAAAAGAAAGAGAAAGAAAAGAAGAAGAGAGAGAAAAGAGGAAGAGAGAAAAAAGAGGAGAGAAATAAGGAGAAAAAAAAGAAGAGAAAAAAAGGAAGGAGAGAGAAAAACGAAGAGTGAAAAAAGAAGAGAAGAGAAGAAATAAGAAAAGAGAGGAAAGAAGAAAAGAGAAGAAAGAAGAAAAGAGAAAAAAGAAGAAAAGGGAAAAAAGAAGAGAGAAAACAAAGAAAAGAAAGGAGAACAAAAAATAAAAGAAAACAAAAAAGGGGAAAAAATAAAAAAAAAATTGATTAGAGGGAGGTTACAAGTACAAAGGGTGTCGCGGTGATCATCCAAACACTCGGAGCTGTTGAGGTACCTAAAAAATTACAAGGCGTTTAGAAAAAAAAAATCAGTAGGAAGGGAGTGAGAAATGCAGTGAATCACGATGAGAAGAAACGAGTGTGTGAAAAAACATCCCTACGATCGCTGAAGGATTTAGCACATTGAAGATACCTGACCTGAAAGTAATCTGCATGGGAGCGTGAAATTGTAGAAACGCTCCTAAAAATGTGGCCCGGGGGAGGGGGGGGGGGGGCAATTTTTAGGGGTCAAAAGTCGAAAATCAAAGGCGACAAGAGGGAGAAAGTCCTCACTGCTGTAATTGGAGGGACATTTTTTGGAAAGCCGGCGGGCGGGCGGGCGCGTGTAAATACGAGAGCTTCGAAGAGTCAGCATCCTCGCCTACCGTTACTCAAAAACAAATAGAAAACTAGGCAGACCTATCGGAGGAACTTGTAATGGAGAAGTTGCAAGTGTCTGAAATTTGATGAAATTCGTGTTCAGGTGAAAAATACTGAGTGAACTGATCACAAGTGTACCATTTGTTCATAAATTGGACAATTATTGGAAGACATATGACAAAATTATCTAATCTGCTAAAATACATGTGTTTAAATGGGAAATGCTGTCATATGAAGTCACTAGGCGGTGCATCTTCTCACTTCTAAATTTATTTTCATATACTATTTCCCATGTCAGAAAAAAATTTGAGAGGTAGTGCGAAATAAGTAAGCACTTTTAGATGAAGCAAGTAAACATTTGCGTGCAAAATCTCTATTAGATTGATCTACCATGAATATCATACGTAACAATAAGATGGTGAAGAAGGGGGGGGGGGGGGGGGACGTTTCTCAGAACGAGAGAACTATTGCGGCAGTTTTGAATCGCCACTGCTCGTAAAAGGAGGGAAGACGGGGAGAAAGGTTGCCAGATTAGCTACAATAAATGAGGGTGTTTAAGAAGGGCTAGGATAGAGAGGAAAACGCTGATTTTACAGTAAGTCTGGCAACTAGGACGGGGAGAGACGAGAGAGAGATAAAATTTGCCTGAGGACAGGCGTGATTCGGGGAACTATCCGAAAGCAAAAATGAAATCGGGAAAACCAGAAGGGTGAAGTTGGCTGAAATCGTTCGGGGCCAGACCGCCCGAAGAAAAAGGTTCCTTATCTCTACCTGCGACTAGACTGCGAGACCCGGCACCCGGCGACTAGCATCCGGTCCGATCGAAGGATTGAGCGACGCTTATCATGTGTGCGTGTGGTCTCCTCCCTTTTCTGCACATTTCAGTTTGTACGCTGTTTTCTCTCAGACTTACCCGATTAACAATAAAAAAAGCCGAATCACTCACGATGTCAAAAATTAGCCAGAGATTAGAATCTGGCTAAACCCTTTCCTCTGTGCATGATTTGAGAAGAAAAACATGAATTGGGGCTACATTTGGAAATTCGGGACTAAAATTGATAGTTCGGCATAGAAACAACGTATGCACCATTACTGCCGTGCTTTAAGAAAAATGCCGTATGAGTCTTGGGATTGGACGTTGCCATACTAACTTCAAAAATAACCGACTTAACTCATAATTTTCCGCCAATTTTTCAGACAACTTTGTTCACAATTTACTCTGAGACTCAGAAAATTTTAAACGAAAAAAATGCCACCTTCAAAAAGAGCCAATTCAACTCATAATTTTCCTCCAATTTTTCTGACAACTTTGTTCACAATTCACTCTGAAACTCAGAAAATTTTAAATGAAAAACAGGTATGCTACCTTCAAGAAGAACCGATTCAACTCATAATTTTCCTCCAATTTTTCTGAAAACTTTGTTCACAATTCACTCTGAAACAGCTGAAAATTTTAAATGAAAAATATGCTACCTTCAAAAAGAACCGATTCAACTAATAATTTTCCGCCAATTTTTCTGACAACTTTGCTCACAATTCACTCTGAAACAGCTGAAAATTTAAAATGAAAAATATGCTACCTTTAAAAAAAACCGATTCAACTCATAATTTTCCTCAAATTTTTCTGACAACTTTGTTCACAATTCACTCTGTAACAGCTGAAAATTTTAAATGAGAACTATGCATATTTTTCCGAAAAAATAAACATTTTATGGAGGGTGATTTGACACCTTTTGAATGTTCATACGGCGTTTTTTCTCGGCACGACAGATTAGCTTCCCTAAGTAGGTACATAAGTGATTTTACATTTTGCAGACGAGCCAGAAATGAAATTTAAGTTCCTGACTGCAAAATGAAGTCAAATTGACGGTGAAACAAGGAAAGGAAAACAGGATTCGATGTTTAACCAGAATACGGAAATTATGAGTACAAAATCTAAATCTAACTTGCATCATCTGCAATCAGCCGAAAGCAGCACAGGATGAAAGGTAGAGGATTTTAAATTACTGAAGACAGGGTTTCCCAAAATCTCTGATGTTTTAAAGTAAACCCAAATGAAGGATGGTGTCTAATCTGTGACACTTGAAAGAAAGATTCCTCAAATTCAACACCAATAAAGTGCGTACATAATAATGTTGCAGATGAACAGGGTTTAAAAAATGAAGGTGAGCATGGGAGCTGATGATATTTGAAGACACGATTTTTCCTCAAAACTATGGGTACCTACCATACAGAAACGAAGAATTGAAAAAGAATACATTTAGTCGTGATTTTCGTGAACAAAAATCGAGTCCTGGAGTTTGGAAAAATCAAAATCCACGGACTTTTCGAGTGCAATTGGCCTATTTCCTGAAACCAAGGATACTCGAGGACCACGCTTAACCTACGTCAAGTTCCAAATTTTTGTATTAAAACCTGGAAAGACACACACTTGGATACTGGGGGAGGAAGAGGGAGAAAAGAGACAGCCAAAAAAGATAAAAGAGAGAGAAACAACCAACTGAGGACTTTTTCAGTAACAGGCCATAAGAGGCTGGCAACTGGCAATGCTGAAAAGATAATGCAATTTACCAAAGCTTTCACAGCAAATGAAATTCATGGAGAGTAGACTTGCTTTCACACAGTAGTATAGTAAAATTCAGAGTTTCAGGGGAAAATTCATGACAGAACTTTCGAGAAGAGCATTATTAGAAGCCTAATATGCCTTTAGACCAAAAGAGTCCTCAGTTCATAAATCATTTGAGTAAAATATCTCGATACCTGCAAAATGAAAAGTGACAAAGTACACAATATATGGGCAGAATTTAAATCAGAAGTAAGTACGATATCTCAAACCTCGATTCCAGACCGGAATCAAACAAAGCTGAAACGAAGCTGCAGGGTGGCCAAGTCTTCTGAGAGCAAAACTAACACGAGGCACGAACACAAACACTCGAGCGAATCAAGAATCCTCGAAAATCCACGGTTTTCGCGACGAAATGTCCACGATTCGTTCATATATCGGCGAATTCACGCACTACAGATGCATATCACAACGAGAAAACACGCGAATTGCTCGAAATAGTTCAATAGTCCCGACCGCAAAGAACCAGGCGACGAACGAAAATCCACGGTTTTCGCGACGAATAATCCAGGATTCGTTCATCCATCGGCGAATTCACGCACTGCAGATGAATATCACAACGAGAAAACACGCGAATTTCTCGAAACAGTTCAAAAGTCCCGACCGCAAAGAACCAGGCGACGAACGAACACCCGCGTGGCGAAGGGAGGACCGAGCAAACCGAAAAGCGACTGCGTCATGGCGTTTGATCAGTCTCGCGAGGAAAACACACTACTTGAATACTGTCACGCGAAACATAATCGACGGATAACATACTGAAAACTTACATTAATGAAAGTTGTAACGGGTAAGAGTGAATTCAAACCCTTCCACACGACACGAGGAATCACGGATCCCTTGATCACTTGACGAGCTTTATCAACCGACTGCGAGTGCGAATCTCGTTGACGGGAGCGGAGGGATACATCACATCGGTCGGCCGGCCAGTGCAGGCTACAACGTGTATGCTACCGGAGGGGAGAGGGGAGGGGGAAGCGTGAAGCCTCGCTCCTGATCTGAGCCGGTGGTAGCGAGCGCTGTGTTGCCATGTTTCGCATTTTCCGTTCCCTGCGGCCGGCCCCCAGGCCATTTTAGGGCCATTTATGAGGCTTTTTCCAAATCATTTCTCGCATGCATAATTTGAATCAAACACTGGAAAAAAAACACATTGGATCTAGAGTCCAGACACTTAAGAACATCGACAAGAGAAAATACTCTAGATTCAATCAGATTTAAGCTTAAATCAAGAACCAAGCCTCTTAATTTGAGCGGATTTCCTTTTGATTTAAGCTTAAATCTGATTGAATCAAGAGTCCATTTTCTTGTCAATGTTTTCAAGAGTCTGGACTCTAGATCCAATGTGGTTTTTTTTTTCCAGTGAAGTGACAATGGCCAAAAAAATGCGTATCTCTACTGATCTTTTTCAAAATTTCCATCTGGGTTTTATTAGATGCAGGAAAACTATTCTGCTGTGCTAAGGAAAAGCGCCGTATGAGCCTTCAGGCGTTGCCAAATTTCCTCGGGAAAATCACTAATTTTCAGGAAAAGTTTTGAATATTTTTCCGCCGATTTCTCAGATTATCTTGTGAGTAATTTGATCTGAAGTTCCTGAAATTTTCAAGGAAAAATATTCATAATTTTCCTCAAAAATAAAATTTCGCCAGAGGAAAGTTGGCAACTTTCGAATGTTCATACGGCGTTCTTCATTTAGCACGGCAATATTCTTTACATTATCTAATTGACATTTTCTGGGAATTAATTGCATAAAACTAAGAGAAAATCCACGGTGGGGTACCTATGAGAACGGAAATATGCATCTACTATCAACCTGACTACACTTGACATTTTTTTCAGTATTCGAAACATTCTGCGCCAGTTAATTTTTCAGTTCTTTGACAAGGAATTTTCAGGGTTTGTATATCCTTAAAATAATTTTAAATTGTAAAAAAAAAGAATACGGTGATCATTTTTCGTACCGCATGGTGCCGAAAATTTAGGGGGGGAGGGGCGTCAATTAAGTCCGCGCAATAACTCGAGTAAAAATGAATATATTTAGCTAAAGTTTGATTGAATTTTAGAGGTCCACAAAGAATGTTACCCCATCAAATTTCAGCAAAATTAGACACCAGGTTTTGTAGCACTTTTGTAGCCACTTTTTTCGAATAAGCGCATAAACTGAAAATTGCTTTTGAAGATTCTCAGCGCAGATTTTAAATACGACCTTTGCTTTTTTCGATTAGTTTGGTTTACCCCGGGAAAGTCGGCAGCACGGCACTTCCCCTAAGAGCCAGACTTTCTAAAAAAAAAAAATTCAATTTTTCAGAGAAATTACTACATGTTAAGGCGAAGGAGGGTCATTTCGATGGCTAAAATGCGAGACCATGCATTTTTGTGCGGTGTTTAAAAATCTCTGCTCCTATTTTATTTTTTTGAAGGGAGACGAGCCAACTTTACAGCTCCAATTTTATACGGCGTATCCCAATAACGGAGAGAAAAATCAAGGAAGTTTTCAAGAAATTAAGTTGACAAATTTTCCAGTGAAAAAATAAAGTATTCCAGGGAGTCTGCTACGCCGCAAACAGTGATAGGTGGTTCCGCACTTTGGCCATCAATTTTCTGTTAAGTATTCAAAAATAAATGAGAATACTTTCACGGTATTCTAGAGGATATTCCCTGCTATTCCTGGTTTTTTCTTGTCAAACGCTTTAATCCCATGTAGCCTATCAAATTGTTTGTTGTTGAGTCTGGACGGACACGGACGGAGAAATGAAATCCCCATCCGCCACCCATATTTACTGTGGAAGCTAAAAATTACCTTAATTTTTTCTCAGCATTTATACCTACCTCCAAAAATATTTCAAGGAGAGGCTTTTTTCACAAGCTCGAGAATCAAGTTTTTCTAAAATGAAATTTTTGGTAGGCTCTGAGGAGAACTGAGGTCATATTTCAACTTCGTGGCCTTATAGGACTCCCGAAGAAGAAATGTTTTCCCATATTTTAAGACGCAGGCCGGAAAACCCCTAATATCAGAGCCAGCAGAAAATATCCTTACGTATGCTGTGGATTTAATCCTATTCATTTTTAATACTATAGTAGCCGTTCTGGACGCGCTTTGCGCGTTAAGAACGGCCAGCCGAGGGGCTGCGCCCCCTGGACCCCCCGATCACTCGCTACGCGAGTGACATTCGGCTCGCTCCGCGAACCATTTCGTCACCTTCCAGGCAAAGTATCACAAGCGCCATGCGACGTTTAAAAATTTCCGCCGCCATTTTATTTTTTTACAGAGAAATTGTTCAAGGAAGCTGTCCGAAAATTTCACTGAATTTTCTTTGTGCTGCCGATAAAATTTAGTGAAATTTCCGAACAGATTCAACCAATAATTTCTCAGTAAAGAAATAAAATGGCGGCGGAAATTTTTAAACGTCGCATGGCGCTTGTGATACTTTGCCTGTAAGGTGACGATTTTTCTCGGTGATTGGACATTTGATCACTATGATGTATACATTTCGGAGACTCTGGAGGCAAAAATGATTTCGTCACAGAACCTTGTTGTCAGAGCGTGCCATAATTTGCACATGTATATGTGTGGAGATGAAGCAATGATGGGGATCGATCATTTCTTCAAAAACGCATTTGACTGGGACGTCATCCCATCGGGTGGCGGAAAAAGACAATCCATGGATCTCCTTCCGCGATTTGACTTGCTGAAGTAGCAAAAGTTCATCTTTACCTCCTGAGAAGATTATCGGTGGAGTAGGGGTCTAAAAACTGCTCAACGATAGTATAGTTCGAGTTCCGAATCGCAATGAGCCCACTCGTGTTTTTTTCCTATACTTTCATCGCATATAAATTTCTCTGATGTTTTTGTTTTATTCTCTCTGATTGAATATCGACGGTGAAACTACCAAACCACGTATCTCGGTTTGCGACGTCGCAGACTTCCTGCCATTCTTTATTTTTTAAATGAAAAACTACTTAAGATCCAGTCTTGAAAATTTCTGTGATTTTTCCGCTTTGTGCGGAGAAAATTCCGTGAAAATTTCAAGGAATGATATTGATTTGGTCTACTTCAAAAAAATAAAATGTGAGCGTAGATTTTTAAACACCGCAAACGAGATACGTGGTTTGGTAGTTTCACCGTCGATATTAGTAATCATATCATCATTTCATTTCCTTTCCCTTTCTGCAGCATCTGTGTCCATTTAAAATTATTATTTTAAAATGGCTTTCCCCTGTATCATGGGCGTAGCTAGGGAGGTCCAGGGGGAGGGCCTGCCCCCCCCCCCCCAGAAATCTCGTGCCCCCCCCAGAAAAGCGGGATCCTCCATTCCTCACCCCCCCCCCCCCGCTCTCTTCACCACGAGAGGTGGTCCCATGGCCCCTGCCTCCCCCCCCCCCGAGAAATTTCCTAGCTACGCCCCTGCCTAGTGTACTGCCTAGTGATGCCTCAAACGGAATCAACTGTTTTAATAACACTTCCGACTAAATCATGGGTTTTCCCAGGAAGGCAGCCTCTCGTCCCTCCCGGACTCTATTGTTGCCAGATAAGTTGCTTTTTTAGCACTTTTTCCAATTCAAATCCATGTAAAATATTCACATTTATCGCACAATCTGGCAACCTCTTGAGTGAAATAGAAAAAGGTAGAATCGCTGAAAGTCTGAATCCTTCGAAGTTTATGTTAATGATGATGATATTAATGATAACGACGGTGTAAGTCGGAAATCAAATAACTCGATTTTTGGCGGTTTTGAGTTAGCTGCAGAAATGAAGTGTAGTAGATGCCCTTTACCTGCTGTCAAAATATTTGGGAAGAATCGTGAACAGTTTAGGAGGGAAAATTAAAAGTTAGTGCGTCACGGAATCTTCAAACAACAAAAACATTGTTATTGTTTTAACATCAAACATCTAATCCGACGGATAACTGAGTAATCGTCCGCTTATTTTTATCTTCATTTCATTTTAATTCGTAATTTGACGGCGTAAGACCGCAATCATATAAGTATCTCGTTCACGGTGTCTGAAAACTTAAAGGAGAACCTCGACACATTTGACATCATTCCTTGCAGTTTATACAGACTTTTCTTCGCATAGAGAAAACAAGCAGTGAACTCCAACACAATGTGTTGATAAGGCGCGTCATTAACTCGCACATATCAAACCCTTTAGTTTTCATTTACAGAGATTTCAAAAAAAGGCAAGCAGCACAACAAGAGAATTCACGATCCAACACTGCAAGGTCAACGACGCACCTTGACGAGACCGTGTATTGTGAATCTAGAAAGCTATTCGAACAAATTTAAGTTTTTTGATCTGTCTCAAGCAAAATCTTATCAGATTCTTGAAGAAAAGTGCTACGGAAAAATTTAAGCGAAGAAAGGAAAAATTCTGTCGAACTCCTAGAAGGTAAAGTCGATTTAAAGGTATTTTGGGGCTAAAATACCAGAATCACCGGTATTATAAATCCCGTTATATTATTGAAAAGAAATTGACTCGATATAAATGCAATTGTATTAAATATGTCTTGATTTTGTTATTTTAAACGCCTTTTCATGCAAAGAAGCTCAACCATGTCCATGCTTTATTCATTCATGAATTGAATGTAAGCAATCCACATCCCGAAAATATACCGATTTGCCGTAAAAAATCGCAGAAACTTGATATACCAGGTCGATGTACCCACACCGAAAAAAATAATATGCTGTTTTAGCACCTAGGATGTTAAAAATGTGTCTGGTGATCCGGAGTTGTTGTCCTTACTGGCCTCGCAGTTAACTTTACATCCTGTGAATACAACTTTAACTCTGTAGGCAGTTAAGGCAGCATCTTGAGATCACCAGACACATTTTCAGCATCCTAGGTGCTAAAACAGCATATTATTTTTTTCGGTGCACTCTTTGAATTTACCAATCAATTTAGTGAGTACACGTATGTGAAAGTCAAAATGCTATAGTCATTTTGGGTGCATTCATTTTTCATGAAACAATTGTTAGTAATTTCAATCCCGAAAAACCATAAATTTTCCGTATAAAATCGAAAAAATCAAAATATGTCGACTCCCTGACGTGAAAATTAAATTCTACGTGTGAAAATACTTATGTATCGATACGCTGAACAGAATGCTCGCATCTCCTCGTAATTTACAAACCGTTCCTATACTCATCTCAAAATTTTTCTCAGAGCTTTGTGTTGTAATCAGCTTCCATTTAAACTCCGGTTTGATGGCCGAATCGGCTGCCCAAAAAGCAAGCCATTTTTGAAGGGCTCTATGAGAAATTCGTGATATTATCGGCTCTTAGGAAATCACCCCATGGGTAAAATTGCTGGTATAAATTTTCGAGTGCTTAAAATAATTGCATTCAAGAAACTAAGGCATTAAACTATGGAGTCAATTTCGTTTTAATAATATAACGGGATTTACTTGTCCTCAGGTCAAAACTCATACAAGGAAGCCCCGTGCAAGAGGCTAATTTTTTGTAATTTCACTCAATTTTTTCTCCTTTTTATAATTGAATTGCTTGTCACATTCTGAGGTCAATCATATTAAATTGTAATTTATACATTTCTTTTTTCCCCCTTCATTTTATTTTTTGTTTGGAGAAGTTTTGTTGATTTCTTCGGATTTCGAATACTATAACTTCTCTTCTATTTGGCCGATTTTTATGAATGAGACCTCTTTTAATTCGTGTTTTAACGGAGAGGAAGGAAAAAATTGCTAAAAACTCGCTAAACAATTTTTTTTTGAAAATTGGACGAATCCTAGCGTGACGGTGAAATGGTTAATGAAGCGTAAGTAATTGGGCGAGGGGCTGAGGATCGTCGCTTGGCGACCGTCATTAGCTATTGTTCGTCGAGACGCCGACGCAGTGAGCAGGAGCGTGGGGAAGAGAAGGGTAAGTGGATTCCTGTATGAGCCACGTTTAGCTAATGGTCTAATGAGTCTCGAGGCTCATCACAGATTGCACTTACACAGATTGCACTATCAGAGCACGAGTACCAACTTTTGAAAAGTATAACCGAGGTTACAGATCTGTCAAAGCAACGTTTTGAACAAAACGGAGGAGTTAAATTCTCATTCCGAGAGTGCCGACCTGCTCAGCCATCCTCGAATCAATTCGCTTGATTCTTCTTATATATGCATATTTTAAATCAGCGCGTCGCATTCTTAGGCTTTTTTTAAAAAAACCAAGTAACGTAGACTCTTGGTATTCACTGCACATAAACTAGAGACCCCCAGAATGAGAAACAACTTTAAATCATAATTATTGATGGATAAATAAACTTTTTACACGCTTTGGAAAATCTCAGAAGTTCGCGGTAGTCACTTTTCGGTAAGGAACTAAGGGACTCGGTTATTGTATCGAGCAGGGTTCGAAACGATCGCAAAGGCGGTATACTACGTATACGCGCCAATGGTCTAATGAGTCTCGAGGCTCATCACAGATTGCACTTACACAGATTGCACTATCAGAGCACGAGTACCAACTTTTGAAAAGTATAACCGAGGTTACAGATCTGTCAAAGCAACGTTTTGAACAAAACGGAGGAGTTAAATTCTCATTCCGAGAGTGCCGACCTGCTCAGCCATCCTCGAATCAATTCGCTTGATTCTTCTTATATATGCATATTTTAAATCAGCGCGTCGCATTCTTAGGCTTTTTTTAAAAAAACCAAGTAACGTAGACTCTTGGTATTCACTGCACATAAACTAGAGACCCCCAGAATGAGAAACAACTTTAAATCATAATTATTGATGGATAAATAAACTTTTTACACGCTTTGGAAAATCTCAGAAGTTCGCGGTAGTCACTTTTCGGTAAGGAACTAAGGGACTCGGTTATTGTATCGAGCAGGGTTCGAAACGATCGCAAAGGCGGTATACTACGTATACGCGCCAAAAACTCACGGCAGTTTCAAAGAATTGCCGTTGAGTAGTTCTCCGTTTAAAAAATGAAGTATGACAGGAAGTCTGCCTCTGCGACGTCGTAAACCGAGTTATGTGATTGCCGACTTAGGTACGCCGCGCCGTCGAATTGTTTTCCGATGTCATTCTTAAGATTCGCTACCAATTAAAGTTTGTTAAAAGGAACTTTAAGTTACTTTTAAAGTGAGAGGAGTCTTATTCGGTCTTTATTTAGTAAAAATCGGCAAAGAATAGGTTTGAATCAGTTATTCGCCAATACCACGTATCTCGGAATTCAGTGTTGGACCTTAGTTCCACAAACACATAACTCGGTTTTTCGGTCATTTCTCCTGACAGACGCGAATACTATTCAAAATGATGATAGAGTCTTATGAAGCATCTTATTCTTGCTGTCTCTAAGAATTATTTCTCCTCTACCTTCAAAGATGAGGAATGTAGAGAGTTTTTTCCCCTCTCCTGAAAAATCGTGTTTTCCGAGTTATGTGATCGCCGGACCACCCTAGGTCAGGTGCTCCAACAAGAATCGATTATCTAGCATAGGTGAAAATGGTCGAAATCCGGTGTTGCCAAATCGCTGGATCCGCCTCTGATTCCTTGATAAATAATTTTATGAGTGTTTTTTACACTACTTTAGTCTTGAACATATTATTTCACCTTCTCACCGAACTACTCCCCTATACTTAAGTAAGTCAGTCAGAAACGTCAAACAGGGCATAGTTGATAAAACAATTCAAACATTTATAAAAATCTGCATCACTTGAAATTTTTTTCTCCAGAATTAAGACGTCTTTAAAAAATAATTCCGTGTATTACATGACTTATAACCATATTTAAAGGAGGAAAACTCGCTATTTGATGTTTCAGAAGAATGATCCGGTGTAAAGAGCATTTACTCTATTGGCTCAGTTTGATTAGTATATAAGGTATTGGAATAAAATGCTCTTTTATGCAAGGTGGGCGCCGCACCGGTTGCATACTACAACTGAACGCAATGAATATCATTTTGTGCACGTCTAAACGCCTTCATTTTCAAGGTGGACTCAAAGCATTTCATTCGATGCAGTCATATCTGAGGCATAATCAAGACATAATGTGCAAAAGGGATACGCTTTCCCAACCGACTGAATTATTTGTACCGTGACTTCATAGTAACCTAAGAGACTATTACACCCATTTTGAGATGAAAACAAGGGTCACCTCTTAACAAGCTTGACAAAATTTGCAGCTAGCTCGAGTTGGCGCATTGGCGACATCGCATAACGACGGTGAAACTACCAAACCACGTGTCTCGGTTTGCGACGTCGCAGACTTCCTGTCATACTTTATTTTTTAAATGAAAAACTACTTAACATCCAGTCTTGAAAATTTCTGTGATTTCTCCTCTTTGTGCGGAGAAAATTCCGTGAAAATTTCAAGGAATGATATTGATTTGGTCTACTTCAAAAAAATAAAATGTGAGCGTAGATTTTTAAACACCGCAAACGAGATACGTGGTTTGGTAGTTTCACCGTCGATAAGTGGTATACCATGTACATGCACAGGAAAATCAACGTCAAAACGGGTGTTTTAAGCATCATTCAGTTTTCACTCCAACATCCATCACAAGTGTTCAGTATGTTCAATATCGATGGTGAAACACCTAAACCACGTATTTCATTCGCTGCGCGCAAACATCTCCGCTGGTATTTTATTTTTTTATGGAAAAACAAATCAACGTCATACTTTGACATTTTTTTCAAAATTTGCTTTGGGAAGAGTAGGAAAATTATCGACATTTTTAAGAGTTGACGATGAGTAGTTTTCCAATTAAAAAATAAAGTATGAAATGAAGTCTGCAACGTCGCAAAACCGGGATGCGGAGGCTGGTAGTTTCACCGCCGATATTTAATGTAGCTTGATAAAGAAGAATTTTCCTTTAATGCACTTACATTATCCACACGTAAAAAATTACCCACCCGGGAATTTCCCCGGCGTTTTGGATAATTTTTTGTTCAAATCGAGGAAAATCTGTGAACTGTTTTAAAGCGAACGAGATGAATGAACAGAAAATGTTTCGAAGGAAAATGTATGTACTTTCAAGTAATCAACTTCAGCATCATTACATTACTTGCGTCAATGTTCTAGATTCTGATATTAAAGTAAAAAAAAAATATCTTCATATTTTCACCTCTGTCAGAAGGTTATATTGATTTTTTGCTTCAACCCGAAGCATTTTTTTTTTTAATCAGTTCGAATATCTCCAACATCCTACTCATCCATACTTTAGCGTCCGTCGCACGACCTCTGTCGCTGCAACAAATGTGGTGTCAGGCTTGGGGTTGAATAATTGCATATAAGCTACAAACAAGGAGGCATACAAAATAATGAACGCGACCTAATTCCAATTTTAATGTATGAAATAAATTTATTTATTCATTTATTCTTTAAATAAGAAAGGCAAAATCTAAAACCCACATTAGATTTTGGTCACAATGCATTTCCGGTACCCAATGCTTTGCAAGTACTAAAAACAAGTTATTATGTACAAATTCAAATAATTTACAAACAAGTGTCCGTTAGGAGCGATTGAATGAGATTGTTAAAATTGCGGAGCAAGACATTAACGTGAAGTCCATATCTTTCATCAACAATTGATTACTATTATAAGTTCTCGTTTTATATGAGCCACATACTCACATTCAATAAATCTGTCTTGTATATCGACGGTGCAAGTCAGCAATCACATAACTCGTTTGCGGTGTCTGAAAATCTCCGCAATTATGTTATTTTTTTAAAGGAGAACAAATGGACGTGATTCCTTGAAGTTTTTGCAGAATTTTCCTTGCACATAGAAGAAAAATCACGGCAGTTTTAAAGAATTACCGTTGAGTAGTTTTCCGTTTAACAAATAAAGTATGACAGGAAGTCTGCGACGTCGCAAACCGAGTTATGTGATTGCCGACTTTCACCGTCGATATTTAATTTTTACCCCCTTCTGTTTTCCAAAGATAAAATCTAAGGCATAACACAAGAAATACCCCCTTAAAACAGATATACAAATACTATGCATCTATAAATTTTCCTCAATTTCAATGAGGCGAAGACGGAAAAATATTCAGTTCTCAAAAACAAATTTCAATCACGTTATTGATTTTTAACACTGATGTTTCCTATCTTTGAGTAAAACGTAAGCACTTTTCCATTTTCTCGCAAAAATCATTTGATCAGATTTAAAAAAATGGTAGTCAAATAAAGTTTTCGCAATTAATATCTCAAAAATCAAAAAAGAGTCAACAAAATCAACAGTAACATCATATAATTACATTAACTACGAGTTGCTATAGAGTTTTCTCGAGAAAAACGAGAGATAATAACAAAACATGTGGAACAACTGTACATTTTTCTTTTTTATCTATTTAATCCTAAAACACTTTCCAGAAAATGCCAGGGCTTCTAAGCTTACCACATGCAAATAATAGTCTTTTAACCATCATTACCTCATCAATGAGAAAAAATATATTCAGGATAGTAAATACACTAGAAACCAGCAAGGAAATGATTCAACGGTTTGATGGCAATAGCTATATCTACGTTTTCAAAGCGAGCATAGTATGCGGCAGTTTGGTCACCAAAGATTTCATTTCATTTAGAATAATGGAAACTTAACAAATGATTGAATGGTATTCATCTCAAATGAAAATTCAAAACGCGCCTTGTTAAATATTATTTTTAGGAGATATAATAATGTTTTGATCTTGGGCCTGATATATTTTTTCATGAGGTTGTTTCTAAGTATATTTTAAAGGAATAGTTCAGACAAGTGGCACTGATAGCTAAAGTCGAGAAATGCGTGTCGTCATTATAATGTTTGAAAAAGTCCTATTAAGTTCTATATAAAAAGAAGAAAAAAACAAGAAACTTGATTAAACTATATCCTTGAAATTACGTGTGAATTTATTTTGTGGTAAATCAATCTGCACGCACAAAATGTTGAAAAACGTTGGTTATATTCCTTCTTGAGAAAGTAAATCATGACCTGGACTTTTGCAGCTCCACCATGTTTGAGGTCATGCATTTTTCGACTTTAAACGCGGATCACGCACTGCAACTTTTGCTGAATCTGGAGTTGGATATGTCGGCGCTCAGCATTCTTGATTTCTTTATTTTGCACTGTTTTATTTATCAAATCCACACTATTTTTATTCAAATCGCTCGTAAAAACTGATACCTGTTGAATCTCGATGTCATCGATCACTGTAAAAATTGCGCAGGTCGAGCGATGGATCTCTCGGCAAAGTATGAATGAAAGCACTATACGCAACAGCTTTGTCCTTCAAACTTTCTCGAAAAAATCGAACAGTACAATGAGAAGTATGGAAATGAACTCCTAAACAATGAATAAGTATTTACTATTGAATGGCAATCAAATGGCAAACTTACAAAAACGTCGTCATTTGTATAATCAAAATTCTGTTTGATCTGTATTAAAGATATTTGCTATTAATATCTCATTTAGGCGTCAAATTCCGAATTTCTCGTTAAATCACGGGCTGTTTAGACGTACCGTCCGTCTCAGGTTTGGAGGCCGGAAGTTCCGGACACTGGAGTCGTTGCGTCAACTACTCCAGAATCAGTGACCAGATAGAGCTGCTACACCTGGAGCTTTCGGCCTCTGGGCCAGAAACGGACGGTAGGTCTATATAGCCTGCAACAAGACGGCGACTTTCACAGCTGGAGTTTTTTTTCGATGCAATTTTGAAGAGAGAATACATGACGGTGCTTTCTGGATCAGACATTTGCAAGTAACCCATTTTCATGTTGAGTACTCAAAAACTCATCGGTGACGCCCAAGGCTCGAAAAGTTGCAGAGTTTGATCATCCGAGCTTTAGTAATTTACTTACAGAGCCCATCAAGTATTCCAGAACAGGAATAAAAACAAAAACAAAAAATTCGACAGAATAAAACTTCTAAAATTCCAAAATCCTTAAAAATCACAGTTCCATTTTTGTCGCTAGCCGCATATCAAGGCTAAGGTGCAAATGCAATACCACGTAACTCCATTATGATGTTTCGAAATATACGTTCCCATTTTTTCGAGGAGAAACAGGCCGTCTTCATACCTTGAAATTTACATATGTAGAATATCCTCTTGACAGAGAAGAAAACTTAAGGTAGTTTTCAAGAATTTACGTTGACTTGCTCTCCTGGGAATAAATAAAGGTTTATCGGAAGTTTGAAACGTCGTAATCGGGAATACGTGGTTTCGTACTTCACGCCAACTTCACATGCTGAAAATGATAGCTGGGAATGGAAGAAACTGATGCATCGTTAAGTGGTGCCCTGGGGCCGAATTTTGTCGGCTTTTTCACACGAAGTGCAACAGCAATCGACGAGTTCAAACCGCACCACCGGCCAATCAGAAGCGCTAAGCCGGACGACTTCAGTGCCGTCGAGACCCGTCCCAAGTATATTTAAGTACGATGGAAGGACCGACAAAATTTGGCCCCTGAAGAGTGGGCTACAATGGCATGGTTACACGCTCAAATTTCCGTCAAATTCCGATCAAAATGATGACAAAGATGGCGGTCGAGAGTTATTTAGATTGCTGAGTAAAATTAATTAAAACAACGTGTTGATTGAAATAAGCACGGTAGTGTGGAAATCAGATGAAGGATGAGCCCCACAGTTCCATCATCTACCATCAAATTTCTGCGGCCTGCAAAAATTTGATGGTAGATGTTAGATGTTTGTGTTAATTAGATGTTAGATGGTGCGCACTAGTCACCATTTGATCGGAAATTGATGGGAATTTGAGCGTGTAACCAGCACATGAGACATAACTTTCAGCAATCGATGAGATCGGGGCTAATCACTAATCAGTCATCATTTCACTTCTGTTCATAAAATGACGGCCTGAGTTGTAAAGTTACTCATTATACTGTAAAAAGTTGTAAATTTGTAAAAAAAAATCGTATCATTTTTTGTACAAAGCGAACAGGAGCTAAATATGGGTTCCCAAGGTCAACTGGCGACACCGATGACCCATATTTAGGACTCCATTTTCAGCGTGTGAAGTCGGCTCCAGCCAATGATATTCTGCGAGGATTTCCGCGCAGAGGTCGCAATCCTGCGGCACCGCGGACTTCAGACTCGGTTGATAAAATATTTACGATGCGGGTGAAACCGCGAGCCGTTATCATGACTCATCGTTGAATCTGAAACAGATGAAATGAGTCGGAATCTGATCAGAGCCCAGCGGTGAATCCTCGCCCCGCGACGGGGGGAGGGGCAGGGGCTAGATGTCCGGCTCGTAGCTCAGCGAAGTTTTTTTCATCTCCACCATCGGCATTATCGCCGTTTCCTGCAACAACAACAACGACAAACTTCAATCCTCAGGCGATGCGATCGGGTAGTCGGATGCACGCTTCGCTAACGCATATTTCACGCTTATGTTAGGCGAATTTACGCGAGTGGATTCGGTTGAGTTTTTGACTTACTGCCAACCGCCGCGCAGTGAGTCGAGTCAATAGGAGAGGTCGGACAATATTTGGAAACTTTAAACGCTTATAACTCCTTTTATACAAAACTTTGAGGTTCTAAAAGTCGTTCTATTGATTTTTTTGTGAATTTTTATTTCAGAATCACCCCTTAAATTTAAAATCTGACGGAATAAACATTAAAATTTGCAGTTTTAGTCAAAAATCGTACGTCCGACCTCGCTGATTGAGTCGATCCACTGTGCGCAGTTATAAGAAAATGAAATTTTCTTCGGACGGCGCACAGTGGATCGAGTCAGTAGGAGAGGTCGGACAAAATTTGGAAACTGTAAACGCTTATAACTCCGTTTATACAAAACTTTGAGGTTCTAAAAGTGGCTCCATTGGTTTTCTGGTAATATTTCCTTTCAGAAACATTCCTTAAATTTAAAATCCGACGGAATAAACATCAAAATTTGCAGTTGTAGTCAAAAATTGTATGTCCGACTTATCTGATTGATTCGATCCACTGTGCGCAATTATAACAAAATGGAATTCTCTCCGGGCGACGGTGCTCCTACAACATTTTGTCGCTTGGCTGACAAAGGGGCGTAACTACACATTGAGATGAGCCCGGGAAATCATTGAGTTAAATGGACGATAGGGCTCATCGCGAAATGCAGTTACGCCTTTATGTCAGGAGGGCGACGATTTGAACAGATTATTTTCTAAATCACGTAAGCGTCAATCTCTATTTTGGTGGTAGAGGGGTTGTTTTTTCTCTGTTTTCTCTTGTGTATAATCAATCGTGCCTGCTTTCAAAATAGCCTCCTAAAAGAGCATACATTTTTTTGAATTCGAAGATTGTCAACAAGCTGAATAAAACGGGCTTTCTTGTATTGCTTGCAATCGAAAGTTTGGCGCTTACGTGATTTGGAAAATAATCATTGAGGCCCCGTGTTATTTCCAAAGGGTCCCAGGAAGTGGGCATCAGGCGGATAAGCCAGAGACAACTTTCAAAACTAGAAGGTGCCAATCGGCTCTCGATTTGTACTGTGGCTCTTGGTTTTTTTTTTGACTTTGCTTCGATTGTTGGTGGGTTTTGCCCAAAGGTATATGAGGAAATCTAACTTGAATAAATGAACAATATCATAAACTATAGTTATCAATCTTTTTTTACTACTACTACTCACTTACGATTTTAAGTGCTCTCCAATTCTTTGGAGTAAACTGCAAAAATGTATGCTTCAAAATTTTTGAAATCACGTGCAAACAATTAGAACTATCTGTAATAGTTTGCGAAATATTTTGCTCATTTAGGTTAGGGTTCTAACGAATCTCTCTCTGCCATCGGTAACCAACAGCCCAACAGCGGCGATTTTGTAAGTTGGCAACAATCTTGTTCCTCCATTAAATCCAAAATATCGATTTTTGAATCATCGGAAATGATCGATTTACCAAGAATCGATTTTTTTACATACATTCGTATGGAGGAAAAACAGTCTTAACTCTCAAGAATCGCCACTGGTGAACGAGGTAAAAGTGCCTACCGATGCAATCTCTTGAAAATATACCATACGAAATGAGTCAGTCGTGCGTTATTCAGGGATTTTTTTACTTGTCTGACGTGATTTTAGTGTAATTTTACCATTGGTAAGTCTATCTAATTACATTGAATCTCTTATGTACCCCATTCTGTTATGACTACACAGGTCCTTGAACTTTCCGAGATGAATTATCCCGCGTATTTCGAACAGTTTAACTTCGTCTCATAGTTTCAAATTGATTTTTAATGAGCAAAAAGTACTCCATGTGAGCAAAAACAAGGTTGCATGAGGGCAGTTTTGAAATGAACCTCTGTGTCGTTTTCCACGGGAACCATTTAAAAATCACATTAATTCCTGTGGTTGACATTCACGGCATGTCTAGCTGAACGAAGACAGAATGACACTACTTTTTCTTCTAAAGCACTAACGGTCTGGAAATTTCTCCGGTTTTTTTTTCAAGCTGCGATGAAAATTCTGAGAAATTTTTAAAAGGTCCGACGGCTGTTTCATCGGAGAACAAAGTGTTGAGTGAAACGTTGGCAAAGCACTCGTGCCCTTTTAATTGTTAGGGGGCAATTTAGATCATTAAAATATATTTTGACTTTTTTTGGAAAAAGTTACGTAATCCCAACTCTTTATGCTGTCAGTTCTGTCAGTCTCGAAAAAAACGATGCTTGAAAATTTTTGTAGAGTAAAGACTAAGGGGAGGGGCTTTCTGACTGCAGCGGCGCCAGTATTAACCTTTGACGGTATTTGACGGAGTAAAAAACAGGCCCCCTTAATTCGCGCAATTTATTCTGACGGCATTTTTTACTTTCTCGCTCCCCTCACCGGTAGAGGAGGTATTGTCACCGCCCCCCCCTCCCAAGAAAAAAATTGCAATTTCATCATATCTAGGCGTTTTGACGTGCTTGGAGTCATAAAAACTATATAAACTTGAAAAAAATTCTGCCCGTCCGTCCGTCGTACCAGTTTTCTGTGCACATTCATACCTTAAAATGTTTTTTTCTTTTTTTCAATTTCATTCAAAATTTGCATGGAGGACCGTATCGATGGTCTCCTTATGCACGTCAAGTGAGTTTTGGGCAGGCCAAAATTTAGAGGGGGGGAGGGGGGGCTAGGGGCAAACCATAATTTTTTTCTTCTTCTTCGTGCTTGTGCTGTTAATTTGATATACTTTGATATATTACGTTTCAGTGTGGGCGTTTGCATCCAAGACTTCGCTGATAAATGAAGCGTGGAAATTCAAAACCTAGTGACCGCTAGCAAGTGTTGATAACATTGCGGTGCTGTTACTCTCATTTAACACAAATTCTATACCCTGAGGGTAACGTTTCTTGTCATATAAGTGCGACTTTATAACTTAGGCAGAATTCCTGAATAAAATGTCCATACACTGTGAAAAAGTCTATTGGATCCAGACTTTCAAAAATTTTACAAGGAAAAATACTCTTGATCCAATCAGATTTCTGCTTGAATGGAGAGCGAAGACTCATAATTTAATGAGATTTACTTTTGTTTTTTTTAATGCCCATTTTTTATGTCGCACTTTTTAAGAGTCTGTACACTGAAAAAAAATTCTCGGCGTTTTTACCAAGGTCCGTTGGTACCTTTACCATCTCACTTTTTTTTACCAATTATTGGTCATTTTACCAAGACAGATTAGTAAGCTTACCTAAAAACCGGTATATTTACTGTTTTTTTCAGGTAAGAATACCACTTTTATTCGTAATCAATTCCCGGTAACTTTGCCATTTTATCTCGGTAATTCTACCACAGTCGATAAAAAGTATTGGCGTCTTTACCAAGGTCCAGTAAAATTACTGAGAAAGTTCAATAATTTTTCGGATTTCTCGGTAAAATTACCAATTCTATACATGGTAATTTTACCAAGAAAAAACGGGGATCAAATAGAACACTGAATTCTTGGTAATTTCACCCTTTTCTTAGTAAATACACCGAGATTTTTTTTCAGTGTACTCTGGATCCAGTTTTATCCCCGTGTAAAATTGATAAATTCAAGTTATTTTACTGGAAATGACACCGGGCGCACTCTCAGCAACACCTAATGTCGCTTACCAAGTTTTCAATTTCCACTCTTCACATTCTGAAGTCAATACCCGAAAGGGTTCAATGCGGGGACTATATGTTTGGTTTTCATGCGACGATGCCATTGTGAGCCGAGTCTTTGTCGGGGGACGGGGAGCCGAGTTTGTGTTGGTGTTTGACAAACAATCGGGATTCGGAGCAAACAGGGAAACGGAGACGAGTCGCGGGCGGAGGCGAAGGAGCGAAAGGGTGAGACTCACCCCGTTGAGGTGGAGGGGTAGCTCGAGGGCGGCAGGCACGTAGGTGGTGGCGGGGGAACAGCGGGTGCAGCTCCGTTTGAGGGCCGGCCGCTGTCGCGAACCGTGGCACCGCACCGCGAACCGCAGCTCTTCCGCCATTTCTGAACACAGCGATTGCTGGAAACGAAAATTGAAATTAACTCGCTTGTGTGATTACATGGGTTTCAACATTTACCAAAAATACAATTAACAAAAAAAGCCTCAATTGGACGGAGTTAAAGAGAAAGGAACCAAGCCACATCGGGATCGAACCGAGAAAAAGAGGTTTAAAAATTGGCTCCTCCATAAGACTCAATGTAAAAGATAAACTTCAAATTCAATTTCTGCAAAATTTGCTCCAACAAAAACTTTGAATTTTTGGCGATAGATAGTAGTGCAGTGGTTGAGTTCAAAACACTCATAACTCAATTTTTTCCAAAATGTGGGTTGGTTCCTTTCTGCTTAACTCAGTCCAATTTGAAATTGATCGGATTTTTTAAAGAGCCATTCCGCGTTCCAATTTCAAAAATTAAACATTTCTGTTCGTATTGGTCAGATAGACAAATCAGGCATTTTTCTTCAAGGTGATTCCTCCACAGTTGTAAACTAACATCGATGTTGGCTGGGTTCATTACTTTATCAGGTGTTTTTGACTTGTGTGTTCTACTTACTTTTTAGTCTTCGGTCCTGATTTTTCTGTTAAAACACGACTATGATCATTTCGGGCCTTTCCGGTCCATCATCAGGTTGAACATGTAGCAATCGCGAAAACGCGAACTTGCCGAGAAAAATAAGAGCTCGAGCGGATTGATAGTCGCGCGCTGATAACGCAGTAACGTATTTATTTTTGTTTTTATTTTTCTCGATAAGTTCGCGTTTTCGCGATTGCTACATGTTCGACCTGAAGATGGACCGGAAAGGCCCGAAATGATCATAGTCGTGTTTTAACAGAAAAATCAGGACCGAAGACTAAAAAGTAAGTAGAACACACAACACATCGATGTGGTGAAAAACTTTTTGCTAAATTACGAGTTTTGCTTCAATTTTTGTGTAGAAGCAGAGAGGGAACAGTGTGTAACTATTCTTCAGCATTCTTTTGGTGAAAAATATTTTACGGAAACCCTAAATTAAAGCCAAATGAGACGAAACGCGAAATATCGCATTCGATTGGTGCCAATCGAACTGTATGTAACATAAGGTGGTAAAATGTTGCTGGGTCTACACTTTTTTGCGGGGAAAGCAAGGCAAAAAGAGAGCTCAAACATTTTTGAATCTATTGGAAATTATTCAGCTTTTTGATCTTGCTCTCCTTGCAAAATAGTGTAGACCCGGCACTAATTTACCATTTTGTTTTATGTACGAGTAAATTTATATTTTAAGATATTTGATCATGTTAATATTTATCTTAATAATCAAAAATTATTACTCATGGCAAAATGGTCAAAAATTAGTATGTACACACGTTGAAGTTCTGAGTATTTTTTTCATTTTCTGCTCAAATTTTCGTTAAAATTCTGCTACATTGGTTTAAAACCTATCCAAAAAGGTTTGATGCCCATTTTTGAAAATCCTAATACTCGTTTCTTTGGAAAACTACCAGAATTGCAGCTGTTAGATAATGAACCAGTGCAGGTAGTCTGAGCTATATTTCAACGGAAAATAAAGGGAGAAAAAAAATCGATACTTACGCGGTCTGTCTGAGCATTTTTTTTCGAGTTCCAACAGAACTCTAAAATGGCAACTAATATTGCCAACGCTAATCCACAGAGGAGGACGACAAAAACTCCCCCTAAAAACAGCAAAGAGAGTGAAAATATAAATTACCTTGGTGCAGCGGCTAATCAATGCCTAAAAATAAAACAATTCAAAAAGAAGTGAAAAAAAAAAAGTTCCATATAAATCTTTGAGTTTGTTATAACTGTTTTCGGGAATAACGCAAAAATACACGGCGTTATTGCCAATCACTGTGATTTTGATGGAGGAAGGCAGGTTTCAAACTTTTCGTTATTAGGAGCTAATCCTATTTTCTGAGGATTCTCGATGACAAATAACAAAACATATGCACTCTTTAATGTAGTAGTATTACTTCAAATTGATTTTTTGAAACTAATAAGTGCCGAAAATTGTGTTAGAACCTCGTCGATGCAAACTTGCAGACATTCTCTGTAATAAAATTAAAATAAAAAAAATAAAGATACATTTTTTTTTGTCTTAGAGCGTAGCATAATTCAAAATCATCTTTAAACTGATTACATTTTAGTAATTAAACTCATGGACGACTTTTTTTTATAGAGATTGTTCTTCAATATTGTATAACTTTCTCGAATTATTAGCAAAATTGAGGCAATAGGATTACATTGTCAGACTTCGTATCGTCTTCAACTCAAATAAAAAATGTACCAGCATGGCAACATGGTTTCTTGAGTTATCATTGTGCTTATGCATGTGGCTTTCAATTCAACGGTGAAAAGACAGCCTGTAATTGAAATGTACCTTGGGAAAATTCCGGACACATCCGCGAACTTGCATTTAAGAGAGGAGCTTAAAACGTTTTCTAGTGGCGCGGGGGAAATTTCGCAATCCACAGTGGGCACCAACTTGGTTTTCAGGGACAAAAAATAAGTTTGAAGGAACTGTCATGAAAATTAAATAAGTAAATGTCAAGTACGGTGACTCCATCGACATGTTTTTATTTATTCCTATCACAAACCCATGAGAATTTTAGCAGCAGTCACTCAAAAGCGCCAAGACTACGGTTTAGCACAAACAACCTTTTTGTGCTCCAGAGTAAATACCGCTAGGGACAAGTTTATTCCCTCCTTTTATTTTAATATTTAAACTGTTCAAGTTAAATTTCCACAATTCTTTGTTTTTACTTACATTTATTTATAATAGACAGTGGCGAGGCGTGAATGATCGATTGTCGATATCTCGCCATTTGAAGCTATGGTAAAGAATCGATTATTAAGGTGTCCGCTGCAAACACCCTGTTTATTGATCCTTTTTCATTGGTTTAAATGGCATAGCAATCGATACATCGCAAAGCACGCCACGCCGCGCCACTGATAATAGATGCCGTAGCCGGAGCTGGCTTCGATTTTGTGATGGAGGTTGGGAGTCACTAAAAAACTGAACGATCTTATACCCTTCAGCGAAAATCCGATATTAATTAGGGTGTTTAAGATTTCTAAAATTCTTAGAAATTGGCTTGGTTTTAGGCCCCCCCTTTTTTTTAAATAAAAGCACATACGAGTACTAAACGTAGAATAGCATCTGTGACGGAATCAGACAAGGCTACACGATGTGACGACCAACTTTTTTTTTCAAAACCGTTTCCGCGCACAATCATAGAGATTTTTAGTTTCACAAACCATTGCTGATAACGTTTTTGCAAACTGTGGTATCTAGTGACGCTGAAAAGCGATGATCCTCGATCAACTCACTCGAATCCCGAGGTTTGTAAGGGTAAACACTTCTACACGCAAAGAAAACATCTCTTGAGCACTAATAGCGGCATCCAGGTGCTGTGATCAAGCAAGTCAGAGCGCCTTCGATTTTGTGGGTATGCAATTAGGTCATCCCAAGAGCACGAATAGTTGTATTCACGTGTTGCCATTTAAAATGCCGCAGCGCCTTCAATTTTTACTGTCTTTTCTTATGTTTCATATTGTTAGTTCATATCGCCTGTGATAACAAAATACGTTAATTCTTACGACATTGCACTTCCATATTGTTGTTGCAGAAATGAGGAATACTTCAAGTATTTAGTAAAATTGTACATAATGCTCATGTATAAGGTCAGAGGCTGGTTTTTGTGGCGATCAATCTAATTTTATTTGAATCTTAATTTTTTGTAATTTCCCATTTCATTTTCATTTTTTTTTCACTCTCGTTTAAATTACTTGAACAAATGAAAACATATTGTCTTAAAATCTTACGTGCGCGATAGCGTTGTGGAACTTGCGGTATTGTCTTTGACAAACGTGTGTGCAGAGTTATATGCTCCCAAATTTTGCGAAGACGTTTAGGCACTCCAATATCTAATGATCACTTAGATTATTGTTTACGCGAAAAAGGCATGATAATCAAAGTTAGGAATTTAGAAATTTCCAAAATGAGTGCTCATTTTATTTTTCAGAACTGTCATTTTGGCACATTCCCGCATATTCAGCACACCAACTCACACAGTCTACAGTCTTAAATCGAAACATCATTGGGTACTAATGAAAAATACTGCCGCGGTAAGGAAGAACACCGCATGAGCCTTCAAACGTTGCCGTATTTCCCTCGCCAAAAAAAGAATTTTCCGGGAAAATTGCGAATATTTTCCTTCAATTTTTCTGACAATTTTGATCACAGTCTAATCTAAAATACCCGACAATTTCAAGGGAAAATATGCATAACTTTCTTCAAAAATACATGTTTTATCCGGGGAAATTTTGCAAGTCTCGAATGTTAATACGGCGTTCTCCCTTAGCACGGCAGAACAGGAGCATAGAATTTCTAGCTGTACCGGCCAAAATTTTTGGAATACCCTAGTGTGCGCCGAGCGCTTGAAAACACTTAACTCGTGCCGAGAAAACTGCATTAAGTGTTTTTGTGGCTCGCCTTCGGAGCCATTCAGCTTGATGACTTGAATTTTGACCGTTTACAGACTCGATGGGACGGGTTTTTCGGAGCGCGCCGGACGATAAAAAATGGTTAATGTCTGGAGAACAATAAAAGGGACGCTGCGGATTATGAAGGGGGAAGGAGCGTTTATCGCTCATCTCGGGGGTGTGAATTGCGCCCGTTAACATTACAGTAACGCTATCTACCGAGCGAAAGGGCCAAGTTGCCGAAAACGCTCATTTTTTGACGTTCTTATCTCCGGGGGGGGGGGGGGTGTCTCGTTGGGGGTCCATGTTGGAGTCTTCGGGTTCATTGTGATACGTGAGGTGCTCAGGGAATATAGACCTTCTACTTCCTGCTAAACGTTACGTTGAATACAAGTAAAAATTATGGATAACATCGCTATTGAGTGCAGTGCATACTAAGCATGACGTTGAAGAGTTTTCTAAGATGTTTGCAATTCGTATAATGATGTAGTGTGTTTGACCCTAAGTTCTTATTTGTGTAATCTCAATGTCGATTCTCTGATTTTAAGGGATGAAGATACTTTGGTCCCAACTGGAATGTCTCAAATGCTGCTGTGATGATATAGATTTTCTTTCGATATATTTTTAATGGATAATAAAGACACAAAAAAATCCTCAATTGTTGCTCACTGGTACACAATACCATTCTATACGACTACAACGATATGTTTCAGAGTCCTAAAGAAAAGTGAATTTGGAAGCGAAAATATGATAATTTAGGTGAGTTATTTCTGAATCACTCGGCACAAAAACATGAAAAAAATATTTTAAAAAAGGAACTGAAAAAAAGAACAACTCACCAAAAATATTTTGTTGAACGATGACCTTAATGAGAATAATTCCACTGAAAAACAATGAAAAACTTCCTGTCTTTCCCATTCATTGATTAACACTCAATATTTCATGTTGATGTTACTAGGGCATCCGATTTATATGAAACCGGATTTTTTCCGGCAAATATTGAAAAATAAATGTTTGTTTCATGTGATTGAACCTTTCTTTTCCTTAATATTTTATTATATTTTGTTTTCTTTTAGACTAGAGTCATAGTTACTATTCAGTCACAAGGAAAGCTGTTAATTTTCATGGCTTTCTCTCTAAAATGTTCGTCCTAAAATTTTGAGTGAACCATCATGAATTATTGTGTCGGTCTCACTGTCACCCTCTCTGATGGTCTATTCACCACACGACCCCATGCACGCTGCTACAGAAAAATATCCTACAACGACTCAGATGTTGCCGCCTTTAACCTGATAAAATTTGATTTTTCCGAACAAATTGTATAAGTTCCTCTGTGGAATGGACCACTAGACAAGGTACGAATTCAAGCATTCTGATACATGTTTCTCAACCAAAATTTTACGTAGGACATGATTTGCGCAACGAAAATGATTGAAATTGACGCCTAGTGCGACCGAGAAAAAAAAACATCTTAGTGCTCAGTTTGCGTATTTCGAGCTTGCGTTTTCAAATTTCCCACGACTCGAAAACTTAATATTTTTATTTCTAAAATCCACACAGGAAATATGCCATTCAATAACAATTTTTCTAGTTTCACTAAGCTCTTCCAAATTTTTTTTTGTGCAGTTTTGCTGTTAGGCAAAACGTGACTACGGATCTGGAGGTTTCCTTGGAAATTTTAAAACCACTTAGTGCACGGAGAAAAAAACTTGGTGCGTGGGACCCGAAGTTTAGGTCATATTGATCTCTGAAGTTTACGGATTGAGCATCTGAACACTATAGGTCCAGCTTCTGAGGTTTGGATCACACATCTGAAACTTCAGTTCTTACATCTGAAGTACTTCGGTTCTCACATCTGAAGTACTTCAGATAAAAGAACTGAAGTTTCAGACGTGTGATCGGAACCTCGACAGCTAGACCTAAAGTGTTCAGATGCTCAATCCGGAAACTTCAGAGGTCCATATGACCTAAACTTCGGGTCCCACGCACGAGGTTTTTTTCTCCGTGTGCGACACACCAACAATTTTTTTAGATTTAGGTAGAATTTTTTCTGCTGAAAGTCGACAACGTTCGGGCGCCGATACGGCGTTTTTCCGCAGCACTTTCCTCGGGCCCTGACGTCCGCGACAGGAAACATAAATCCGAAGCTTGGGAATTCGGGCTCGGAGGGCGACTGCGACTGGGACTGCACGAGCCGGAATAACTCACCGATGTTTTCGACGCCGAGCGCGTTGGCTTTTGAGTCCTTGGACTTGTCGTCCCGGTTGCAGACGTCTCCCGTGTTCTTCCACCACTTGTCGTACATTATTTGAATCGTCCCCTTTTCCTGCAGCTCCAGGATGGCCAGCGATATTTTATCCCGCCACGGCGAACCTGCCAACCAGAAACACACCCATTGCTCACTATTTATTCGAATCGCTCCACGTTGAGAACCAACATCTCTCTTATCTGAAGGGTCATAGAATGTGATCATCCTTATGCAGTTTAAGATTCAACGGATAAAAGACGAGTTCGGTTTTTAATATCCATCGATTCATTTGTATTGGCCTTGGGACTGCTCCCACGGGGGTAAGAGAGCGTTCATGAATGGAGATGTTGCATGCGTGAGGAATTTGCGATTTGACTATATTGATTCTTATTTAAAAGTTTGCGAGAAACACGATGGTGCCACTGGTTTTCTCTGAAATCAACTCCCAGGCTCAAAAAAAAATCCTCAAGTTGAGGCCAAAATGGAGGGGATATCCCACGATATCCTGAGAGTCCACCTCTACATCAAGACAAACTCTCCATGCAAAGATTGGGAGCAATTACATTAGCAGGGATGCCAAGTTTTCAGTTTTGGAGTCCCCAAATAAAGTGGCAGCCCTGTCAATGTATTTGCTCCCTATCTTTGCATGGAGAGTTTGTCTTGATGTAGAGGTGGACTCTCAGGATAGCGTGGGATATCCCCTCCATCTTGGCCTCAATTTGAGAGCTTTTTCAGAGCTTGGGAGTTGATTTCAGATAAACCAGTGGCACCATCGCGTGTTTTTAGCGAACTTTCACATAAGAATCAATAGTCAAATCGCAAATTTTTCATACATGCAACATCTCTATTGCTAAAAAAGTAGGCGATCTAGATTTCAGTTGATGTTTTGAAATCAAAATCACTCCACTCTATCTGTTTTCGTCGCGAAATATTCCTGGGTTCAATTCGAAAGCACTTATGTAGAATGTTTATACATCCGTCAATCCTTGATGCAGGGACCCATCCCATCTATATACTTAAAAGCAACCCTACTTGTATAATTAGGAATACAGAAACACTATGACCAACCTTTGGGAGTGGCGATCCCGTATCCCTTTGAATCGAGCAATCCTCCAATCTGCGTCAAATTACAGTCCCTTTGAACTGCGTAGTCCAGCATCGTTGACTCCATGAGGAACGCATAGTTCCCTCCAAGGACGCGAACCACTCCTTCTTCATACGAGTCGACGAAAACTGACGGTTTCTTACTCTCCATAAACCTCCACATTTTTTGATAAATTCCTATTTTAGAGTCCTGAAACATACAATGAGAACGAAACCAGGACCATTAGCACGTCTTTATCCTCTATTTGGACGTAATTCTATCAAAGGGATCTATGTGCATTAAGACATGAGCCTTAAGACCCATAAAAATGCATGCATACCAGGGCTCACGTCATAATGCACATCGTTCCATTTGACAGAAATGCGTCCGTTTAGACAAAGTTTAAAAGGAAAGTGCCAAGTTGCACACTGTATAAGGAGAGCATGAACATGTCATAGTATGGTGTTCTAAGAGCTCAAAATGACAGTCAATTTTTCTTCGTGAAAAACGCTAGAGACATGTCGTTGCCAATTCAGATTCAAATGTCAAACCAAGATGGCCAAGAGTGTTCATAAATGAGCGTCCTTCAGAAAAATTAGTAGATTTGGACACATTTATGCTAAAAAGAACTATGTGCTGAGGGTTTACATGCAACATAGACCCTTTTAGCATAAATACGTCCATTCATGCAAAAACAAAGTCGAACACGTGTTTTACAAACGACGCACAGTGGATCGAGTCAATCTGAAAGGTCGGACATAAAATGTTTGACTAAAACTGCAAGTTTTGATGTTTATTTCGTCACATTTTAAACTTCAAGGGGTGCTTTCAGCAGAAAATTTTACGAGGGAACCAATGAAACTACTTTTAGATCCTCAAAGTTTTGTATAGACGGAGATATAAGCATTTCAAGTTTCCAAATTTTGTCCGACCTGTCCTATTGACTCGATCCACTGTGCGACGGCTTGTAACAATTGAGATAATATATCATTATAAATAATTTGAGTTCATAGGTTGGCTCCTTTTTTGACCTTAAGAGCTCCATTACCTAACCCCTGTAAAATTATCGCCATGTCTGTACTCTCCCTATACAGGTATCCTAGCTGCACCTGATCTGAACCGTGGAAAAGAGGTTAGAAATTGTAATCCTCCATTAGACTCAGTATTAAGTACAAAGTTCAGCGACTGCTTTCAACCTCAAAATATTTTTCTGAACTTTGGATTTGTGACTGGAGAAAATTTACGCCTAGTTGAATCCGAAACTACTCCCAATTCATTTTTTCCCAAAATAGGACACTGCGTGATTTGTTTAAACTCGGCCCATTTAATGTGCGAAAGAAACTAGCTGGAATGATTATCCATATTCCGAGCATTTTATGTCACTCGGCATAACTTGGATGAGAAGGAGACAAAGTGAGACGAAAGAAACAAATACTTAAGAGAGAAAAGAGTAAAACTTTTGCATGAGAAATAGGTAGTCCTAACGAGCTCGGGAGAGTGCAAACAGTCGGACAGAGGAGCGGCTGCATTTCAACCGGACGCATCATGAATAAATCTTGTCTCATCCAACAAAGGATAATTTGAAACTTTCTGAGAATGATTAGATTTATACTTAGTCAGCATCTTTCCCCTATAAAAACAATTGTGTTACGTCTGCGCTCTAAAATATAAGAGAATAATCCAAACTAACGAACAGGTTTCAATAAATCGTCGAAATGATTTGTGAGAAAGAATCGGGAAACATAACTTGAAGCGGTTCTCTATTCAATTGAGCTGATTTTGAGTAATTTTTTATTTCAATATTTTGAGGTTAACTTGTATTTGTTTTTGTGGGAAGACCGAGCTTTGTGGCGATTAGGTGTCGCAAAGCGCCAAAGAGCACTATAACAGCGACTCGTATGTATGTAACTTGTATTTGCTGTGCTTAATGAGCCAAAATTATAATTCTGTCTCTGATATATTTCCTTCGAAATTGATGCGTTGAGTGCAGTGGCGAGGCGGGGATGATCGATTATTATCGATATTGCCCCCATTTGAAGCTATGGTAAAGAATCGATTACTAAGGTGTTCATTGCGAACACCCTGTTTATCGATCCTTGTCCATAGGTTTAAATTGGAGATCAATCGACAAATCGCAGAGCACGCCACGCCACTGGTTGGGTGTAGAAAAGGCATTTCTCAGTTGCGGTGTTTCAGAATCTTCAGGGGTAGTAATTGGACGTATTTCTGTTAAACGGAACTATGCTATATGTGCATCAAGACATGAGCCCTGAGACCCATAAGAATATATGCGTAACAGGGCTCACGTCATATTCCACACAGTTCCATAGAAATACGTCCAATTTATCCTTCAGCGAGGAAACTATTGGGTAAATTTTCTGATGTTTTAGACTTTCTGCATTTTAAAATCATAAAGAATCTTCAGTAAAAGTCACAACGAATTACACACATTTGCTTTAATCATAACGGATGAAATGTTAGCGGAGATTTTAGATTTTCTGCATTGTAAAATCAGGATGAATCTTCAGGAAAAGTGACAACGATTTACATAAATTTGCTTTATAATCATGTCGGATGAAATTTCAGCGGAGATTTTGAGGCACCGCACCTAAGAAATGCCCTTTCTGCACACAGCGCTTCAATTTTAGTGCTTAATAAAGCTTCTTTGTCGGAAATTTTGAATGGTTGAAATTGATCCATATGTTAATCCATGTTCAAAAATCACAAAATCTCGGAGTAGGTATCGTTGCCAATTAATTTGACACAAAATTATACAGAAAACTATGATGCAGTCTCTCTTTGCCACCATCCATTGTTTCAGAACACAACAGGTGTTCTGTTCCATCGAAAACTATGTATTCATCCTGAAACTCCATGGCAATAATTGAACGAAACTGATCGATGCCACTATTCGATCACTAAAGTACGCATGTTGCCTATCCAATCAATTGAAGGAATTTGTTTTTGTGACATATAATGGAACAGCGGAGGGTCTATCTATCAGGAACAGAGGCTAGTGTTACTGATTTAAACGGAATTGATCGATACCACTTTTCGAACACCCTGGACCTGGTACGCTTATTGCCTATCCAATTAATCGAAGGATTTTGTTTTCGCGGCATTTATTGGAGCAGCTGAGGGTTCATTTATTCGAAACAGCTCTCCATGATTTGCGTGATCGACGTTTTTCAAACGTCCTAAAAGGCCATAAACTGATGTGCTGCCTTGGTTACTGCCTTATTATTTTGTATGGTATCTGATACAAAAATTGCCAGTGATGTTAATCTGAAAACTCACCCTGAAAAAAGTCATTGTAGATCCACCGGCCAGGGTGCCGTAGGAGATTTCAGTTTGCTCGGAGAGATCGGCCGCATTTTCTATTGGCGTGATCATCCTCTCGACGGTGAGAAAGGCAGCTAAATTTGCAGTGTAGGAAGATATTATGATAAGCGTGAAAAACCACCAGATAGCACCAACGATCCTCGTTGAAGTGGCCTGTTGACAGAATCAAAGTATTAGGTTTCGTATAAAGTTTGCGATGCATTTAACACTTGTACGATTCTTTGATCCTTTATTGGCTATAGAAGAAATAATGATCCAACTATGTCTGTTTTAAGGTCAATTAAATTTTGATTATGTTTTATCCGCTTTTATCATTATGCATGCATATTATTTTATACTGGATGAATATGTTAAAATAGAACTAGGTTTTTGAAATTTTGAAAATGTCCAATTTGAAGCGTCTAAGTGCAAATTCTACGCACACATCTACATACATGCTACTGATTAAACAGCAAACAAAACTACTTTTAAGCAATACAGTTAAGCAGTTAATAATTCAGCATGCTCAAATCACCAGAAAGATACTCGATGAAAAGGTCACTTCTGAGAATGTGTAAACTCATAGAAGTATTAATTGGTGAAACTTGAAGAACACATGTACCGATTGTCGCGTTTCAAAATGTCTGCCTGTATTCTGAGTAATATAACATTTTAAAAAAATAAAAATAACACTCAATAATCTTGCAATTATTGAGTCATTGATTCTTCACGTGTAGTATACTCTCCCAGTAACGTATAAGAGAAATGTTAATTGGATGTAGCTTAATTTTTAAAGCTCTTAGTATGACCATATTTAATTAGCGTTAGCGAAGGTTTTGAGGCAATTATTAATGGAGGAAAAAAAATTAACAAAAATTCTTTCAATGAACAAAAAAAAAAACTAATTCAAATTAAAATTTACCACGCAATATTACATATCGGTCTGATTCTATCAAAATAAAGCAAATCAATTCCTTTGAGGAGATGTTTAAATTTTTAGGCCAAGCCAGTCAATCTCAATGATTCGATGTACATTCCATGTAAGACACCAATAGAAATCAGAACCAGAGAGGAACCATATTTAAGGGGACATCAACTAAAAGAGCAAAAGTCGGTCCAATTGTCAAAAACCATTTGTCATCATGAACAAAAAATGCAAGAGGATGCAAGTCGCTAGTAAACTAACGATAACACAACGTTGGAGAGCAAAAACCGGGTGAGAGTCAAGGAAGACAGACAAATACCCTGCGAGAAAGATAAAATAAGGTTACAGCTACCAAACTCTCAGTTCAGACGCAGCGAGTAAAGTAGTTTGTCAGATGAAAAGCGAAACGTGATAGGGCACGCAACGGTTTCTCGTGAAGTGCATTTCACCCCAATGATAGGATCCCCTTAGTATTCGGTATTGAAATACGTTTTAGATAAAATCTCTGAAACCCGTCTCTTTCCGTTCTTAGCGCATTGATTTGGATATCTCAGCGGTCGAGATACGCCTTGGGAAGGTCTCCGAGATCGAGAACTTTCAACAGAGACCTTCGAAAACCTTGCGAAGAGAGCGTGTTCGAAATGAATCAGTGCATGGACAATGGAAATAATTGAGGATATTCTGCGCGGTATCAAATCCAAGCAACTGGTTTGGTACAGACTTCTCTGAGGGTTTTTTTTTCTTTTTTAATTTTCTTTTGTTCTTTTTCATTTCAAATATCCATCAGGGAATAATCTCACTCTTGCAGTTCCTAAAGCCCCTGACCAAGCCAGCCCTAGGTAACCCTTGTTTGAAACCAGCAAACTCGGATCACTTGGCCGGGAATCGAATCTGGAACCCCCGATCATAGAGCAAGCACTACAACCACTACACCACAGGAGACCGACGGTCGGTTGCTCATATAAATGTTTAAACGGGTTCTTTTCGATAAAAATTGACGAGGACGTCCTGTAAAAGGTTCGTGGTTTAATGGAACACCCGAGGGTCCATCCACTAGAAACAGAGCTTTATGTCATTGCTTCAAATTAAACCGATTGAAGCGACTATTCGATCAACGAAGTACGCTTATTGCCTATCCGATTGATTGAAGGATTTCGTTTTTGCGGCATTTAATAAAATAGCGAAGGGTTTATCTATTCGAAACAGTGCACCATGATTAGAAGAGTGGAAGCATAGATCACACGATGTCATTTATCGCATGATGGCAGGTTTTATTGGAGGTTAGTAGCCACAGAGTCCTGATTCAGCAGGTGGAATCAATTTAAGTTCCGGCAATGAATGGTGAAAGTGACGTCTAGGGGGCCTACCTTGGGGTTCAAATCGGATCCCTGCTGCATGAGCGACCCGATAGCGAACCAGAAACTATTGGCGAGCGTGAAGTCGTTCTCGATGACCATGAGGGTGCCGAGGTGGGCGGCGTAGGGGTCGTGCTCCTCGTCCGAGTCGTCCTCGTAATGGTAATGGTCGACGAACTGGTCGTAGTCCTCGTCGGAGTGGTCGGAGAGGAGCCCGTGGTCGTGGGCGTGGAGCCCGTGGTCGTGGGCGTGGAGCCCGCGGAAGGCGACGAGGGCCGACTCGTGGACGGGGAGGCCGTGGCGGCAGGTCTGGAGCGGGGGCGGGGCCTGGTTGCAGAGCTGGCAGTCGCTCGAGCAGGGCTGCGGCGGGCACCACTCGTACGGGGAGAAGCGCGCTACGATCCAGATGGTCAAGGAGACCAGGACGTAGGCGCCGACCATGTAGAACCATATCTCGACCGCGAGCGGGTTCATGAACGAGAACAACCGGCTCGGCGCCGGCTCCGTCACCTACAACACATCCAATCACAGGGCGTCAGTCCCATAGAGTATAATACTACCGTGCTAAAAAAACCGCCGTATGAAAACTTCAGGCGTTGCTATATTTCCTTCGATAAAATGTTAATTTTTGAGGAAATTTATAAATATTTTTCCTTGAAATTTTCAGGAACTTTAGGTGAAATTGTGAACAAAATAATCTGAAAAATTAGAAGAAAAATATTCATAAGTTTACCAGTAAATTCTTGTTTTGCAAAGGAAAATGTGGCAAAGCTTGAAGGTTCATACGGCATTTTTCCTTAGCACGGCAGAATAGAGGCGCAATGTGCTGGATCGCCGATGAAGCCACTTTTTGAGGCTGTTTCGTCCTTTGTCCAATGCTCCTGAGACTAGCGTGCGGCGACTGGCGATGCCGGATGTGCGGCGTCCCGGCTCATGGGCTTCGCTTAGAAGATATAGGTATGCAGTTTGTTTGATAAAAAACGGGAGTTTGGTATATTTTTGGCACTTCTATGGTGACCAGATGCGGACTTTCGAGTCGCTAAGACCCTCCGATGTAACGTGTAATATAGTACATAGCATGTTGCCTAATGTGATGCATGTTGATAATGACGCCATCCTGGTACAGGCGCCAAAATTTGGATCTTTCTCATTTTTTGGTGGTTAAAAGAAAAATGCCGTATGGTTTCCAGACGGTTCCCACTTTCCGGCGAACGAGAGGCTAGAAATGCATCGTTCAAGGATTGACATCATCAGCGCTCCAGCACATTGCGACTTTATCATACTCTATGGTCAATGCGGTCATGGACCATCGACAAACCATAGAATAATAAATACCAGAGGGGTAAGCAGTCTCTCATTTTTGCTCCGCTTCTTGGAATCCTCGCAGTTTTTGCGTGGCTCACGGCTCCAATTCCCGTCAAAACGGTCCCAAGTCTTGCCTGCACATTCACCGTGCAGCCCTCGGCCCCCGCTCTGTAACCTGTTGATTCAAAAGTCGCGGATCTCCGAGATTTCTTTAAAAATGCATTGATAAAAATATTTGTGTTTCCGTGTTTTTTTTTTTTGTTAATATAGTAAATGAAACACAAACCAACCCATATTTTATGTTTATTGTGGTACAATTTACGGTGAATTTAGCGCAGAAAACAATAGAGAGATTGGGAAACTCCAGATTCAATCGAAAGCTCGGGTAATTTTGCGTTCAATTTCCCGTATGAACCAAACTTTTGTGTTTCTTCTCTCTGCGTGTGTCTCTCTGCGTTCTTCTCTCTTCCTTGAGTAACCTCAAGGTTACCTTGTGGAGGAAAACGATGGTTACATCCCTGGTCGTTTATTATACTGTGGACGGACTTGGTTCAAGAGAGCTACGCTTTTTGTGGGACATTTTTTTATGAGTAGCAACAAGCATGTCCTATCTTGAACTTCGAGTCAAACAGAATAGCCATCAAGTTTACCAAAATTGGCTTGTTTTTCAAAAAAGCTTGGTTTTTCCGATGTGTAATTGCTTACCAGCAAAAAAATAAATAAATTTAAAGAGTTCAGTTCACCTCTAGAATAGAAGTTTACGCATTGAGGCACGTCTTAGGGACCCCACCCTGACAATCTAAGCAATGTAATCTAATGAGACAATATAGTTAAATTCGAAGTTCAATGCTATATTTTTAAACATTTGTTTGAAGTCTTCATATTATAACATCATACGTGTCTCTTATTTGGAGAGGCGAGGCACTTTTTGAAACTCTAAAATATGTGCACAAACATTAAATGTTTCTCTCCGAGGATAATTGAATATCCGTAACCACTCTCAAAGGAAGAGAGAGGGGAATTCCAAGAGCCTTGTATGATCATGTTACCCTCATGTCGCCTTTCCACTCTCCATATTTTTGTTTGGGAATTGAATAATGAATGATGTCAACGATTGCTCGAAGAATGCAGCCAAAATGACGATATTGCGGTGCTGCGAAAGCAGCTTCCTATAACCCTTCAACGCATTTCAACGTAACATGTCCTTGCTTCTTCGCGATTCTGAATGTAAAAATGACATGAATGGCATTGGTCAATCGGAGTCGTGAACTTCCAAAAGGGGAAGTAAGGAGGGAGGTGCTGAAAGGAACTTTTCTGTAGAGGCACTTAACGTGATTATGCTACATCTTTTTGTAGCCTACATAATTTTACTTCTCTCTTTTTCTGGTATACGGAAAAATCGCGAAACTGCGTGCCAAATTTCCATCCTTTAATATTCTAAAGGAATCGTTGATACTCTTTTACCATGCCGTTTAAGATTATTTTTTGAAATACTTTAAGGACGTTTTTCTTCGCAGATAATACCGATTCATAGAAAAACTCAGGCATTTTACCTTTAAATTAACCTTAATACCATTTAACCATTAACCATTAAACCACCACCACCTTTTAACCATTTTACCTTAATATTCACTTTTCGATGTCAATCTTAACCAGGGCAATTTTAAATATTACAGCCAAACACAGAGCTGAGCGGCGCGGCGCGCGGCGTGCTACCGGCGCGGCGCAAGACGTGCATTGACGCCTACAAACCTAAGGGAATACTTCACGCATTGCGCAATGCTTGAAGTATCCCCTTAGGTTTGTAGGCGTCAATGCGCGTTGAGAGTTGGCCAGCCGCGCCGCGCCGCAGCGTGCCACGGTGCCTCAAGCAACTATTTCGCAACAGAAGTGTTGCACGGTATCAAACAAAATCGAAAGCGCTCCAACATTTTAAGAGTGATAGGCGTCCTTTAAGAGTACGAAGCTTTCCTCGCAAAATAAATCAAGGTACTACGGCACGAACTCCCCTGCCGAAAAAACCTGTGGAAATGAACTACTAGAAGAGCCAGGTGTACGGACAAAAAATCTTTGTCGAAATGTCCTTCAACTATCCTTTTCAATACGTTTCTCATAAAAATCATGAATGGAATAACATTTTCATAAGGAAAAAAGAGACGGCAGTTCGTAATATCTATCCTCGAGACTTTGTGCCTATTTCTGTACTTAAAGCAAAGTTTCAGCTATTCTATTAATATATATTGTTTGACTTCTTCTCTCTAAAACTTTGCCACCACACACCGAATGAACATATGAATAGGCGCGGCGTGTCCCACGGGGGTGGACCGAGAAGCAGTTAAGTGGTATTACCCCTCTGTTAATAAATGATTCTGAGTGTCTAGGAAACTTCATAAACCTCTCAGAATGATAAATCGGATAAGTTTCGCGACTGTTCTAAGATGCCAGACCTCCCTCATTAAGGTACATTCAACGTCTGAGTTTGAGACACAATTCATTAAAAAAAAAAAAAAAAAAAAAAAAAAAACCGAATTCGTTAGTAGTTATTCGAGAGCGTTTCTATACGATAAACATATATAAATACGGCTACAGTCTTACAGCGTTACATGAATACCGGAAAGTTCTTGATCGATGAACTGACCTAATTTATCATATTACATGATCATGACAGTGCAATATCCGTCCAAAATTTTGCTGATTTCTGCCTGTTATCAGGAAAAAAAATTATTAAAATTTTCAGTTCAAAATACTCAACAGTTTCCTGTTAAAAAAAATCATTAGGGGAAATTTTGCAAATTTGAAAAGCAGTTACGTTCTTTTGTCACGAATACGACGATTTGAGCGCACTAGAGTCTCTTTACACCCAGCGTTGCGCCCAATCGCCTAATAGGCGTTGCCAAATTTCCTTCGACGAATCACGAATTTTCAGAAAAAATTTAATAATTCTCCGATCTTTCTCCGGAATTACAATCGTAAATTGATCTAAAAAGTCTGAAATTTTCAAAAAAAGATATTCATAACTTTCTTCGAAAATGAATATTTTCTAAGACGAAATTTGGCAACATTCGAATGCATATTTGACGTTTTTATTTAGCACGGCAGAGACGAACGTCCGGTGGGAAAATGTCGGAGGAAAACATTGCAACAAGGGGCGTTGCTGCTCTCGAAGTAACCATCCATCTAAAATCCAATCTCTTTATGACGTCGTCTTCATTGTGCATGGCGCATTAGTGACAAAAACGGGATCTGGAAACCCGGTCAACGCCGGGACGTTATACGTGCCGGGCGTGTGAAGTGCGGAGGGCTCGCGGCGCGGCGCGGGGTCGGCCGCGAAGCCGCGACCATTTCGCGATTTTTGCAGGGTGCGTCACCCCCCCCCCCCCCACCCCTGCCCCCCGCCAGGAAAGCTTTCCCGTGTCGTTATGTGCGCTCACGGCTCTTGCTGATTGATCATTTTCAAACTCGATATTTCTTAAAGACGTGCTCCATGTCAGAGTAAAGTGACGAAACCGTGGTTAAAAATAGTTCGCTCCATCGCCAAGTTCGATATAAACGAAAAATGGTTAAACAATTTTTTTTTCCGAATAGAGAAATTGCAGGTGTCTTGAATTGCGTGTTTAAGTGGAAACTACTGAGTGAATTGAACACGAGGATACCCTTGTTTCATGAATTGAACAATTATTGGAGAAGATATGACAAAAGGATCGAATCTGCTAAAATACGTGTGTTTAAATGAAAAATACCGCCAGATGACGTCACTAGACGGTGCATTTTCTTACCTTAAAAGCTATTTTTATGCTATTCCCCATATCAGAAAAAAATAATAAAAAATATCGTGAAATCAGCTCTTTGAGCACTTTAAGATGAAGAAATAAAAAATTTGTATGCAAATTCTCCATTCGATTCAAACTATGTTTTTTGCTTATCTTTTTTCAACAAATAATGGTATATTTTGTTATATCCAAATTTCGTTCGCTCTAATTATCAAGAGGAAAGAAAAATCCCTAACTCAATTTCCTTGTTGTATTGGTTCTGTTTATTCTATTAATAGTGGTACTTTAAGAGCTACGTTAGCAACACAGTCGAGGATAAGAGAGACGCATCCGGTTCCGAATTTGAACGACGTGTCACTTCATTAGTAGCATAGAGCGGAGCATTGCAAGTTCACGCCTCTCGCTATAGCGCCTTCAATTTTGCAGATGCAGCATTGACAGCCATCAAGCATGAATAGTTGTATCTCTGCGCCGTCAACAACGTGCGTCCTTTCTCCTGCTCGACTCTATATCCATGTAATATTGGTTCCGTATGTCTTATTACCAGAGGTGCTTCATAGGCTACGTGAAAACGCAGCCAAGGATAGGAGAGACGTATTCGGGCCTCCTATTATAACTTTTCTCCCGAATCTGACCGATACCTCATTGGCTGCATAAAGCGGAGAATTTCAAGTTCACGCATCGCGCGATCGCGCCTTCAATTTTGCCGACGCAACACAGACATCCAGCAAGCACGAATAGTTGTATCCCTGCGCCGTCATGAACGAGTTATACTAATTGAGTGTTCCTTCTTTAATAAGCAAGATCTTCTTGATAGACAGAAAAAACTATGTGACAGTTCAACGAGGACTGTTGGTAACTTATTTCAAGTGACAGAAACAGGACCAATTACAATTCAGTGACGCATCGGTTGAAGGCAACGAAGACGAAAAGTTGACGTAGCGTAATGACTGAACAACTAAAACCTGGGTACAAATTGGACTGCATTTGGCTATTTGGAACTATAAACCTGGCTCTTCTGGAAAAAACTTATGTGCATGGGGAAACTAATGGCACATACGTTGTTTTTAAACCGGGCTAGAAGTTATAGTTCCAAATTACAAAATGTAGTCCAATTATACCTCTTAATGCTCCACGGTCATTTAAATCGTATGAAGAAAAATTAAAAGCGCTCTTAATTGTTTCCGCTCTCTTTCTCTCTCTTTTTAATTATTTTTATGGTAACCAAACAATGAGTGCTCCTTTCAATGTGAGATATTTTGAGAGGAGCAAAGGGAAAGTAAATAAAAATTGAAGAGATACTGTTGATAAATTTTCCTCTCTTTCTCAAAAGAAAGAAGAAGAAAAATCACGAAGCCTAAGAAAATTGTGACGTTTAAAATCGACGCACGTGTATTCTTCAAGTTTCACCAATAATACTTTGAACACAAGGCAAACAAGCTTGAACCATGCAAAAAAGAGGCAACATGCAAATGGCATGCGTCTACAAGATGGGCTGTTTTTGATCACTTTGACTAATTTATTCACAGCATATTGTACGAGACCTTTCGGCAGTAGATAATTATATACCTATGTGAGTGAGTTAATTTGACAGTCAACCCAACCGGTTTTCTCCACGCTGACCAGTTTATGCCGTGCCATAATCACTCAGCGGTGAAAACTGGAGAGGAACTCTACGGAATTATATTAAAATTGACTAGATTTTCCTTAAAATTATTATTTGATACAATTTGTTTATGCACTATCCGCTTCAATCTCAAAATCACCAAAATCGTCCCGTAAGTGTGAACATTCATTCCACTAAATGTCAGCCTTGCATTTCAGACAAAAGACTACCAGTTTTCACGACACAGACTTCATGCATCATGCATTGACGGTCTACAAAGAAATAGAGTCGTTTCACGAGGGTCATCGCTCCATAATCAACATATTTGTCAAAATGAATTGAAAAATCAAAGAGCGACCAGTCCATCAGTATGTAACGGGCCAATAGATATTAACGGGATTGAACTGGCCGTGACGTCATTCCCGGTTTATATTGACAAATACACTGATCGCGTAACCGCGACTTTTGGCATCGTAATCGACCCCGTTCGAAAGTAAACTAATTTCCCGTGCTAAGGAAGAACGCACGGAAAAAATTAATTTGCTGATCTAACAATTAAATTGCTAAAAAAAGTGACTGCAATATTTCAACGTAGATTTCACAACACAAAAACGCTACCTTAACCACCCCCGTTGTTAAATTAGCTTACAATAGTGGTTAAAGTAGGATTATTGTGTTGTGAAATCTACGTTGAAATATTGCAGTCACTTTTTTTAGCAATTTAATTGTTAAATCAGCGATTCAATTTTTCCGTGCGCCGTATGAGTATTTAAGCGTTGCCAAATTTCCTGAGACAAATCACGAATTTTTGGGGAATATTTGTACATATTATTCATCCATTTTTTCAGAGAATTTTGTTCGTAATTGGATGCAAAATGTCTGAAAATTTCAAAAGAAAATATTTGTAACTTTCTTTAAAAATTAATATTTTTGCGAGGGAATTTGGCAACATTCGAATGCCCAGACTGGGTTTTGCCTTAGCGTGGCAGCGTTGTCATGCATTAGGGATTCGTTGGTGTACCTTAGGGTTCAAGCCGGAACCCTGCCTGAGGAAGGTGCCGGTAATGAACCAGAAGCTGTTGGAGACGGAGAACTGGTTCTCGACGACGTCGGACTCGATGGAGCACGGGTGGGGGTTGTTCCACTCGTACGGCGAGAAGCGAGCCATAACGAAGAGGGTGAAACTGACGAGGATGTAAGCGGTGAGCACGTACAGCCAGATCTCCACCGCCAGCGGGTTCATAAACGAAAACAACCGGGTCGGCTGACTCGTCGGAACCTAAGGCACCACGCCAACATATTCACGTCACTTATCGTCGCTCATCTGACGTGAGGGCGTATCTTAATTTTTCACGTGAGCTCTGCTCCCCGTTTGACTCTGAACTTTCTGGGGCTCACGAGGAAATAGGAATGAGGCATGTGTGAGGAATTTGCGATTTGACTATTGATTCTCATGTAAAAGTTCGCGAGAAATACGATAGTGCCACTGATTTTCCCTGAAATCAACTCCCAAGCTCAAAAAAAAACGCTCAAGTTGAGGCCAAAATGGAGGAGATATCCCACGATATCCTGAGAGTCCACCTCCACATCAAGAAAAACTCTCTATGCAAAGATAAGGAGCAAATACATGGAGAGGGCTGCCACTTTACTTGGGGACTCCAAAACTGAAAACACGGCAACCCTGTCAATGTATTTGCTCCCTATCTTTTCATGGAGAGTTTGTCTTGATGTAGAGGTGAACTCTCAGGATAGCGTGGGATATCCTCTCCATATTGGCCTCAACTTGAGAGCTTTTTTAGAGCTTGGGAATTGATTTTAGAGAAAACCAGTGGCACCATCGTGTTTCTCGCGAACTTTTACGGAAGAATGAATAGTCAAATCGCAAATTCCTCACACATGCAACATCTCCATTGAGATACGCCCTACGGCGTGGCATGCTTTGCTATATATCGATTGATACGCCACTCAAACCTATGAAAAAATATCGATTATCAGGGTGCTCGCAGCGAAAACCTTAGTAATCGATTCTTTACCATAGCTTCAAATGGCGAGATATCGATAATAATCGATCATTCACGCCTCGCCACTGGATACGCCTTTGCGCTAGAGGAGCGACTTTGTGGCCGAATTCAATGGCATTCCTTGAACAGCTACTTTCTTTCGGAGGGCTCATAAGGTTTTCATTATGATTATGGGAGGTATCACTTTGAACAATGAACATCACCAGAAGGACAACGTATACGTTGTTTAGGCTTCAATTAGAATGTAAAATAGGCCTTCGGGTTATACTCTGTTAAGTATAATTCCTCCTTGTATAAATCACAATAAATATAACTTGGTTAAAAAAAAAAAAAAAAAAAAGTATACGAGCCTTTTGTTAAATTCAACAGTATAACTTTGAAAATGAAATCTTGAGAGGGCTTCAAATGATTTGCCTCTATAAAAAAAATGGAAATTCCAAGAAATAATGATGGTGGCAACATTTAAGAAAGTAATCACAAGGCGGCCTTAGAATTTGCAAAACCAGCATCTTCCCTTCCATTTCTCTCGTAATTTTTGTGTTTCAACTGTTAAAAATATTTGAACACAACGGTGTGTGCATTCATATCACGAAAAAAACAAAAAAACTAAGTCTTGCAATGAAGGAAAAATTAAAGAATCTACTCAGAGTTCAAGAACTCGATGACCCGCTCGTAATCTTAGCGTAAAAGACCAAAATATAGATGTGTCCTTACCTTAAATAAAATTCCAATGCCTAGATTCATGAATGGCTTTGTAAAATCTATAACACTCTCTCTGGCATAATTGATGGTCATCGAGGCGACAGCTAGATCTGCTCTCTGGAAACAAAAATTTTTTGGGTGGTTACATTAATTGAAAGTGGGAAACCAACATATGAATTTTCTAGACAATTTTCATAATCATGAATATTAAATGTACCCACAATGCGTGTATTGGCTTCTATTTATGTAAATGTTTTTGTTTTCTTTTTTTCTGTTTGCATGAACACGGTTACGAGACTTAAAAAATAGACCCAGCGTTTTTTCTTGTCTCGAAAATGTTTGATCGCGATTAATGGTTACTTTTTTTACACAAGAAATGTTGAATTAGTGCCTATTTTAAAAGTTAAAATAGCTCAGTGTTTCTCTCAAGTAAGCTGGAAAGTAACAACTCGCCATTTGTGAAGCTTCAGATGAAATCAAAAGTCACTCAATTTTGGCTTCAAGTCTTCAAGTATAAATTTTCGCAGATAATTTGACACCATTTCAACTGAAATACATACTTCCTATAAATAAAGCAGCGTTGAAGACTGCGTTGGCAAATAGAATGTTAATTTGGGATAAAATACACCATATTATCTAGACTTTTTACGGCCGGCAGAGGGTTAACCCGTTGAAGTTTTTATTGTCATGAAACGCTTTCTCAAGACTCATAAAACGGCTCGTGACAGTGAAACTCATAGCGGTAGTCGTAAAACATAGTTTGACCGTCAAAAGCTCTTCAAAAGACGACAAAGCTTCATTTGATTTCCACAAAAGACATGTAGGATGGCATATCGTCGAGTCGTTTGTAAACTTTTTCTCTTTGTGATAACTTACAAATTACGATAAGTTTTTATATTTTCTTATGATCAGTTCATTGAGGTCACGCATATTCAGTCGAAGTCAATATTTTCTCAAGACGGAGGCACTTGAGTCTTTCCTCCTGATAAGATGATTATTACAAATATCAATCTGAGTACTTTCTGGTAAAAGAGCTCATTGCGGCAAACCTATTATTTAGAGGAACATCGACATGATTCAAAGTACACTTTTTTTGATAAATGAAGCGTGAGCCACAGATCTGCCGTGCTAAGGAAGAACGCCGTATGAACATTCAAGAGTTGCCAAATTTCCCTTGATAAAACATGTACTTTTGACGACATTTATGCATATTTTTCTTTGAAATTTTCAGATATTTTAGATTAAATTGCGCACAAAGTTGTCTGAAAATTGCGGAAAATAATATACGCAATTTTCCCAGTAATTTCGGTTTTCATCGGAGGAAACTTGGCAACGTCTAAAAGCTCACACGGCGTTCTTCCTTAGAACAACAGAGATGCCTTCTACCAGAAAATGCCTCCATTTTTGTACGAGAGAAATGAACTAACTTTTCTGGAATCTTATTATCGCGTGTCTTTCTCTTGAAGCAGCGCTGTTTCTGAAATCAGATGCTGATATGAACTTATTTTTATTTCAAAATAGTGTTTTAGAAATCCAGGAAAACTCTTTACCTTATCTATTAATTCCCTAACGATACCATTCCACTCCTTTTTTTCATTATCATACACGCCATACATGTTATCCGGCACGAGGCGTATTGCGTAATGGAAACCTACTTGGGTCGCAATGGTTTTTAGTAAATCAATGCAAAATCCTTCGTACCTTGCATTGCCGGTTAAATTTTTATCTTCTCTAACCATTACATAAGGCCGCTCCTGAAAAGAGGAAAATGTAGATTAATGTGCAAAGATCTTTTTCATAAGTTAAAGCTAGGATACTAGTTCTGATTACATGATTTGGCATGTTCCTGAAAGTTTGTCCGATTTGATCCCAAGAAACTATTTGGACGTATTTCTGCTAAACGAAACTAAGTGCCATAGGAGGAGGAAGGTAGAAGGAGGCTTTGATTGGCGGCGGAACCGGGCGTCAGGCTCATTCCGTCTTATATTTGCAATGCTTTTTCATGGCGCTTAGTTCCGTTTGACAGAACGGGCTATCCGGCATTCTAAATTCCCCAAAAGGAACTGAAATTGGCGCTTAGTTCCGTTTGATAGAAATACGTCCACTTAAATGAAACTTCTGAAGAATTTGTCGACGCACAGTGGATCGAGGGACACAATTTGGAAACTTTAAACGCTTATAACTCCGTGTATACAAAATTTTAAGGTTCTAAAAGTAGTTCCATTGGTTCCCTCGTGAAATTTTCTTCTGTAAGCACCCTACAGAGTTTGAAATGTGACGAAATAAACACCAAAATTTGTAATTTTAGTCAAAAATTCATGCCCAACCTCTCTGATAAACTCGATCCTCTATGTGACGTAGGGTTGTATCTCTTTTTTCGCATGAGCCCCAGAAAGTATGGATTAATGTGTGAATCAGGGCTCACGTGACATTGAGGTACGCCCTTGCGTCAGAGGGGAGACAAATTGTAGGAACTAAATTGGAATTTAAGAAATTGACACAACACGGACTTTGTAAGTTCTGTAAAAATTTAAGACGATAAAAATACTTGGGCTTAGTAGCTTTCTCAAAAAGTCGGCAAAATTTCAATTGACTCGGAAACTAGATATACCTACAATTTCTGATTTATAAATCATCTTGCTGATGACAATTATGTCCATTTTGCAAGGTTTGACCTGTAAAACTCGATTCTCAGCTCCAAAAATTTTTAAAGCCTATCTTACCCAATGCAATCCTCTCCCTCCCTTCTAAAAACCTGTGTCTCTCGAAATCGCAAACATATTACCTACCCCTTTTATAAAACGGATACTTTATTTAACCTCGGAACTTTTATCACGTCTCCCTTTATTATTTTCGTCCTAGAGGGTGCTAGATGATATTCACACGATGATCCCCCCCCCCCCCCATTGAGTTCCTGACATTGACCAAGTTTCCCAGAAATCCTCGTTTATTAAACGCCTTTGGCGCTGCCAGCCACTCAAAACGCCTCTACCGCTTGAAAAAAATAGCGTTCAGCTCTTTAAGCATTTTAAGCGGTCAAATAGCAAGCGCGTCGTTCACTTTAAGTGTGACCTATTAACGAAAGCTGTGAATATTAGACAGCTCCAAGACAATAGGACGGGGCGCCGGGGCGCGCAACTGACGAAGATGAGAAGGGGGGGTTTGGCGGATGGCCTTCTCAAGGTTAATTACAGCGTATTGATTGACACCAATAAATATGCCACTTAGGTGCAGCTGCTTACCTACTTCTCGGCTCCAGACTCAATTTGAGTGCTCAGTTTTCCGCAGTCATTGAAAAGTGCTAACTTTTCCGAGGGAGAACAAATGACAAATGTTTCAATTCATACCGCGACTAATATGGAATTTTTGGAAATATTTTGTTATGGTTCGCAAAGAAAATACTTTTTAAAAATATATTAGAGAAAAAAAATTTAAAATTTACCCGTGTAATTGTTTACCCATCGCGTTAATCTATTTGCTTTGTCCTGCAAATGTTTCCTCCAGTCACTACTGGCTTGTGAGCGAGAAAAAAAAAACTAGAGCGCCTTCAATTTTCTTCACGCGACACGCACATCCAAAGAACACGTTTAGTTGCATCCACTCTCCTGCACACTTGCATCTCAACACGGAGTTTCCAATGTGTGCTATTACTGTATACCTTCTCGTTTACATTTGCGTTTTTAAACCGTTGTACTTTAGTCAACATTTTCAATACAATTTCACCTCAAACCATTGACTCTCCGAGGGGCCTTTTGGCTTCAACCGTGGTGAAAAACTAAAAGATCATTTACACAATTTAGTTTTTGTTTATCTTCGCTAAAGATTTCGGTCGTTGAACAGAATAAACCCCCTTGTTAAGTAAAAACGATGAGATATCAGGTTAAGTTTATTTGCCTTTTTCAAAATTGTTTCCCCTCTTTTATTTATTTATTGTATCTGTCATTGCGTTGCAATTTGCATGGCTGTATTGCAGATACCTCAGATGGATAAAGTGATGAAAAATAAATTACTCGACTTACCTCTCTGGTCATTACGACGAGAGTTATATTAGTTGCACTAGATTCATAAAAGGCAGTAGGGTCGGTAATATTAATTCCTTCTAAAGGCGTCCAGTGACCGACTTTCCTCAGCTCTTCTTTTTTTAATTTAAGTAAATCTAATTTAAAATTGCTTCGTTTTCCTTCTTTAAATTCTATTCGACCGGTTAGGCCGTTGACGCTAGCCTGTAAAAAATGAAAGAAGAGAAATTCCATTTTAAAATTCGTAGAGAGTATTTAAAGTAGGGCGCGAGATTGTACGCTGATATAATAACAGTAAAATACGAACACTTCAGCAAGGGACATGAAAGGAATGATTTATTGTGTTCTTTCTACCTTCGAATTACCAATTCTGACCAAGTTTGATTTATCCTGCATCGTTATTCTATGTTTCCTTGTTGTAAAGATGAGTTTTTATACTGTCTTGGGCAGACTTCATCAAATCAAAATCAAAATCTGACTATATAAAAAAAAAAAAAACTTCATTTTTGGGAGACCTAAAAACAATGCGGCGAGACATTTTTGGGCAGCTTCATAAATTCCATTACGATGTAGTTCCGTAGATTTGCTATTACATATTTTTGAAAGATAAACATAAAACTATCCCAGTCTATTTCTCAGTTGAATACAGATTGTTTGTTGAGAAATCCCTGAAATAAATATGAATAGATAAAATGCTGTAAATAAAACTTGCCAAAACTGGCGCTTGTGCCTCACCGAATTGATATAATTGTAGAGACTAAGACCGTTTTTCCACGGTGTTTCTAGATCACAGGATAAATTGACAGGTGCTAATTCATTCAGCCCCGACAAGCCTTTGGCAAAAACGTGCACTGAATCGTACATAAATGCTGGTTCTGCCTGAAAAAATGCGTATAATCGGCTCAGTTTGAGATAAAATTAACTGGAAAACGTATGGTCCAACTTCAGCAGAAATGAACGCGTGTGTTTTGCTTATTTCAGAAACGACATTTTTCATTCATTCTCCTGTAAAAAAGATGATTTTATGAACGTTTCGGTTTGGTTCCTTTTTGCTCAGTCAGGTCCATTTTAGTCAATAAAATGCCACAAAAATTTCTAAAAAGGGGTCATATTTAGTTTCAATTTTTTTTGGATTGCTACAAGTTTTGAATAAACGTTCTTAGACAGACATATTTTGTCGCATGGAGACACGTTTTTTGAAATCCTAACTTATAGCTCTGTTAGTATTTTCTTCATTGGATTTCTTTTTGAGATTACTAGAATTCCCACTCTTAGGAATGAGAACATTCTTAAGAATACAAATTCTTATCACGACAACTAGAAAATCCATCGAGACAACTGAAATTCGTTGTCTCAAAAATAAACCCGACAGGGAAAATATTAACAGGCCGTCCTATATGAGCGACACTATTTTCATTCCATCTGCTCTTTTGTAAGAACATCGATTTAAAGAGTGGCAGGCTGTCTCATCTCTGATCGATATTCTTAAAAAAATTTAATTTGCGGAAATAAGGTGTTGCCAATTCGCGAGAATCACTACTTTTGTCAAATACTCGAAAAATTTCTACTATGTTGGTCTGAAACAATCCATATCGTATATTAGAGGATGTAAAGTAAACATTTCACCTGAATAACGCCACTTTTATTGAGTATGGCATGGCCTATCGGTTGGAACTTTTCCATTTGGTCTAAAGTTTCGGCCACTTTTGTGTTCTCCACATCGACCACCCTGAATGCCGTAATATTTACAGAATTATATTTAAAGTCTTCTAAATCGAACGTTTCAATATCCTGAAAAACCAATCAAATCATCAAAAAACCTTCATATCAGTCAATATAAAGGAATGTAGGTATCAAGGTATCCCACTGAAGGGAATAGGAAATAAAAGCGGGAAGTGTGGCCATGTTTAACATAATCGGATGTGCAAAGAAACCCCCTCTCTCCTTTGAAACATTCGTAGCTCGGGTGAAAGAGGTTATTCCCTCCTACTTTATTAGAGAGTTAATCTTTCCGTTTCCTCGCTGACTAACGTGTCCAATCCTTAATGCATTATTCTGTAGTTTTACGTTCGGGGGAGAGGGGGGGGGGGGAGGCGGAACTGGATGGAAGAACGAAGCGTGTCGCTCGATCTCACACCATAGCCAATCTGTCGGATTTAAGTTTAAATAGCACGTTTTTGTGTTGAGTAAATGAGAAAAAAATAGTTTTTTTCCGAGCAGCCGACAACAAAGGCTGAAGCCCTCGACGCCTGCATAATCAATCTTTTCCGTACCTGTTGAATTCCTCAGACGCTCGGAATCAAGTGACGACAGTTCGAAACCGGGCTCCTCATTCACCCGCGATGGAGTTGAAATTTTCGGCGATTGTGCGAAAAGTTCAAGGCTCGAGTTTGAATGGAAAACGTGCTCGACACGCAACGGGGTTGTTGCACGATTTTTCCCCGATTCGTTTTCGCGGAGAGGACGTAAAAAATGAGGATGGTGGCATTGTTCCGTTTCTCAGAAAAGTTTCCAAAATCCAATTCCGTTTCAAATGGAAAAATATCGCGTCAACGGATTTTGTGACGTCATAAGAGGAGTAAGCCGCTGAGTATTCGTTCATTCACGTTTGTTGATTTGCTTTCAGGTCGCAGTTGTAACGAGAGGTCATGCATCTTGCCGAGCTTACGCCAGTGCGGCTCTTTGAAGTGGATGTGTGTGTCATTTTTTGAAAGTAAATCGTTGATTCGTAACTTGAACCTTACGACGGTCATGTTGCATTGGGTTGTGTCAATTGTAAAGAAACCGACCAACATCTCCACTCGAAAATTTGTGTAATTGTTTGGGTCATACGGAGGTTATTTTCACAAAATTTTAAGCAAAAATGTTGGCTGGATTTCTTCGAAATAATTAAAACAAGAGGTAATATTTTGAAACATTGCAATGTACTGGTAGATGTGACTGTTTCTCCTAACTCCCTCGAATTTTTCAAATGGATCACCCTAGGATGACTCTTACATGAAAAAATATTTGAAAGGCTATCTGAAATGATAAGAAAAGCTTTAGATAGTTTCTATTACTAAAAAGAAGAACTAAGTACATGATGATATTGAGTAGTCCAGTCATGGAGTCGATTTTCACTCTACGTGTTTCTTTCCACTTTTCAAGGGAAAACCCAACATGGCCTTAACGGTTAACCCTCGGTAAAATGTATTAAAAAAACGAATCTTTAAAAGTCGGAAAATCATCTTCATTTTTATTAGCATACTTAATCGTTTTATAGAAAACCTATTTTGCGAAAATTAAATGTTAATTTCTTCTTGTGAGACTTCTAAGGTTTATTCGCTCGATAATTTAACTTCCTCAAGAAAAATAATTTCTTCTCAATAAAGTCGCGACGCAATTCACAATCAGTGACTTCTACCTATTGCAACCATTCAAAAGGGAGGCCATAAGTATTACAAAAAGTCGTCAGAACTGGCAACCGAACTTTACATGTAAATAAAGCGATTAATTAGTCTGTCACCTGCGGTTACCGCCGTGCTCAACGGAGTTGCGGCTTACATCCAGTGTTGCCAAATTCGCGAAAAAAGCCTTTTATTTTCCGATGAGCCAGGAGCCCTCGATTCCTAACAAAACGGGAAACGGCGGGGATGATTACGCTGACGACTTTTCTCCTTCTTGGCTCCCGAGGGATTAAAAGGAAATCACCCCCTTTGAGCTGCGCGTCCGCGTTTAGAGAGGCCTAAAAATAATCGCTCCGTTCTAATGCGCGTGACGAAGACCCTATTCCTGACGCCTTCGAAAGTAGGCTGATGCAACACGCTCTGCGTGGGGTAGCGTTTGATGTTCGACTGATAAAAGCAGGGCACATTCACTTCGCAGAAGTCGGAATTTCTCTCTTGTAGATTGATTCGAAGCCTTGGAGGGTGTATGGTAATACTTTCAATACATACACCCCAAAAAGCGTAAGATTTCTTTCATTTTTACAGCTTTTCATGACCTCCGATTTAACCTTTTTAGTAAAATGACGTTTTTCTGAGCGAGAAGAGGTGTGATTGATGTATAACATTAAGACAGTAATTAATTTTACTAAACATCGAACCAATTTTAATATTTGCACCACCATTAATCAAAGAACTAAGAATATGAACGAGGTGAAAATTATACTCACAAAAGTTGTAAACATATAATGATACCTATGATCATTCATTTGTAATTGTAAAATCTGGAACAGAAAAATTGAACAAAATAAGGGGACGGTGGCAAATAATCCTAAAGTTGGTTACGAATAATAAAATCCCACATGATAACCGCAAGCTAGAATTGGACGTATTTCAAATTTGTATCAATTTATGTTTATGGTCGAAATATTTACGCAGACTTTCTGTTACTTTAAAAGCTTCGAAAAATATATTTCAAGAAAAACTTGGTATGTAAAAATGTAGTTCCCTCCGAGAATGACTACCCCAATCCCTACATTTCACTTAGTTCAGACCTCTGAGCGCACTGTAAACGCTCATTAAGATAACTGCGACTATTTCCCAGCCGGAAGGAGGCCTGTTAGTTCCTCTCCACGTTTATTTCCGGTTTCCCGCCCAGAGCTCAGCACGTACTGAATGCGGTCGAGTTCCGGTTCTCGCCTATTTCCGGTCCGGTCTGTTTCCGCTCAGGAGAGTTTCTGAGCTCTCGGTCTTGATTACCTCTCAAGTGCTGTTTTATGTGACTTCGCAGGCAGATACAGCCTTGATCTTTTGTTTGATTCGTGGGCTTTTAAAGCGCTGCCTCTTTGACGAATGGCAGCTCAAATTAAGTAGTAGATATTTTTCGTCATAAAGTTTTGATGAAAAAATGTAGAACAGTGCTGTAATATTCAACTCTTACTCTACGTGTAACCTGTCACTCTAAAATAAGTTTCAGTTTATTTTTAAAATGTATTTCCTTATTAGTGCAATTGCTTGATAGCCCTGTGTCCACTCTTCAAAATAGCGTCAAAATGGAAGCTCAAAGTGAATCGATAAATACGATCTATTCGCAATTGTTGATCGAAAAAGAGTCACGCCGCTCTATTTTGAGCTGCAGCACTCATCAATCGCATCAAGTCCCGACTTAGAGCCACTTATCGTTGAAATCGACTCACTTTGAGCTTCCATTTTGACGCCATTTTGACAAGAGGAGACAGCGCAGATGAAAGTAATAAATACGTGTAACTCATTTACCAGGCATATAATGGCATGCGAATTTTCACCGATCAACGCTCATCGTAAATCGGTGAATGGTGACCGATGACTTGCGAGATTTGAGCAAGCAATATACGCAAGGGCAATATCGACATAAGCTATTAGTAAATTAATGGATATTAAACAACTTACCGCTCTAAAAAACTTGTACATATGTCGCGGATTCGTATCTACAATTAATTTAAATATTTCTTTTTGCCTAATTTCTTTAAGTACTTGTCTATATGTGCTTGGATTTGCTTGTCTAATGTACATTTCAGTTCGTGTGACTGGTGGCGCCTTCACCAAGTCTTGTAATTTAAACAGTCCTGAAACAAAATTAACAAACATTATATACCTAACAGTGCAATGAAAACTCAGACAATAAGGTACGTGAAACCAGCTGGTCCTGAACCTTTGATGGTATATGCATGCTCTTCACCCCGAAAATAATATTCATATTCAAATTAGGTACGACCAAAAATTGACAAGCCCAGCTAAGTGAGTCGATTTTAATCTTAATCTTGGCTCCAGAAATACTACTCACATCGCTTTATGGCGAGGAAAGTGGGGGGGGGGGGGGGGCTCGGGGCTCCCGACTTACAAAGTTCATAGCAATCAGAGAATAGATTTTAAAAGAGCCACCGTGGAAGTATTCTTCTTTTTGGGACACTCTGTGATTCCAGTGACAAGGTGTGGCTAATTTGAATCCATGAGGAGGGTCCAAAGCTCCTGCCATGTAGGATTTTTGAAAAATACCCTTTTTCTGTTTTCAGGGGGGTGAGTTTGAGCCCCTAAGCTACCCCCTGCGGGCCACTTATTAAAATTGATAGGACAAGCTACGGACAAAGAAAACAAAAGCAATAAGGAAAGGATCCTATTGGTGGAAGCAAGTGGTTGCAATGGACAAAGGAGATAGGTAATATACAAACTAACGGTAACTCACGAGAGACCCTTTAGTTATAGTCCATCATTTTTCCCTTAGTTTATACTGCCGTACTAAGGAAGAACGCCGTATGAACATTCGAGAGTTGCCAAATTTCCTTTGATAAAACGTCTATTTATGAGGAAAGTTATGAATGTTTTACCTCGACATTTTTAGGAAATGTAGGTGAAATTGATAACAAAATTACTCGAAAAATGGGAAGGAAAATATTCATAAGTTTACCAGAAAATTCGTGATTTATCAAAGGAAATTTGGCAACGCCTGAAGGTTCATACGGTGTTTTCCCTTTAGCACGGCAGTTTAACAGTCACCTATTTGAACCAATAGGCTCACCCCATGATCCCCATGTCTTCTTTGTGTGTACCTTTGTCTATCAATTTCAATAATCATTCCGCTGGCTACGTGCCTGTCTAAGGCCTTTCCTCCCGTGTACGATCACACAGAGATAAATATTTTTTGTGAGGGTGAAACTGACCGTAGTCCTCCTCGTAGACGATGGCGACCTTGGTCCAGTTGAGGAAGCTGATGAGGTCCTTGAAGGCGTGGTTCATGTGCTCCTGGGAGGGGTGGAGGTTGATGGAGAACTCCTTGAAGCTCGGCTCGAAGTCCATGCGCGCCTCCATGTGCGGCACGTCGAGCGCCTCGCATATGGACTGGATGTGAGCCCCGAGCAGGGGGTCCGAGGGCCCGAACAGCGCTTGGATCCCGTGCTCCATCTGTCGGCACGCTGTAACATCCACTCGCATTCAAACAACACCGTCAAGCAGAGATACCTCTTGGCCACAGGTGGAAACTTTTAATTTTCGGGTTCCAACACCTCCTTACGGAAAATGGAGATGTTGCATGTGTGAGGAATTTGCGATTTGATTGTTGAATCTTTTGCAAGAGTTCGCGAGGAACACGATGGTGCCACTGGTTATCTCTGAAATCAACTCCCAAGCTCAAAAAAAGCTCTCAAGTTGAGACCAAAATGGAGGGGATATCCCACGCTATCCTGAGAGTCCCCCTCTACATCAAGACAAACCCTCAATGCAAAGATAGGGAGCAAATACATTGATAGGGCTGCCACTTTATTTGGGGACTCCAAAACTGAAAACACGGCATCACTGCTAATGTATTTGCTCCCTATCTTCGTATGGAGAGTTTATCTTGATGTAGAGGTGGACTCTCAGGATAGCGTGGGATATCCCTTCCATTTTAGCCTCAATTTGAGAGCTTTTTGTGAGCTTTGAAGTTGATTTCAGAAAAAACCAGTAGCACCATCGTGTTTCTCGCGAACTTTTACATAGGACTCAACAGTCAAATCGCAAATTCCTCACACATGCAACATCTTCATTATCAAGAATACATGAAAACAATTCATAGGAAGCTAACAGTATCCGCTCACTCATTTTGCCACAAAAGATTCCTCCCTCCAAATTCGATTCGATTCGGATTCAATCTCCCTCGCGACTCGATGAAAAGCGACGCACTCAATTTGGCAAGAGGTCGAGGCGAAGAAAAATAGAGTCAGGACGGAAGCGCAGTCCCTTGTGGCGAGGCCGAGTCAGATTATCGGACCAGCATCATCGATTACCCTCTCCACTGATGAATCGAGCAATTTACATGTTTCAACGGTAACCGCAATTTCTGATTGGCTCACGCTCCCACCCGCGCCGAGCCGCGCCGCACGGTGGATCGAGTCAATAGGAGAGGTCGCACATAATTTAAAACATTTCATCGCCTTTAACTCCAAAACTTTGAGGTTCTAAAAGTGGTTCCATTGGTTTTCCCGCGAAATTTTTTACTGGAAGCACCCCTTAAAGTTAAAATTCTGACGAAATAGACATCAAAATGTGCAGTTTTAGTCTAAAATCTCATGTCCGACCTCTCTACTTGACTCGATCCACTGTGCGCCGGTGGCAAACGACTTACGGCAACCACCCTCGGTCCCTCGCCCTCACTCACACACACGTAACGCTCCATTCGCAGCCAATCCAATTTGTCGATTCCAGACGGAGATTTCTATCACCCAAGCCGGAATGTTTCTTTAAATTATACCGGTAATATCGGCGTTATCACAGATGCTTCATCACACAGAAAGAAATAATGTTAATGGCTCCCACTGCTGCGTTACCGACGAGAGCCGTAAGGAGCCGTTTCTGAATTACGTAACGCTCTGGGGGGGGGGGGGGGAGAGTCGAGGAGAGCGTAACGCCATTTTGTTTTCATGTGTTAAAAAACAGGGACCTACGTCACAAAAGCGTTACAAAGGGGAAGGAGGGGAGTAAAAAATGCCGGAAAAGTATGTTATTTAATTTAGGGACGGCTCCTAAGTGCAAAAACAAAGTCTTAAGAAAATAGTCCCGGTAGTGCCTGAGCGGAAAATTTAATTGAGGGAATGCTTTGTTTTTCGAGAAATGAGTCATTAAATCATGAACGATTTTTGGCGTGCAGATACATTTTCCCAGGTAATTGACGCGTAGATAACGATGCACATACCCTAAAAACGCGAAAAAGTAACTCAAAACCAAGGAATATGTGGTCCATAAAGCGCAACTTTGTCGAAAATTTCAAATGCCGCAGTTTTATATCGTACCGAATGATGTTATCCGATACCAATCAGAAGCGAGCACGGGTTTCTACGATTTCCGTCAGGTGTCTTTTCACTCCTTGTACATGAAAACGATAGGAAAATCGAAACTCCATCCTCAGAATTAAAGAATCAAATTTCCTTCTTGTTATCTGTTGTCACGAAGCCACGATACCACATTGAAATATGTTTTACCTTAACAAACATCAGTGGTTATCATGCCCTTTTTTGAGTGCCGCGTTGCATCATACTGCCATCATTATCCCACCATTCCGGTGCGTTTGAAATTCTTTCGAAGTTTTGGATTTTTTATAGCAGGCTTGTGGGCAAAACATTGATTGAAATGGGTCAATTCAACCGTATTTTTTCATGGCCACCTAAATCACTCAGAAACACGAGTATATCTATAAATCATTTTTTGAGCGCAATTGCACCTGTTTCCCGCAGTGGAAGGGGACGGGGGCAAAACTTTAAGAAACATATAAGATAACCCATTGAAGCTTATCAAAATGAATCGCATTAGCACTTCTCAACTTAAAAGCATGGTATCGCTCATTTCATACCCTAGAGCAGCGCAGAAACTCCATTGCTCAAAAGAGATAAAACCAATGAGACGTAAGAAATGGACGCAACCCAGCCCGGTCTGACAACCCGCACAAATCCGATCTAATTCAACGTCGTTATTTTGTCCAATTTCGCGTCCACCTAAACTCTCGCACCGAGGGGGCTTCAAATCGCATTCGTCGCACTGCTCTAGCATTTTCCTATTCCTATTATATTGAAGTTCATCCGATGAATAATTCAAACGATTATTTTCATTATATCAGTCCGAGGCTTTGCGATTTCCCGTCGTCAGTAGACCGGTTGAAATTTCGCACGCTTATGAGATACATTTCGGGAGTCACCTCATAACGGTCAGCACGGAGGTAAAGTTCTGTGACTTAGTCTCTAATTGAACGTAAATGTGGGTATGACCGGGAGACGGACAAATAATGACTTTCAGAGAGCATCAATGGACCGCTTTTAACAGAAAGAAACTAAGCCACATCAGCTATTGTCGAATTTAACTTATCAATTTAATTTTTTATGGGAGAGCGTTTGTGCGGATACCTTTGAAAATTTTAAGGAATTTGCTTCGTGATATGTAGAAAATTCACTGAAATTTGCACGAAAATCTGTCCAACCGTTTTCATGTAGAAAATTCAATTGCCCATTGGCAATAGCTGATGTGGCTTGGTTCCTTTCTCTTTAACGCGGTCCAAATGGATTCGAAGTTGTTGAATCATCGTGAGTCGGTTGAGACTTGGCTTACGACGATTCGTTTCAAGGAAGGGAATGTATATATATCATATTATACCCGACTTACGTCCTATTTGCTAAATCCAAACTGGTTGCGGTAAACGTACGGGTCGTAAGACAATGGTGGAGTTTCTTAGCCATCGTGCGTAATGCGTGTAATGAGGTATCAGCTTTCAGCTGAACTCTTAACGCACGATGGTTAAAAATCTCCACCCTTATTTGCTAAATGACTTTAAAAAATAATAATAACTAACATACTAACTAGCTGCAACGAAGTTCCCATGTTCTTTCTACTTTACTCCCGAATCTGAGCGTCACCTCAATGGCAGCATAGAGCACGAGTTCACGCCTCGCGCCAGCGCGCCTTCAATTTTGCAGACGCAACACGGACATCCATCAAGTACGAATAGTTGTATCTCTGCGCCGTCATCAAAGCGACTCAGTTCCTTTGCTGCATTTCCGTATTGTGATCTTTTCCGTTAGTTTTATTTTGTGACGGTCTTCGAGGGCTACGTAAGCAATTACACATCCGAAGATAGTAAAGATTTAATCCGGCCTCGTTTTTTTACTTTTATCCCGAATCTGATTTTATTAATTTATTTAGTTTATTGAATTTTTTAACTTTTTCATATTTATTTGTAAGGTGAACATAATCGATGCGTACTATATTTGATGATTAATATAAGTAAAAATGTTTCAATCTTAGTTATCTTCTATATTATAGTCAGTATCTTCAATATTTAGTTAGGTTTTAACGGTTCCGACTGATTCTTGTTCACGGCCTCTGAACCGAAACATCAACTTTTTTCAAACCCATTACTTTCAAAGTGTTTGCGTAAGTCTGAATAGGTGAAAACGGTATTGCACTGGTAAAAGAAACATCTTGGTTCAAGAATGCAGTTTCTTGTCGCCGAATTTAAGAGTCTGGACTCTTGTTTCAAGTGGATTTTGAATTGAATCAATGCAAAATCCGCTTGAAACAAGAGTCCAGACTCTTACATCCGGCGACAAGAAACTGCACTCTTTAGTCAATGGCGGCATTGGTCCAAGAGGTTTTTTTTTTACCAGTGTGCGATTACGCATTGAATTAGAATTTCCGTCCATCAAGATCAGCATTCTCTCATCAATTTTTCAATTAATGTCTAAATTCATCATTAAAATCTGATTACGTTTTACAATTTCTATGAATTTAAGACACGGGTATTTAAAGAACTGTCAGTCGCTCCATCACCGCACAGGTGGGATTAAAGAGAAGATTAGAAGTAGCAGAAATGAAAAAATGAGGAAGCAGATAATATTGAATAAAGTTGGAATCATACCTTTCTTCGAGGCATGGAAACTATCATCACGAGGCACATGCTGAACATCATAAACTAGGGTAGTGTCGGGAAGAAGATTTTTATCCTTGTTGATTTTGTACACGGCGTATTTGAAAGCTAGCTCAGAGCTGCTATCTTTCTGATCCTGGGTGAATATGGCGCCTGGAACATGACAAAAAACATTCGGTTCAATTTAACAAGAAGGGTTCTGCATTGCGTCGAAATCCAAGAAGTTGAATATTTCGCTAATTGCTTCTTGAACTTCTTAATCCGCGGGCAGTTTTCGCGTGGAAATGCAGTGGCTCCACTGTCGCTCGCTAAAAAGTCAGCTTAAATAACCTGGGAAGCAAATCTTTGCTGACCTGAAATTTCCACCAGTATAATGAGTTCACGGTGAAAATTATCTTAATGCAATGAGGAGGCATTTTTTTCCATGGAATCGCTCTTGTCAAGTCGGATTTAAAAACTGCATTTTCAGTTTCAGATGAGAATCATTCCTCAAAATAAGTTGCATTCGATTTAGTTCATATGTGTGATTGTACAGGGAACACTATTGCATTTTTATATAACAGTTTTGATCCTAAAAATGCCAGATTAAAACTTTAAGTATCCGTCCCTGAAATTCAAACTACGGAACTTCTAGTCATTGCGACATAGATTTGATTTAGCATTTTATTGTGCCAAAATGTTGATAAATATTTATAAGGGTAAATACCTTCATTCATCATCAGATCATCGGTAATTGATAAATCTAAATTTTAAGTTGACTTTCGACACCAAGGTCTCCGACTCTCTACCACTTCCTGAGATCGATTCCGGAGAGAAAATTAGCCCCCCCCCCCCTGTTTTTCTCCCCCTTTGTATTGCAGCCTTGCAAAAACTAAATAATAGATAATTTTGTAAAATACTTTCAAAGTAGTTGCACATGCGGTAATTAAGAACGGCAATGGTTCTCATTGAGAACCAATTGAAAACAAATTAGTATACCTTGATAGAAACGTTAATCTCCAACCCCCAAAAAAGGAAAAATCTCAAGTTTGTCGCCTCGTGTATGAAAAATTCAGCTTGATCTTTGATTTCCTACCCAAATGCGAATTCAAGAAAACCATACACCTTAATTAAATTCTACCGCCAGTTTTGCGTATGTCTGAGGAATCTTCACATTTTTGGACATTACCGATGTATGATAAGCGAATCGCTAGGGACATTGGTAGCATTGCGCCTTAGTCCACATCGGTACTCAGATCGAAGACCCATGAAATGCCATGAAGAATTTCATACGTTTTGGGGTAGTCATTCCCGAGTCTCAAGGGTGGAATGGAGCAATATCAGTGTTGTCAAAAAATGCGCAAAATGTATTAAATTTCATAGTTGTTCTCGTAGGAAATTATGGATTACTCTTCATGAGATCACAACATTGTGAAGCATTAGGAAGTTATCGTCTTCATGATAACTGGAGGAATGGCAAAGAGTGAGCTAAAGAAAAGAAGAGTGTACGTCTTATTTACAGAACGATCATGCTCCTGAAGATCCGTGAAGCATACACTCGGAACTTCAGCAAAAACAAATAATTCTACAGAATTAAACAGTAGGTTTTCTGTGAAAATTGCACATTTAAAGCAGATCATCATATATTAGGTAAAAATCAGTCTCCGTAAGCAGTACGAAGAGGAATTTAATATGTCAACGGTAAATAATGGTTAAAAGTAAAATCTGGTTCATTAGCTTCCTACTAATCTCATACACCTCCCTTCAAACAAAATACCGAGAATTCAAAAATCCCTGTTCTTCCAGAAATCTGCTTTATCAAACTTCACTTTCTTTTTTAATATCTCTCTGAATTTAATTTAATTTAATTCACATAGACAAGGAATATAGTTATTGTAGTTGTTACGATATTGTTAAATAAAATTTTTCACCATCGTATATATGCCGAATAACACGATTTCGTAGCTCACTGGAAAACGAACACATTGGATCTAGAGTCCAGACTCTTGAAAACATTGACAAGAAAAAGGACTCTTGATTCAATCAGATTTAAGCTTAAATCAAGAACCAAGCCTCTTAATTTAAGCGGATTTCCTTTTGATTTAAGCTTAAATCTGATTGAATCAAGATTCTTTTTTCTTGTCAATGTTTTCAAGAGTCTGGACTCTAGATCCAATGTGTTTTTTTTTTCCAGTGCTGGTTCGAGATGGCGGAAACCGATGCACTGGATATGGACCAAGAAATAAAAGTCGACAAATGTAGGTTAGAAGAGGACCCTTATCGACTAGATACCATAAACTAATGAGTAGAGCGCAGCATCTCCGCGAATTTTTACGGTGGGTGAATTGTGGCGGAGGGGGAAGGGCGATAGGCAGTTACCCTGCTGCTACGTATTAATGCAATCGCAGCGATCGTTCCAATTTCCGTGCGCCCATTTTTCTTCGGGAATTATTTCCTCTTTTTCATGACATCCGAACGCATCGAGAAACGATAAATTAGGAGGGTCTAAGAACAGTGGCGTGGCGTGAATGATCGATAATCGATATTACCCCACTTGAAGCTATGGGAAAGAATCGATTATTAGGGTGTCCGCTGCGAACACCCTGTTTATCGATCCTTTTTCATAGGTTTAAACGGCAGATCAATCGATATATCGCAAAGCATGCCACGCCACTATCTATGAACCGAACCTCTCGTGAGACTCGTTGTCTTGAAACTCTAGCCGCAAGTTTCGGTCCTCAACAGTGTATTTTCAAGTTCCGAGTGCCATTTCGGAGTATTATATGGCGATGAGAGAAAAACGCCTTACGAACATTTGGAAGTCACAAAATCTTCTTTGAAAATACATTTTCTGTAACTGGAAGTGGAGAAACATGCTGTAATGTCCTCGGAAACGGTGCCAGTGATCGCCATGACAACGAGAGATAGCGATGCGATAATTATCTAATAAAAGTTGAAGAAAATTATCATTTACAAATATTGTATTTCAAAGGTGTTCATATTTGTTGCTTGCAATTAGATTCAGGACTAGAATTTTTTAACTACTAATTCTTAATATTGATGTGTTTCTTTCTATACGGAAGAAAGTGTTAGGGATTATCCCCAAAAATTGCAGTACAACCCCCCCCCTCAATTTGTTGGATGATGAGGGATTATCCCCAAAAATTGTGGTACCACCCCCCCCCCCTTAATTGTTGGATGATGTAGACATTTCCAATTAATTGTGGTAGTGCTGCAACGCAAGTTGAGGTAGTACCGCAACATTTGGGTTAGTAACCTAATTTATTGAGGTACTACCACAATTAATTAGAAATGTCCGAATCATCCAACAACCCCGTGCTCTTTTTTTACTCGTGACAGGAGATCCATTATGTTTTAGTCTTGCAAGGGCTTCATCATGACATTTACCTCACTGCTGGAATAAAAATGTCAAGGAAAATGTTACTCAAATGCAGAAATCTATGCTCTTCATTAATTTCTGCTATATAAACATTAACATTATCGTTAATATATTACCTATTACTAGGAGCGGTAGCGACCCCGTCAAGCCTAAAGAGATCTCCAACCGAGAAAAAGGGAGCTGTTACTGTATCTTACACGAACAGGTTCAACTTTTTACATTTTATTTAAACCACCATGATATATACGAGAACAGTTTTAACGAAATAATCAGAGCTTAATTTCACAATAAGTTTTGAGAGGGTTTTTTCATCTTACACGAACCCGTTCAACTTTTTACATTCTATTTAAACCACCATGATAGATGCGAGAACAGCTGTAACGAAATAATCGGAGCTAAATTTCATAATAAGTTTTGAGAGGGGTTTTTCATCTTTTTGGGTCTATGTTTTTCTATTTTTGTTTCTCAGTTTTATGTTGCTCTTTTAGGCTCATTCTCCTCTCAGGATGTCGCAACTCCTCCGGCACGCTCGTGGAAGCGTAAACATTTTAGAGGAAGTGTTAAAACACTATAAATAAAGAAAGTATCACTGTGAAAGAACTGGGAATCGAAAGAATAAGGGAAGGAAATGAAAAACTTTATCTGTTGTGATCCGTCTGCGTCTGTTTTATTCGACGCGATGCGGTGAAAACTTTCGTTTTCGAAAGTCCGTTTTATTTCCTGCCATGAAAATGCAAGCGGAACCGGGGGGTGGAGGAGGGGGGGGGGGTGTCGCGTCTCTTGGTGTGGAGCCTTGAACCGTCAACCGATGCAAAGTGATAGTGACTCCTTGAATTGTTTTGTATCTTAGTGTTAAGTTTTCGAATGAATTTTTCTTTTCCTTGTCAGAATAGAGCAGCACTATCGAGGTGAGCTTCCATGATCAAGCTGTGGAGTTTTCTCCTTTTTTCACCCCGAATAAAACTTTTGCAGTCAAGTTTTGAGAGGTTTTTTCCATTTACTATTTTTTCACTCATGGATAGTAAGTCACGAAGATTAGCTGGATGGTCAGTGAGTCAAGCGTATTACTTTAGCCGTCATCGTGAAAAACTTCTTGTAAATCCAATTGCTCTGCTTGACCGATTTTTGGATAAACTCATCGGCTTTATAGACGGATAGGAACATGAATATTAATGGGATGCAAGCTTCAAAAACATGATGACGTCATTGGTTTTTCCCACGCCAAATGTTGATTGTGGTCAGCCGGCATTTCGAGGAGGGACCGTGTCTATAATGAAGTATTTCGCCGGTTAATGAAGGGTAAAAGTAATATATACTGCGCAAAGTCATGTCTAAATAGTTAGTGCAGTATGGACATGTTCAGCAAATGTCAGGGAAGAAGTTGCCCAAACTAGTTTTGAATTGGTTAACCCATAGAAAAACTAGCACGTGCTTGAAATCCACTACAACACTAAAATTTGGTGAAATATACCAATTTAGCTGGCACGGACCAACAATTTCGTCGGTTTACAGCAGCAACTGTGTAAGCTGAGTAAAAGCGAGCCTTATTTTTCTTGCAGAGCATGGATTTCTTTTCAGTTCTCTTAATCTTTTTTTTCAAATGCAATATTAGACTGGAAATATTTGTGCTTTGTTTTGGCTCTTAAATGCAATTTGAGAGAAACCTTCTAGACTATGTGATTAGGTTCTAGGTATTTGTTTTAGGCAAAATACCTGCCAATATATCGTCACCTTCCAGGCAAAGTATCACAAGCGCCATGCGACGTTTAAACATTTCCGCCGCCATTTTATTTTATTACTGAGAAATTGTTGATTGAATCTCTTCGAAAATTTCACTAAATGTTATCGGCAGCACAAAGAAAATTCGGTGTAATTTTCGGACAGCTTCGTTGAACAATTTCTCTGTAAAAAAATATAATGGCGGCGGAAATTTTTAAACGTCACATGGCGCTTGTGATACTTTGCCTGGAAGGTGACGATATGCACTTACATATTAATTATAATAACTGGAGAATATACAGAGCGTGAGTTCAGAGAAGACTAGATATTTTTCTCACAGTAGAAAGTACGACTTAGTGCGCACGTATTGATATTAGAAAAAAAAAACATCAACAGTAAATACTCATTATAGTTAGAGAGTCTCTTACAGAATGAGCAGCACGTGTAATTTAATTAATAATTTTATGGTAATTATTTCATTTTCCAACCTGTAAAGGAATTTCTATCCCAGCTATGCGGGAAAACTCCATGAAGGCTTCAAGCAATCGATACAACATGAACGTCGAATACACCCACGTCTAATACACACGTCTTAATTGTTTACCGAGGCTAGCAAATATTTCAGAGAATCTCCAGTTTTAATTATCCTCAATAGTTTCCCGTAAATATCCCTCAATGCGGAATAAGCGAATGAGTTGCAGGCTCCATGTTTTCCAGAGCTGCAAAATTGGCAAAAGCACAAGAAAGTTGCTAATCTTCTTAATTAAGACCCAGTACTTTGTGAAAAAGGGGGCTGAATACTGATGTAAGATGTTGACACTACGTTGAGTATCGTAACTGTGCAGGCATCGTCCCCGGCAGGGATTGCATATATTGTAAAATCTTACGCAGAGAGTCTCCACGTATAAATGCGATTTCTTGGCAAACCAAAATTGATTCCTTGAGCTGTAAGTTAAAGTGTGATCGTTAGCCAAGAAATTCAGTGGCTTTTGCGATATTTGTGTAAGACATGCGCCAATGGATATGGTAGTCAGTTCTCTCGTTACGACAAACAGAACAAATTGTGTGGAAGACGTAAAACCGGCAATATCTCCTGTAATTGCGGAACAAGTTATCTTTTCTTTTAAGTTTCCTTCCGGATGATGTTAAAATCACGAAAACTATAAAATAAATATTTGAGACACTCAAAATTTTCCAAAGGAGTGTTCATGGGAGTACCAATTTTCGCAATCATAAATTTTTCATCAAAAGGCTGCAGCAACTACTCAAATTGGAATACTGTGCGTTTTGTTAGGCGCAAAAATGAAGGGGTCCAGGGTCCATTTCAATGTATTTGATCCTTTTTCCTTGCAAATATGGAAACAAGCAAAATTTCTCTGCTCATGCATCAGATCTCACATCGACATTCTTTTCAACTTTTGATTCGGATACCTATCGCATTCAGGATCAGATTAATCTTGTGCATGACGGATCCGCTATTAATGTAGCAATATATTTTATTTCATGCGTAGCAAGCCCTCATGAGACACATTAAAAACTGAATAGTTATTTTAAAGTATCATTTAAAGAAGTTTCTCGATAACTGAGGTGATAGTTATACATAGTTATTATCCTTGACACATTCTAATATTAATCCAGTTTTGATAAAGAGTAGCACAAAGACTGAGGTAATAGCTTTAAACTCTGATAACAACTTTTACTAGGGGTTGGTCTCATCAGGAGTTCTCATTTGAGTCGCATCATTTCTGGTTTACTAAAAGAAGGATTCCAAAAAATTCCCTATATACATGCGATTTAGACGATGCGTCAGTCAATTATTATATCCTAATTCATCTCAAACTTGAAGATGGAATGGGTCACATTTTACCGTATTAAGTTTAAGACTTCAACAGAAACAGCTTAATATATTAAGGGACATTTGGACATATTTATGCTGAAAGGAACTATGTGCAAGTGGAGGGATGGGGTGTGCTCGTGGAAGCCGGATAAGAAACAATGTGGTCAGTGGATATAGTTCCTTTTGAGAAAATGGAAAAGCGAGATTTTCAATCAAATGAAAAGGAACTGAGCGCTAACTCGTGAGCCGTGGGCTTGTGACAAGAGCCTTGTGGACAGGGCTCATGAGTTAAAGACCGCCTTCCCGATCGTCGTTTCTCTCCTCATCGCCGCTGACGTCATTGGCGCTTTATATTTCCCATTCATTCTTATGGTCTGACCACTAACGAGCACACCCCATCTTTCCACTTGCACATTGTTCAATTTAGCATAAATACGTCCATTTGTGCGTATAAATCCGACAATTGACGGAAAATATTCTTTCCTAAAATGGAACGTAACAAGACCGAAACAAAGAGAAAACAGCATTTCCAAAGGAGTCTTAAAAGTTCCATTTTCCGTGTTATTTTATTTTCCGATAAAATGGTAGTAAATAGGCTCATGTGACAACATCCAGTGGAAGCCAGAAATGGAGGCAAAGAAGCAGGGATTTACCATTGAAAACCCAACACTACTTCAAAGATTAAACAAATCAAGTTTAACTCTCGCGTGGATTCGCGATGTGACGCGGAGAGTTGCGAGTTGAACAAGCAAAAGCCCATCACCTGGAAGTTGCAATCCCTGTTCAATTTAAGTCTTAACAATATCCGGCAAAGTTTCGGAAGTGCCACTAGATCTCAGACTCTTTTTATCTGCCTCCTGTTGTTTGCATTTAAAGCAACAATAGATACATCCATTTGGCATGGAACAATGATTTGCGCGCAAAATTTTCACTTACTGGAGGTCATTGGTCTGCCTAAATGTGCAAAATGAACAAAAAATAATATATTGAAACATGTTGGGCTGAACAGTCTTATGTATTGAAAATATTAGGATGAGAGCCAATACGCTGTGATAATACATAATCTAAATTTATTACTCACATTAGTTTATAATAATAGATGAGTCGGGTATACTTTGAGCTTAAGGAGCTCCAAAAATTTAAAATCGCAGAAAAATATTTTTGCTTGATCAGATTGATATTTCAGGATTTGATCTCAATACGAATTGCTTCTTGACTGTCAAACTCTGTTAATTTCCAAGCAAAATGTTAATGAAGGCTAGATTACACAAAGCATCGTGAATAAACTACGAACAGTTTTCGGTTTTAGTGAACATTTGATTTCAATTTAAGAATATGTGCGGACCGTATAACAAACTTCAGGCTAGTTCATGGTATATACAATGACGATATGACAACAGGACGTAAAAGAGAAGGAAAGTGAACTTCAATTTAATCCAAGGAAAGTCCTTACGCTCAGCTGTAGCAAACAAGTCAATCTCTCGGCTGCTCACTTTAACCGCATAATGGGGATTTGCATTAAGGGAAAATTCCGAGCTCAACTCTGAATCAATCTTTTAACATTGGAGTATTTTACCCATTTACGTTATTTATTTATTTCTTACGTTTTTTCAAACAAGAATTTTTTCATTAAAATAACTTTTGAATTTCCTGCACGGAGAACAACTTTGTAAACACGGGCTGCATATAACATTCCGTTCGCGTTTGGAACTTATATTCTTTAAACCCGAAACATCGACCTTAGAATCTGGAGCAGTACGTCTCTACACCTTGTAATTACGGCTCTCAGTTAAGGGTTGTTTTTCCCGGAGCGCTCAATCACGCCAGGATGACAACCAGACTATCTGAATCAGAAAGGTAGATGAGAGGGTCGCTGAGCAGTATCATCCTTTGCTATCAAGTAAACCCCTGAAAAACAAAAATTTTCGCTCTTTGTTCCATAGCTTCAAATTCTGAAATGCGTATTTGAACTGCAAAATTCCAAAATTTGCACTACCTTACAGGAAGATGAAACTGCAGAAATGCGTATATCGCTTGGCGGAATCGCAGACTTCTTGTCTTCTTGTCATACTGATCAATAATGAAAAACCACCAAACGCCATTTTTTGAAAACTTCGCCGTTAATTTTTCTTCCCTTCGTAGAGAATAATCTGTAAACATTTCAAGCTATAATGTTGGTTCGGTCTTATCTTTAAAAATAAAAAAGGAGCGAAGATTTTGAAAGACCGCAATCGAGTTGAGAATTTATGTAGTATCACCATCGACTTAAACTAATAGATTTTTTGTTTCACTGCACTGATAATTGGACCAACAAGGCCGAAACGCGTCTGCAGTTGCCTTCCTGAATGGACGTAACGAGTGTTGCTCCAAACAGCGTATCTCTTTGAGGGAAAATTGTGCTTGTGTGTGAGCTGTTTCCCTCTGTAATGAGATGATCAGCTTTAAGCTGAACTTTTTACGCACGATGGCTAAAAAACTCCACCATTGTCTTACGACCCGTGCATTTACCGCAATCAGTCTGGGTAATGGAATTTTGCCGTTACGGTAGGAACAACATTGAAATTTTCTAAATGAAAAATTCCTCACTCAAGGGTCGATTTTGCATTTTTTTTAGCGAATCGATTTAACGTATTCTGCGTATTCTTTTGACGCGCAGACATATCTTGGAGTGCTTTAGCTCTCAACCGTGCCACTTGCGAATACCACTGAAACTCTCGATTCCTCATGCGCATCCTCCAGTAACGTGGCGTGCTTTGCGATATATCGATTGTTATGCCATTTAAACCTATGGAAAAGAATCGATAAACAGGGTGTTCGCAGCGAACACCATAATAATCGATTCTTTACCATAGGTTTAAATGGCAGAACAATCGACACATCGCAATTCACGCCACGCCACTGCATCATTGTAAAGTTGGGAGCGGGACAGGGTGACGCGAACTTTTTCCGGATGCCTGACGGGCGGTATGTGAACGCCTTTTACTTGGGCTGATCATTTCAATCCGCTGAATTCGTCACCCCTCTCACGTAAAGTCACATCCCAATTTTCACGTGAGCCCTGTTCTCCGTGTATCTCAATGCTTTCTGCGGCTCATGTTGGAATAGAGATACGCCCTTACGTCCGAGTAGCGACGAATTGTGCCCGACCGTTCGTCGTTGCGCTGAGCCGTGCCGCGATGGGACACGTCGCTGCTGTCCAGTGTCCCTTCGTCGTCCCATCGGGTCTCTTTATTGATTCATCACACTCGCAGCTTAGCCGCTCTCTTTGCTGAAGCATTCTTGCAAAACCACTCCATGTCTTATGATTCGCACCTCCTCTCCCGGTTATTCCGTCAATACTCGGAGCTCTCACTTTCCAAATTTTCATTTTCTGTCGTCCACTGAACCTCGGATTATGCGCACTAATATGCTGCCGCGCTAAGAAAGGACGCCGTATGAACATTCGAGAGTTGCCAAATTTCCGTGGATAAAAATCCTTATTTTTTAGGAAAATTATGAATATTTTTCCATGAAATTTTCAGACATTTCAGATCAGATCACAAACGAAATCATCTGCGAAATCGGCAGAAAAATATTTAAAAATTTTCCTGAAAATTAGTAATTTGCGAGAGGAAATTTGGCAACGTCTGAAGGCTCGTACGGCGTTTGTCCGTAGCACGGCAGTATGCCGGTCCGTCGGTCAGTTCGGGTAACGGAAAGGTGTGATAGTGAGGAAGCCACTACATCGCGAGAATACGTAACAGTGGCGTGGCGTGAATAGCGATATATCGATCGTTATACCATTTAAAACTATGGAAAAGGATTGATAAACAGGGTGTTCGCAGCGAACACCTTAATAATCGATTCTTTACCATAGGTTTAAATGGCATAACAATCGATTGATCGCAATTCACGCCACGCCACTGATAAGTAACCGACGTTTTGTGTTAACCTTTAGATGCCCGAGTCAGGTAAAATTGACCTAAGGCTCGCTAAAAATACGGACCCCGTGAATTGTATGATTGCTGGCAGATACGAGCCTTAGACATAGCCTACGCGTCTACAAATACACCTTAAAAATATTCAGCCGTCAAATTGAAAAAATGATAAAATCGAAAAGATTTAAAAAAGAATAAAATCAAGTTTCAAATCAGCCGAAGGAAGGACAAACGTATCCGGGTCTCGTTTTTTACCTTCTCTCCATGGTCTGAGCAATACATATCATTGGTGGCACAGAGCGGAGCACTGCGTGTTCACGCCTCGCGCCATAGCGCCTTCAATTTTGCAGATGCGACACGGACATCCATCAAGCACGAATAGTTGTATCTCTGCGCCGTCATCAACGCCCGACAATTCCGCTATTTTTACACAGCGTTTGGCTGGTAATGATATCAGTTTTTCTCCTTCTTTTTTCCCCCTTTTTTCTTTAATTTTCTGAGGCGCTGTTGCATTTTGAAAAAGTAATCACTTATCACTATCATAAATTTTTCTTGCTGTGATAAATTGGCGAGATATCAGAAACCGTAAACTGAACGTCTTTCCTGATATTAGCAGGATCTATCTCATCACATTTTCATATTTCGGCTACAAGTGAGTAGGGATATTCTACTGATAGGCTATGCGAGCTTTCATTTATGAATGAAAAAATAAAAAAATATAGCCAGTTACTTTAATGTCCTCTTCATTAAAGTTTACTAAATGGATTTTGTGTTAAAACCTTTGATTTCTTTAATGATGAACATACTGGGACGCTAGATAATGACTCATCATTCCTTTGCATAGGTCCGTGCCCAAATGATTTTAACAACCACGTCGTCCGAGTGAAATTATTGTGTATTCTAAGCACGCGTGTCTCTCGCGGGTAAAGAACAATAAACAAATTCGCTACTGAATTTATGAGCATATCTCTCTTGGGAAGACTCTTCAAGCATCATGATCGCCTGTCACTGTGACGCATTTCCTGTACGTCCCAAAGCACGTTTGCTGCGTTAATTATTAAGGCGTCAAAAATAATACCAAAAAATAACACCGATTTGAATTTTCAATTAAGCATGGTTGTCAAATGTTGATTTTCATACAATCTACTGAGCTTTAGGTATGGTTTAAAAATGAAAAAATAAAATGGGGAAGTATCCACAATTTCCCAGGGTTTCAGCTCTATTTGCATGAACCGGGCCTTGAATATAAATAATTAGATACATCCTCATTTTAATCAATAAATGTAGGACACGTGCCATAATTTTGCAAGTTCAATATCCGCTCCGATGAACTCATGAAAATCCATTACGCAAACACCTGTATGAATGCCGAAGTGCTTGTGGAATAATTCAGATTCAAGCCGCTAACTTTTACGTCCTTCTTATGAAATTTTTTTTGAAAAATACTAGGAGCCTACGTCCTGTAGCGCTTTTGGCCTCAGGCTCTATGCGTTTTGCATTACTTTGATTATTTTATACTACAGAGTAAGATTTTTAAGATCGCCAATTTCGAAATCTGTGAGAAAGAGCAACATTTTGCGGTTTAAAACCAAAACTTTTAGTTACGAAAAGCTCCGCTATTCATCGTCAAAACTGCAATCGTATTCTTGAAATTAATACTAGTCGTGTCATTATTGTTTATAAGTTTTTATTGTTATTAAGTTTTTTTTATCAAGGGACTTTCGCAAGAATTAAATTTAAAGGGGGCTTGTCGGGGGGTTTTTATGTAACAAAGGGGCTTAAGCAAGGGTGTTGCCTCTCCCCCACCTTGTTTAAAATATACTTAGAACATGTACTGCGGGAATGGAAGAAAAAATGTTCCGGAATGGGTGTCCCTCTAAATAATGAAGAAACTCTTTACACGTTATGCTTTGCTGATGACCAAGTACTTATCGCCCAAGATCAAGATTATGCTGAGTACATGACTCGAAAGTTGGTGGCTGAGTATCGAAAATGGGGCCTCGAGGTGAATGTCAGCAAAACCGAGAAGTTGACCGTTGGCGGGAATCAGCAAAGTATAGAATTAGAGGATGGGCGGCAAATTGGAAGCTGCGATATTTACAAATATTTAGGAGTGTTTTTAACCCAGGATGGAAGATTGGACCAGGCCATCAAGAACAGGAATATGCAGGGTAGGAGGGCAATCGCTATGTTAAATGGAGTCCTTTGGGACCAAAGGATCTCCAAAGAGAACAAAAGGAGGATTTACAACGCGATTGTCAAGAGCATAGTAACCTACGGGTGTGAAGTATGGCCGATGAAACAGCGGACCCGGGAGGTTTTAGAGGCAACAGAGATGGACTTCTGGCGTAGATTCGCTGGTATTTCCAGAAAGGATCGCGTCAGGAATGAGACGGTACGGGATATCATGGATGCCAAGCAGACCATCGTGCATGATATTATGACAAAACAACTCATCTGGTATGGTCATGTCCAGAGAATGGCAGGAGACAGGTTGCCGAAGAAGGTCCTTGACTGGGTTCCTCCTGGGAGAAGACGCAGAGGGCGCCCAATGAAAGGTTGGAGGGAAGGGATTGAAGCAGAAATGTTAAGGTGCTCAATCCCCCAAGATTTGAGGTTTGAAAGAGAGCAGTGGAGGTTAGGAGTCGTAGAGCGCGAGGGAGTGCTGTAAAGCGACTTGTATGTACGTATGTGTCATTATTGTAATTGGCATGAATTTTCGCATTTAGTAGCACGAAAATGGAATTTTGTTTCGTCAGAAAATAATTTTATACGAAGAGTTTTTTCACCCGCAGCCTTTGCTCCTACAAAAAAAAAAGCTGAATTGAATCATAGAATGGAATAAAAAATTAGTTGGTTCCCTATATAACTGTTTGAGAGTGGATAAAAGAGAACCAAGTGCAAATTCATTCGAATTATCTCTTGTAGAAAATGCTGCCAAACAATTAACGAGCCGACCTTTTGTCTCCCAAAACACCTGGTACCCATTCGTCACGAAAAGGCTCAAAAGTTGTGAGCGTTACTGCTATAAGATCGAAAACGACCGTAAATAATGTGTAGGTTTCATGCCGTTTTGTGAGGATGCGAGAGCTGTTTCTCGGGATCAAATGCTGCTCCTTGTTCAACAGTTTCGTGGCGAGGCGGCTTAGCTTTCCGCGCGAGGCGCGAATGGTCTGTTTGACGTTTAATCGGCTGTGAGGGACTTAAAAAGGCTTAGGAGGAAAAGGGGGAAAATCAAGCGGTGAAAAAACCGGGGAAGGAACATGTAAAACTTAAAATTCGACGGGCCGCATCACATGACTGTGCGGTGTTCCATCCGCCAAGTTTGTAGCAATTATCCCGAGCTTCGTTCGCACAGTAAAGCGAAAGCGTGTAATCGATTAAAGCATTACGGTTTAGCACGAGGTGTTTGCTTGAAACAAACTTTCCTGGTTCTGTCCTCTAGGTTTTGTTTCCATACACCTAGATGCATTTAAATCTAAAGAAACTATCCCCATTCTGACATGGGCCTTATCATGCGTGTACTCTTATGGGTCTCAGAGCCCACGTTACAATTAAGGTGATTAAACCACGTCCGTATTGTTTTAAAACAGTTGCAAAACGCCACTTCGCTTTTTGCTATTTGCTTGGCAAACCGTTGATTTTTCTTTCCTCTATATTTTTATTCTTTACTCTATTACTGTTAGGTGCGTAGAATATCTAAACGTGTTTGATGACATTGTCTCAAAGTGCCTTTTGAACTTTATTTTGAAAATTGCAACGGTTCACAGAGCTTTTCAAAAGCACCGCAACCTCTGGCCGTAGCGATAGTGGCATACACCACTGCCGCGCTTTTTGAACGGTGCCAAATGTCTGATAATAAAATATAAAATTTGTTGAAAATATGTGTATTATCTTTCAAATATATTAAAAATTCCGTATCTGAGAATCTCATGAGAGAATAATTTATTTCAAAAATCATTATTTTCAGGGAGGGTAGGCTTTTCGTATTTTCTTGGTATCTTATTACCGTTGAAAGCTCATTTCGGTGAAAAACGACATTGGAGGGTTCAGAGCATAGCTAACCCTCTATTCAATCCATGAGGTCATGAATAAAAACCTATCGCTGCGTAGGCGTAGGCTGGCGGAAGACAAGGCTTCACGCGCGCATGCACACGTCACGACACGCACTTAATCTCATTACTAAACGTGTCATCGTGAGAAAAAAAGTATTACCGCACCGAAAGGGGGAAAAACACAGAATTGTGGAAAACCTGCATTCAGGCCGCTTTCTCCCCTTTTTTTCACGGTAATATAATACGGACGGAGCAGACAAACAAGTGTCTAGTGCGTGCGACGCACAATGAAACGAGGCAATGATAAATTTTGGACAAAATTTGGAAACTTTGAAAGCTCATTTCTTCGGAAATATGAAAGTTAGAGGTTTCAAAGTGGTTTCATTGGGTTTCTCGTAAAATTGTCTTCCGAATGCAATTGTTGAAATTGAAATTGTGACGAAATAAATATGATAATTTGAAATTTTAGTGAACAATTTCATGACCGACCTACAGTATCCACATGGGGAGAGTGCGGGCATGTCAGGAATTTTGAGGTTAGGTCATGGATCTTTTAGGGCGCAAAAAAGCAGCCAACCTATGAATTCAAACCATACAGAGTCCTCGTTGGTAAAGCACGAATTTGACTTAGTTCTCGCATAAATTCACTTGTTTTTGCGGAATAGCGACCATTTATGAAAATTCCCGGTCATCTTGACTTGAAATTGATATCTGAAGATTGGCAGTGAAATTTTAGGTTTTAGAAGGTTGGCTGCCCTTTTGGGCCCTGAGAGCTCCATATTTCGACATGCTCGTACTCTTCATCCTGTGTCACACTATCAAAGCTAGCCATCAAAATATCAAGGCCAGGTGCTATGATTGGCTTATTCAATGACTTGGACCAATCACAGCACTTGACCTTGACATTTTGATGGAGTATTTTGATAGTGTGACACAGGCTTTCTATAAAGGCACTCTAGTCCGACTTCTTCTAATAGGTCGTATCAGTGTGCGGTGCGAGAACCCTCCAGAAGGACAAAAACAAGAAAAAAACTCCAGGACCAGAAAAGGCTGCCGCGTAGGTGTTGAAGAAGGGCACGGGAGTAAATAAATAGCTTTTGTTATTTTAACGCGAGTTAATCTAATTATCCGCAGCCTCCCCGGAAAGAGATCAAGATGACGCCGGAAATGGGTCCAGATTAGTGGTGTAATTCTACCCGGAAGGGAGGAGGGGGGAGGTCATAAGCTACACTTGAGCCGCGCGCCATTCATGAAATCTACCATATTCATATGCGGGATACTTTTTAATGGCTTCTCGCATGAGAAATTGCTCAGTTTTCCTCTTCTCTTTTTTTCTGTCGAGTTATGTGGGAGCACATTCAACCTTTTCACGGCACTCGACTTAGATGTTGAGTTTACTTGGGTTTTTTAGAGCATCAGGTTGCGTAAAGCGTATCTGCGTGTTGTATGAGCTTTGCGATGTGGGGATACTTTCATGTGATAGGGGTATCTTGTCACGAAGCCTTTTTTTCTCATCAGAGGAAAGATTTATTTGAGATGAAAAGGAGGAGTATCTACCTCGACCGCTTGATAACCGCGCAGTTTATTTTAGCTTGCGACAAAATAATCAGGCAATATTGGAGAGACGACGGAAATATAAACATACAATTCCATGAAAGCCAATAAAATGACATGGGTCAAATTAATTACATCAAACCTTCCTTCCTAACTCTAAATGAATAGTAAGTTCAAAAGGAAGAAATAAAAATTGCAATTTCATATCCTTAAGAGGAGTCATGAGTTATTTTTGGTAAAGGAAAAAGTTATTTCAGTTTTTCATCTTATCAAACTTTATCTATCCTCAGCTGTAATTCAAGACTATGTTTTTTTTTTAAAAAAAAAAAAAAAAAAAAAAAAAAACATTATTTTATCAGTTTTCCTGAGTTTTTTGACACCTAGAGTAATGAAACTAGTCGCTCTGATAACGTCATTCATTTCATACGTGTATCCAAAACTTTAGATAAAATCTTGAGAAAAATTTTTTTCAGGATCTACTAAATGGATTTTCAAAAATATTTTTTCTGTTTTCCCCCTAACTTACAGGCAAGAAGGTTTTTTTTCAAATTACTCCTCAAGAAAACAAAATCCGTCTGAAGGGCCCTCGCTGAAATGTTTTCGAATTATTTTCAAAAACTCTAAAAAAATTTCAGGTCATTGAATTTTAAAAAATCTGTTCGTCTAAAGCTAGGAGAAAATTTTAGGATTCAAAAAAAAAAAAAAAAAAAAAACGTTATGAGAACTTATTCAGTAGAAAAAAGTGTACCTTGGCATCCGTGAATTTTACATCGTAAAGATATGGACCCATGGATCCCCGTAAAGACTGGGAATTTTAACCATTATACGGCAAAATTGCCCGCGATACAACGTGCGTTCAGCGATTGACTGAAAAATGCGGGGCAAGAGGGCGGTGAGACCTTTATTATTTATTTATACGCCGAGAAGATACTTTCATGAAAGCTGGAAAATAAATTACCCCGCTATTATTCAACAATGTTTACTTCTTCCTGCTCCGGAAGTTAAAAAAAAAGAAAAAAAAAACTTAACCGAGTTATGATAACGGACGAAACATAATCAATAACTAGGCGTAATATTAGTTCTCGTGCTCCCTCATTTTGTCGCTCCTCTATAACGTAAGGGCATATCTGGGTTGCCGCGTGAGCCCTGTTGTCCTTTTAACTCCACGCTTCCCGGAGCTCACGCGAAAGTGAAGAAACGTCACTACATCAGAGAAGCGACGATTTTTTCCTGCCTCGGTCTCCGCTCCCTCTTGTAGCTCCCATTTTTTATGTATTTGGTAGAAAACTGGCACATTATGTCATGATTCGTTCTCACCGAGGAATTTTAATGCGTAAAATACTTAATTTATGAATGAATTGACCTTCAAACCCAAGACACAGCATAGTGTATCGTCATTGATCAATCGATTTTATGCGATTTTTTTACAGCCTCTTAAGCAGAATAATTTTCATCCTTTGCGGGAAGAATTGTTTGAACTGGAGTACAGGAACTTACTAACATATGAATCGTTACCAAATACAGCTTGAAAATGTGTCGTTTTAAATATGAAATACCGTAACTACATTACAACGCAAATTGTATTTTTACTGGGAAATCGTCGAGCGCTTCTAACTAGAAATATCACCGACTTTCCTTCTTGCTTGGCAATAAACCTTTCATTCATGGAAAATAATCGAAAGGAAATTCATTCATATCGTCTCTTGTAGAGCACTGTGTCAGAAAATAAGCTCAACCTCTTATTCTTCGAAAAATTTAAGTTTTTCCGATAAAAATCGCAAAAAAATTGTCTTTGCAGGCTTTGAAGTGTACTTTTAGGCCTAACTGGGATTGAGGTTTTTTCAAATGAAAATCGAATTTTAAAATGAGACTGCAAAATATGGTTTTTTGATAGTTTCACATTTAAAATTGAGGATTTATTTAAGGTAGCTTTGATTTTTTTTCTTAACATTTTTGTATACTTCATTTTATATTTTTCAATCATGAGTACATTATTATTCTATGCGAGATCATTGCACACAATATTTCCTTTCGAAATATGTCCTAATCGTTGCAATGAATGAAAAAAAAAAAATTTATATAAATCAACATCTTTAGAGGATTACCAGTCCCTCTCACAATCAGTTGGTTAAGAATCGATTCACCCTGAAATCTGACGTTGTTCTTTTTAAGGTAGAGTCAAGTTCTACACGGACCCGCCGCCGAGGGCGCTAGCTTAACAAACTCAGGGCGTCTAAAGAGGGCTGAAATAGATGTTAACACGTTGCTAGAGGCGGCACAGCACGTTAGGGATGAATGGGGGATAAAATCTGGAATGAATAAATCAAACGCCTCATCGCCTTCTCATTTTCCTTTTAAGAAGTCCAGCAGGGGTTTTCTCATTCATCCCTCGCTCTACAACCCTATATGCAGTGGGTAGATTTTGAGCATTTGCAGATTTACCTAAAAAAACATGTATTAGCTTTCCTCAGCAGTAGTGGTAATTTTACAAACTTTAAGACTAAAATTACGAACCTTCCCTTAAGCATTAAGTTTTGGTGTAATTCTGGAGATACTGCTTGAGAAAAAATAACCAGCAAAAGTTTGGGAAATCCTCAAAATTGCGTACTATCCTTTGAAATGATTTTTAAATATAGATGAACGGAATTCAGTGTATGAATGAAATAATCGCAATCGATACAGAGTTCTTCCCTGGATGGATTTTGTATTCTTATATACATATTATTCCATTTCTTGAGGGATCTAATAAATAAATTTGAAAATGTAATTCAATATTGATACCACCATACCTTGGGCTTTTCTGGCCTATTTATTCATGTTTTACATCTATTAACTGATCCAAATATGCAAGGAAGACACCGATAAATATGAGCGATCCTATCCGTAAAAGTGGAAAAGAGAGAAAAATGATAGACTAATTGTACCGCGTTTAGCGAAAGGAACTATGCCACATCAGCTATTGCCAACTTTAACCGACCGATTTAATTTTTTACGAGAGAACATTTGTTTGGATTTTTTTTGAAAATTTTAAAGAATTTGCTCCATACTATGCAGAAATTCCACTGCAATTAGCAAAAAAAATCGCAAACAAATTTTCATGTAAAAAAAATAAATTGCCCAAGTAAATGGCAATAGCTGATGTGGCTTGGTTCCGTCCTGCTTAACGCGGTCCAATAAGTATCTCTCGTAGTTAGTTAGTGTATTTAATCACCACCGAGGTCCGTTGTTACCACCAATGGGACTGCTCCATTTTCCCTTTGAGCTCTTCAACCATCGCTTTTTCTATCAATTTTAATAATTATTCTACAATTTTCCTTTAACATAAAATAACATGCCCTTTGCGCGACGATTGTCGACCGAAATTTATGCTTCTAGTGAACGTTTACTCCGCGTTTGAGCAACGGCGCTATTTGCTTCATCTGGACGTATTTCTGCCGAACGGAACTAACAAGGGGAGCTTCCCAAGTGTAACCGGAATTTCGAGTTGAAATTTCGCATGAAGATACTAGAGATGATTTTAGGGATGCCGTATTTTTTCGTTTTTTCGAATGGGGTCGGGAAAGCCCTCAAAAAAAGGGCTAAAGATGCGGAAAAAATGCGTGCGCTAGCGGCACAAGGTAAACATAGGTAATAGAGGCACTTAATCCTTATCTGTACCGCATGGCCGAACGGTAGCGCGCTCGCTTCGCATCCGTGAGGTCCTAGGTTCGAATCCTGATTACAGATCGTAATTTTATTTTACTTTATGCTTGTTTATTTTTCACTTACTTTATTTTGCACCATTCGCTCCGCAAACCGACTTACGAGGTAGAACACGTAGTGACTGAAGATTTTTTACATATGCTGATAAAAACTCGAAGTTTCTCTTGGATTGAAACGTTATATATAATTGAAAAAACAAAACGATCTAAAACTCATCAAATTTCGTTGCCAAGCTGAATTTCTGGAGTATCAGTCAGATACAGATACAGATTCGACTGATACTCCGGAAATTCAGCTTGGCAACGAAATTTGGTGAGTTTTAGAGCGTTTTGTTTTTTCAATTATATATAACGTCGTTTCAATCCAAGAGAACTTTCGAGTTTTTATCAGCATATGTAAAAAATCTTCAGTCACTGCGTGTTCTACCTCGTAAGTCGGTTTGCGGAGCGAATGGTGCAAAATAAAGTAAGTGAAAAATAAACAAGCATAAAGTAAAGTAAAATTACGATTTGTAATCAGGATCCGATCCTAGGACCTCACGCATGCGAAGCGAGCGCGCTGCCGTTCGGCCATGCGGTACTGATAAGGATTGAATGCCTCTATCACCTATGTTTACCTTGTGCCGCTAGCGCACGCGTTTTTTCCGCATCTTTAGCCCTTTTTTTGAGGGCTTTCCCGACCCCATTCGAAAAAACGAAAAAATACGGCATCCCTAAAATCATCTCTAGTATCTTCATGCGAAATTTCAACTCGAAATTCCGGTTACACTTGGGAAGCTCCCCTTGTAAGTGCATTATGACGTGAGCCCTGTTATGCGTGTATTCTTATGAATCTCAGGGCTCATGTTTTAGTGCATATAGTTCTGTTCGGCAGAAATACGTACATTTATGCCTCCTGCACTCTTGTCAGGAACTCGACGAGTATATTCAAAAGTTTCGTCAACAGATTTCCGCCGACTGTGGTACGCGCCGCGCAGCGCCGGTTTAAGTTTTCGATGAGAGAGCGAAGAGGTAATCAGCGAGATGTATCTGGCTTTGTTGAAGACAGAGGAAATATAAATGCGTAAAATAAATTCCAGCAAGTGAGTTCAATGATCATTGAACAATATATTTGACACGAAATTATTATTTTTCGTTTCGCCGATTCTAGAGTAGTGGGCTGAAACGTAATATGGGAGGGGGCGGGGGATCTGCCAATCATGAGAAAACCCCCTTGTGAGTGCCTTATCCAGCAGTCAAACTTAACAACTCCGAATAAAGAGAGAAGATTATTTTAAAATATTTCTGTGAAAGAAAGTTTTTGGTGTTAAGTATTGCCGGTGTACTCTTGCTGAGAATCAAACCGATAAAAATCTACTCAATCGTTAGAAAAAAAAACACGAATCGCTGCGAATTTATGCGTGATAAAATACATTAAAAGAATCTAAGATAAATAATTTTTTTTCTTTGAATTCTTGCCAACTTGTGCCTAGAATGGGTGGATTTATTCTAAACCACAAACACAATATTATGTACTCTTTTCAGCTCTCAATTAGGCGTTTAAAAGAGTTTGCCAAATGTGTGCGTATACTCAAACGCACATATTGTGCTCCGAGCAGTCTCTGTTCGAAAAAAGGGAACAAATAATTCAGTAGAAAACTGGCAAATGTCAGAAACTAATTATGCCCCACCGATTACAAAACGCCAAATCAGCATTGTTGATCGGTGATGATTTTGCTTTTCCTTCATTAAGCACTGTTACTCCGCTACTGTTTTTCCTTCATTAGCGAGGTATACTATTTCAGTGTATATCGATTGTTCAACAAACGTTAAAATAGGCAAAGTCCAGTTTTGCCGAATTACTAGAATCTTCACTGTTCGACGCTCGTATTCGAGCTCATATGACCACTCATATACGATATCCACGTGGAAACGTATTTTCGAGCAATAATTATTTCTGAATGGTGACCTGGAGGATTGCCAAGAAGGAGAGTCTTCAGGGCTCTTGACCCTCTTGAATTGAGAAATTTTATCACCACCCTGAAACATTTCTATGACACGGTTATTGAAAGGGAGATCCTGAACCACCGGTTGATATTCGCGAAGTATCGGACGAAACTCTTGCCAATAAGGAAGAATTGAATACGTGGTACGGAGCTGCACAATTTTTTCATCCGCGTACTTTCAATCTAGGTCAGTCTCAAGAACGCATGAGCCCTGCCTTTCGTTGATCATGCAGGACGCTAGGGCCTATAACTTTTTGGATTTACGCCCGTATAACAGAGACCAATTCAATTGTGCTTTTGACACTAAATGCAAGGTGCTGCTGCTCACTTTTCAAACATGTTTCATGCGCTGCATGACGTATAAAGTTTTATCTACCAGGGTGACAATTGTGACATCTGCCATTTGCAAGTTATCACTAAGCGGGTATTTCTAATGAGGCGCCCACAGAAATCAATTTTTGATCAGAGGTTATCTTCAGGCAGATGCAGTAAATTTCACATTCATTTCGCATGAGCACTTTCAAGGGCCACCAGACCAGCTAGCTGACTGTCGAAATTGATAGACAAAGCGATGGACAAAGAAAACGTATGGGTGGAGCGATCCTATTGGTTAATTTCAGTGTTTCTTAAAGACTAAGAGGGGTAATGATGGACTAACTAAAGGGTCTCTCGTGAGTTGCAGTTGCCGTGCGTCTCGTGTGTTAGTCTATTACCCACCACCTTTGTCTATTGCAATCACTTGCTTAATTCACCAAGGATCCCTCCATGTCCTCTTTTGTCTTTTTTGTCCCTTAGCTTTATATATCTACCACTTTCAACTATCAGCCCGCAGGTATTAATTAAAGCACCTCGTCATATATTTTCACAGAGAAGGAATTGAACGCAATAGGAAGTTTGGAAATCAACTCCAACGCGAGATATCGACTTGCACACTCAATTATCAATAAGTAATAACACGTCGATGTTATAGCGTTTCCGTGCGCTTTGCGACACCCAACCGCCACTGTTAGCGATCCTGACAGAGCTCCTCGGGAAAATCGCGTATTTTCATTATGCTGCCTTACATTATCAATCCACGATTTGGTAGGACGTACTTAACGTTTTCTGTAAAGAGGGGTGGTCCAGTCCTGAATCTTCTTGTGCAACCTTTCATATGGCATCATGTGCACACGACCATACCAGACAAACTGTTTCGTGAAAATGTAATGCACAATGTCTGTTTTAGACGCCCATAATTTCACGCATACCCTTTCATTCCGAGCGTGATCTTTCCTTGAAACTCCGGCTGATCTACGCTGGAAGTACACAAATGTGTGAAACACAACTTAACACTGGTGAAATGGAACACAAATTATACACATTACATCATTTCTTGTATCTGTTTTTAACTCTTGGAACTGATTTATCATCGCCGGATTGCTTGATTTCACATAAAAAAATGGGCCTCGTTAAACAGAAAGGAGCCAAGCCACATCAGCTATCGCCAAAAATCGGGCAATTACTTTTTTACATAAAAACGGTTGTGCGGATTTTTGTGCAAATTTCAGTGAATTTTCTCCATAATACAAAGTAAAAACCTTAAAATTTTCAAAGGAATCTGCACAGACGTTCTCTCGTAATAAATTAAATTTATCTGCTAAATTTGGCAATAGCTGATGTGGCTTGGTTCCTTTCTGTTTAACGCAGTCCAAATGTCATTGCGCCACCAAGACTCGTGAGCTTATCCAAAGCACGGATTCATTTTTTTCTCTATTTCCGCAGTCTAATGACAAATCCACCGCTGGTAATTTTGCTGGTATCGAGGTTCTTTCCAGCACTAAATGTTAGCGGTTCGTGAAAAATCTGCGTCGAGAATTGTCCAGGTGCAATCGGAAGGCGAAAACTTACGCCGGATATTAAGCGAGAGGTCAACAGGACGCGGCCATTAATTTTCGCTTCCCGTTGTGTGTCGTCATCTCGGTTGTTCTTCCTGTCAAGGTCAAATGAAGCACTAAGGAGTTCTTCAGACTTTGACGAGATCCAGAAATTCCAAGAATAAACTGAGAATTATGCTGCCGTGCTGAGCGAGAACGCCGTAAATCCATCAAGATTTTCCCGCGTTTTTTTGGAACTTAACACTTCATAAAATAAAAACTGTTTTGCCCATGCACCTCAAATTTTCAGGTGAAGTTCTTGATAGTATTTGCAAAAGAATTCTGTAAAAACATTGTCTTAAAGTACACGAGTTTTTCTGCTATAATACATTGTTTCCGAAAAATTTAAACTGTCGTTTACGCAGGGCCGAATTTACCTACTTGCCGCTCATGAGCCGCCTGTATTTTGCCACCCCCTCTCATTCGTTTTGAATAATCGATACAACTCATCAAGTGAACGTGCCAGAGGAGGAGGGGTGTATAAGACGCGTTTACTCGCGTCGGGCACATTTTTTGTGAAAACCCTGTCAGCAAAAGTTCACGGAACTTTGCGCGAAAATTAAGTTACGTAAACCTATCCCTGATGTGTGGACAAGGCCTTTCATTCATGAGAAATAAACGAAAAAATTATGAAAGAATACCGCGCCAACCGCGCTGTGTTTGGTGCAATGCGCGAAGTATCCCTACAGTCTTGTAGGCGCTATGCGTTTCACGCGCCGACCGCTGCTGACCACACTATTTTTGACGCAATGCGTGAAGTATTCATGCAGTCTTGTAGGCACCATGAGTTTCACGCCAACCGCTGCGCTGCTGACCGCACTACGTTTGACGCAATGCGTGAAGTATTCGTGGAGTCTTGTAGTAGGCGCTTACATGTGTCATGCTGACCGGCGCGGCGCGGCGCGCCGAGGGCTTCTCCTTTCCATCCATCTCAAGTCCTCGTCATCATTGCTCTCTACGCTGCGCCGCTCTGGGCCAAAGTCCGTTTTTGGTTTCTCTCTCAACTTCTGTCTCTTGCATAACCGAAAGACGAACAAGTTAGAAATTACTATACTTTAACTCTCAGGAAATGAGAGATTTTTTCGCCTTTTCTCGTTTGTAATTTGTTTTCTGAATCAGATTTTTTTCTTAATACCTACATTTGAAAAAATTACAACGTTTGCCGCCTCCTAAATTTGCCGCCATGGGCCACGGCCCATGTGGCCACCGCCACCCCCTAAATCCGGCCCTGCGTTTACGGCGTTTTTGCGTTGCACGGCAGAATGGAGAATAACGCACACGGTGAAACATTTCGATGTCCCAGGTGTGAAACCACGTACGCGTACCTCCGTTTGCAACGTTGTAAACTTCTTTTTGTTCCTCATTTTTTCTTCTAAAAATTGGTCTTCGTAATACCTTAAAAAATCCCCTTGATTTTTCTTTTGTTTCGGCAGAATACTCTGTATAAATTTCAAGCTGTAAAGTTGGTGTGTTCCTGCAGCCCGAAAAAAATAAAGTAGGAGCGGAAATCTTGAAACACCGTGATGGAGATACGTGGTTTCGTACTTTTACCATCGATTTGAAACAATACTGAATATCCGCGCCGCACAGCTCCCGAAAAACAATAAATGGCTCGACCAGCTATTATACTATAGACCTGTATATTCTCGGTACTTGCTGACAAAATTCAAGAAATATTCTAAAAATGTGTCCAAGATTGGGACCAATAGCAATTATTGAGAACAGCAACATTGTTTTATTTATAACAAATGAATCTAGGTGAAAGGATTTATCATAACCAGAATCGGAATTTATACTGCCGTGCTAAGGAAGAACGCCGTATGAACATTCTCGAGTTGCCAAATTTCCTCCGATAAAACGTTTATTTTTGAGGAACGCTATGAATATTTTGCCTTTAAATTTTCAGAAACTCTTGTGGAAATTATAAACAAAATTACCTGAAAAATTGGAAGGAAAATATCCACAAGTTTACCAGGAAATTCGTGTTTCATCAAAGGAAATTTGGTAACGTCTGATGGTTCACACGGCGTTTTTCTTTATCACGGTAGCATAGTGGATTATACTAGAGGAAAATCAGTGTTGCCATTTACGCGAGTCACCGCCGGTTGTGGCTATTGGCCCGAAATGTGTTACTGATTCAACATTATGATCCGTATCAGGCGTGAGCGTACTATTGTAAGGAGCACAGACAAAGGAGCTGCTGAAACTCAGCGGAGCGCTCTTAAGAGCCTTGCTTCGTACATGGAGCAGAGAGCAAAGTTTGAATGAAACTTCTGAAACTAGGGATGTGACGATGAAAAGCAAGGGATGTCCAAGGACTCGACTGACTCAATAATATGTAAGATATATGGTCGCACGTAACGGAAACCCAACAGGAAAAAAGATTTGGAGAAACCCAAAGCAGAATACGATACGATTCCGGTGTAAGCTTGCCACGTTGTGCAATTACTTTGAAGTTACGTGTCAAAATAAATTGAGAATAAAAGGAAATTTGGCAGCGTCTTCGGAATAGCGGGTAATAAACGAGAGGAGAGGGAAGGGGTTTATTATAATGAATAAAGGCTTAGAGATAAGAAGAGGGTAAAGTTTCAGTCGAACGGGGAAGGTTAGAGATGAGGCAAGAAAAAGAAAGAAAGAAGCAAATTATGAGGGGATACAGTCGAGAAGGGGATCATGTGCATGATTTTGGCCAATTGCCCAAGCGGGAGGAGGCAAATAGCGTGGCGAAGGAAATAAATAAACAATAAAATGAAAGAATGCGCGCCGCGGACCAGATCCAATCCAGACTCCTCAATTTTTAGCGCGTGGTTGCCGGCAAGGGTAGAGTCCCTTTATACTGAGAGTTAAGACAATGTGAATCCATTTCTGATTGGTTCCCGTATTTTAGGCTTCCACAGTGTCACAAACGGGAATAAAGATTACACTATCACCAATTGCAAAGATTATGATCTAAAATGGACTGGGGAGTTACGGGTTCGGCAAGGAACAAGTGGAATGAGAGAAGGAACGGAGAAAGGAATTTGAGAATGAGCCGATTAAAGATTACGAAAAACTGACAATTTGTGTAAACTGTATTCCCTTTTGTGACTCCATGAGGGAGGAGGGGGTTGTTTTAACTCTCAGTATAAAAGGACTCTAGGAAAGGGTGCTTCCTTCGATTTCTGTAATCACACTGGGTGGATTGCTATCCATGCCTCTTCCGTGTAGATAAGCATTTGATTTTTACATTTTCACGTAAAAAAGGATCAAACACAAAATATGTTGCTGAGAAACATAAAAAAAATGAAACAAAGTTCCCGAATTAAAAAACTAATTGAATTTGGAGGGGGAAACAAATTCATCCAACAAATCGTCACTTTTTGGCCAAAGTATCACATGTGCCACGTGACGTTTCACACTTTCCGCCGCGATTTTATTTTTTTACAGAGAAACTTTTGGTTGAATCTGTTTGAAAATCTCACTCAATTTTATCGGCAGCACAAAGAAAATTCAGTGAAATTTTCGGACAGCTTCGTTTAACGGTTTTTCTGTTAAAAAAAAAAAAAAAAAAAAAAAAAAAAAAAAAAAAAAAAATTGCGGCGGAAATTTTGAAACTTCGCATTGTACTTGTGACTTTGGCCGGAGAATGACGAAAGGTCATCAAGGTAGTCACGTTAGGGAAGTTTTATCACTCATACTGATGTATGTAGACTGCAGTGTAAAACAAAGGTCCCAAGACCTTCTAATCAGTCTATAACTTCAGGGGTAGTTATACCAAAAAATGGCTCATCGATGAAACTCTAACGTCTTTGTTCCGCACTCACTTTGGCACTTTGGATTCAGAGGCAATAACTGATTCATCGTAAAAACTCCTACACTGCAAAACCTTCGAAAAAAGTGTTTGAATAAACAAGTCGAAAATACATCGAATAGGTAAAATAACATTTCACCTTCTTGTATATTTTTTCTAAGAATACGTAATTCCGACCACATGACGTATCCATTTTAAATCATAAATTGAATAACGATGTGCCTACGCTGCGATATCCTCAAACATCCAGCGTTCGGAATCGTTCTGCGTTTAGGCTGGGGGCTGGGAGGAGGGAGTGTGCGGGGGGGTTGAAACTGCACTGTATTTGCTTTTCCCGCCGCGCCTTTTGTAGAGTTTACGCACGGAGTCATGAAAACAAGTGTCGTAGCCCCCCCCCCCTCCACTCCTCCCGAACCGGAGCCGAACCCACCCGAAAATAGATTCGTGCCTTGGGAATAAAGGCCGGGTCCGCGGTGGAATGAGGGGGCACGTCATGACGTCATGTCGGGGAGAAGGATGTATGCGAGGGCTGAGGGCATCCGACGCTAATCGCCGGATGACATATTCTCCGCTTGGTTTTATCTTTTTAAGTTATGGAACTTCCAGGGGCCCTTTTCTATTACGAGGCGAGGCAAATGTCACGCGGCTTACGAGAACACAGAATAAAACTGCCGTGCTAAGGAAGAACGCCGTATGAACCATCAGGCGTTGCCAATTTCCTTTGATAAAACACGAATTCCCTGGTACACTTATGAATATATTCCTCCCAATTTTTCAGGTAATTTTGTTCGCAATTCCACCGAAAGGTTCTGAAAATTTCAAGGAAAAATATTCATAGCTTTCCACAAAAATACAAATTTCATCGAAGGAAATTTGGCAACACTCGAATAATCATACGGCGTCCTTCCTTAGCACAGCAGAATGAGGATATACTTAATAGGAGGAACGCTCTCCCGGCTTTTTGACGAGAAAGAAGAAGATCAATGATCTCGACCTGGCATGTATTGTTTAAAAATAGAATCGAGAAGCTTGAAGGACAAGGCACATAAGTGCAGTTTTTTCTGTTTCGAGAAGTACGTGTTTGAAATTTGGAAATTACGTGGATCCTTAAAGCAGGAACAAAGTTCAAACTCACTTTTTGATGCTTAAAATTGGAAGTTTGGAATGAATTTTTCACAGAATATGCATTAAGTCTAGTTTTACTTGAAATCAAGAATATTTAAAATTTTTCAAAAACTGCGCCTTGCTTATGCGCCTTGTCCCCAAGGCCCTCAATTATTGGACATTTTGATCCGGGCAGCGGCAGCTATTTGCATCTGCTTTTAGTCATGTTTTAGTGGCTGTGGAAATCGTTATAATTTGTTCGATTCATGTATTAAAGTGATACCGTAGCCGGCCAGGTTGGCCTGGTGGTCAACAGGTCTCTAGCTCAATAGGTCCCGGCTTTGAATCTCGGTGGTGACGTTATATTTTCACGGAACTGACGAGTAGATCTGCAGAAACAGACTCTTCTCGGCCTTAATCCGGCTGAGAATTTGAGGAGCCTAGAGCGTGAATGTGCTTAAATCAACGTGACATCTCCAGACAATAAAAAAATATAGAGAAACGCGTATGTCTATGGATGGCTTTAGATTCCCAACTTAATAAATAAAGGAATAAAAGCCAAAAATTGTCCGTATGGGGGACTGTACTCTGTACTGTCACAGGTTTAGCAAGCCTGCGGACCCCAGCTGGTAGCCCCTGCCTTAAAGGGGGGTGGAGATGGTCACCGGCTTCATGGCGTATGAACCACTCATCAGAGGGGCAGACAGGGCTCATAGCTGTGGTGAAAGCAGCCTGTCTAGGAGACGGTACTCCAAAATCAAACCCTGGTCCTCCAGGTTGGGGGTTGGGGCATCGGGCTAACTCCCCGATACCCGGAAAAAACTTAATGTTAAAAAGCCTAATAAAGATAGCCTCGGTGATAATGGAAAAAAACGGATTTTGCGACACAAACTACGGAAAAGGACAATGGTTTTTGGGACATGGAATGTACAGGGCATTTCTAATAAATTGACAGAGGTTGTATCGGAGGTAAAAAAGTATAATGTAGATGTCGCCGTGTTAACAGAAACGAAAAAGAAAGGCACAGGATCAGAAAACTTAGGATGTTATGATCTGTTCTATAGTGGTGTCAGTAAAGATCAACGCGCACAGCAAGGAGTCGCCATACTTATCCGGAAAAGTTTGCGTCCGTCTATAACTACTTGGGAAGCAGTAGACCAGCGGATCATCAGAATGCATCTTACACTGCATGGTCACAAGGTGGCCCTGTTAGGAGTATATGGTGTGAATGATGATGCTCCCGTCAATCTAAAGGATCAGTTCTTTGAGCAACTCAACGACGAGGTTCTGAGGGTTGGAAGGACAAGGGAGGTCATTATCATGGGAGATTTGAATGGTAGAACCGGACGAAGGAATGGTTCTAAAGTTGTTGGACCTTTCGGTGAAGAGGCGATGAATGACAACGGTGCACGCATCATTGATATGTGTGAACAAAACGAGTTGAAAATACTGAACGGATTCTACCAACATCGAGATATCCATAAGTACACGTGGGTTCAGCAAACTCGGGGGCTGAAGTCAATCATCGACTACGCGGTCACCAGGCAAACGAGTACCATGAAGGTTCAACAAGTAAGAGTTTGCCGGGGGCTCTCCTGTGGTAGTGATCACCATTTTCTCAAGGCGGAGATTGCATTTCCGGTTAAGTATGGGCTGCAGAGGAATACCTTGCAACATCAGAAGTGCCAGCCACAAGGAACGAAGATCGAACAAGTGCACTACAACATCGATAGCTTACAGCATGAAAGCGTGAAAGCGCTCTACAGGAAGCGGCTGGATGAGAAACTGGGAGTAGAAACTTTCGATACTGCGGAAGAGTTGTACCAGTTCATCAAAAGTTGCATACATTCAGCTGCGAAGGAAGCCCTGGGTATGTGTAATGAGAGCAAGGATGTACAGAAACCCTACTGGTGGGACAAAGAGGTAGAGGAGGTAATTGAAGAAAAGCGTAGGAAGTACCATAACTATCTGGCTTCTAGGACTGCAGACACCCGCGGCGCGTATAGGAAAGCCCAGGCGAGGGTTCGTCTTTTAATCACCAGGAAGAAAAACGAGTCTTGGGAGACCAACTGCTCAAGGATTGACACATACCTGGGGGGAAGGAAGAGTGCTGAGAGCTGGAAGCTGATCAAAGGCCTAAGAAGGGACATGAAACGGGACATTATATCTCCGATAACAATCTCACAGCTTGACGAACATTTTAATAAATTATTGACGGAAGGACGACCAGAGTTTCAAACGGGGAATGCTGAAAATATAGTCGAGGATCACTCAATGGAAATTCGAGTTGAGGAGGTGGTCAAAGCAATCAGGGAATTGATGAATGGAAGAGCTCCTGGGCCAGGAAACATTCCAGCCGAGTTAATTAAATGTGGGACTGGCAAGTTGGTTAACCATCTCAGGGATTTGCTGCAGAAGTGCATTGACGGTGATGACATCCCGAAAGAATGGAAAGAGGCCTGGATAACAGCGTCGCATAAAAAAGGAAGGAAGGATGACTGTGGGAACTACAGAGGGTTAGCGGTGACAGGAACGATAAGTAAAATTTATGGAAAAGTGTTGAAAGCGAAGATCGAAGAGGAGTGGACCCCGTTCGAGGCAGAGGAGCAAGCAGGTTTTAGGGCTGGTCGGTCTACCGCTGATCATCTGTTCTGTGTTACCCAGTTAACTGAAAAGAAGAGAATTGTTGGCCAGGAGCTTCATTTAGTGTTTTTGGATATTGAAAAGGCTTATGATAGTATTCCTCTTGTGAAACTCTGGGAAGTCCTAGAAGAAACTGGTTTTAGTAAAGGACTTATTGGGGCAGTCAAGCAGTTTTATCGGGGGGCTTTTGCTAGAATTAAGTGCCAAGGAAGGCTTTCAGACGGTTTTTTTGTCACCAAGGGGCTTAAGCAGGGATGTTGTCTGTCACCGACGCTGTTTAAGATATATCTAGAGCACGTTCTGAAGGAATGGAAAAGAAAGTGTGCCGGCATGGGCGTCCCTCTAAATGACCAAGAAACACTGTTCACGCTATGCTTTGCTGACGACCAGGTAGTCATAAGTTAAGATCACGATGACGCGGAGTATATGACCCGGAAGTTGGTGGAGGAGTACCGCAAATGGGGCCTCGAGGTTAGTGTCCGTAAGACAAAAAAGATGTCAGTTGGAGGTGCTCAGCAAAGCATAGTCCTGGAGGATGGTCAACATATAGAAAGTTGCGAACAATACAAGTACCTGGGGGTGAACCTGACTTCGGATGGGAAGCTGGATCAGGCCATTCGGGACCGTAATCTTCTAGGAAGGAAAGCCATCGCCATGCTTAATGGGATCCTTTGGGACCAAAGGATTTCCAAAGACAACAAGAAGAGGATTTATAACTCGGTTGTCAAGCCTATTATCACCTATGGCAGTGAAGTGTGGCAGTTGAAGAAGCGGACCCAAGAAATGCTCAAGGCGACCGAGATGGATTTCTGGCGAAGATCGGCTGGAATCTCGAGGAGAGAACGTGTCAGGAATGAACGTGTCCGAGAGATAATGGGCGTTGAGGGGACGATTGTGCACGATATCATGACCAAGCAATTGGTATGGTATGGGCATGTGCAGAGAATGGCTGATACCAGGTTGCCGAAGAAGGTGTTGGAGTGGGTCCCACCAGGTAGGCGACGGAGAGGGCGTCCAGCCAAACGGTGGGTAGAGGGCATCCATGAAGAGATGGAGAGATGCCACCTTCCAGAGGATCTCTACCATGACAGATTCCTGTGGAGAATAGGCGTCGCAGAGCGCCCTAGCGCGCCGTAAAAGCGGCTCATACATACACATAAAAGCCAAAAAAAATTAAAAAAAAAGTGATCCGGTATGGTATAAAATATATTTAAGTATATGTAATAGTCTAAAATATTTAAGTAAGACTGACGTGAACATTTAGTTAATTTCGTTCGTGAATTAGAACATGATGATTTTCTTCAGCACCAATGATTACATTTGACGACAATGCACGAGAGCTCACAAGTTCAGAAAAGGCACAGGACTGCTACCCTATAACCTAACAAAGATCAGTGACTCAACTGGGACTCGTTCTTATAAAAGTCGAAAATACTGAGAATCGCGATGCGCGTGGAATCCTCTCCGGGCTGGTTCCAGTGTTTTCTCTTTCATCATTCGCGGGTCGTCAGGACGATTAATTTCTAAGCGGTGGCAGAGGTTATACGAGACGGATAAAGCAAGGGATAAAGAGAATGACAGTGACAGTGGTGGACTGGGGCAGAAAGTTACTGGGAAAGTTACAGCTGAACCGGCCCACAGGTCAGATGGCGGGTCTTGTGGGACAGTTCCCAAAGTTAGGGGGCCTGCAAAGCCGTGCCCGAAAAGTTCCGATAAGAAACCCCCGCAAAACGGTAATATTAAGCCATTTTTGACCAAAAACTATGGGATAACTCTGCTACTTACAGTCATAGAATCACACTTTGATGGCTAAGCTTGTAGATTATCAAAATATAAGTATATCAGTTCAGATACTTAGTTTCCACAAAAAATGGACCGAATGTAGCAGAAAGGAACCAAGCCACATCAACAATTGCCAAATTTAACTTGGCAATTTAATTTTTTACAAGAAATCGTTTCTGTGGACTCCTTTGAAAATTTCAAGGAATTTGCTTCGTACTGTGCAGGAAATTCACTGACATTTCCACAAAAATACGTACAACCGTTTTCATGTATAAACAAATAAATTGCCCAGATAAAGTCGGCAATAGCTGATGTGGCTTGGTTCCTTTCTGCTCAGTGTGGTTCAACTGTTAACGGAGAATTTCCGTCCTTTGAAAACGCGACGTATGTCATCCACCGCTGTAGCACATACTATAATTTCTTCCACCTAAGATTCATCAGTGATGCACGCATTTATATCGGTTGATCGGTTGAAAAGTTAAAGCAAAGATACAACCAAGATGGGGGAAATCATGGCATGTATCATCGTGATTGCATGCGTGACTATAATCATAATACTGTTCATAAAAATGTTCTTAATATTGTGACAGATGCTGCGAGAGCATCCTCAAAAAGAGCCATCGGCACTTTAATGATAAGGGTTGAACGTTAGGAACCAACCTCTCCCATTTATGCTGTTCAAAGCAAAAAAATTGCCAATTATATCAGGATCTTGAATTGACAAGATGAGCCTATCTTATATCCTCAGTTGAAGGGGTGAGATGAACGAAAAAATTGAGGGCTTGGGAGTGAGGTGCTCATTAAAATGTTCTTCCTGCACGGACCTCTAACCTAATTTTCTCGGTCGGCTGTGTGAAATGCCTCAAAGGGAGGGGTTTTGGAGGGTGCTTCTTTCATCGACAGCCGCACATGATTTTCGACATTCAAGAGATACGTTCACCCCGAAAATGAGCCGAGAATCCTTAACATGAACGCCGCAGGGACTTCTTCATATCTCCCCAGAAAAAATCCTCTCCTTTTTTTGCTAGCACTTCTCATTATTTTAACCGGCTTACGACACGAAGAAAAGCGAAAAGAAAATTTGAGGATTTTGATCATGGTGGTGATGGTCAAAGGAGCAAATTTTTACTTATTTTCAGGCCCAATGAAGTAATTTACCGGTACATTTCTGTATCATTGCTGCAAAGTAAAAAGCAATGGGACGATTTTCAAGCATGTATAATTGTTCAAAGTGTGTTGTGTATTGTCGCGAGTTGCAAGTTGTGGATTGCTGTCTACCAGGTTAAAGAGAAATGGTATATCATCTTTTAGAGAATCAAGGATTTGTCTGAGGTTACCAGCGATGCAACACCCATCATTGTCGTCGCTTCTCTAGATCATCCTTTGGGTCGTGAGTCGGTAGGCGATGATACAACTATTCGACCACCAATGTCGTTTTTTGGTATCACGGCTGGATGAAGGCGCTCTGACTGCTCACAATCGTTGGGAGTGGAAATCGTTGAAAGAGATGACGGATTGACGGATTCGCTCTTGTTTCTAATTTGCTTTTAACTTTACTTTATATGATTTTATCTCACTTTAACTTTATAACAGGAAAACTCAATTTTAGAATTTCACGATGGTTGAGAAAAAACGTATCGTAAATTATAATTATGGTGAGAGAGCACGTAAATAATATTCATCGATTCGCGGTTTTAGCGTACTTCTGAAGAATTCAAACTAAACCTGCTATTCAGCGAGCTGTATCTTTTCTGAAGGCGTCTTCAGATCACACTTTAGGAGGAAAATCGTCCGAGGAAGGCGTTTGGCGGCCTCAAAAGAATCGAGGAAAGAGACATGTTTATGCATTCCCGTAAAAATGCTATATTCTACGATTCACTGGGCTTGTTTGATATCGCAAGGATGTTTTCCGTTTCATTGGAACCGTGGAGCTAGAGCATAATGATGCCCACATATGTTACTTTTATTGAAGCGACACGCTGCCGGTTTTATTTCCTATCGATAGCCGTGCATCCTTTATCCTCCTTTATCGGTGTTAAGATAACATTAGATTTATTGAAGTTTAATACTCTCATGCCAGCCTTGCAATAAAATTCTACGACATGTTTAAACACAACGGAAAACAGCAGAGCTGCATGTATTGAAAAACCTTCATCAGCTCCTCTTGCTTGAGTATGAATATCTAGTTATACGAGTTGTAAAAGCCGTTCGTGCCTCTTGATTTAAAACGTTTGTCAAGCTATTTTGACAAAATTCCATTTAATTTTGAAACATATTTATCGATATACAAGGTCATCAAACTTTTTGATTCGTCAATAATTGCGCAGTATGGCACTTTCCACTTATATACCACCATATTTTTCCACTTCTGATAGACACTATGTCCACTTTTAATAGAAAATTCCTCAAATTTAACTTCCTCTTTTTTGCCTTGTTTTTCTTTATCTATCTTTCTCTTTCTATACCGACGGTAAAACTGCAAAAATGCGTAGCTCGGTTGCGGTGTTGCAAAATCTCCGCTCCTTCTTTTTTTTAAAAAAAGAGACCAAACCAACATCATGGCTTACAATTTTCACAGAATACTTTTCACATGGTGAAGAAAAATCGCCGAAGTTTTCAAGAAAATACGTATAATAGTTTTCTATGTAGAATCTGAAGTATAACAGGAGGGCTGCATTGCTGCAAACCAAAATGCGCATTTCTGCAGTTGATACGCCGCGCCATTGGTATTTATCCTCTCTGGAAATTGAGAAATTGCACGAAAACATTTTACCACATTCTCGGAGCTGCTGATGTTATGCCTAACGGTGATTCCGGTAGCGACCCAATAATTGATTAACTATTTTGTATTTATATTTATTTTTTCTCTAGTGATATTTCTATTTCCTTTTGTTGTAAATTTTTAATTCTGTAATAACGTTATTGGGTGGCGAATAAAAAAAATAAAAAATAAAAAAAAATTCTCAGAGACCACGACCTCATCTTCCACCCTATCAATAAGCGTACAAATGCAGTGAGCTAATACTTGAAATATGATGTAAAGGAACATCGATTGAAATAGAGGTTAGACGGACGTAACGTCAGGTCGGTTCAACCGCTACATCCATTGCGCGCGATTTATCTGTGAACGGAGAAAAGTTGACGGCGGATGAAAAGAGAGAGTCGTCCGAACCCGTGGTTTGCATTGCTCCCATTCAAGAATAAAACCCATTTTCCGCTCCAGCAGAGGTGGAATATTCACCACTCCTCTCTCACTTCCCGCCTATTTAGTGATTAGAGAGAGATGGAGATGCGGAATAAAAATCCGTGGCTTCTTCTCCGTCTCTCTCCCGCTTACATGTCTATCAGAGGTAAAGTTGTAAGATTTACCTTGCACAATTTAGCTGTGCTAAGAAAAAACGCCGTATGGACACTCAAATGTTACTAAACTTCCCCCAGTAAAATATTTATTCTCGACGAAAGCTATATTTACGCGAAAAAAATTGGGTTGGTGATTTAACAATTAAATTGTTAGAAAATATCACGTTGTTACAGAACCTTTTTCTTACCGATTTTCCAAATTATTGATGCTTTTACACTACGGCCGTTTCGATTAACCGCTCATCGTCAGATGATTAAAACATTCGAAAAAAGCTAAAATTATGATACGCTTTCGCGATCGCGAGTGGTTGTTCGGTTTTCGCGTTGTTCGGTAGGAAAAAGGTTCTACAACAACGTGATAAATATGACCAATTAAGTTAATAAAAGAAGTAGGTTAAAAAATATGTCCATCATGTTTTAAATGTACATTTTACACTAGTGGAAAGTTTTCTCTCGTGAAATCGACGTTGAAACATGTCAGACACTTTTTTTAATTCCAACAATTATTGTTAAATTAGAAATTTCATTTTTTCCGTGTATGTTTTTATTGACATTATCAGATACATTAGACTAAATAGACCATCAAACAAGGTGCAAATTCAAGCATTCTGATTCAAAAATTTTACGTAAAATACATTTTGCCCGCCAAAAATTACAGAAATTAACTCCAAACCAAGATGTGTAACTTTTTTTTTTTCTTTTCTTTTCTTTTTTTTTGCATAATGTGTTGCTAAAATCGTGGAAATTATTGCTAGGGGCCAAAATTAACCATTGGATGCATTCATGTAAACGAAGTTTATCAATGGCACATATTATTACATTTGAAATGGGACTGACATGCATGTGCGTAGGGATTTTTAAAACGCCTTGATTTGACTTGCGTATGCAACACGCACATCCATCGTGCAGGTTTAGTTGTATGCATGCGCCTGCACTGTAGTAGCATACCAGCGTAGACCGCAATGCCGCGAAGAGCGTAGAAGACGCGGACATGGTGTGAATTTAAGCGTCATGATTAATATTTTCTAATCTATATTTCTTGGAATACACGATTTGTACGGCAAAAATTACTGAAAGGTACTACTAACAAAGATATTGACTTTTTCTGATGCGAAAGTTCAAACCTCCCGCCCATAAAAAAACAGAAGTCTACTTGAGACAAATCGCGCCTAAATGTTACCGTAACACCGTAACAGTCTCTGGGGTGTCAAAATATGACAATCTCAAAATCGGTGCTTTGGTTCAACTGTTGCACACTTTAAAGTGCTAGGGGAAAGAAAAATGCTCCAAGAAGCCTGCCAAAACCGTTGTAGTACGTGATTTGATTCAAGTAGACTATTGTTTTTCACATGAGCGGGGATTGCAAAATTCCTCTGATTAATGAAAAATGAAAAGTAAATATTTTAATCAAGAGTTGATTTCTGTAATTTTCGTTGCGCTAAATGTGTTTTACGTGACATTTAGGTCAGAAAATGTATTAGAATGCTTGAACACGTACTTTGTCCAGTATTACTTCGTGGGTACAATTCTTTGAAAAATTGGGAAACTATTCGCAAGTCTCCCAAAAAATTCGAATTTTATTGAAGAATATTTGGCGACGGACAAAGACTCATACTTTTTTACAATTTTATTTTAACGAGATGTGAATTTCCTGGGAAATTCATGAATATTCATTAAAAATTTTTTTTTCAGAACGTAAAGTATCGTATCATGAAATTGCAAGGATTAATATTCATAGCTTTTGTGAAGAAATATATTTTAGTGGGGGAAAATTTGGCACTATTCGAATTTTACGGCGTCTTCCCTTACCACGGCAGAATTTATAGGTGCCTGTACAGGTACACTTTAGGAAAAACCCCTTCGGTGGCTTTTCTTGCGTGTCCCGAGAAAATCTCGACAATCACTTTAATCCTGCAATACTTTAATTTTAATCTAAAAAAAGATTTCTTAGCGCTGGCTTTTGAAACATTCCGTGTTAAAATGAGTAAAACGCTTGATTTTAAATTTCCGCTACTGAAAATTGAAACTCTATCATCATTTTAATCTAAGATACCAATTTAATGAGAGTATGGCCTTTTTTATTTTCAGGAGTGACTCTCGCATGTTGCCTAACATGTTGCTCCGCTATTTAAATCTTTCATAAAAATCAATCTTCAGTGAGGCACTAGCCTCTTTCGCCTAGACTTTACTGTTTTGCTTATATATTTAAACGCAAGTACCCCTTTTTTGCCAAATTTTGGGAATCAGCCCGGTGTATTTTTTGAGCCCTGGAAAATTGCGTCACTTTTTAATTGACATGCGAGGCTGTATAAGTAACATACGCTTTTAATGTGGTCAGAAGGACTCAGAAATTGTTTGTCGACTCTCTCCTGAGAAAATTCCCCAAAACGTTAGAAAAAAACTCACCAAATTTTTATGTTATAGTGAAAGCAATTGACAGCTTCCTTTGGTATAAGCATGTTATCATGATCTAAATTTAGTCCTAATATTTTTTCATTTAACATCTTCATATATTTAATTGGTTCTCTTCACGATTATATTATTAAATTCTTGCCAGAAATAATCCAATGGTTATGTGAAGTTGCTGTCATGTTCACTTGACTCTTTTGAGCAACATAAAAAGCAGGACACAGAAAACGAAGATCGAAAAGACTTAATTGGACCTCGTCTTTTAATTTTTCTCCCGAATCTGAGTGACATTTCAGTCACCTGGTGCCATCGCGCCTTCAATTTTGCAGACGCAGCACAGACATCCATCAAGTACGAATAGTTGTATCACTGCGCCGTCATCAACGCGCATCCTTTCCAATGTCTTTGATCCTTTCCTTTGCTCTAATTCCACTTTGTATTTGTTTTCGTTGGACATATTGTTCGTTGACTCTATCCAAATCGAGTTTCATATAAAAAATGCCCTTCGTAAAAATGACTTCCGGTGTTTGTTCTTCTTTTTGCCTCCTTAAAATCCACAATGATTTCGAAGGGTAAAAAAAAAATACTAGAGCGAATTACATAACACACCTTCGATAAAGTTAGGTATCGAAGGGAGCAAGATCCGAACCATTAAAACCCACCCGGAGAAAAGAGGCGAGAAGTTCTCGCACGAGTTGAAGTTTCGAATGTTCCGAACTTTCTATTATTTGACAAATTTCCTCGGGGATTTAGATGGAGACATTTAATTATGAGAACTTTTTAAGTGACTCGAAACCTCAGATTGAAGTGACCGCGCGCACTGGATAAGAGCGCTTACCACGAAGGGCAAAGTTTTAGAAGCATCCACACCCGCGGTCTCCGACAGTGGCGTGGCGTGAATTGCGATATATCGATTGTTATGCCATTTAAACCTATGGAAAAGGATCGATAAGCAGGGTGTTCGCAACGGACACCTTAATAATCGATTCGTTACCATAGGTTTAAATGGCATAACAATCGATAAATCGCAATTCACGCCACGCCACTGGTCTCCGACCATTTAGCTTCAGGAAAAAGTAGAAGAATTCTCCCACGGGTCAAACAAGTCTTGTACATCATGTATAGAAGCGTATCGACAAATTGAATTGTCAAACATAAATTTATGTTGACATCAGGTAACGGTCGGATAGGAAATATAGTTAATGCAACTTTTTAAAAGTCTTCTGGTGTTGTAAAAATAAGAAGAAATAATAGAGAACGAACATAAAAACTAAAGTAGAACAAAAATCAGTTATATATTCTAGAGCGAATAGATCTTGATTTCTGGAGCATTAACTTGTTTTACGATTATTAATTAGACAATTTTAGAAAATGAACCGAATTCATTCCACTCTGGAAAAAAGTTACATGAATAAAGTCATTTTTGAAAGAAACTTTATGCACGTATGAAATGCTGTTCTTTTTGAAAGTATTCTGGGCTGCCCATAAATTACGTAAAACAATTTTTCCGAGTTTTTTACACCAATCAAGCCCTTCTTTGTGATCGTAACGCTGGTTCAAACACCACCAAAATAATTATGTAATATTTGCCTCGGTAGCCCCCCCCCCATTTTTCACAATAAACCTCGAACAAGCTAAGGCATTCATAAATTGACAGTAGTTATGTATCCTTGTTCCATCATCAAAGTGCATTTCAATATTGTGTATGTTGCCATTAGTACGGGTATTATTTGTAAAGGCGTTTCAAGATGTACGTGAGCACCACAGCCAAGGATCATCGGAGAGACGTAATTTGACCTCGTTGTTAAACTTTCTCCAAATCTGAACGACATATCATTGGCAGTGTAGAACGGAGCATTGCGAGTTCACGCCTCACGCCATAGCGCCTTCAATTTTGCAGATGCTACACGGACATCCATCAAGTACGAATAGTTGTATCCCTGCGCCTGCGCCGTCATCAACACGCATCCTTTCCTTTTCTGCATATCCATAATGGGTTTGTTTTCATTGGAATTATCGTAGATGGGCTTTAAGGGCTAACTGGGCACCACAGCCAAATATCGGACAGACGTAATCGTGCCTCGTTATATAACTTTTCCTCCGAATCTGAGTGACACCTCATTGACAGTATTGCGCGTTCACGCTTTGCATCATCAGACATCGATATACCGATGAGACAAATATCGCACAAATCGTCTTTTCCTGGACGAAGGAACGTAACTCTATTCCAATGTTGCAAAATTGACTCGAAAAATGTAATTTTTTCAAAAATGTACGTACTCGTGCAATTTTTCTCTAAAATTTTCTGACTTTGAATGAGTTCCGAAGAGAGAACGACCAAATTTTCACGGGGGAAAAGAAAATTGCTGATACAACAATTCAATTGCTAAAAACAGCGAGTGCAATGTTTCAACGCAGATTTAACAACAAAATAATGCTACTTTAACCACACTGTAAGCTAATTTAACCACGGGGGTGGTTAAAGTTGCATTTTTTTTGTTGTAAAATCTGCGTTGAAGCATTGCACTCACTGTTTTTAGCAATTGGATTGTTGAATAGGTAATTTTTTTCCGTGTTGAGTTTAAAATTCCCAAAATTCTCCAAGTAAAAATGCAATATGCGAGGGAAGATTTGGCAACACTGGACTGTAGTTACGTCCTCCTGTGAAGGAAACGACGAAATGACGTAGCCACTAATTTCGATTGCCGTCACAGATTTCATTCGCCAACTGCCGTCCCGACACCATGTTCCCCCAGTTTATTCGCTCGGATTTTCGTTCCCCGCCGAGGCCGCTCGACAAGGAACCACGAAACGAGTCCATCAATTAAAGCAACCTAGACCCCTCACCTCCTCCGGGGCGGGTGGTGGCGCGGCGACCGGGAATATTGTATCGGACGTTTTGGCTCGTCTCCGAGGGAACTTATGTCGGAGCCGCGCTCGTTCGCTCGTTTCCGGGGAGCACTTACATGTGCGCGATTGCGATTGTAACATCAGAGTAACAATGATCGACCGTTGCCGCTCCCGTTCCGTTGCCGTTCCCTGCCGGCCCGAGGAGCAGCCGGCACGTCTGGTCGCGAGATAACTTTCTGGCGCCACTCAGCCGCCCCCCGCCCCTCCCCGTCGACTCCGCGCCCTCACATTCAGAGGCGCCCCCCCCCTCCGCCCTCCCCCCCGACAGGCACCAGACGAGTTCCAGCTTCGTTTTTTAATCTCTCGGTAATACCGCATCACTTCCAGCGGGACCTTTTCTCCCCTCCGCGAATTCGGGGACTTCGACGCGTTCCCGGTTCGCGAAACGAATCATGCTAATTAAAGTCGGCGATCGATACTCGGTCGAATTCGAGATGAGTTGGACTACATTAAATTTTACAATTCGGAACTATAATATCTGGCTCACCTATAAAAACACTTATGTGCATAGGGAAACTAATGTTACATACGCTGTTTCTAAAGTGAGCCAGAAATTAAAGTTTCAAATTGCAAAATATAGTCCAGTTTTAGTAGTGAAATATATTTTAGAGGCAGAATTTTACAATCTGAGCAATGTAGTCAGGCGAAGCCAACGATTTAAAAACAGTAGCTAGGCTAATCCTATTCCCCGCCAACGGTGAATTTCGCACCTCCCCGGGAGCAGAGAGTTGGGTTGGGACGAGGAAAGTCGGTTTCCATGGTTACTTAAGAGGACTATACTTTTTATAGGCTTTAATCCAATGGAGAATTTGCACGCAATTTTTTTATTGCTTCATCTGAAAGTGCCTAATGAGCTGAGTTCGCAATATTTTTCATAATTTTTTTCTGACATGGGAAATTGGAGAAAAATTGATTTAAAAGTGAGAAAATGTGCCGCCTTGTGACGTCATCTGGCGGCATTTCCCATTTAAACGCATGTATTTTAGCAGAATCGGTTATTTTGTCATATCTCCTCTAATAATTGCTCAATTTATGAATCAAGGGTATCTTCGTGTTCAGTTCACTCAGAGGATTCCACTTAAACAGGAAATTCATCAAATTTCAGACCCTTGCAAATTCTCCATTACGAAGAGGCTATACTTGAAAAAAATTTTTCAACGAGGAGGCACAATTTTTGGCTCATCCTTTAAAGCAAATATTTGCATGGGGAACTGGTAGCACAGAAGTTATTACAATGTAGAGCCAGATTTAGTATGTTCTTATTGCAAAATGTTGTCCAATTATAAAACTTACTTGTATTTTGACTTTATTTTGCAAATTTCTAGATCATCCGTAAAAACATAAGGAACTAATGGTACACACGTGGTTGTCAAACTGAGCCAGAATTTGTGGTTCCTAATCGCAAAACGTGGTCCATTTTACGTAAATTTAAGAAGAATATAACTATAAAAACCCTCATAAGAACCCATGTAATTGAAGCTATGACGAGAATAGCAATTGAATAGCTCCCGCTCGCCTATTAGACGACCGCTCCACGAGAGGTACACTTTTTATCTCGTTGTCCACCACCAATCTGTAGGTTTTATATCCTTGAGTGAGGCAAACCTCACCCGTCGCCCGTTGTTGGAGGTCATCGCGACTTTTCGCTGTATGATGATGTGACAAATGAAATAAAATTCGCCAAATGATGGTTGATGAATGACGGGATGAACACTTGCCAAGGAGAGTTTTTTGCAAACTACGTTACGATTGCTAAACCAACTATTCAACTCTCAGCTCATCATTACACAAATCTGAGCGATAACTTTCGAACATCAACATCGTAAGGAAACAAGGTAGCAAAATAGTGCTGGGTCCAGTGGCGAGGTGTGAATGATCGATAATCGATATTTCCCAATTTGAAGTTATGGTAAAGATTCGATTATTAAGGTGTTCGTTGCTAACACCCTGTTTATCGATCCTTTTCCATAGGTTTAAATGGAAGAGTAATCGATATACCGCAAACCAAGGTTTTTAGTGTTCTTTTTTCTCATTTTAAAGATGATAGCTGTGCGGAACACACAAATTTCGGAAAAGGATACTTTTGTAACGATGTTTTCCGGCCAGATTTAGGAATCATTGGAGAGGCCATTAACCATCGAGAAGTAATTGATCCGCGGAGCCCTAGACGGATAGATTCGAAGGGAGGAAATCTCCTGCTCGGATAGGGGTAACTGTAAGTCGTTGGCCGTGCGTCTAATTGAAACGGCTCGATTTACTATTAGTCCCCGTTCCCCTTCCTGTTCAGTCTTGAAAATCCGAATGAGCAGGATTTTATACGCTAGCAAATCGGCTTATCCCAACCAAGTCGAGTGAAACATGAAGACTTCGGTGCTAAAAGCTTGACTCGCTTCTTATGTCTCTGCAAATATGAAGCGTGGAAAGCGGGTTCGTTTACTCTCGTCAGCGTTGTCAATTTTACAAAAAAAGCGTCTGATTACTCGTTGGCAAGCTCTGTTGATCCAGATGAATTCCACACGGACGGAAAGGCAACGATGTCTGATTATTACTTGATCCTTTGATGATCGACGTCACCAAATCAACTAGAATTAGCAAATTCCTCACGTTGCTGTCTGTTTTAATTCGTGTGTGTGGTGGTGGGGCGGGGGGGGGGGTGGGGGGGGGGGATCTAATTATTGAACGTTACGTAGATTGAGATTCGTTCTTTGTGAGCGTAATTTTTGAAGGCCGAAAAATGCTGTGATGTCTACCGTATTTTAGAGACCCCACACTCACACTGCTATCCTCCCTTCAGTGTGACCGTATTACTTTTGGAGGTCAACGCTCAGATACTCCTTATGCTGATCAACTGGACGTATTAAATCAGGAGGAACTTTTTCCTTCCCGACAAGAGCCCTGAGATCCATAAGAATACATGCATTACAGGGCTCATGTCAAAATGCATGTTCTTCCTTTTGTTTCAAATGCGTCCAATTGAAAGACTCGAGTAACCGGTTTAGCAATTCTCACTTAATTTGTAACAACCTGCCTAAAAATACTACGATCCGACATTCATCAGTCATCGTGAAGCAAATGTCGTCTTATTTCTTGCTCCATTGCTTAGATTATCAAGACGGGGTCTCCAGTGGTGTCTCTTTTAGAGATTAACATCAATCATCACATGGATCAGTGCTGATTGGATGAAAATGACGGGGAAAATGCATGACTCAGTGGGTCATTCCAAATGATACGTTAACAAAATTATCGCTTTTGGGTGCGTTTTAAATTGAATTACGGATTGATGTCTCAAAATTTTGAAAGTCATCTTGAATGATCAGGAAAAAGTAAAAGTATACACATCACATTATTCACATAGATGGACGTGATTTGAAATATTGACTCTATGTGAAAACCACCATCAAAGCTCATATGCACTCAATTTCTCTTAATCGATTTAATTGTGGATAGTAGGTGGCTGCATCGTTTCTGACACATTGCGTGGCAATCACAAGAAAAATTGTATCTCCCATCGAGCTGTCTGGGCCGATTGAGCTAACCCAGAAAATGTTCAAACGCTTATCGATGTACTCTTAAAAGGACGCCTACTTCCAGTTTTTTTTTTTTTTTTTTTTTTTTTAAAAAAAAAAAAAAATTATGAGGACGAGACATAAGTTACAGCATTGGACATTTTGAAAAATGAACAGCGATTTGAGAGAGATCGTCCTTGAGGTATGTTTCGTTGAACCGCATGAACGGGTTATGAAAAGAGTCAAATTTCATTTTACGACGAAAACAAGATCGTAGCGTCCCAACGTAATTTGTGTGAGCCAGACATGTCAATGTCGCGATAACGGAGGTAGAAAGACGTTTCCTTCATAAAACAGGGGAAAAATAAAAAGTAAGGTATTCTCCAACTCGGAGTTTTGCGTTGACTCCTCAACAATTTATCATTTCTATTTTGCTCTCCGCCCAGCTTTGCTTATTTATCTTGGTATTCATTGCTTCATTCCGTCCCCTTAAATTTCAACTCCGTTTTTTCCTCAATAACTCTCCGCTTTTTGTACCTAGGTCGTTTACTTTTTCAATCTTATTTATTACAATGAGTTAAGTCCAATTTGAATTCTGGCTGAAGATGAATTCATCTAGATTACATCTGAGGGGCGACTTTACCCCGTTCGTTTCGAAAAATTATCCCACAGCGCTGCTAACATCTCACTATGAATAAATAATTGTTTTAAATTTTTGAAAGTTGCATTCAGTTATTACACCCCAAAACTTTCAAAATATGTGCATGTAATAAAACCGATGCCTTGAAAGTTAAACGGCAAGGGCTAGAAATTGTATGGGGTATTTATTTACTAGCTGCAGTGAGTGCGAGAGAGATAACTGCAACTGCCAAGAGCTATTTCTTTTGTTGGTCTGTTCAATGAAGTTTCACAACTCTACTTTTTTCTTATTCGATTTCCGAAACTTCAGAGATTATTGCACTTATTCGCCCCGGTGTGTTCGTACATTAGGGGAAAATACTGCAACCGATAGTCCCGAGGCAAAACTTTTCGGCAGAACTCAATTAAATTTGGCTAATAACTAAGCCAATAACGGAACGACTGACTGTACAAGCCTCAGTAATGTAATTACAAAAACCAAACTACAGCGATGGCAATCTGTAAGAGAAAACATCTCTCAGTACAACTCGTAAGAGACTCATCTTCATCCCCTGTCATTTTAATTTTGATGATGATTTTTTTTTTTACCAGTGCGCGGTGGCAGTTATCCACGGTTTTTTACAGCTTTACAGCTTTCATGACATAAACCAATAAAAAAAACCAATAGAATGAGAGACCAAGGCTAGAAAAGAAACAAAATGGACATGAGACGTTTTAGGGTAATTTCAACCCCCCCCCCCCCCCCCCCCCTCGACCAGAAAACAAATACACCATAAAATTAATCAAAATCAAAACTTTGGCAGCTGGACCTGAAATTTTTAGATACCTGATCTGGAAACGTCAGAGATCCATATGACCTCAACTTCGGGTCCCACACACTAAGTTTTTTTCTCCGCGTGTGGAGGTTTTTTCTTCGTTATCACAAACGGCGTTCCGAGGTTTTTAGATTTTTTTAATTTTATTGTAGGTATTTATATTTCCTAGCCTGGGTTGAAACGACGTCGAAACGTAAACTTAGAGATCCTAAACCCGAGGAAATCCTAAACAATTAGGCTTGTGCTTGCAAGTGAAACACTTAAGGAGGACCCAGTGCTTAAAAACAATTGAAATCATACGCGAGAAAAATTTTGCGAGATGGTTCTTTAGATTTAGCTTTCTCACGTCTATTTCTGGGCACCCCTGTAGGCTGATTGTTGAAATTGATAGACAAAGCGATAGACAAAGAAGACATAGGGAGTATTGAGCGATCCTATTGGTTGAAATGGTTGATTCTTATAAACTGAGAGAGAAAAGGGTATCTCGTGGGCTACCGTTAATTAGTCTATTACCTATTTCGTTTGTCCATTACAACCATCCGCTTCCACCAATAGGACTCTCCCTCATCCCTTTTGTCTCTCTTGTCTATAGCTTTGTTTATCAATCTCAACAATCAGCCCGCTGGTTGCCGACGATCAAGGAAATGTGCCTTTGGATGCGAAAAATTTTGAAAAACGTTTCAGACTACCAAAATTTCTCACTAAAGAGTAAATGTCAAACTTTTTGATGCGCATATTGTAAAATATACCCGATTTTATCTGTGGACAGTCCATCACTCGGTTATAACGTCGCTCCTCTGACTTAACGGTGTACCTTAATTTTCAAATGAACCCTACTTTACATATAACTCAATGCTGCTCAGGGCACACGTTGAAATCGAGTTACGCCCTTACGTCAGAGGAGCGACCACATCTCTTACGTGCAACAGACCAGTCGTAATAAATGACGTCACTCTGAAAGATCTAGTTCGTCTCGAAAAACTGTCATTCGCAACCCGAAGTGGAGTTGCCGTGTGTATTTAGAAATACGTGACGGAGAGCAGCTGAGCAGCTGAACCGATACATCACTTCCCTCTGGTCTTAAATGATCCATTTATCTTATCGCATCAAGAGGCTAAGTCGCGACCCGGAACAGGGCGAAGAAAATGACAATCTGAATAATCTCGAGTGCGCGACAAATGAACTCGGCTCAGCCAGAGCACTTAAGCACAGTTGCCGAATTAAAACGGTTAATCGCTTTCCGACCGATCGAAACAATAACCGCCTTCCAGAACCTACTTTTGAGAAACGCACGACATCCGTTCAGTGGCGTTTCCTGGCTGGAAATGTAAAGGAAGCGAAACGATGGCTGAAGTGCTTAACCACGTATCTTTATTCCTATGTTTCAAAATTTGTGCTTCTATTTCATTTTTTTCGGAGGAAACCAAGTCAGCTGTACTGAGTGATCCAGGGTTAAACGGCCGGACTGCAGGAGCCAAAACACCCCCAAACCCCTCTTTAAATTCAGATTTCGATTCTTTTTAGATCACGTATGAATTTAGTGCATAAAAGAAGGGAATAGTACAAATTTTCATGAGATTTGGTTCACAACCGTTGCCAAAATTCTGGAAAATCGATTCACTTTCCGAATTTGTTTTTTTTCTTGGGGGGGGGGGAGGAGGTGTAGCTCTAACTAAGGGCACTTTTGGAAAAAACCTTATACAACAATAAAGTCTTATTTTGACTCATAGAACAAGCTTTGCAGTCTGGCCGTTTAACCCTGGATCACCCTGTATAGCTTGAAATTTCCATGGAGTGTTTTGCTGATAAATAATAAAAATCAAAGAAATTTTCAAGACATTAATTTGACCAGTTTTCTGATGAAAAAATTAGGTATGACAGGAAGTCTGCAACGTCACAAACTGAGGTACGTGGTTCCACACTTCGACCGCCGATTTTATAAAATCCTAAGAGAAACGCGTTACCGCGTATCAGTACGCTACTCCAGCCACCCCGCACCCCTCAGTCCACGCGCCACCCTCCTGACACTCCTCCCCGTTTCCCCCTTCCCGTCCTCGCACGCCGCAACATTCCCATCCCTGATACAGAGTTCATACTCCACATCCGCTTGGATACTCTACCGTTTCTTCTAAGACAGCAGTGAATCAAAGAACGGAGTTTTGAGGAAGCCGAGTAGTTTAACTCACGAAGGAGAGCGCGAAGCGCACTCTGGGGCTTGGGCCGCGTAGCGGCGAGGGAGTGCGGCCTCCCATTGCATCTAATACGGAATGGCACAGTATTTAAATCAGTTTTAGGGCGGAAAATCCGGCGGCGGCGCACTTAAGTCGCGGGTTCGAGGAATGAATGTAAAAATCAAAGCTGCACACTTGAGCATCTGCAGATGCGGGCGTGTCACGAGAAGTTGAAGAGCTCATGGGAGCGAGATGTAGCGATAGGGCCGGGGGGCGGGGGCGGAGGGGGCGCAGAAATCCACGGCTATGGTGACATCGTAGCGATGTCGATTGAAATTAGATAATTTTATTGAGGAGAGTGACGAAGTTAGAGACGACTGCGGGGAGAGCGACTTCCAAGAGGGAAGCAGCAGCCGCGATCCCGGGCCCGAGTCTGGAAGTTAACGGCCGCCACTCAGCGGTCGTCGAGGGGGCGTAGCGATGGGGGAGGAGAGGGGGGGGACTCGGAGGGAGCTTAACATTAACTCTTCATTTCGTTCGTGGATTTCCCCCCGTTTCGATAGCGATACTAATCAGCCGCTGTTTCGTTTGGCTCATAAATACCGGCTCCTTCCCTCCTGCCCCGAATAAGAATAGATTTTGGACCGTTCGAGGCGAGAGGAACCTTTGAGGGGTGATTTTTGAAATTGATAGACAAAGCGATAGACAAAGAAGACATAAGGAGTGTGGAGGGATCCTATTGGTTGAAATTGGTAGTTCTTATAGACTTGGGGGAGAAAATGATGGACTAACCATAGGGTCTCTCATGGTTTGCCGTTAGTTAGTCTATTACTTCTATTACTTACTAAAGGATCCATACATATCCCTTTTGTCTTCTTTGTCTATCGTTTTGTCCACCAATTTCAACAATCAGCCGGTAGTGCCACCAATACTCTTGGTTGGAGCTATTTTAAGATGAAAAGACGATAAAATAATTATTGAAACTGATTGTGGGTCATTTCAGTTTTTCCATATTCTTGTCTACGCCCCGGTCAAATCTCACTTTGTAAAATAAAATCACAAGAGTAACGCGTACCGCACAACACCTACTGAAAATCTGTCTACAAGAAGTGCGGAGCGCTGCAAGGAGTTGGACCGGGGTGCAATCGAAGTTCCTAGTTTGATAGATGCCAGAAAATTTTCGTTTTTCAAACGGAAAGAATGTAAATGCACTTCGAGTTTGCAAAACTACACTCTGAAATTGTTTTTTAACCAGAAAACTGTTTGGCATTCCTAAATTTAGCTCTTTTTTCTTCCGCTTGAGTTCATTTTTCGACCTAAGGGTTTAAAATTCTGTAGATCACCATATCAGAGGTCTCTGAACGCTGATCCAGTAGAGTCGACCTTGACCGCAAGTCCAGAGTGAAGACTGAGGAACACATGCTCTTCTTAAAAACTTTAACGCCCCCTCCCCCTCCCGATACATCAGCAGACCAGGAAAAAAGTGAAAAGTCAACATTTCTTTCATGAATTACTATGAACTTTGACACTCAGAAAATTCAGGTGTACTCTCGCTGGATTCCTAAAAATTTTATTTGATAAAATTGACCATAGAGGAAGTAAGAAAATCAGAAACTTCAATCACCTTTGAATTTTAAATGAAACGGCCCTCGTATCCTAATGCACAACTTAACGAGATCACCGAACGGACTCTGAGCGGGGCAACCTATAAATTGATTGAATAATACCCCTGTATGACTTTAATTACACTTATGACTTCCTCACATATAACCGAAATTAACGACGAAGCTTCAAATTAGGTAATTTATTTGTCCATGTCCCATGAGCACATGTATCTTGTTGTCTGAGTGATATTGTATCCACCCTTAATTTGATGCCTGTAATTTATTAGAGAACTGGAGAATATAATCATGGAGATGAATTTAAGTTCATTTTCAATATATTTAGTTTTGTTCAATCTAGCTGGTTGTTTAGTCCATAGTAAATTAAGCAAGATTTATTCCTTAAAAGTACTGAGTTGTGAATGCATATCAGGCTAACAGTCATTCTTTAAACTTTAGATGCCTAAGCCAGATCAAGTTAACCGAGGCTTGCTAAAAATACGTGGCTCAGGGGTTGTATGGATTTGGTACATACAAACTCTAGATATCGTTCTATAATAACACAATCTTAAAAAAGAATCAGTCATGAAATTGAAAAAAAAATCTAGTATCAACACAGCCGAAGAAGAATAAACATATTTAGGCATCCTTTTTCACCCCCCCCCCCCCCACAATCTGCGCGACACCTCATCGGAAGCATAGAGCGGATCATTGCGAATTCACGCCTTGCGCCATCGCGCCTTCAATTTGGCAGACGCAACACGGACATCCATCAAGTACGAATAGTTGTATCTCTGCGCCGTCATCAACGCTCGTTCTTTTTCCAGCTTTTTTTCCGTATTGCTGTCCGAAGTTGCGATGCGTGGACTGAAACTTTGGAGGCAGAGCAAAATTTTGAAAGACTAGACGGGGAGTCTGGACGTTTCTCTCCATTCGAAGGAGGATCATAGTAATCTCCCAGAAAAATTAGTACAATTAGATGCCCCTAAAACGCAATATTCCGTTGTTTTCGACGTGTAATATCGCCTTTTTTCCTTTCATTCTTAGGGTTCCAAAGGGGAAAAATCTAGTAAACATCCTTGGATTAGCCTTGATAGAACGGAAAAGTTTTATTTTTTCCTGTCGAATATTCAAAAATAGTTACGCGACGTATCGCAAATGTATTCCAGCACCGAATACCAATATCGTCATCGATTAGTTTTTAAGAGGACGTAAAAAAGAGAAAAATATCCTCGAAAACTGTGGAAGGCCCCCTTTCACTCGTCCAGCGGGCTGATTGTTGAAATTGATAGACAAAGAAGACAAAAGGGATACGGAGGGATCCTATAGGTGGAACCGGGTGGTTGTAATGGACGAAAGAGAAATGTAATAGACTAAATAACGGCAACCCACGAGAGACCCTATAGTTAGTCCATCATTTGGATTGAATTTTGCAAAAAGGAACCAGGAGCATTGCTATGTTGTTATGAGTGTGCAACTCCGCCCTTTGCAATATAACTACTGTAATCATGCAAATATATGAAATTCACATGCACTGAAAAAAAAACTCCGGCCGTGGGAGCCGCAATTACGGGCTATATAGAGATACCGTCCGTTCCGGGCTCAAAGGCCGGAAATTCCGGCTGCTGGAGCCGTAACTTCGATTGCTCCGGGTTCAGAGGCCGAAGCTACGGCTCCAGCAGCCGGAATTTCCGGCCTTTGAGCCCGGAACGGACGGTATCTCTATATAGCCCGTAATTGCGGCTCCCACGGCCGGAGTTTTTTTTTCAGTGTGGTAATGTTTGTCTTAAATTTACAGTTTTTAGCGTGTAAAGTAGAAAATGTTTAGAGATGATCAGATTCTTCTTCCAAAACAGAAAACGTTGCACAATTTCAGCAACATTGCAATGCTCTTGGTTCCTTTTTGCAAAATGCAATCCATTAATCCCCTCCCTTAGTCTATAAGAACCACTCATTTGAACCAACAGGATCGCTTCATACACTTCATGTCTTCTTTATCAATCGCTTCATCACACGCCATCACAGGTAAATTCAATCTAATCATGGCATAGTTCTAAACAAGTCCGTAGGATAGAAATCATCAGATTACCTCCAGACTGATTTTATCAGCCTTCCTTCTTCCTCTCCCCCCGGAGTTTTGCGTCCGACTCGTTAGGTGCAACACCCACGCTCGCAAAACACTTCAGGTGGAGTAAAAAAGCTCCACTTAAACTTTCGACGGACGGCGGCTCCGCCCGCGAAATTTATTCGGGGCTCGGAGTGGCCGAAACAAAGGGAAACAAAAAGTACTTGAAAAGATACACCCCTATAAATCGTCGGCTATTGTGCGGCGGGCATTACTCAAAACCCGGTCATGGACTCCACAAAAACGTACAGTTTACAAGGAAATAAGTCCCGGCTCTCCGTCGCTCAGACTGGACGCCGCGCTGCCGCCAGACTTGGCGGAAAAAAATCGCAACAGACCTGAACAACAAATATGCCAACAAGTTACATCAGGAGTTACGCGTTTTTGTTGCGGTTAAGGTTCTTTCCGGATAGGTTAATGACGCGTCCAAATGGACGCATTTACATCAAAATGAACCATATGTATTCTGACATGAGCTTCGTAAAGCGTGTATTCTTATGGAGTTCGAAGCTCATGCTAGAATGGATATAGTTCCTTTTGATTGAATGACGTCCAAATCACGTCGTCGATCATCCGAGCCGGCAACGCGGGGTGGGAAGAAGGAGAGGGAGGCGGGGGTGGATCGACACTTATACATCTTCCCCAAAGTACACATACAACTGCATGATAAATCTCAGATAAGTCACGTTTTGGCTCAAATAATCCGGTTAAAAACCTGCGCGTACTTACCGGGCTTCTCTTCGGGAGCTCAGCGCTACACATTTCGAACTTCTACACTGTTGTCGGGATATTCGCGGACGCGCCGCGGGGCTAAGTTGAACCGATTATTTTCCGAATCAAGCAAGTGCAAAAATTTCGATGCGAAAAAAACCGAATCATTCGTTTTGTTGACAATCTTCGAATTCCAAAAAATGTATGTTCTTTTATGAGGCTATTTTGAAATCAGGCATGATTGATTCTGCCGGAGAAGACAAAAGAAAAACAACTCCTCTAACACCGAAATAGACATTGGCGCTTACGTTATTTGGAAAATAATGGGTTTAATGATGAAACAAACTGTGACATTCTCTGTAATTAAGAACTGATGGATCTTAGAACCCACTCTTAGAGTGGGTGTTGAATGTTGATAAATCCTCACAAGCAAAATTTTGATAATTATTATACCCTTGAAATGTACATTGGACCCTAATAAGATCAAAATTGAACTGAATTTTGCAATTAGGAATTTCTAGCGCGTCCGTAAAAAAAAACATACATCTATAAGGGAACCATACGCTGCACATACATAGCACATACGTTGTTTTTAAACTGAGTCAGAAATTGAGGAAAATTACAAAATGTAGTACATTTAAATGGCACGACATATGTCCTCTCCAAAGTTTTACAGAGAAAACCAATAACACAAGAGGAGGTCAGGGCCGGATGAAGGGGATGGCCACATGGGCCGTGGCCCATGGCGGCATATTTAGGGGGCGGCAAATTTTGCAATTGTTTTAAATGTAGGTATAAAAAAATCGGATTCAGAAAAAAAAAATTATCAATGAGAAAAGGGGACATTTCTCTTTCCTGAGAGTATAGTAATTTCTAATTTTGTCCTTTTTCGGTGATGCAAGAAACAGCATCTTTAATTAGTCGAGTTAAGAGAGGATGAGGAGCTAAACACGCACTTTGGCCTGGAACTTAGCGCAGAGAGGAATGATGACGAGGACTTGAGATGAAAAGGCGAGGCGGTCGGCATGTAACGCATGTTGGTGCCCACAAGACTGCATGAACACTTCACCCATTGCGCCAAACACAGTGCGGTCAAGAGCGGTTGGCGTGAAACGCATAGCGCCTACAAGACTGCAGGAATACTTCACGCATTGCGCCAAACACAGTGCGATCAGCGCGGTGCAGCGGCGGAAGTTAAAATTACTATACAACATTTATGTTTGTTCTTTCAACACGTTTGTTCTTTCGCAAGAGGATTGGTCTCTAGAACCATTACGCAATTCATCAGAAAGGGTCCCAATTTGCGTGACGGGTACGCGCAAGATAGGAGGATTAAAACATGGATTAATTGCGTTACGTAACACTTAAATGCGCTCGCCAGCGAGGCCATCAAAATCGCTCCGGTTTGCTTGAGTCCTCCGAAACCTGCATGTTAGTGCGATTGTCAAACGTAAAAGAAAAAAAATCCGCATTTCTGATCAGCTGGCAACGTTGCCTAAAAGTTCAATCGACGCTGGCCACTGCCCCGGAGCTGCAGCCAAAGGGTCTCCGATTTCAAAGATTGAACCGGCGGGCAGACAGCCTACACGATGTAGCCCAACACGCATACTACAGACAGCTTTCATTGAAAGATACGTATCTTCAGTGGGAATTCTGAAAAAGCGCGTATCCGCACATACTTATTGTGTGCTGATAGGAGCTTACCTAAACTTTTGGCGTTAGGGCAGGCTCTTTCGCTCCAAACCGTCTAATTGTTTCGAAGCAAGTCGTGCGGTATGATCTGACGACTTGTCGGCGACAGATTTTCCACATCTCTCTCTTTCTCTTTTGACTACTTTGTCTGCCAGTTTTACTCTACTTCGATTATCGTGTAGAAAATTCTCTTTCCTCGGTTGTTGCAGATATTTAATGACGTCACGCATGACAATTAAAGTGGCTACGTATAGTCATTGAATCATTGCAATGCCTGGCAAAATGATGTAAGAAATCTAAGGATCGTTCAATGGTTTTTGAATATCAGACTTAAGTATTTTAGAATTAAAAAAAAATGTTTTAGGTAGCCATCACTCACGATTATAAGCTCTAATGTTTTAATTAATAATAATACAGTTTAAATAATTAATTATGTATTTAATATTTCGTATTTGAAATCTTAAAATTTAAGGTTAATTCCTGGTCTCCGATGTAAATAGTCTAGTTACTGATCGTCGTAGCTAACTAACTAACTAACTAAGTTACTAACTTACTAACTAACTTCCATCATTTTTTTGACCATTTGCATTCCAAAATGAGAACTACCATCTAACCCATAACTATTGAATGTATTTTACACATTTGGTGCAATTTATCCCTCAATGAGCCAACTCTCTGACTTTAAACTGGCTTCAGCTGGCATTTCACTACATAAGGTCTCCATGATATTTAAATCATGTTTGACTGAGCACGCAGGTCAACATTAATTATGAAATCTAGAGTCCCTTGAAATGAGGTTAAAAGAACCACTTGACTCACTGACCGCACGCCGCCCTTGCGCTTGACAATTCGCCGAGTTTCAATCAAAAGGAATTATACATATTGTGACATGAGCTCAGAAATCAATAAGACTACGTGCAAGACAGGGTTCATGTCATCATACTGGTTATACTTTCTTTTGATTTAAATGCGTCCGATTAATAGCATCATCATGAAGGATTCGCGACGGCGGGTATAAAGCTTGAATCAACTTACGCTATTAGTCCAATGTTCGAGGAATCCCACTTTGCTATATCCGAGCCTTTGTATGTTCATTACGTCATCTACCATACTTATGAAATGAAATTATCACATACTCATGTTATCAATCCTCACATTTTTCGGTGCGTAATGCTCCAGATACTCAACAATAATTATTGTTCTCTGATACGTCATCAACAATCTATGAATGCTCTATTTTTTAAGATTTCTCAGCACAGGAAACGATTTAAAACTTTTCAGCATAAATTAAGTGATATTTTTCTGCTAGCCAGCATTATCCTCCATAACCTTCTTTAAGGGCAGAGGAATGTATTTCAATACTAATGTTGCCAAATTTTTCACACTCTTCTTAATGAGCGTAATTTTTTTTAAAAAAAGCTGTGACCATAGTGACCTATACGTGTAGTGACCATTGCGTAGAATATTCACCCCACTATTCTGAGAAAAATTTATGAGAAATACTGTAGTCGCTCAAAACACTGAATATCTCATGCAAAATAGTTGTTAAACGTGTGCTAGGTGAAGGAGAAGAAGTGGTGGATGTGCGAGATGAAGGAAAAAAGAGGAGAAAGAAATAGAAAAAGAAAAATAAAAAGAAAAGGAAAAGAACAAGAAGAATTTCAAGAAGAAGAGGCTGAGAAGAAGGAGGCTGAAAGGAAGAAGCAGAGTAGAAGAAGAGGCAGAGAAGAAGAAGATGAAATGGATAGGAAGATGCAGAGAAGAAGAAGAGAAAGTAGATAAGAAGAGACAGAGAAAAAGTAGAAGCAAAGAATAAGAATAAGCAGAGTAGAAGAAGAAGCAGAGAAGAAAAAGAAAATATTTGATATTTATAATTCAAAAACATCAAATTATGTCAAGAATGGAGTAAAATCCGTAGACTGACACCGCATGCAAAATTAAATATGAAACATCAGGAGAAGGAAAGAGGCTCGGGTGTTCAACAGATATTGTTTCAAGAATAGCCGAAGGCCTGGCTGGCGGCATAAAATAAGATTGATGCAAAAATGAACCGAGCGGCGCGACATCAGACGATTAATGAGGCAAAAAAGCCGGGACTAATAACAATTTTAACTACAAATTTATTGAACTTCGTAAACTAGGCAGCAGGGTCGAAGCAGATTCCCAAGTCGTTAGGGGGAAACACCAGCAGGGGTTAGAAGATTTGTTCAGCGACATGATGATGCTATCAACCGCTAGATGTATAGTCGAAAATTAAAAACTAATGACTGACAATTTGACTTAAAGTGGGCCAGATTAATTCCGTTCATTTTTAAAAATACTCAAAAGCTACTTTCTTTGTTCTTCTTTTTTCGTTGAAATTGCAGAAAACTTTCTAAAATAACCACAATCCGATTTTAAAATGTAATCTTCGCGTATATTCGTTTCGCTGACCTTCGAGATTCAGAGCGGGTCGATTGAAACAATTCCGGCTCCAATAAATTAGGTTGCAAACCCAAATTTTTCGGTACCACAATCGAGTGGAAATTTTCATGTCTTCCAACAACTTGAGGAAGTATTACTATTTTAGAGGATAACTCCTAACATTTTTTTCCGCGTGCGACTGAGAAAATTTGTAGTTTTTATGGCCTGGTTACACTTTCAAATTTCCGTCAAATTCCGATCAAAATGATGACCAAGATGGCGGTCGAAGGTTATCTAGATTGATGAGTAAAATTAATTAAAACAGCGTGTTGATTGAAATAAGCACGAAATAAGCACGGTTGTGTGGAAATCAGATAAATAAGGATGAGCCCCACAGTTCCATCATCTACCATCAAATTTTTGCAGGCCGCAGAAATTTAATGGTAGATTGTGCGCACCAGTCACCATTTGATTGGAAATTGATGGGAATTTGAGCGTGTTCCCAGCACATTATATGAAGGAATGGTGGGAATTTTATGACAATTAATCGGCAACTGCGGATTTGGCGCCTAAAGTAGTTTCACCCGCCTGGTAATTTTTCAATTGCGAGACGACGTTGATTTGTTACGAAAGGGAGCGGTCGCTTCTAAGTGAATGTAAAACGTGGCGGTCCTAGTCTGCCGTGCTGAGGAAAAACGCCGTATAAGCCTTCGGACGTTGCCAAATTTAATTTCATAAAATACTAATTTACTGGAAAAGTTGCGAATATTTCTCCTTCGAATTTTCTGGCAACACAGTTCGCACTTTGATCTAAAATATCCAACAAAATCGAGGACAAATATGTATAACTTCCTTCCAAAATAAACTTTCTATCATAAGACATTTGGCAACAGTCGAATGTTTATACGGCGTTTTTCCTTAGCACGGCAGTAGTTTCCCTATCGCCGAGGTCGACGAGTGCCAACTCAATTTTTGCCGCGCTAAAATACAAGTTATTGATAAGTGAAGCGCGATGCGGAGCTCAGTTTTTTTATATAAAAAATACAGGGTGAGGGATGGAAGATTAGAAGCTGCGCCGCACAGTGGATCGATTCGATAGAGCGGTTGGACATGCATTTTTGGACTACAAATGCAAATTTTTATGTTTTTTTTTTCAGATTTTAAATTTTAAGGGATGCTCTCGAGAGTAAATTTTACGAGGAAATCAATGAAACCATTTTTAAAACCCCAATTTTTCTTATTACCGGAGTTATAAGCTTATAAAGTTTCTACATTTTGTCCGACTTCACGCATTGACTCGTACCAGTGCGCGCCGTGTGCATAATTTTTTAATCAATTATGAATGAGTAGTCTTTGCAGCCAAGTCAGACGTGTAATCGGCTGGCTTCCTTTTTTTCGAAATAGCGCCTAGTTAATGTCTGCTTACTTGCGACAAGTTGTTTTGTTTTTTATTTATGACCGCTTTATTGAAAATAATAGCATTTTGATGGCTAAAATACAAAAGGATGCATAGCAGTTGTATCGATGGAGAAGAATCATCTTGTATTCATTTTCCTTTGATAGACGCGTTATACGTAGACATTTACTTTCTTGGGCATTCGAAAAGTAGACTTCTTAACTGTAGGCATTTTGATTGTAGACCAACAAAAGTAGACATTTTTTTAGTAGACCTTTTTTTCGCAGACCTACTGTCCGTGATTCAATATAGTTACGGTCTCTCTGTGAGTGACGACAAATTGGATTGCATTTTGCAAAAAGGAACCACTAGCATTGCAATGATGCTAAGATTGTGCAACTTCATCTTTTACGATAAAATTGCGGAAATCGTGAAAAACTATGAAATTTAGATGGTAATTTTTGTCTTAAATTTACAGTTTTTAGCGAGTAAAATAGAAACTATTAATGGATAATCGGGTTTTTCCTCCAAGACAAAAGAAGTTGCACAATCTTAGCAACATTGCAATGCTAGTGGTTACTTTTTGCAATATGCAATTCAATTCTTCTATGCATTCGACAAAATGCCTAATTTGACGATTGACCCGCGACAAACAAAACTTGGCAATGTCGAGGGAGACAGTAGCTTGTTCTAAAGCCCTCCCAGCCTCCGATCACATGAAAGACGGCCGTTAATTTCCACTTTGCACCTAATCCTATCACGAAGAAACGACCGGCCGTTACGTTTGATGGCACTGACTTGACGAAGCGATTATCACTCCGCTAGAGTCCGAGGCCGAGAGGCCACCCCATTACGAGGACCCAATCTTCCGATGGATTTCTCAGTTTTTGTTTCCCGCCATCATCATTTCTTGTCGGAAACCCGCTGCCAGGGAGGGTCCTTCGATTGTTGATTCCGGGCCTTTTTAAATCAACTCGGAATATTTTCCTTTTTTCAAGAGGAGACTCGGGCATCCACTCTGCCGTGCTAAGGAAAAACGCCGTATGAACCTTCAGGCGTTGCTAAATTTCCATCGATAAAACACGGAGATCCTGGTAAACTCTTGAATATTTTCCTTCCAACTTTTCAGATAATTTTGTTCGCAAGCAACAAGTTTCTATAAAAAGTTTTCCTTCAGGTGGACCTCTTTCGTTGGCCACATTAACAATTATGATAATTCTTTCTTTTTTGAATTAATGCTTAAATTTTTGTCCCGGGCGATAATGCGGGCATACAACATGCGAGATGACTTGAAATACAACAGTTAACTGGCTTACATACCTTATTTGGAAGAGCATTTTACTCGAGTTAGATTCCAACCTAAGAATACAACTATTTCAACTTTGGTGTGTTGCACAGTATCACGCGCATTTGAAGGCGTTTTATATTGGTCCGACCGCGACCTACGGAGAGTGGATTCTCGATATGTTGAGTTCAAGTGCTATTCTGCCGTGCTAAGGAAAAACGCCGTATGAACCTTCAGGCGTTGCCAAATTTCCACCGATAAAACACGGATTTCCTGGTAAACTCATGAATATTTTCCTTCCAACTTTTCAGATAATTTTGTTCGCAATTTCATTTAAAGTTCCTGGAAATGTCAAGGAAAGATATTAATAACATTCCTAAAAAATAAACATTTTATCGGAGGAAATTTGGCAACTCTTGAATGTTTATACGGCGTTCTTCCTTAGCACGGCAGCACGGCCTGGGTCATCTTGTCGTTTTCAGATGAAGGAACTTGACTACAATCCAAAGTTGCAATATTGACTGTGCCTATTTAATTAATTTTTGCGAGAATATAACAGTATCGTTTGTGTCTAAAATTTCGTTATTTCTTGCAAAAAATCTGAACAAAAATTGGGTGAAGATTTCAGTCTGAAATGCCTGACAACTTTCTACAGAAGGTATAATTTGCAAGTAGGAATGTTGTAACGTAAGACAGTAATTTCTGATAATTTACCTGGATCGTTCCGTCGTTTCTCAGATGAAGGAACTTAACTCCATTCCAAGTTTACAAAATTGACTCGAATAACTCAATTTTATTCTAAAGTTTCGCAGATTATTGCAAGTGATCAAATGAAAAATCGGTAAAATTTGCAGTCAGAAATGGTCAACAGGTTTCAAGTTTGAATAGAATTTGAAAATAGAGATGTTCACGGTGTAAATGCTCATGGAATCATAATTCTTCAATAATTGACCACTCGATAAATATTAACGTAATATCTTACAAATATTTAATTTTTTTATTTTCACCGTGGAGAAAAAATCAATCATGTGTATCTCTTTCAGTTCTCTCCTAGAAAAAAAGGATGTAGAGTAATAAAGGAAAAATATGGAGGAAAGCGGAAATGAAGTTGAAAAATCTGAAATGAAGATCCGAGAAAAAACTCAGTTATAAAGATAGAGAAGGAAACTTCGCTTCGCGACTGTTCATGCTATTTGTTTGATATACGATTCCTTGGAAATCAAATTGCCCCATCACCGAAAGAAAGAAAGGAAAAAAAAGTTTGTATCAAACATTTTGCTCCATGATTCCCACAAGCTCCGAGGAGAGTAATGCGTTACGCTAACGTTCGGGAAAACTTCTCAAAAACTTGCGTCGGTAATGAGCGCCGGTAATCAGCCCCTTCAAAAAACTCTTCCAGCAACCCTTCAAACACGTTCGAGGACCCGATCATAAGCTTCAGACGTCTCGGGACTTCGTAATCGATGCTTTGCGTTAATGACAGGCCGTTAGCGGCGAGCTGGATTGACCCCGAGAACGACAAAAGCGTCAACCTCCAAGAAAAGAAGTTGCCATTCGGGTAGAAATGCTGCCTCCACCATACGAACTGTGATAAATGATTCTATAATTTTCGCTCACAACGGCAACCCTTATGGAGGAAGGCAGCTCGGTTACTGTTATGAGGAATCTCCAACTTTTCGCAAACAGACCGAAAGGGAGACTAAGAACGAATAACGAGAAGCAGGGGGGGGGGGGACGAACAATGAAGAAAAAGGAGGGGAGGCAGCGCTGGAAAGGAAATTGTGAGGGTTTGAGCAAAATCTTACCCTGGGCGGGAAGCGCTCGGCAATTATTGACTGGGGTTAAATAAGTTCGGTCTCGAATTAATATTAAACCATTTGTTTGCCACTGAGCACATTATCTCGTCCGTGCGACAATAAATGCACCGATGCCGCAAGGCTAAATCTCTAGTGCTTTTGAGGACAATTTTAGACGTGACGTCACTATTTGCATTCTCCATTGAGACGATTGCATCGATTATATCGAATCGGATAATAACGCAACCTCTTTCAATGCTACTGCAATGGATAAATCGATACACATCAACATCGAAAATTTTTCATCATGCATGTTTGAAACGGCCGGCCCACAGATTTTCACCTGGGTGGCGCCAGGGCCGGATTTACCTACTTGCCGCCGCCTTCTCATTCGTTTTGAAACATCAATCAAAATCATCAAGTGAACGTGCCGGAGGGAGAGGGGTGCATAAGACGCGTTTACCTACTCGTGTTGGATACATTTTTTGCGAAAGCCCTGTCAACAATACTAGCAAAATTTCACGGAACTTTGCGCGAAAGTTACGTTTTGTAAATCTATCTCTGTGTGGACAAGGTTCTCCATTTATAAGAAATGAACCAAAACATTATGAAAGAACAAACATAAATGTGGTTTAATAATTTTAACTTCCGCCGCTGCGCCGCGCCGCACTGTATTTGGCGCAATGCGTGAAGTATTCCTGCAGTCTTGTAGGCGCTATGCGTTTCACGCCAACCGATCCTGACCGCACTGTGTTTGGCGCAATGGGTGAAGTATTCATGCAGTCTTGTAGGCGCTAATATGTGTTACATGCCGACCGCTGCGCCGAGGGATTGTCCTTTTCATCTCAAGTCCTTGTCGTCATTCCTCTCTGCGCTGAGCTCCAGGCCAAATTGCGTGTTTAGTTCCTCTCTTAACTCGACTAGTTAAAGATGCTGTCTCTTGTATCACCGAAAAACGACAAAATTAGAAATTACTATACTCTCAGGAAAGAGAGATTTTGAAATTTTTTTTCTGAATCCGATTTTTTTTATACCTACATTTAAAAAAATTGCAAAATGTGGTTCCCCCTTTTGCCGCTATGGGCCGCGGCCCGCGGCCCATGTGGCCACCCCTTAATCCGGTCCTGTGTGGCGCGTCACCATTCTCTACACTCCTAAAACAGTAATTTTTCCTTGGGAATTCAATTTTAAAGGGTACTCATCGCACACTTAGGCCTATTTATAGACGTCAATAACTAATCGCCCTCTCCTCTTTCCCGGGCAAAAAAAATTAAAAAATTGCAGTCTTTCCTATGTCTGTATGGTTACTTTAAATCTTAATTTAAAAAAAAAAAAAAAAAAAAAAAAAAAAAAAATTAGGTAAAAATTTTAATTTCTTAGATAAACTCAAACTCCTCAAGAGGACCAGTGGTTTTCCTCGAAATTGACGCGAGAGCGAAACCACCACGAAACACTCCTTTCTAATATTGGAGGTTAAAATTTTAAACCGCCCGACGCATCCGTCGAATGAAAACAGGGAAATCGACGGTAGCACAGAGCTTAGCTGCGCGCGGAGGAGTCGACCTCCCTCGCGGAAGAGCACACCACCACTTCCAGGTGAGCCCTGGAGAGCACAGGTTTAAACGGACGGTAAGGATCATGCCAAAATCGACATACGCCGTATCGCCGGAAAATGTAATGAAGCATCCCGAGATGAAATTACCGAGTCAATACGATCGCTGGACGTTTAAGCACGGCTCTCCGTCTCGTATCGTTTTACGGCCCGGCCCCGGCGTGACCCCCCCTCCCCCCACCCCCCATTCCACCCTCCCCGGAAAAATGCCGCCGCACCTTCACGCCACTCGGAAACCACACTGTTTGAATGGAACCCCGAACGATCGTCGAAAGCTGATCACCACTTAAACGATTCGGCGAGTGTTTATTTAGCCGGGGATTTCGCTCTGTTTTACGGTCTTGTTTAGCTTGCGCCAACCGGACCGGGACCTTTTCGCCCGCGGTCGAGTATTTACTCCCGGGGTGAGTGGTTGTTATCACTTTTAGTCGATCTGCTCAATGCAAAGAACCAACCGCGGGCAAACAATTGGAATTGCGAGTTTTCTTGGTGACGTCACGCTTACGGAATCCGTGTCTTGTTGGCTTTTTTTATTCGGTTCGACCTGCGTGAATGTTTATTAGAAGGGAGGATACTCAAAACACCCTAAGCGCCGTTGAGTACTGCTAAGTTTGAGGCGATTTTTAGTGAGAGGACGTAAGTTTATTGCAGCATCTCAAAAGTACTTGGAACGGTTTATTTTTTTACTGGGGACGACTGAATTGCACCTAGTAGGAAAAAAAACGAATGCACTTTCAGCCGTTTCAACAGTCAACAGTCAATGTCGTGCTTCCGATTACATTTTTGGGACTTTTTTAAATTGGAATAATTGGAATGAAAGCCGTAACCTTGCAAATAAATATACTTAACAAAAACTTACATTACAGCAAGAAACATCTTTCGGACATAGCCCATCTTCAGTAGCTTACAAAAAATTAGGAGCTTTACAGACAAATCCAAGCAAATAATAAGGGAACAAATACCAAATATTTGCACGGTTATGGCTTTTTAAGTTTATTTTATTTCATTTATATTTCGCCTTTCTCATTGCAAGCATGGTTAAAATTATTGGATTTAAAACTCAAAGTATTTAATTAGAAGTCTTTGATGTGTCTGGTTCCTTCCTATGTCTTTATGAATTGAACAGAATCATTAGAGATAACCTGTTCAAAGCTGGTTCCACGTTGGCTTTTCACGAGATCGCAACTGAATTATGTTTTGAAATGTCGTTGTTGTTTTTTTACACCTTTGCATTTGTCCTTTACCAAAAACTTGGCCTACAAATACTTCTCACGATATGAGTGCTGGTATCTCAAACACCTACAAAAAGTTCTCCGGATTCAATTTGGTAATCATTTTAAGCAGTGCAGTCTAACAAGAAAACTCCTAATTTAGCAGAGTAGAAAAAAAAATATTAGGGGGAAGACTGACTCCAGCCCCATTTTTTAAGTGTGAAGGGTCATGACTCATTAATTGTCTGTGAAACAGACTTCTACGGCCACAAAACCGAGATAAAATGCGCAATATTCTTCCTGCGAGTTGGTTGGCTCATTATCATCACCACTTCATACGCCATTTATTCCAGGAAGCACGAGCCAGACCAAAATCGTTTGAATAAATTAGAGGTCTGGCACCACGAGCGCGACACAAGCTGTGTCCATTTCCACATCGAAGCCCTTTTTTCACACATTTCACTCCGATGAGATGAGTCGGCACAGTGTGGCAGTCTCATGGAGCTATCTCTCGCAGTCGATAAACAAAATTTTAAAGTCATTCAGTCGAAAAGCGAACATTATTAATGTAAAATGTACGTTATCTATGAAACGGCGTCTCTGCGTGGTAGGGAATTTAAAAATTCTTCATTACGAAAGATAAAGATTTTATATGATTTAAAATACTAAAGCCACACATAATTATAAAATGTGATCATTCAATAGGATATAGCGCCAAGTGCCAATAAATTGGTATCTAGAAGAGTGTCACCCTGGTAAAAATTGGCAGTAGAATCTGTGTTCCAAAATACCATAGACCTACAGCCGGCTGTAAGATTTCCAATAGCTTCTATAGCCGGCTACACAATGTCTTATAGCCTTTTATAGCCGATGGCGATTAAGCAACAGCCAGGCGATAAAGAGTATGCTAAACGTTACTAATTACGGATGCTAGGACTTAGTGAGTTTTTGGAATACTGCTCTCTTTTTGGGCCGTAGTATCTTGATTTATTTTGCGAGGAAAGCTCCGTACTTTTGATGGATGCCTGCCATTACTAATATATTAGATCGCCTTCAGTTTCGTATGAGACTGTGCAATACCTCTGGTGTGAAATAGTTGCTTCAAGCACCGTGGCAGGCGGGCAGCCAGCGCGAAACACGCATTGGCGCCTACAAACCTAACAGGGATACTTCAAGCGTTGCGCAGTGCGTGAAGTATCCCTGTTAGGTTTGTAGGCGACAGTGCGTCGCCGCTCCACTTTGTTTTAGGCTCTAATATTTAATCTGGCGGATTCAGTGTTATTCAACTCATTATTTTGAAATGTTTGCACATCCTGTATGGATTATTCTCATTTTAATTGATGAAAAAAAATATGTATTAAAGGAAAATATAATGTGTGTTTTGAAAATATTAAGGTGGTTCAATATCAAACTTAGTGATTTCCAAAGCACATGAATTTCTACACAATTTCTTATAGCCTTTTATAGCCGATGGCGAAAAAGCAACAGCCAGGCGATAAAATGTAAAGCCCGGCGATAGGAACTATAGCCCGGCTGTATAATTTTGTATCGCTTCGTATAGCCCGGCCGTATGATTTTCTCCGCATTCTACAGCCAGCTATTTGATTTTCTGTAGCCTTTTTTAGCCGGCTATTCGAATTTCTATGGTATTTTGAAACGCAGCTCTTATCGCCAATTTCTACCAGGGCATGCCTAGAGAAACAAGCACATGAGAGGTAAATAAAGCCAAATGCATGGCAATTTGAAGTGTGCTATTCGGAAGACATAATTTTGGGGATAGTTCAAAATGATGTGCAAATCCCCTTTGTGGCTCAAAATTGTCAAACTTGTATACCAATGTTTAATGTGTTTTATAATTCCAGCCTTAATTACTCAAATTTCATAAAAAAAATAAGTGCGATCGGGTCCGTTAATTTTTTTTAAAATTTATTTTCGCGTCTGATCCGGCAAAATATAATGTTGTTTTTTTATGCTTTACGTTTTGAAATAAATATATATCTTATATCTTGTCTTTTTCATTAAATTAGTTCTTTTTGCAGGAGAAAACCAGCGCGAGACAGCCCAAAACGTCGCGTGGTATGCCATGACGGTGAATTTTTAAAATCTCAGCATTATTTACCCATCTTAGCGACAATAACTGGAATCCGATCGTCATTTTGATTGATTCGTGTCGTTTTTGCTCCTGAAAATAATCTGGCGACGGTTCAAAACATCATGCATTTATAATATTGATAAGCAAAAAGTGACATTACGTATCTCAATTTGCACCGTTGCAGACTCCCTGTCATACTTTATATTTTCTTGAAAAAACTTGTCATCGTAATTTCTTGAAAACTACCCTGATTTTTCTCCTGAATACAGTAGAATATTCTGTATAATTTTAAGCCACAAAGTTGGCTTCTTTTCCGGCGAATAAATAAAAAAGGAGTGGAAATTTTGAAACATCGCGATGTAGTATTAGTAAGGTAGTTTTGCACTTTTGCCATCGATATTGATGGTGAAATTCCCAAACCACGTATCTCGGTTTGCGACGTTGCTGACTTCCTGCCATACTTTATTTTTTAGATAGAGAGTTACTCAACATTAATTCGATCTTAAAATTCTCGGTGATTTTTTTTTCTGTGCGAAGTAGATTCTGAGAAAACTTCAAGGAATGATGTTGATTTATCTTATTCTGAAACAATGAAACAGGAGGGAAGATTTTAAACACCGCAAACGTGATACGTGGTTTGGCAGTTTTCACGTTTATCGACGGTGAAACTCCCAAACCACGTATCACGTTTGCGGTGTTTAAAATCTTCCCTCCTGTTTCATTTTTTAGAACAGGACAAATGAAACGAAATGTTTTCACGGAAAAACATGAATTGCTGATCGAACAATTAAATTGTCAAGAAAGTTCGCCCGACATGTTTAAAATGTACGTTTTACACCGCAGGGGTGGTTATATTCGCATGTTTTCATTATAAAATCTACATTAAAACGTGTCTGACACTTTTTTTAACTACAAAATTATTAAAGCAGCAATTTCATTTTTTCCGTATAGTTAGTTTTTTTCCTTTCTTTTAAAATTTTTCCATTTTTTTTTTTTTTAAGTTCTTCCGGGAGAAAAAGTGGCGAATCGTATCGAAGATATGACAGTTTAAGTATCTTATTCCGTCAGCTGTGTTAAACAAAGTTGGGGGTTTCGACTTCCACCCGCAAAATTTTACCTGATTTCACCATATTTTAGTGTTTATTCTTAGGTAAAATTATAGATGAAAATATTTTTTTTTAGTGACTCACCGATTCTGATGACAGGAGGAAGCGTGGAGGTGTGCTGGCAGGAGGAGAGGAGCCACAGGCAGGAGACCAGGTATCGAGCGGGTCCACCGACCGGGAACTTGCCACGCGACATAGCGGGGTGCTTGGCATATCACATGATTAATCAGCACGTCTTGGGCTGTCCTCCTCGTTCCGCGTCCCGCGTTCCTTGTCTCTCTTGCTGGAGCTGGGGCCGGCGATCGCTCTCGGGGTGTCACCTAGCCGGCGGCGGCCTCCGCATCCGCCGAGAGCCTCATCTCCGCGTCATCCCTGGCGTCGGGGTAGCGGGCCCCCTCTGACCTCCTTTTGTCCCCGCATTGTGCCCCCGATATCAACGCATCCCCCTAATTAATCCCCGCGTTATCTCCTGCCCCCGTCCGACCTGCGAACAAAGAACGCCTTGTTTTAGTCCCGCACAAGGCCACACCGCACACCGCCAACCCGTGACGGCACAGTGGGTCGCTTCGCAAACTCACCGGGTGGTTCCTTAGTAAATGCGTGAAATCCTGGCTCCTCTGACGTAAGGGTGTATCTCGATTTCTACGTAAGCCCTGTTCTCTGTACAACGCCATGCTTTTTGGGGCTTATGTGGGAGTAGAGTTACGCCTTTACGTCAGAGGGAAACCATATCTACAAATTTACTTAAATGGGCCTGTCTCACCTGAAGACCGCCGTGCTAAGGAAAAAATCCGTATGAACATTCGAGAGTTAACAAATTTCCTTCACTAAAATGTTTACTGAATATTTTCCCTTAAATTTTCAGAAAATATGGTTGAAATTGAGAACAAAATTATCCGAAAAATTGTAGGAAAAATATTCATAATTTTACCGGGTAAGTTGTGTTTTATCAAAGGAAATTTGGCAACGCCTGAAGGTTCATACGGCGTTCTTCCTCAGCACGGCAGGTGACTCATCGCACACTTTCTGAAATGGATCAGTCGCAGAATGAACCACTAGCTTAGGATAAGAATTTGTCTTTTGTAAACTTTTGTCGGAAGGCAATGAAATACTTCTCATTGTCTTGAGCCTCTAGACTAGGTATGAATTAAAACACCACGCAATATGTTTTCCCGTCAAAATTATACGAAGAAAACGAATCACACGACAGATAGTTTGGAAATAAAAACTTAAACAAGATTTTAGTGTTTAATTTTAAATGGCAAAAACAAAAATGACGTCATTTGTGTGACTTAACTTTCATTGAGCTGCGTTTATCTAGCACAAAGAACTAATCATTTCATTCTAAAGTGCATCAAAATCAATTTAAGGGCCGATTTGATTATAAAAATGTTGATTTTTTTATCAAGCTGCAAGTTAGGTTTACGAATGTAAGAAACGCTGATTCTGCAGTACGATTGGAATTTGCTCTGGTATTTTAATGCATCAACCCTAATTTGCGTTAAATTTTGGCGAGAATGCACGTGGTGTCTAATTGTCTTGGTTTCTAATTTGTCTAGGTAGTGGTCCATTGTGCGAGTTACGCAGTGTTTCAGGAGGACGACGTTCAAAAAATAGAGAATAACAAATAATTATTTATGTGCGGGATTGATTTCACAGCAAGCCCACAGAGTGGCCATCAGGTGAGTTCACGAGCTTCCCCGTCAAGAAAATTGTCAAAGGTGGATCCACATACTTTAATGTAACATTTCGCTACCACGACGCTACATTGAGAAATCCCAAAGGACATTATACTTAAAATTCTTAAACTTACAACGATCCAAAACAAAATGGATATGACTGTACATAACTTAATTATGCTTGAAATAACGCTGAAAGTAATACCTAAGTGTAAAATTGCGAACGGTCTGTGATTTGCAATCATTTGCCATGTCGCATGATACATATCGTTAAATTATGGATAAACGTACGTGGCAGTGAAATGTACCGCAAAATTTTGTTGATTGTTTTTGAGTATATACACGAGGTTACAATACACATGTGTTGAAACGATAACAATTCATGCAAATATGTGTAGTTGACGATCAAATTTTCTTGGGTCCTAAAATCGGGAAAATCTGAACTCAAATTGAAGCGGTTGTGATTTTTATTACACATCTGTTACCAACTCTTCATTAACGGAGATCATATCATTGGATTTTTGCTAAAATCTTCTTAAAAGTCACAGAATGCAATTGAATCGGCTCGTGCGAAAACCGCTAATGTCCATTTTTTTCAATTTTGAGATTTTTGGGTTAAAATACTCTCGGAGGTTAGACACACTCATTAATGTGGTGAAAATGTTTGTTCCTTAGGTTTGAACCTCTTTTCAGGGGGGGCCGTGGTCCGAATCATGCGAAAACCGCTAATGTCCATCTTTCGTTATATGCCTCATTATACTGTACAACAAACCAAAATAAAAAAAATGTCTCGTGGACAAAATTAGGTGATCTTAATGCATTTTAAGGTGCTGAATCCAAATATGACCTCCGTTTTTTTCCATCACCCTCCAATTTTCCGGAAAAGCCGATTTTACTCGAAAAAATGACCATTTTGGTGCATTTTCGGTGTTTTTCCGACTGCTATCCCCTGCATAATGTAGGTAAAATTTTTCGTAGCTACGAGATTCAATTATGCCGATGTCTTTTTAACTGATGAGTCCGGAAATGACCTTAATTTTTCCCGCTCACCTCTCAGTTTTCCGAGAAAGCAACTTTATCCCGGCAAAATGAGCAAATCCGACGCATATTTGTCGTGCATGCAATGTATTTTTATAAATTTTCCTGGACCCGTGGTAGCATGCTACTCATGTATTTTGAGCTGCTAAATCTGAATATGACCTCGGTTTCTTTCTATCACGCTTCAGATTTCCGGTAAAGCCGAATTTTCCGAGCCTAAAATTGTGTATTGTAAAACCTTTGCCGGATCGAAGTGTATTCAAAATTTATTGTATGAATGTCTCCGACATGTGATACATCGGTTCCTTTGTATTTTGATCTGTTGAATTCAAATATGATTTCAGATTTTTCCGATCACCCATCATTTGTCCGGAAAAGTCGCTTTTCCTAGGAAAACGCTCTTTTCAGATATTTTTGCAATGATTTTTCTGCTCTAGGGAGTTTCAGAAATTTTTCAAGATCCTCTTTAGGTCTCTCTTGCTGTATTAAGAGGCATTGAACTTGAATTTGACCTTCACTCATCTTTGACAACCCCCCGTCTTCTAGAAGGGCCGATTTTTCCGGGCCTAAAGCTTTTCCGGACTGTTCCCACTTCTAGGGAAATTCAAAACATTTTCCGTACGTGTGATACATCGATTCTCATGTAATTTGGGCTGAAAACCCCGAATATGACCTTAGAAATTCGTTATAACCTACCGGAGAATTTCTGAAACTCCTACGAGCACAAAAATCATCGCAAAAATATCTGAAAAGAGCGTTTTCCTAGAAAAAGCGACTTTTCCGGACAAATGATGGGTGATCGGAAGAATCTGAGCTCATATTTGAATTCCACAGATCAAAATACAAAGGAACCGATGTTTCACATATCGGAGACATTTATGCAATGAATTTTGAATATACTTTGATCCGGCAAAGGTTTTAAAATACACAATTTTAGGCTCGGAAAACTCGGCTTTACCGGAAATCTGAAGCGTAATAGAAAAAAACCGAGGTCATATTCAGATTTAGCAGCTCAAAATACATGAGTAACATGCTACCACGGGTCCAGGAAAATGTATAAAAATACATTGCATGCACGACAAATATGCGTCGGATTTGCTCATTTTGCCGGGATAAAGTTGCTTTCCCGGAAAACTGAGAGGTGAACGGGAAAAATTAAGGTAATTTCCGGACTCATCAGTTTAAAAGACATCGGTACAATTGAATCTCGTAGCTACGAAAAATTTCACCTACATTATGCAGGGGATAGCAGTCGGAAAAACACTGAAAATGCCCTAAAATGGTCATTTTTCCTAGTAAAATCGGCTTTTCCGGAAAATTTGAGGATAATGGGGAAAAACGGAGGTCCTAATCGGATTCAGCGCATCAAAATACGGAAGGGTAACTTTTTTTACCTGAAAGGCATACTGAAAAATATGCGTTTTCGATGATTTAGAACCGACCATGCACGAATCATGCGAAAACCGCTAATGTCCAGTTTATTGCTGGTCGTTTCGTGATGAAACTTGGTTTAAGTGCCGCAATTGTCAAGAATTTTAGTTTTACAACTTTATTTGAATGATAATCTATCGTTTTAATATCTTTAGAATGAATTTTGAAAGTATCAAACGGTTCCTAAACTCGGAGATTTTCACGAATCATGCGAAAACCGCTAATGTCCAGAGTCTTTTCTTTTTAATAATTCCGTCCCAGACAGAAGAGGAGCTGGAAACTGTTAGGGATCTTTTTCTACAATCCTCTCCTGTAATAATTAACTTCCGAACATTTTTTAATTCCGCATTTTAAAGGCTCCTACAGTTTTTTGCAGTTCTCTCAAAATTAGAGAAAATGGACATTAGCGGTTTTCGCACGAGCCGATTCAATTATGAAAAGCATTCTAATAAAAATGCAACCAACCCATTACAGTAATAAACGGAGCTTATTCGTGGTGCCATTTATATTAGGTAGGTGTCAAAACAAAATAGAGGTCATCAGGGTGCGGGAATTTGGAGACTGGAGGCTCATCTGGTAGTTATCACCTACCAAAACTAAAAATATTTTTAAAAAAAATTAATGCAGCAGTTTTCCGCCCAGTCACCTTAGTTTTCCCTCATTTTCAATAAAAAAACAGCCCCTGAAACATGTTGAAATTTTTCAGAAATATTTTTAAATCATCTTCAAAGTGTCATTGCACTATTTAAGTTACGACTTGGTGACAAAATCTGGAGTTATACGAGAATACTGCTGTGCTAACTGCGAACGAAGGAAAAACGCCGTATGAGTCTTTGGATGTTGTCAAATTTCCTTTGATAAAATACAAATTTACTTGAAAAGTTGTGAATATTTCTCTCCCAAATTTTCAGGCAATATCGTTCGCACTTTTATCTAAAATTTCTGACAGTATTAAAGACAAATATGCATAACTTTTTTCCAAAGTAAACGTTTTATCGGAGGAAATTTGACAACTCTCGAGTGTTTATACGGCGTTTTTCCTTAACACGGCAGAGTAGAACACCCGAACTGCCGTGCTAAAGGAAAAACGCCGTATGAACCTTCAAGCGTTGCCGAATTTCCTTTGATAGAGCGTGAATTTCTCGGTAAACTTATGAATATACTCCTCCCAATTTTTCAGATAATTTTCTTCGCAACTTCACCTTAAGTTCCTGAAAATTTCTTGGGAAAATTTCCATTACATTCCTCAAAAATGAACATTCTATCGGAAAACTCTCGAAGGTTCCTATGGATTGCGTTTTGCAAAAAGGCACCAAGAGCATTCCAATGTCGCTAAGATTGTGCAACTCGCATTCCTTACAGTAAAATTACTGAAATCCTGAAAAAATCATTTACAGGGTAATTTTCATCTTGAAATTATAGTTTATTGGGAATAAGATAAACTTGTTTAGATGATCAGTTTATATTTGCAAGGTAAAAAGAATGGCACAATCTGAGCAGTGGCGTGGCGTGCTTTGTGATATATCGATTGTTGTGCCATTTAAACGTATGGTAAAGAATCGATTATTAAGATGTTCGCTGCGAACACCCTGTTTATCGATCCTTTTCCATAGGTTTAAATGGCATAACAATCGATATATCGCAAAGCAAGCCACGCCACTGAATCTGAGAAACATTGGAATGCTCTTGGTTCTTTTTTGCAAAATGCAATCTATATGACTTTTTCCTCAACACGGCAGCGAAGGAGAGTATTTTACGCGGCGCGAGAATAAGTGGTAGAGAACACAAAGAAGCACATCCGAGTTGTTACGGGATTCGGTTTTGTGAGGTAGCGCCCGGCTAAATGCTCGTTCGTCGTTGAGGCGAAGCGGCGCGGCACAGCCGTATCCGAGGTGCATCTCAGCAAGACTGCTTGACGCTTGTTATCGATAGCGCTGTCAAATAAAAGCGCAATCCACAAACAAAGAACGCTTTGGATACAAATCCATGAAATCAGTGCGTGGCTGCTCCTTTCTCCCTTATTCATGGTCACGGTTGCCGTTTGGAAATAAAATCTACTTCGACAAACTGAGAATAAAGCTCAGTCATCTCAATAATAATACTAGTATACTGCCGTCCTCAGCCAAAACGCCTTAACTCCATTTATACCTATTTTCAGCATTTTACTGGAAAAATGTTTCAGTACTGGAAAACCAACGACCATTAATCCTTCTTAAATCTAAATTGAACGTATTTCTGCCAAACGGAACTATGTGCATCATGACGTGAGCCCTGTTATGCATATATTCTTACGGATCTCAGGGCTCATGTCTTATTGCACATACTTCCGTTTGACAGAAATACGTCCAATTAACTGTGGCACGCCATTGAGAATTCCGATTTACAAAATAAAGGATCATAGTGATCTGGTTTTCTCGTAATAGAACAGTATTTGTGGAAGAAAAATACAAAGTCTTGATTGGAATTACGGCGTTTTTCCTGTGGATAGCAGAATAGGGAAAGCGTATGGTGATTGGAACAGCGATTCGCATCACAGGAAGTTCGGAAATAAGCTCTTTCCGACCGTGCGCTCTCAAAGCGCCTTCAATTGATCGTGATACCAATTACGACACGAGTGTTCGAATAGTGGTATCATCACTTACTGACTTCACAGCCTCAGCTGCGGGCAAGTTTCGTGATGCTTGTGTCATCGAATCGTGTGCGAATACTTAAATGTTATATTTTTGGTTCGTAAAACGTAGTCAGATCTGTTAAAAACAAAGTGCAACTGATAAAATGGAAATATCGTTGTTTAAGGAAAAGCAGGAATATACCTTATAAAATTGATGTGTCGAGTGGAGAAAGGACATTTCTAGGTTGCGGTGTTTCAGAGTCTGCACTGCTAATTTATATTTTAGAGAGGGAACTATGGGGTATTCTCAGGAATGTTTAGTTTTCAGCATAGTAAAATCATACAGAAAATTCAGCAAACGTTTTAACGAATTCCATGTGTTTTCTTTAATTATAGTGGATGAAACTTTGACGGAGATCCTGAGACACAGCAACCAATACATGTCCTTTCTGCACTCATTGCTTCAGTTGAGGAGCTTCCCGGAAAAAGGGCCCGTGACGAAAAATCACATTTGAGAAAAATCATTTGAAGTTTCCATAGTGGCTGAGATCGTAGTTTGGACGGTCAGTGCGGCCAGAGAGAAATTATGAAAATTCAAATGAATTTTTCGAAAACGCGATTTTTCAATATGGACTCTTTTTCAAGAGATCTCCTCAGTTGCTCACATCTTCGGTTATACGTCATCTTTAAGGAAGTGAATTTGAGCGTTGGCCGAAAGAAAAGTTTACACTTTAGAGGAGATAACAGATTGGAATAGCTAAAATGATTATATCCGGTCTTACCCTCCCATGCACGTGCTTCATGGATGTCCAGCGGGCTAATTGTTGAAATTGGTAGACGAAGCAATAGTCAAAGAATACAAAAAATATATGGAGAAATCCAATTGGTAGAAGCGGGTGGCTGCAATTGACATGGGAGGTAGGTAATAGACTAACTAACGGCAACCCTCAAGAGACCTTTAAGTTAGTCCATCATTTTCTCACTCAGTTTATAGAAACCACCCCTATCAACCAATGCGATCGCCCCATACTCCTCATGTCTTCTATGTAAATCACTTTGTCTATAAATTTCAACAATCAGCCCTCAGGACTTTCCTGTGAATTCTAGCGTTTAATTTTAAGTTGGATGCGAAATTTTGCAACATTGGTTGAGGTGCTCATTATTGAATCGTTCGGAGCGGAGCACTTTGAGGGAGTCCATTGTTTTTGCTTAAAACAGCTTTCACGTTACGTTTAACTCGCGAGTATTAATAACGTGCGATAAATCATACCCATCGTTCGGCGGGGAGAGAGATTGAGAGGTTAATCGATTTTGAACAATACACCGCCTTTTTTCACTCCATCCAGAACTGAGCATTACTGGAATCCGATCTTTCCACGGAAAAATCGGAGTCTATCTTTGCGGAGTCTCTTTTGAACCACCGTTTTCGGATTGAGTGTAGATTTATTTAGTAGCTAAGTCAGTCGATATATCGCCATTAAATTGTACCGCCCTTAAGAAGTACGGAAAAGCGATCGATATCAAAACACTCTATTTTAGGGGTTTGGAGGAAAAGGCGCATAGGTGCAGCTTTTGCTATTTCGAGAAATACGTGTTTGAAATTTCGAAATTACATAGATCCTTATGGCGGGAAGAAAGTTCAAACTGACTTTTTGATGCTTAAAACTGGAATTCGGTAGCGAATTTTTCACAGGATATGCATTAAGACTAGTTTACCTGAAATCATTAATATCTAAATTTTTTCAAAAACTGCTCTTATGCGCATTGCTCTCCAAGCACCTTATTTTTTCTGTACAGAACTATCGAGTGTATTAAATGTACTGTATTTTGCAATTTGGAACTATAAATTCTGGCTCTTCTGGAAAAACACTTATGTGCATAGGGGAACTAATGGCACATACGCTGTTTTTAAACCGGGCTAGAATTTATAGTTCCAAATTGCAAAATGCAGTCCAAATATCGAGTGGCATGGTTCCTAAATCAGAGGTCCTCCTCTCTGTCGTTATACTGTCATGCCAAGGGAGAAAACTGTATGAGTCCTTGGACATTATCTGATTTTACCCGTCCATATCCTTGTTACACTTGACAGCCATGTCCTGAAGGAGACCCTTCGTCTAAACTCCCCCCCCCTTACTCTATGATCTTTGCTACTTAACTCACTTTTCCCATTCACCACCAGCTATAATTTTATTGCAGTCATTCACGAATGCATGATTCCAAAGATTATACCGGTGCGGGAAATTGCTTCAAAAGTGTTACTGATGACGCTGTCGGGTGCAACGAAAATCGCAGAACTCCAAAGGATACCCTACGGAGATCTGCTGTTTGTGCGACCGTGCAGCATGACGTTCTTCCAGTCGGAAGAAAAAACGCTGCACCGCACAGTAGAACGAGTAGATGGAGGTGACGGACATGTTGCGGAAATTGCAAAGGCTCATATCTTTCTCAATAAAAATTGTAGGAAATCAAAGGTGGTCCTATCGGGTCTCTCGTAGAGTATTCTATACGTAAACCCCCCTTCCCCCCCCCCCCCCGGTAAAATTATGATGTGATGGAGTAAACATCAAAGTTTTCAATTTCATTCCTAATCTCTCCTGACTGATCGTTCCACCGTGCGCCGTGTGGAACGTAAAAATAAAAGGAATAAAGAGGCGAATTACACCGAGGCACAGTAAAAGGCAAAATAAGCGCTCATTACTTACGTGCTCTGCGGTGTTGGCTGTGCTTAATTAACTTCATGAATGAACCTCTTGAGTTAATTTATTACTCCCCCAACTCATAAATAAGGGGACATGAATATAAAACTCAAGCTTGTCTGATGATAACTTAATGAACCCAGCTACATTGGAGTGCAGTTGCGGATGATTAGATTGATAATTATAATTTTAGTGGAACCAAAAACTAATCTGGACCTGGAAGCGTAAACAAAGGCATATAATTATGCAATGTATAGCTCTGATTTTGTCGTGTCCAGGATGAAGGAACGTAACATCATTCCAAGGTTGCAAAATTGACTCAAACGATTCAATTTTTCATCAAAATGTACCTGTTCAATTTTTGTCTATTTTTGCTGGAGATCAGAAAAAAAATCAGTGAAATTTTCAATAAATTTTCAATTTATAATCAGCGCAATTTACAGCCTTCGGCCGTTGCCAAATTTCCTTTGATCGACTACACATTTACTGCAAAACTTGTGAAACCCCTCGTTACCTTCGTATTCCTCAAAATCAAGTAATTTTTTTTTATTTCCAAGTATTATTACAGTTAAGTTCCACTTATGTGCAATTTTATAATTCTATGGGCAATCTCGCTAACGTCTCGGCCTATAATGCTATCATATAGCTAAGATTACTCGACATCTGCATTTATCTGTAGAATAACTATCGAATGGTTCAAATGACGTCGATCGATATATGACATTGCTAAGATAGAGGTACGTCAAGTTATCGAACAAGGTAATCCAATAACCCGCAATCGATTACGATCATTTGCAGATCCAGCAAATTGGCAACATTGCCTTCTCTCCATTTAAACCTATGGAAATATATCGATTCTTGGAGGGGCCAGCCAGGTGCTCCGCCAAGAATCGATTATTTAGCATAGGTTTAAATGGAGGAAATCCGGTGTTGCCAGATTGCTGGATCCGCCTCTAATTACGATTCAACAATCGATTCACCGAGCGTCACGTGGCTTAGCGGGCAGCTTCGTGGCGAGAAAAAAATTGAGTCAGAATTCGATCATTTTAAGACCAATTACTCGTCTAGAGATTGACAACCATCACAAATCGCAAAAAGTGTGAAAATCGGCCTAATAACCAGATATATTGTGACAAAAAATAAAAATTTAGGGAGTCAAAGAGCTTAAAGTTTACATTTTCAAAATCACCTCGTTAGAAGTAATATTATTTAAAAACAAAGGCAGAACCAGCAATTTGACAACATCGTATTTCCTCAATATAAATCCATGTTCAATATTATATTCTTGTCAGAGCAACTGGCCTCCACGAGAATCGATACATTTTCATGGGTTTAAATGAGGAAGAAACATTGTTGCCGATTTGCTGGATCCGCTAATGTTTAATAATAAAAACTATATGAACTTGCATCTATCAGAATGAGCTTAAAGTAACTGAGATGAAAGTGATGAGGAGCCTAAGAGACCGCCCGACGCACTAATTGACTCAACGTTGCCAAAAAACAAAACATTTTTTGAATGGAATAATGCGGCAATAAACGGAGTTAATGGGAGGACGAGGTGAATCTTGAGACCGTAATAAATTTGAGTGCTATCAACAGCTGAATGCGCGGGAAATTAATTGAGTGAAATATTAACTGGAGACCGGAGGTAGACAAAAACGAAGCTAATAACTGATTACTCCCGGAATCCCGACTGGTCGCTCTGGAATGCGGGTGGTTGCAAGCCCCTTTTTGCCAGGCAACCTCGCGGGCAATTAAAATCTCCTTTTCTCTCCTGTTCGCAGCTGCAGAAGGAGAAGGGAAAGGCTCGTGAAGGCGGATCTTCCTCCCTTCTTCCGTGATAAAATCATAATGAAGGGAAGAGGGAAGATAGAAAGAAAAAAAGGAAAATTGGGCAAAAATACATCAAGGTGCAGAGGCGGATCCTGCAGTTTGGTAACACCGGATTTCCTCTATTTAAACCTATGTTAAATAATCAATTCTTGCCGGAACACCTGACCCCTACAAGAATCGATACTTTTCCATAGGTTTGAATGGGGGAAAAACAATGCTGCCTATTTGCTGGATCCGCTAAATGTCAAGGTGAGGCCTTTTTCGAGTTTTTTCAAGTTAGCACTGGAAAAAAAGTCTCGTGGATTTAGAGTCTGGACTCTTAAAAAATGTATGAATATTTTTCCCTGAAATTTTTAGGAACTATGGTTGAAATTGAGAACAAAATTATCCGAAAAATTGGAGGAAAAATATTCATAATTTTACCGAGAAAGTCGTGTTTTATCAAAGGAAATTTGGCAACGCCTGGAGGTTCATACGGTGTTCTTCCTTGGCACGGCAGTATAGTGTATGACTTTGATGAAAATATCAAAATGATGTTCGTAATTGGTATTGAACTTGTTGGTGAAAATTAAACGTGCAAAGTTATCATTGATTTCCTTTCATTGACTATTCTACGGATAATCTAGTGCACAATTTGACCTTAGGATAATGTTGAGAACAGCAGCCTGCACCAAATGAATATCAAAAAGCCTATCGAAAAACTTTGCAATGAGGGACGACCATAAGCCCTGCATTCACATAATATAAAAATTTAATGAATTACGTAGCAGGTGCATTCAGGTAAGAGGACAAGCTGTGCGGCTCAGCGCGGAGAGCTCACAGCATCTGTGCAGTTTAATGCGAAATGTATTCATAAAATAGATTGAGCATTATCTATAAGCGATTTAGGGCATAATTTTTCCGCACATAATTCCCTTGGATAACATTCCTGCATAATGTTCGCGAAACACGATTTGGTACATTTCTGTCCATAACAATTCGATAAGTTGTGCTGTTTGGCAACGGTGTCACGTATGGAAGGTGGGATTAAGCAGTATTTTAAACGATATGATGAATGATGTTAAATTAATGAGATAGGAATATTTAAATAAAAGGGAAATGGTAAATTGCCGATGAAAGCAGATCTGAATAGAATTAGATGGAAAATATGACGTTGAAACCACACGCATGTCTCTCCCCATCAGGAAAGGAGCTTGTGTTCTTACCGTAGAAATTCTGATTTCAGATGGGTCAACAAACACAGAATTTTATATACCCTCACTCGTTAAAAAAATTTCGACTTCACTCACGTATAATTACGAAGAATGCAATAACGTTACATATTCCAATAGCTCTGGCAGCAAAAATTGAAGGCGTCCATGCAACTATTCGCACTTGAAGGATATCGGTTTTGCATATACACAGATTTGAAGGCGCTCTGGTTCGCTCAATGGTGTCGCCTGATTTCAAACATTTGTGCTTATTGAGGGATGCAGATGTTGCTGCGATCACATTGGAATTCAGATAAGTGTCGCGGAATCGCTACGACGTTGCCAAATAGTGCAGGATATTATCCGGGATGATTTACGGAGGATCAATATTTTACTTTGATGATATATTTGGTAGATTTGGCTGAAACCTGATGCATCCGAACAATTAAGAATACTATAAACATTCTTATGAATAAATTTTACTTCTTCCGATATTATGCGTTAGAGTGAGGGTTGAATACATGCATCAAAGGACACTCCTGGTTTGAGTGTCGCAATTACAAGTCAAGCGGACAAATTGTCGGCGATACATGTCCAGTAACTAGATATTGAGATCTTATGGACTCTAAATATGAAACAATCTCTGGAGCTCTTGCAACAGACTTTTGGTGTATATATCCCATAAAAAAGGCTGATTTTTAGCCTCAAGTGGATTTTCTCTCGCATCAGAGAGATAAGGAGGCTGACAAGTAGAAAAATTATCTCATTTTGATTACGCCGCTTCTTCCTGAAGTAATGAAAAAATTGATTATAGCGAGGGTTGTAATTTAACATGTGATACTGTCAGACAAACGGGCTTCTGAGGTGGTAACTCCTTTTTTTTTAGTACAAAGAAGAAACAGGGGTGGAGTCAAAAATATTGATTTTATTTATGGACTCTAAACACTTTCTAATACTCTTAAAAACATCGTATCAAAACTTCAAATCATATTTGCATCATGAATTATGTTATAGCCGATTGAGGTGAATCGTTTCTATGACTAGCAACACGCTGCCAAACTTCAACAGATTTTTTTTTCGAATTTTTCGTTTTTGCCTTGAAACTTTGAATTAATCTCAAGAGGTCAGTAATTAACTTTCCAATACATGTTTATTACCGAAAAATCCGTAAGCGTTATTCGCACCTAATGATCCATAATCGAGGCGCACGGGATAGGAAGGGCATTCCTTGGTTGCGGTGTTGCACATTCTTCGCTACTAATTTATTTATTCATGCATTTGCTTTAATTATAGTAGATGGAACGTTAACGGAGATCCTGAGACACAGCAAAAAAGAAATCGACGGCGTAAGTACCCAACCACGTATCTCGTTTGGGGTGTTTCAATATCTCCGCCTCTTTATTATTTTTTCTAAAAAAGAACAACTTGACATCATTCCTCGAAGTTCTTGCAGAATTTTCTACGCATAGAGAAGTAAAATCACGGCAGTTTTAAAGAATTGCCGCAGAGTAGTTTTTCGTTTAAAAAAAAAAAGTATGACAGGAAGTCTGCGACGTCGTAAACCGAGATCGTGGTTGCGGACTTGCACCGTCAAAATGTCCTATCTGCACCCAGCGCTTCATTCCCCCCCCCCCCCCCCCTTCCCCCGAGATACGATGTTGTCTGTTGATTTTTTCCCACTCTTACGGCAATTTGGCCTGCCTCGTGACCAATAATCGATCAAGAGGAGATTTATCAAACAAATTTCAAAACGGAAGAGTTTTTCCAAGTAGGGTTCCAGCGAAATCAAATGAGAGCACTGTCATCACAGTCAAGTGACAGTTATCGTCACCGGTTTTGAAGCATCAATATTTTATTCTGACGCGGCGGGCTCGCTGAGCTAAAAGAGTAATATTGATAGGAAATAGGATCCCGCACTGCTTTCCCCAATACCCACAAAGCTCATTTATAACCGAGGTTCCGTCCATGGAGTGGTTATTAAACACCAGATCGTCCGCATTAATCGCAAATTCAACAGAATCCGCATCGACGCGTTTCGGCGATGAAAAGCGTCAACGATATGTGATCACTATTAATTAGATACGATACTGGGCACTCCTGGTTTTGATTAGTGTGGGGTGCAAAAAGAATCTACGCTCCGAGTTATTTAGTCGATCTTTTAATGGAAATCAAAATGACCGACGGGTATATTTTAAAGCCATTCGTTGCATCGTTATTCTTTTAAGTGCGGTATGTGAAGAGCATACATCACTAAACAGCATTTTACTCGACTAAAGAGGTATAGAGCAGTGTACAATTTCATACAAAGTAGAGGTACCTACGTGCATTGAGCGACTCGCAGCAGTTTTTCCCGTGCTTTATAACTCTCGTTCCGGATCTTTAATTTTGAAGAGTAGCGGAAATTCCCAAAACTTTTTCTGTCGTGCAAGTCTTTCCAAAGCATGCATCCATTTTACATTCTTAGCATACGCATGTCTTCGACTTGCAAACCAACTTTTTCTCAGAAAATTAAACACAATTTATGGATCTTTACTTTATTCTCTGTTACGTCCCCTCGAATAAAGTATGCTTTTAAATTCGAAATAAGTACACTTATAAATTTCAAAATGGTATCTTCTCATTTAGCTGTAAAAGCACTGTTAAATCTGTTGAACATGTGAAATAAGCTTTTTATTGTCAAGTTTTCTCTATATGTCCGTCCCTAAAGCTGAGATTTGATCTACAGTTCAAAAATAACAAAATGAACATACTAAGGGTTTTAAGTAAAAGAGCGTCATGTAGATTTTAAAGGGAGTTCATGAGTTCTTTTCATCTAAAACCTTAGTACGCAATATGCTACTCCTGTCAAAACGTTAATGGGGATATTTAACCTCACGACAAGTTTGAGTATCAGTTTGCAATAAGGAACTACTATTTCTTGCTCATCCATAAAAACACTTATTTACATGAGGAAACTAATGGCACGTATATTGTTTCTAAAATGAAACAAAATTAGTGGTTCTTCATTGCTATTGCAAAATGCAATCCAAATAGTGCTCGATCGTTTTGTCATTCGAATGTTATGTAATCCTAAACCATGATGGATGTAAATATGAGGATCTTCCACTGCCTCCCTTTTTTCTCTTATAGTTCACATGAATGAACAAGTTTGAGTAGGGTCAAGTAGAGGGTTTGGAACTCAGTCACTTATTTTTTCAGTTTTCAGCATTAGGATCAAAAGCCAAAAACCGCAACGATTTGAATTATGACATGCGAACGGATATCGGTTACTAAAATGACGGCAATATGTATAAACGCACATGGTGTCAACCTAAGAAGAATCATAGCCAGAGGAGTTTAATTGAATCTCATTGTTGCAAAGTTGCACTCAATAATTATAACCTATTTACTCAGAAACGGTTAAAATGTTCTTCGAAAGTTTTTGGTAAATTTTAGTTGTGATACGACGGATATTTCCTAATAACTTCCATTTGAGAGATACATTCGTTACTGGATGAAGAGGCAATAATTGAGGTGAAAATTTGCAACACTGCGTGGCAATTAAGCCTCACAACTCCAGATCACCTTCAAACCCTCCTTCAAATCACTTGTGATCAACTGATCATGTCGTCATCATTCCTCTCGAAAACAGACATCCTCAATCGAAAAAGAAACCGAAAGACAGCCAAAAGTTTACTGCTGCCATAGGTAGAATCTACTTTTTCCACTGGAGGATATTACATCGAGCCAATTTGCACATCAAAGGATCCCGCCTTAAAACCGGAAGCAATAAACTGCATACGAAATTGCGGCCTTGACAAAGACATACATCCTCGTGTCCTTACATGAAAGAAAAAAAATGCAAGCGGGAGAGGGCGGACAAAAAATAAATTGACCCATCCCTTGCCCCACGGCGTGACTTGCACAAGGTGGTCCAAGGGAGGGGGCGGGGACGGAAGGAGGGGGGAGGGGATCGGTGCACGGAGGAGCGGGGGGGGGAGGGGAGGGGGAGAATTAATTCACACCTGAAAGTGTTTCCAGTCGAGGAGGCCGATTAGCGGATGAAAACGGGCGGCGTGCGAGAGGTGCTGAGGTAATTGGTAGCGCGGCGCGGTTCGCGAGGTGCGAGACGAAAACACGGCGAAGCGATGGCGCGACCACTGGCACTTCCGTCCGACGGAGCGGGGGCTCTCTCCTGTACTGACTCCGCCGCGGCGCCCCCGACCGCCGACGCCGCCGCGCGCCCGCCCACGAGCGCCCGCGCACGCACCCGTCGTCGCCCTTTTGCGCCCCCGCCCCCCGCCCCACGGGTGGTCAAAGGCTCCGCGGTGACGAGTCCGCGGGAGTTTTCCCGCGATCTTTTTTTTTTTTTTTTTTACGAGTCTAAATTGAATTGTTTGGCGCGAAAAGCGGTGCGTCTTTTTTGCGGGGAGAAAAGGGGCTGAAGATTTTTTTTTTTTTGTAACTAGAGGGCTACCTTTCTGATAGCTTCGCGCCTTAGGCGTTATGCATTACGCGTTACTCTCATGATTTTATGCATATAGTATGAAATGGACGTATTTCTGTCAAACGGACCTAAGCGCCATAGGGTGAGGAAGGTAGAGGGGGGCTTGGATTGGCGGCGGAACCGGGCGTCGGGATCATTCTGTCCTATGCTCCCAATGCTTTTCCATGGCGCTTAGTTCCGTTTGACAGAACGCGCTATCCGGCATTTTTAATTCCTCATAAGGAACTCAAATTGGCGCTTATTTCCGTTTGACAGAAATACGTCCAAATGAGACAAAGCTATAGACAAAGCAAACAATAAGGATATGGAGGGATCCTATTGTGGAAGCGGGTGGTTGCAATGGACAAAGGAGGTAGGTAGGTAACAGACTAACTAACGGCAACCCACGAGGGACCCTACAGTTAGTCCATAATTTGCTCACTTAGTCTACAGGAACCATCCATTTCAACCAATAGGATCGCTCCGTACTCCCTATGTCTTTTTGTCTATGGCTTTCTCTATCACTTCAACAATAGACCAGCAGAACGGGGTAGGAGATTATCTCATTGCATGACATCGCACCGAATTTCTTGTAGAATAAGTACGATGGACACATCAAGTGTATTATTTTAACGAATGCAGCCTGAGGGAATAGGTCTTTGGACACATGCATAGAAAGTAAACAAAAACTCTCAAATGAGTGATTAGTGTTCCCTGTATGCGAACGATTGACTTTCCTATTATAATCAGTGCTCCGTGTTTTCTTTCACACGCGAGACTGAATGATACCACTATTCGAGCTCGAAAGTACGCTTTTTACATAAGCGATTATTTGCAGGAACTTTTTGTCGTGGCATTGAATTGACATGGTGGAATACCCGTGTATTGGTTCAGTTCAAAGTCAATTCTACCTCGAATAGAGATATATCTTCGGAGGTCAATAGGTTTTTTTAATCTCATTTTTTTAATTTTTTTTTTTTTAATTAATGTTAGACAAAAATTGAGAAAATAATCACAGCTACAAATTAAAAAGGACAATTTCATTTAACACCTGAGTAGTATTACTTAAAGTAGGGATTACACCATTTGCAATTGTTTCATCTCTACGATAAATTTGTCATCGATGATAAATTTCAAATCTTTATGATCGAAATTTATCCTTTTTTTTGGAAAAAAATGTTTTTCGCACCAACTTTGCGGAAAACAATTAAAAAGAGTCGACGTCAAATAATTTTATCATCGACATTTTATGAAAAATGTGTTGGATACCTGAAACATGTCCAAAATTGACCCATATGTGAGACATTAGCGTCTACAGCCTACATTGGATCTATTCAATTCAGACTGTTCGCTTCCGAAAAACCGAAACCATATTATCATATCAAACAAAATGGTGCTCATTAAAAACTAATTTATTGCTTGGCAAATGATATTGGTCGGATGCCACAAAAATGTTTCTCTTTCTCAGACGCAAAGTGATTCTCAATTTTTTTTTAGCAAACTTCAGATTACCGAAAAAAGTATTCAATCGTAAGACATTATACTCAGTTCATTGTCCGGTTTGATCTGACTTGACTTGCTCTTTATTCAACTTTGATTCTTAATCCAAAACTACTGGAAATGTAAATAGTTACAAACAAATTTCTATACTTCCGAAGTGAAACCACATGAAATTTTTATGAAGAATCGAGTACTATACGGTGGTCTAATGGTTCGAGAGTGCCGTGACAAAAATTTCCTTCGGTAAATTGGTTATGCAACAAGCGTACTTTTGTGTTCGCATAGTGGTATCGTTCAGTTTCACCTTCAAGCAAAAACTCGTATCACTGATTCTAATAGGGGAGGCAGCAGTCGAACATAGAATACGAAAATTATTGCTGACTTCTCTAATCTTTAAGGTTTCGAAGTGTTCAAAAATGCAATTCTAAGTTCATGTGTGTGAAAGTTGTTTACTGAGAAATGAATTATGGTGCTTGATTTTTCACCCTGTATTCAGCGTGATGGTTGTCTATAGAAGGTCCTCACTTTTTTCCCGTTCAGTCACCAAAGATGCAGATTAGATATTACATGGTAAGTCGCGGTGTCTCCTGGCTATGAAAATAATTTAATTGCTTCAAGAATCCAAGCGACTAAGAGACAGAATTGCAGCATTCGAAGTAGCGAGTTTGAGCCGATGAGAAGATCTAGCAACCGTAAAAAGAGGCTAGCGCGGATGAAAAGAGGTATAAAAATACCAGAGTAAAAAAATTGAGAGGAATAATAATTATTACTCGGATGTGCCAGATCACATCCCAGGAGTCACTTTCACTTCTATTGTTGAACCTGTAAAGTCCGCGATGTAAAATCCCTGTGATGTAGCAACGGCGTCCGGCACGTAAATGAATCACGACGGTACAATTTTAATTTAACTAGATTTCATTCGCGGAGCGACCCAGAATAAGATGCGACATGAGACGATTACACCACTCAACGATAAAACGGTGGATGATAAGCGGCCAGTTTTATTTTAAATCGTCGATTTCGCATTGTTTCAACGACGAGAGGCGGCGCTGTACTGTCGTGCTAAGGAAGGACGCCGTATGAACATTCAAGAGTTCCGAAATTTCCTTCAATAAAATGTTCATTTTGGAGCAAAGCTATGATTATTTTTCCTTGTAATTTTCAGGAGCTTAAGGTGAAATTGCAAACAACATTATCTGAAAAGTTGGAAGAAAAATATTAATAAGTGTACCAGGAAATTCGTGTTTTATAAATGGAAATTTGGCAACGCCTGAAGGTTCATACGGCGTTTTTCCTTAGCACGGCAGTGTACTGCTGGCAATTATGAAAAGTTTATGCGAAGCCCTCTGTTGGCTAAATTTGTACAGGGTTTGATTGTGGCCAAACGGTGGAGATTTGAAACAAACACGAGCGAAATGAGTGTATAGGATAATTTAATTTGAAGAATTACTGGGAAAGGTTCAAATATCCGATGAGCTTGTGTGGAGGGATTTCCGCGAATTGAAACGTCGCCTGGCATCGGGAAAAAAGTAAGTTGCATACGCTGCGAGCAGGAAATAGAAATTCTCCATGTATTACCATTTTAAGAAGCGTTTGGAGTGTATTTTTCACCAAGTAGTCTCGCGTATATCGCGTGCTGCTGTGCCTCGGGTGTGGAATTAACTTGTTGGGCCAAGTTTTGTCTGTCTGCTTGTTGTCGACTTAAAAAACTATCTCTGAGAAAAACCGTTCTTGTTTCTCCTCTAAAATGTCAGCATCGCAAATATACCGCTTTTTCACGTTTAAGATCTACATAGTTGTATACTATGTTTCTTATCAGCGCTAAGATTCTTCAGTATAGATCCGCATGATCACAATAGGAATCCGATTTCTTTCATTATTTCGTAGGAGTCTATTATAATTACAATGAGAGAGGTTTTTAGAAAAAAACGTGAATAAATAAGAGAATATTGGATGTTATTCAATGACCATAGAAGTGTAATTTTACATCGAAGGACTGCGCTTCTTTCCAATGTTACTTAGCCACGCTGATATTCAGTTAAACAATAATTATGAAAAGATGCATCAAGCACGGATGTCCGTAAAAGCATAAAACATTAAAGGCACGTCGTTACAAACTCTCGATCTCAGAATGGTTCAGAGCGCTCTAGAAAAGCTCTAGAGAGACTTGAAAAATTTTGAGACTCCAATTTCTCAAAAAAATATAAATGCTTCCTCAAATGGCTTCAAAGTCACGGAAGTTAAATGAAGAGATGAGATGAGTGCATTTTCAAATTTTTTTCTAAAAAAAAAAAAAAAAAAAAAAAAAAAAAAATACGAAAAAAAAATACGAAAAAAATCTAAAATTCATTATTGACCGTTTTCAAAGGGTTTAGCCACCCTGATCAAAATTTTAAATCGTGAAGAACAAGGATTGAAATGTTCTTGAACTCGTGCTCGAATCAATGAAACTACCTGTAACTGCTACTCATCAAATACAATCACCACAACTAAAAATTTATTTATCACAATCACCAATAAAGTAAAACGTGAAACCGCACTGTGCTCAAATTTTCTGTGAACGTGAGCGCTCCATATTTCTTTTATTTCTTCATACAATATCTTTTTTCTCGAATAAAGCGACTCTTCGTCGACACCATGGATGGAGTGGAGCATTGCGAGTTTTTACGCCTCGCGCCATCGCGCCTTCAATTTTGCAGGTGCTACACGGACATCCATCAAGTGCGAATAGTTCGTCGCCCTCACGACGAAGAGGCGTATCAAGATTTTGACTACTTTTCAGGAGAGCAAAAATAAGATTTTGAAGAACTTAATTCCTTCGCCGCTACGTCCCTAATTAACGTATCTGATTTTCTTTTTCGCATTCAGCGCCGGAAAAAGATCAGGATTTTAAATATCACATTGAATTTGTAAAATTATGCCTAGCAGCCCTGATATCATTGAAATATTAGAAAAGGGTCCTGATACGCCCGTTGGCGGAACACTGAATTGGGCACCTCCGCTGCTCCGCCGCGTCCTCTCGGCGGGCGTATCATCTTGTTGCGCTATATCTTCCCCTATTTCATTCCTTACTTGTTAGTTCTTTCACTTAATTTCTTTTCTTTGAGTTTGATTTTTCTTCCGCAATTTTTCTAGGTGGTCAGTTCTGTATATTTACTATGGTTTAAGGTATATCCTTTTTGAGATTTCTAAAAGGTTATGAAAATGAAAAATATCAAGAGAGCGTATATTCAATCAGAATTTTCAAAAGCAGTGTCTTATTAATACGACTTTAAAGGAATCTATACTGAAGTAATAAACATAAGAGTATATATTTTATGTCCTTCTTAATAGTTTGACATACTTTAATTTACAGCTGTTTAAGTTAAAACAATGCCATGATAATAAAATTTAAGAAAAAAAAGATGTTTAAATTCAAAGAGATGTGCCAATATTTCAATTTCATGGCAGACTATGACATTTCATTTTAAAAGATAAAGTAAAATGATTTTTTCATTCGCCAAAGACGAAATAATGTTAACAGTTAAAATTGACTGCATTAGGATGCTTAATTGTATTTCTGACACGACGAGTCATATTTCATTAACTGCATTTACTTTTGATCAATAAGAGCTCGCAACTTGAAGTGTTTAAAAATAATGTTTTCCTTGCCACTCCAAATGTATTTTTGTCATCCTTCATCACTGAAAATTAATAATCTTACCAAAAGCTTTGATATGTTGAATATTGAAATCTCATTATCTGAACAAAACGGCGGAAAGATTTTTTCTTTTATTCAATTGAAAACACTTCATTTTGCTTACTCTTGATGGTCTATTTAAACGATAAAGCAAGAGAATGCCTGAAAAATCAAAAAATCAAACATCGATAGTAGTCGATTGTAATTACACTCATTATAATTGTAGGTGAAAGACAAAAAAAACCGAACATAATTACATTTGATACGTCGTCAAAAGAAAACAATTAGAGCTAACCAAGTGTTTATTGGCATGTAAATAGAAACTGAAAAAATCTTGACCTAGTTGAGAATCTTTTGACATTTACCGTCTATACACCCCCGGACAATTTAGATCTTTTCCCAGAATATCCTGTCAAACCAAAATTAAGAGGCGAAAAGCCATCGAAATCAAAGAATCCCGACTGACAATACGAATCGTGTTTACCGAAACACCCGACAAATTAGGTTTCCTGACCAATAACAATAAAGAGCTCTTTAGGCTGTAGCATTAAAACACGCCGACAAATATAAAAAATACCGCCAGATTGGTCTAAAATCTATAGCAGGAATAACAAAATACTGAAACAATAACTGAGAAACACACCCGATCAGTGAGTGACGGGCATATTGTGTCGCGCGAACCGAAAAGGGCCTGATTTTCGAGGACGTATCATTGAGGAGAGGTCAGGTACTCGCGTTTGCTTTATGATGCGCCCGTTCGCCGTACCCAGAAAAGGTCTTTTTTATGATACGCCTATTTGTTTTTCCTCAATAACTCGGTTAATATTGCGAGTTGAGCTTTCAAACAAGATTCAATGGAAAAAGGAGCTTGAGGTGAAGAAGGATCCATTCATAACTCAAAATGTCCAATTTTGATGATACGCCCCTTCGTCGTGAGGGCGACGAGTTGTATCTCTGCGCCGTCATCAACGTGCGACGGTTCTTTTGCTCTGTTTACATATTGTGTTCGCTTCCGTTTGTCTGATTTGTAGTAGGACTTTAAGAGCTAAGTATGTAGTGGAGGCTTCCTTTAAGGTTGTGTATTAAAACATCCGCCCAGTGTTATTAAATATTAAAATGATAACAATGTTAATACTGAACGTTGGAACTTACAGTTTGAACACATTTTATCGTTTTGGACAATCTTAAGAATTCAATTTTCAAAACACATTTTTTAAGCATGTGAATATTATTGCTCAGATATTAAATCATGATTATTGTTAAAACATAAACATTAGGAAGCCCGGACATTTTGAGTGAGAATATCGACTGTAAAATGTCATACGGGATCATGCCCGAATTTTACCCGATCTGAAAAAGTGAAAGGTAATTGACAACGGAAAAATGTATCGAGTACCCGTCCATTTTCGTCTCGCACGACGAGGAATAATGAGGGAACACGCTGGGGCATAACATTGACCAGCCTGGGGGTAAAAGGCTCTCCCTTTCAGAAACAAAGAAAGCGGCGTTGTATCATAAATCTGGAAGCTCCTCAAGAGGAGAAACCTTGGGAACTCTAATTAGAGGGGAAACGACCGCTGAGAAACGTCTCCTTTGTCTCATCCAAGAGCTTAATGGTTTTGCTTCAAACCTGCCAAGAGAGCAAATTTTCGGGAGAAGTGTTATCTTGCATTCACCCGCGGGATCCCTTTGGAGTTGCTTTCGAGGGAGCCTTCTCAAGGCAATAATTTTTACTATTTTCTGAAACATATAGATTGAAGAAAAATATTCGGAAAATAAATTTCTTAAATCGTATAGAACTGCAAAAAACAGAAATTCGAGTCAAAAACTTAGAATTAAGGAATGGGCCTCTAGTATGAATTACAATTAGTATCTGTAAATCAATCTTTTAAAATCAAATACGTCCAATTTTGAGCGTTTGGTTGCGCGTACACCACGCTGCCGCACAGTAAAAGCACAAACTATAAGCATAAGTAAAAGCAAATTAAAGTGTTCTGGGCATCATTAAATTTGACACGGAACCACCTTAATATTTTCAAAACATACGTTATATTTTCCTTCAATACATTTTTTCCCCATCAATGTAAGTGAGAATAACCCATGCAGAGTGTGCACAAATTTCAAAATCATGAGTTGAAAACGCTGACTCCATGAGTTTAGAATATTAGAGCCAATCACAGAGCGGAACGGCGCGCTAGCTATCAGCGCAAGACGCGCATTGGCGCCTACAAACCTAACGGGATACTTCACGCACTGCGCAATGCTTGAAGTATCCCGTTAGGTTTGTAGGCGCCAATGCGCGTGCCGCGCCGCAGCTTGCCACGGGGCCTCAAGCAACTATTTCACCATAGAGGTGTTGCACAGTATCATACGAAATTGGAGACACTCCAACATATTATACATTAAGAATGGCAGGCATCCTTTCAAAGAAAGGAGCTTTCCTCGCAAAATAAATCAAAATACTACGGCGCAAAAAGAAAATGGTAGTCCCGGAACTCACTAAGTCCTAGCATCCGTAGTTAATAACATTAGCATGATTTTTGAATTTCATTAGAGAAAAAAGTGACTTGATTTATTTGGTGACTGATCTCGTATGATACTGCAAAACATGTTTTCTCTTCAAATTTTCAATAGAAAAACAACATACATAACAGGAATCCTGGAAATCAATTCCCTCGCAAAATTAGATACAAATTTTTATAGAGCAGCCCGAGACAATAGTAACGGTAGAAAAACAAGGGGGAAACAAGGCTAAAATACACAATTAAAAAAACCTAGACGTTTCGACTCAAAACTGAGTTATTTTCAGTCGGAAATACAATAAAATTTTTTTTAAAAAAACGATGAAAACCTGAGCCCTAAATGGTGGTGGCCGGGATCTTAGAAAAAAAATCGTTTTTTTTTCTTTTTTAAATTTTTATTGTATTTCCGACTGAAAATGACTCAGTTTTGAGTCGAAACGTCTCGATTTTTTTAATCGTGTAAGCATTATTTCCCGTTTTTCCCCCTTGTTTTTCTACTGTCACAAAATTATAGGTATTTATAGTCAATAGGTGGGTAAATCGTAACAATACAAATGACGTCATTTGTATTAATATATAATGTAAAATATAATATATATAAAATAAAATAATATATATATATATATATATAATGATAATAATAATATGATCTAACATCCATTTGATCTGTGTTAAAAATAGTACTTCATATCTTGCTCCAGCTATTTTTCGAAGTTCCCGTTTTGCATGAGAATCGATCTCTACGTAAGGTTTTGAGCAGAAAATATGTGATGCTTTTGGCTAGTTCAGACTCTGTCTAGTGACCGATGAATAAGAAAAATTATTTAATATCATTTTTGCATATAATTACAGCAAAACCCAAACGGAATCGGAGTTATAAAAGTTCAAAGTTTTCGGTTCTAAAAACGTAGTACAGACTTCGGTCTCGCTGACCTTGCTGTAATCTCTCTCCGATTTGATTCGCTTTCTTCACAATCCAGTCCCTAACTTAATGTTAAAAAGGCCGCGGGGTGTTCAAAAAAGGTACGCTCATTCTGACCGGTAAATAGGCGTTTGACTGTCTGCTACGTGTCTGGACAGCAAATCGCGTGGAGTGGCGTAAAGCGCTGTGCGTCTCGTTAACGTAGCGTTGCCGGCTTCTTGAGAGGTGGACAGAGTTACACAAATAGGCGCTAACTTTCAGAGCTAACGCGTATTAAAGCAACTATCTGCATTGGGAAATTAATAGGTCATACGTTGTTTCTGAAAAAGTCGGAAAAGATGGTTCCGTTTTGCATAATTCAATTTACATGTGAATTCACGATTTACTCTTCATAGCATGTACGATGTTCAACATATCACAGCATGGCAGTGGGAGGGAGGCGCAAATGAACCCAGGCCAGTTTCTTTCTGCATGAACGGAAGGATAAGAATATTCGGATATAACGTTTTTCCAACTCTGAGGCAAACATTCAGGAAAAGTAATTTTTATTACTCTTTGGTAGAAATTTTCCAAATTTTGAAGAAAGAATTGTCTGAATAGGGAGGGTTTTACACAATCGTTCTGGCATATCGACGGTGAAACTACCAAACCACGTATCTCGTTTGCGGTGTTTAAAAATCTACGCTCGCATTTTATTTTTTTGAAGTAGACCAAATCAATATCATTCCTTGAAATTTTCATGGCATTTTCTCCGCACAAAGAGGAAAAATCACAGAAATTTGCAAGACTAGATGTTAAGAAGTTTTTCATTTAAAAAATAAAGTATGACAGGAAGTCTGCGACGTCGCAAACCGAGATACGTGGTTTGGTAGTTTCACTGTCGATATGTTTCACCTTTGGCAAAACCGAAAAGCAATGTGTACTTTAAAAGCTATCTTTATTAATTGAAAGATAATTGACGCTAAAAAGCTAAATAGTCAACAGTTTTCCCTCTAAAATACGTTTTCTTAAACGCAAACTACAAACCGCCAAAACTCAGTTTCGGATAAACATTCATGGGTGTTTTTGTCTCGAATTGTTCCTAAGAAAATACTCGTTGATGCATTTGTGTGAACCTAACTCAATTCGGAGTCCTTGTGAACGAAGGAGCCCTCTCCCATACTACCGTGCTAAGGAAGAACGCCGTATGAACATTCGAGAGTTGCCAAATTTCCTTCGATAAAATTTTCATTTTATAGGAAAGTCATGAATATTTTCTCTTGAAATTTTCAGGACTTATCGGTGGAATTACGAGCAAAATAATCCAAAAAATTGGAAGAAAAATATACATAAGTTTGCCAGGAAATTCGTGTTTTATCGTAGGAAATTTGATAGCGTCTGAAGGTTCATACGGCGTTCTTCCTTAGCAGGCAGCATAAGACGGTCGCATTAATTTACCTACTTATACGAGTTTTTTCCTTTTTGCGAATCTAACGTGTCCCGCCGTAACTATCGGCAACGTGGCTGGTAAAAAGCTTGGCATCGAAACGGCACGTCGCCTTTTCTTCCCGTTTATCGTTGTCATCGTCACGTTCGATCAATCTCTAATTTTCTAGGCATTGATATAAACATGGCAAACGCTTTGAATACCAGAAATTTCACTCACTATTTACTCCGCCTATCCCAGTCTATTTTTATTGCGACACAATATAATATGTTCATGACATTCAAAGAGGCGATTTCACTTGAGATGTTGCGTCTTCAACTAAGTGAGTCTTGCGCAAGTATACGGGGGTAAATTCACATTAGGAGGATCTAAAAAACAAACTGGGATGCTTGTCTTTTAAGAAAAAAATGTTTTTGAAGGTTGAATTCTTGAGATGATCCAAAACGATAAAATGTGTTCAAACAGTAGGATTCAACGTTCAATATTAACATTGTTATCAGTTTAATATTTAATAACACAGTGCGAATGTTTTAATACACAGCCCTATGGTATGATTCCACGTGCCTTCCACTTTAGCTCTAAAAGTACCACCACAAATAAGACAAACGGAAGCAAACACAATATGGAAATAAGGCAAAGAAAAGGAACCGCGTTGATGACGGCGCAGAGATACAACTATTCGTACTTGATGGATGTCTGCGTTGCGTCTGCAAAATTGAAGGCGCTATAGCTCGACGCATAAACTCATCTATGCTGTCGATGAAGTGTCGCTTGGATTCGGGAGAACAGTTAGACAATGGGCCTGAAATAACGTCTCCTCTAGTTTCTTCTGTGGCTGTGTTGACATTCGATTTTTCTCCTTTTTTTCCAATTTGACATTCGTTTCTTTTCTTACACTCAAAAAACAAGTATGGGAGGAGTGACTAACCGGCCGAGTTATGGATCATGGAGCCATAAAATATAGTTCGTCACCATGTTTATAGGTTCACGACCAATAAAGTATGGCTCAGAAAGCCATACTGCAGACGGTAAGTCACTTTGGTTAGAAATCATGGATCTCCGAGCCATTTTTTATGGGTCTCAGAGTCATACCTTTTTTTGAGTGTACGATGTATTCAACGACCTGTATCTACTCGCATATACCAGCCTCAAACAACCCGCGGAGTATGAGCATTTAGCAAGCCTCGGGTCATATTGATCCGACCTGTGCATCCAAAGGTAAAATTCGTTCACTGTTCCAAACAGCGGGCTGATCATAAAATTGATAGACAAGGCGATAGACATACAGGACAAAGGGGAAATGAACCGACACTATTGGTGGAAGCATGGTTGCAATGAACTAACTAACCACGCGAGACTTTATGGCTTGTTCATAATTTTCCCCTTACTATGGAAACAATCCGTTTCGACCAAAGTTTCCAGATTGTGCGATTAAATGTAGATATTTTACATGTGTTTAAATAGGGGAAAGTGCTGAAAAATCAGCACTATCTGGCAACTATGTCAACCGTTAGGATCGCTCCATTTCGTCTATATGTTTTCTTTGTATATAGATTTGAATCTCCATTAGCAGCCTACGTGGCTTCCAAATGTTAAAAACCTTTATACCGCAGTATCAGCAAATAAATAAGGAGGGAATGAAAACACGGGTAAACAAGGCTAAAACATTAAAAACACTAAACGGCAGGACGTTTCGAGCTGTTACCAGCTCACTTTCAGGATTTTTTGGGGTGTTTTTTGCAGTTGAAAATGAGCTGGTAACAGCTCGGAACGTCCTGCCTTTTAGTGTTTTTAATGTTTTAGCCTTGTTTACCCATGTTTTAATTCCCTCCCTATTTATTCGTATATTCGGGCTATCTTTTTTGTGCTTTATCGTATCAGACAGCTGAGCAACAGTTTCCCACATTACCAGAACGTGGGTGAATGACTCATATTCGACGCGTAGTCGTAAAACCGTAATGTTGAAATGTCACCTTAATGTGAATCTGGACACCAAGCGCTAATGCAATGCCCAGTTAGGCTTAGGGTTTTGATTTATGAGACCTAAAATAGGCCTCGCGAAAGCCCCGCAGTCATCAAGTAAAATTCATGAGTCTGCATGGTGGAAGAGGGTGCGGCGCTTATCCTTAATATTATACGCCAATAGAAGGAAATGCATTCATGCAGCAAAGGGGAGCATTTCCCACCCGCGCTGAGGAAAAACTTTGTATAAGCCTTCGGACGTCGCTGAATTTCCTTTGATGAAATACAAATTTTCTATGAAACTAGTGAATATTCTCCTTTCAGTTTTTCAGATGATTTTATTTTTGATATGATCTAAAGTATATGAAAAATTTCAAGGGATGTGTACATAACTTTTCACAAAAAAATATATTTCAACGAGAGAAATTTGACGTCATTCGAATTTTCATTTAACGTTCTTCCTTAACGCGGCTACGATATGTGGCAGACAAAGCAAGGACTTGTTTGTGATGGGCTGCTTATAAATTACGTAAAGTTCTAGATGGGGAGGGGGGTCGGTTTTTTTTTTTTTTTTTTTTTGAAGAGGAAGAATTTTAATCAGGGAAACCCATCTTGTCTGTAGTGAGAGAAAAAAATTGGGGGAAATTTTTTTTTGAAAATTCATCCAGTAAATCCTGAGAAATGTGCACCGAAAGGTCAATTAATTGTTTGAGAAAAAAGTTTTTGAGGTGTTATCAGGGTGTACGTTCCGTCGGTGCGTTATAAAACGTTGCAGAACTTACTTATAATGATGATCAGATCTTTTTTCTTGCTTTTTTCTCCTTTTTTTAAGAAAACAAACAAACTTAATCTTTGAATTACAGCTGAGGCTATGGAGAATTCGATTAGAAAAAACACCCGAATTTGTTTTCCTGACCTTCCTTCAGTGACGCACCTCAAGTAAAATTACATCATTTTACAAAACACATCTTACATCACCTTACAATTACAAAATCTTGAATTACAGCTGAGGATATGGAGAATTCGATTAGAAAAAAGAAACCCAATTTTTTTTCCTAACCAAAGAATACCCATGACTTCCCTTCAGTGGCGCACCTCAAGTAAAATTAGACGTAACTCCAGACGATTCAATATAATTTAGGAGAGTGTTTAAACTCATTCGATAATTTTCCAAAGATATTAGCCCTGTGTCCACTTGTCAAAATGGCGTCAAAATGGAAGCTCAAAATGAATCGATTAATACGATCTGTTCGCGATTGTTGATCAAAATAGAGTAGTGCCGCTCTATTTTGAGTTGCAACACTCATCAATCGCATCCAGTCCCGACTTAGAGCCACTTATTGTTGAAATTGATTCATTTTGAGCTTCCATTTTGACGCCATTTTGACGAGTGGAGACAGCGCTATAGCCCCTTTAAAACTCGAAACCTGTCATGAATCGACTTGACTCGATGGTTGTCGCCATCGAATCAATTAGTGAATCGTTACCGCATGGAAATATCCGATATAACCCTATCTCAGCAATGATATCTATCGATCGAAATCATTCGATAACGATGCAACAATCGACCCGCAAGCTTGTCTCGGAAGTATCGATTAAAATCGATTTTGCCACAATCGAGTGTGCATCGCCGGCGTGCGAGCGAGCTGTACTCTTGGCACGTCCTCAGCCGGTGAGAAGCAGCAAAACATAATTTGCTCAAACTCATCACCCCAAGGTTCAGGCAATAAGCAACCCTGTCCTGGGGCAATTGACCCACTTAACTCTCCTCCCCCTCGGAATCGTTACATGGCTTCTTCAAGAATCCAATGAATTTTCTTATGATTAGGCCGTTGAGGGAGGGTCGCCGTGGTTCCGTTTAAGTTCCGCGTTGTCGTTTTTTTTTTTTTTCATAATTTTTACGAGGGATATCCCTTTCTCCTTTCAGCCAGTGAATCCACACGCACCTTTGAGTTTTAGGAGTCATCAGACTCGTAAAGCTCAGTTTATATGTGCGATCGAAGATTTTTAGGAGCTAAATGAATTTTTTTTAATATATCACAACGCATTATGTGGAAAGTTATACGCGAGAAATACACTTTCAGGACTTGCATCCGTACCTAGGGAATTTTTCTGGCCCGCGCCTATTAACGAGGAGATCGCCTATTCTTAAAAAATTCAGACTTGCGCAAATTTATTTTGGGCCACAAAATTCAGACTTGCGCAAATTTATTTTGGGCCACTTTGGACCATGGTCTTCATCTTTTAGGGAACATGGCCAACTTTTTAGGAGCATTTGGCGCAATGGCTACTACGGGTTCAAAACGCTGCTTTCTAACAAAACGCCAGCTTTAAACGTTAATTGCCACAATTTTTCGACTATCCGTAAGGAATATTGCCCAGGTAAATCCAACGTCCTTAGATTTTCGAACTACTACACTCTCATTTAAAATTGCAAAAATTGACCCCATAAATGCCTAACTTTAAAAAAAGAACTAAAATACTTTGACTTAATGAATTTAGAAATGGGAAAAAGTATCTTTGTTCTTGGCGGTTTCTTGCTTAAAATGCTTTTGAATAAAAAAGATTTGTCAAATAATTCCGAATCAGATTATTTTTGAAAGGCCGGAGGCAACAGGTTTGTTTTATCATGCCACGAAATGCCATAAAAGATACAAAATGTTTGTGCGTGTATTTCGCTTTCTTTGGGTGAATTACAAAGGCAGAGTTGCAATATTAATCACGGCACTTTCTTTCAAGAAAATGCAGGTTCATATTTTCCCGCAAGCATGCTTCCCTCTCCGTTCTCTTTCCGTAACATATGGCGTCATCAATATTTACGGCACGCAGCCAAGTTTAGAGGGAAGAACGGATGGGTAAGAGAGGGAGGCGCTCGTCGCACTGAATGAGTGATTCAAGAATCGTATCAGCCAGACTGAACGCAAAAATTGATCCATTGTCAATCAGTCAGTTCTGCATCTCATCAGGATTGTCAAATCTCACTTCATGGCAATCTTCTTCGTGTACAATTTGTTGAAACATTTTCATGACAATCCGATAATGATGCAGAGTTGCATGATTGCCGCATTATACGAGAAGATCCGTAAAATTTACGTCAATTTCACAACCTGAATAGTATGCACAAGGTTAACCCTTAGATGCCCAACGCCTTTTTCATATGCAAAGTTCTAAGTCGGGTCAAATTGAACCGTATTTAAAAACGTACAAATTTTGATATTTTTTGAAGTATTATCCGTGCTATTCATAAGCTTTTGACGGTAAAAAATACTTTTTTTTTTTTTTTTTTTTTTTTTTTTTTTTTTTTTTAGAAATTTTCACTTTTTTGGTAACAAACTGGCCCTTCCTCGTCCCCACTCTTCTCATTCGTGATATAATTATTCATTTATATTATTATTCATTTTATATTATTATATTCATTCATAATTCCCCCAGAAGCGATGGTAAGGTCAATAGTTTGATCCGAATTTGGTGTTTCTGGGGGTAGTCGTCAAAAAAAAAATACCTGATACGACATAACTCTTGCCAAAATACTAATTTTTAGAAGAGTACCCTTTAGGGCGTCATTTGTTTGTCCTTCACCCTCTAAACATTGTTTTTTTTTTTTCAAAAGGATTTTTTATTCGTAAAGCACATCATAGTATATGTTTCGCACACTTAACCGAAACTTTGGTAAAATTCCAGAAACAAGAGACACCTTAACGTGTCTTGATGACAGCGCAGTGCCACAACTGTCCGTGCTTGATGGGTGTTGCGCAAGCAAAATTGGAGGTGCAATGATGTAAGGCGCAATGCTCCGCTCTATGCTACCACTGTATTGTCGCTCAAGTTAGGGGAAAAGTTGAAAAACGAAGCCCAATTAGTCCTCCCAATCCTTGACTGAGTTTTTCATTCAGCTCTTGAAGCGCCACTACAAATAAGACAAACAAAATTAGGCACAATATGGATATGGAGGTAAGAAAATGTCGCGCGCTATGACGGCGCAGAGATACAACTATTCGTACTTGATGGATGTCCGTGTTGCGTCTGCAAAATTGAAGGTACGATGACGCGAGGCGTGAACTCGCAATGCTCCGCTCCATGTTTCCGTATTTTGATCCTGATCTTTCCTCCAATAAATCTGAGTTCCTATATGAGCGGTTTGACTGCGTTAACACTGCCATGGACCCCTCGTCCATCCTGCACCTTTACTTAAGGTAATTTGTCCCAGATTCTGGCGCGGCATGGGTCGAAGTTGCTTTCGATGTATCGGATCGATTAAGTAAAGAATCTCGGGAAGTGTTGAATGTTTAATAAAAAAAAAAAAAAGGACGGATAACCCCTCTGCATGAGTCAAAAGAATTATTTTCAATAAAAGAATATGGTAAAATCTAGATAAACATTTTTTTAAAAAATAAAAAAAATATTTTTTTAAATGGTTTTTGGAGGGATTTTTTCGTAAAAAATCCTGACCTCATTTCTTAACATGTTTCGAGTTTTTCGCTGAGCATGATTCTAAGGCTGGTGCGCAGGGGCTATCGTCCCTTTTTTCGGCTAAAAATTCACAGTCCACTCAGATTTTTTTTCTTAATTGATGCAATATATCGCACACCATTTCAACCTGCCAGAATCCAGGACGAATCACCTTAAGACTCATCTGCGCCCTCGATATCGAAAAAGTATAAATTGACCCGTGCGTGGCAGCGGTGAGCGGCGGTGCGGCAGGGCCTGTGGCGGAAATTGCGAGGCGGCGCGCATGGCGGATGGCGGGAGGCGAGAGCGTGGCCTGCACGCCCGGCAGGCGCACGATGCCACACGCCACACTCACGCCTCACGACCCGGTCCGTCAGCTGATCCTCCTCTTCGCGTAATCTCGTGCCAGCGATGTGCCCTGCCGTCTGCGCTCCCCGCCACCACGAGGATCAACGACCCGTCCACATGTAAACACGGTGAGTCCACTCTTCCCTTCCCAATGCTCCAGGACCTCCACTTCTTTACTCTTTGAAAATTCATAGTGTCATGCAAATCGTGTAATCCATCGAATGAAGGCGTTTCGTATACAAATAAAACGAATTTTTCACCTGATCGGACTCGGGACCCGTCCACATGTAAACATGGTGAGTCCACTCTTCCCTTCCTAATGTTCCGGAACCTCCACTTCTTTACTCTTTGAAAATTCATAGTGTCATGCAAGTTGTGTATTCCATCGAATGAAGGCGTTTCGTATACAAATAAAACGAATTTTTCACCTGATCGGTCTCGGGACCCGTCCACATGTAAACATGGTGAGTCCACTCTTCCCTTCCCAATGTTCCAGAACCTCCACTTCTTTACTCTTTGAAAATTCATAGTGTCATGCAAATTGTGCATTCCATCGAATGAAGGCGTTTCGTATACAAATAAAACGAATTTTTCACCTGATTTGACTCGGGAACCGTCCACATGTAAACACGGTGAGTCCACTCTTCCTTGGCCCTCTTTCTTTCTCAATGCTCGAGAACCTCCACTTCTTTACTCTTTGAAAATTCATAGTGTCATGCAAATTGCGTATTCGATCGAATGAAGGCGCCTTGCGTATATATGAACTGAATTTCTCACCTGATCGGACCCGGGAACATGCGGTTAACGGTGCCACTTTTTATCTCTCCTCGACTCGGAACTTACATTATTTCATTATTCGATAGTTTTTTGTGCCATAAAAAGTGTATATTCGACTAAAGAACAAATGGTTGGACATGGTTTGCTAATCGGACTGAAAACATGTGATGACGATACAGTGTTTACTCTGTACTTTTACGTGATTTGAAAAGAGGACAATACTGCTGTTTAAAAATTCAAAATGTGATTCGATTTGTCAACTATGAAACTGCAGAAGTACGTATCTCGATTTGCGGCGTTGGAGACCTCCTGTCATTCTTTTTTTAATACATGAAAAACTTATGTACGTTATTTTTTTTAAAATTTCAGTGATCATTCTTATCTTTATGAAGAGTATTCTGTGAAAACTTCAAGCCATGATGTTGGTTCGGTCTTTTTTTTAACAAATAAAATTATAGCGGAGATTGCGAAACGCTGCGACCGAGTTACGCATTTTTGTAGTTTAACCGTCGATGTGTAATCTGTTCAAATGGAGGCAAATGATGTGATTTTCCTAACTGACCAGTGACCATCCTCAGGGACACCCGGTGGTAGTTCATAGTGTTTATTCTCTACCTCTTCCCGATCCAGACAAATTCGTCCTGATATTTTTAAAATATCACGCACATTTTAACGTTTTTGGTGGTCTTTTTAGTATGTATTATTCCGTGTTTGGAGGTGAACTTACATTTTCAACAAAAGTTTTAAAATATCCGGAGCCTTAGGTTAGACATCGAGGCCCATAATGCTAAAAAAAAATCAACGCAGAGCTTTACCTACCATGGACCTACTTTTTTTGTACATCAATCATGTTTTTAAAACTCTTTACGGGTGTATCATCTCACCAAAAACTTCAGGTCACTCCCTGGACTCAAAGGTTATGTAAACATAGTCGTGCCTGAGAGCTTTTGGCAGTGCGTAATGTTAGACGAGATTTATTGAGGGTGCTTTGCGCAGAAATGTTCCAGAGTGTAAGGTGATTAACTCAACGACTCATGATTAGTGGGACACCCACATTGGCGGTTTTCAAATCAGCTACTTATATACATGTGAACATTACGTAAAGCAACATGCACCATTCTTCCTCTGCCCTTCGATTACATAAAGTTGAGGGGGGAAAAATCCATAATTCGTTGCCACATGTGTATCTTTGGTAGAATGAAAGTGTTGTATACAAATTAGACACAATTTCCTGATCTACTTCTTTTTTTAAATCAAAACTATCTGCGATCTAATCGTCATTTGATTGATGATATGCTCCTCTCAGAGCATCTGCTTTTAATTTGGTTCTTGTCGACCACGCGTTGTCAAATTGAAAACATATACCGGAAGGAGACAGCTTCATTTGGTTTGTTCAACCAGCTAGAGTATTTCAGTGATGTCCACCCCTCCTCCTCTCCACCCCCTCACTCCTCACTCATTATATGATTGGGATAATTTCTTTTAACATTTCCCGCTCGTTTGTATTGCTGAATTAATTGCAGTTCATTATAATTATTTTTTTCTCTAATAAATCTCAAACGGTCAGATATGCAGTTGGAGATACATTGCATGATTGAGGACGAAATCTTGATTGTTACATTTAAATCTAGGACCCATGCTCTGCTGATATGTATATCATGCTCATTTGAGTTTGCGCACTAAAGAGAGAAAAATGTGATGGAATTTTATCACTTCTTCGTCTGATACAAAACGCATGCATGTATCCTAAGGATTGAACGGATTCTGTTTTTAGATTTCTCTCTTTGGATTTGCTACTTTATAGGTTTGACACTCTTGAAAACAAGCATTGGCGGAGTTTCATTGTGATTGAACAATATTTGAGTATTTAGACAATATTTAGAGGTTGCCAATTTGGAAGAAACTAGCTGCTATTTTTGCTTTGACAATAAATCAAACATAGTGGGAGAAAATAACAGATTGAATTTCTTTTAGAGATTAGCAATCTTCACGAAAATTTCTATGGCATTCGGAAAGAGTAACCCGTTGCTCTTTGTGGGTTTCAAGGAATGCAAAGAAGACACATCAAGATAAAAAAACATAGCTTCCCCGACCCCAGTGTCACGCTTGTGAGTAATGTTTGAAAAAAGACGAAGATTCATGTAAAACTACATGAAACTTGATAAAACAACATTGAAGCACGGGTAACGCTTTAGAGAGTGTGGCTGTATAAGTACATTCAAAGAAGCTACTTCGTATACAAGAATGAATCGACTTTCACACGAGGAGAGACGAGAGATCTGTGTTTTGAAAATTGTTGGAAAAATCTCATATAATACCATAGAAATGAAAATGTTTAATCAGTTCTTCAGTCATAACTAATCAGTAGAAATTGGTCAGAGAAATGACGATGAGTTTAAAACTTAACTGATCAACAGATGAAATCAACTAAAGGGACCTTTCAAGTATTTCATAGCGCACTTCATCCGATTTTTTACTTCCCCTCCTCCCTTGAAACGTATCCATAACGCAGCCTTACACCCCCCTTTTGAATTTCGTAACGCTGACCTACCCCCCACCCCCCATTTTCAATAAATCAAGAAAACGCCGAGAAATCAGCTTGATGAAGTTCGAGATTTTCGACTTTTTCTCAAATTTGTTCGCCCCCCGCTCGGATTTGTTGTGTGACGCGCTGGGCTTGACCCCCCTCCCCCCTGTGACGGACTGTAACGCTGGCTCAATCCCCCCTCCCACCTAAATGTGGCACGTAAAACTTGAACGGCCCCCAAAGGGATTCTATATTGTTCACAGATCTTTAGAAAATGGAATTGTATTCGAAAGTGGATATCGAGTCCTTATTGACGCAAACAGACTTACGGTAGTCTATTCTGCCAATGCACCGACTTTCGATATTACGATGACCCCAGTGGCGTGGCGTGATTTGCGATGTATCGATTGTTATGTCATTTAAACCTATGGTAAAGCATCGATTATTACGGTGTTCGCTGCGAACACCCTGTTTATCGATCCTTTTCCATAGGTTTAAATGGCAGATCAATCGATATATCGCAATTCACGCCACGCCACTGGATGACCCCTACCCTCCCCATGCCCTCCATCCTTTTATCAGTGAGTAAGCACATACTTTACATTAATTCACTACATTTTTGGTAAATTTTTAGATTTTTCCCCCAAAATTGCATGCATAACAAGGATGTTGAACATTGATTTAGTTGTGTAATATAGAAAAAATCAAAATTAGTATGCAGTGGATAATCTATGCCGTGAAATATACTTTGATGGTCAAGTATGATTTTCTTTTCCTCTCTCGCGTACCGCAATACAAATAAAAATTAATTTTAAGTATACTACTTATTTGCGTCGGATTTCAATTTGATAATTAATGAATCTTGCTCTAAATTTATTTTTTCATCCATTTATTTTCAACAAACATGCGTAGATCGTCAATAGGCTAAAATCATCTCGAAACAAGAGCAAAGTTCCGGAAAAATCATTCACTCTTAAATTTTGTTTTACTTTTCACAACAAGTGGAACATTGTTTTATATAACCATGCATTTCAAGTGTAAATAAGGCATAATGGTGAGTGATGATGCAACGTTATCCTCAGGTATGCAACTACTTTGACTTTGAGAATGTTTTTTGCCTACTCCACAAAATGAAGGCGTTTCATGACGAAGAATAGCGCAACCAGCAATTCATCCAGCAGTACTTGAAACAAAACAAAAACAAAAACTTGACTAGAAAGGATATATTTTACAAAAGTTGACTTTGCATTGTGTATCACACGTCCTGACCTAAAACGAGATGTAGGATCTACACTTAATTTACTGTGCATATTACAAGGAAGATGTTCAAAGGAAATGTTTAAATTTCCGCCTAGTTGCAACAAGATCTTCGACAATTGGGCAGTCGCCTAAAATAAATGTTTAATGGTAGTCAGCGCCAATGTGCCATGTTTATTTGATTATCTCTATTTAAACTCAAAGCAATCCTGCATAAATTCCGCAGAAAGGAAAATCCATCGAGAAAGTAATCCTCATTGAGGATGTATCCAAACCTGTTTATTTTGGGAATGGACCACTAGACAAGGTTCGAGTTAAATGATTCTGATACAAATTTCTTAACCAGAAGTTCACGTAGAACACGATTTGCATAACGAAAATTACTTAAACCAACTCCTAACGAAGATATTAACGTTTTTATTTCACATTGGTTACGAGGAATTTGAACTGCCCGCTCACAAAAAACTCAAAGCTCTACGTGAGTAAAATCGCGCACTACAACGGTTTCAGCAATCTTCTCAATCGAGCAATGTTCATTTCCCACCGTGTGTTGTGCAAACTATAAGCAATTTGCTATAGCTGAGCCAAAGCGTCAAGATTGAGGTTGCCAGATTTTTACATCGCGCAGAGACTGTCATGATAAACGTTTAGCGCGCGATGTGAATCACGTAGAGCATTGAGTTTTCATGTGCGGGTGGTTTGAATTGACGCATTAAGAATTATTGAATATCTTCGCAAGGAGTTGATTTCGGTAATTTTCATTGTGCGCATCGTGTTTTACGTGAAATTTTGGTCAAGAAGCATGTATCAGAATACTGAAATTCGCACCTTGTCTTGTGGTCCATTCCCCGAAAATGGACCCCTTAAAGATGTCGGTCGATTTACTGCAGAAAAAGACGGAAGAAAGAATGAGCTTTATGCCTATATAATATTACAATAATTCATTTTTATAAGCATTGCGATACCCCAGGATTGAGCGAAGGTCCTAGTCGTTTGGAATAAACGTTGTCATTTCTTTAAGTTTTCTAGCAGATGGCAACTTTGATATGGCAAATTTCAAGTGGAAAACGGCAACACCAAGAGGGATACAAAATCATAAAATGAAGTAGGCCCACCTTAGACCCATTTTCTTACTATCCCTCACAAGTGATAACAGCCCCTGGAGAATTCAACGCCAAGTTATCGCGCCTCTTGCGTAAAAGATGCGTGAGTTGCTGATAAAAATGATAAGTCTTAATTTTACCGACGTCTAAATAATGGGGTTTCCCTGAATGGCCTGTTTTGAGAAGTCGGAGTGCAGCCGTCTTCGAAATTAGCATAAACGTTTCGATGTGATATCACTCCCCCCGAGTTTCAAAATCGTGCCGGCTTTTCAAATGCGTTGTTTTCTTGGCTAAAAAAACGCATTTTTCTGGAAAATCTTTTTCAGAAAATAAGGAACAAAATTTGAAATAGAAGAGATTAGAGGCACATACGGTTTCAGCAGCAATGTATGTGGGATAGACTTCACATTCGATACCAGAAAATTATTAATCCACCCTTTTCTAACACAAAATAAACAAACAAGTTTTCCGTTTCGATGGCTAAAGTGCCAAAACCAAGCATCTCCGTTTGCAACGTTGCAACTATTTTTCCTTTGGAATTCTAGCCAATGTAGTTTCTTGAAAGCTACCTTGACTTTTCTTCTCCGCTAGTAAAATATTCTGTAGAGATTTCAAGCAAGAAAAATTGTCTCGTTTCTCTTTAAAGAATTAAAATAGGGGCGAAAATTTTGAAACATTGTAATGGAGATACACGGTTATCACTTTGGCCATTAATAAAGTGACGTCAGTGTGTCTCGCCGTAAGTCCTCATTCTCTTTGACACCAAAAAGAGCTTGGAAATCTCTCAGGTTTACCATAAGCGATAATACATTTGCCTTTTTCTCTGCTGAATTAAAAATATCCTTAATGTTTCCCCATCATTCGGAAAATTTAGATTCTCCCAGGGAGCCCGAATTTCCTGAGGATTGATTGAGAAAATGAAGATCGTATTGGTGATTAGCGCTGAAAATCGACACTGAATCGGTCTGTGACTTTTCGACAAACCACCTCTTGTCGGACAGCGATTTTCCGTTATGGATGGGCGTAAGAGCTTAGGGGATGTTTAAGTATCACGGCATGCAATATTTAAGTTTTCCTCCTCCCTTACCACCACACCCGTGGCGCAAACTGAGCTCATCTCTACCTCCCATGAATTACAAAATTTTCAACAGGACAATTTTTCACCAACTTTTGATCATTTCCCGATTTCACGTGGCCCGAGAGACTTCACCTCCTCGCGAGGAAAAAAAATATTGAAAAAAATCGAAAATTTTAATTTCTTCACCGTATTGTTTTAGCGGCTCTGGTGCTTGCACTAGAGCTGCTATTCCGGACGGTCCCAGCTGGGGAGTATCAATGCAGCATGTTACATTGTAGAGACCGCGCGTTGGTTGATGGGAATCGGCGCCATTTTCGGCTATGTTCCTTGTCATGACTTTATTTTATTGCATACTGTTTTATTGTTAGTCAATGCTATGTTGTGTATTGTATTTTTGGAATCATGGTGATACAGTCAATAATTCAAAACTTGTTTGTGCTTTTATCTCGTGATGGAAAAAATGTACTTTACGTTCAAAATTTGAAAATTTGAATTTTAAAGTTTTCGCGGTTAAGGAAGCTTTAACCACTGGGTTGGAGCTTCCTAGTTAATTACTCGATATCAGCTGATAGCAAACAAAGGTTACCAGGGAAACCGTAAACGTCTAACAACTATCGTGGCCATTGGGGCGATTATTGAAATGATATCGACTGTATGTCGCCGCTTACGACAGGACATAGCCCTATCTTAACTGTGTAATATATCGCAATTCGATATTGTTTTGATTTTTAAAAGGAGCAATTCATCCATACAGTTCCGATTAGTTTTGGCGAACGGGCCCTTAACCTACGGCACTCGGCTCATGGGAATTTTTTAACTCTAAATTTTTTAACCTAACTCTTCCATTCCGGGAACATATTTATTGAAAACGGCGACTTTTTCAACAGTCCTATTTTTATCTACAACATCTAAGTGGCCCTTCATAATCATTTAATTTTGGCCCCTGGCCAGAAAAAGGTTCGGAAATTGCAGTGATTTTGCCGAAAATGCTGAAGTAAGTAAATTTGGGCATTTTTTTTCCTTCTTCAAACTCTGTGGAGAAGCACTTCTCCTCCAGTACATCTTTTTTTTTACTTATCTCTCGCAAGGTACATTTACAGAAGGTGTGTTCCAGTATTAACAGTTCAGATTCGTTGTTTTTTTATTATAACGCTTATTTCGGAAAGCAATTATTACATTGTTCAATTCTACTGACTTTCAACACTCGATTATACTCCCGGCAAATTCTGCAGCAGCGTTTCAAATGTTGACTCTAATGCTTCCAACAGCCATCCGATGTCTAAGGGTTTATTCCTAGATTTAGGGATTTTCCGGAATTTCCAGGGATTTAGGGATTTTTCAGGAAATCTAGGGATTTTTTTTTTGATGAGGTAAAGTTACCAAAAATCACCTTTTTAACCTCAATTATAGCTTCGACAATCGAAAACATTTTTTCATCTATATTTTGTAGGCCTTTTTGGCAACACTATTTTCCCCGCAAATAAGCCGGAAATTAAAACGATTGTGTCCTTCGATGTACTTGACATTCAACTGCATTCAACCTGTTAATAATAAGAAATCAACTAATATTCTTTCATTTTATTGGTCTGGATTAGCACTGCTTTCAGAGAGCGCCAAAATTCAAACGAGCCAATCAGATTTAAATATTGCAAATCGCTACATCGAATGACATCATGATTCTTCATAAAAAAATGGCGCTTTTTGCAAAATCTAGGGATTTTTTAAGTATATTTGAGCAAATCTGGGGATTTAGGGATTTTTAGCGAAATCTAGGCATTTTTTTTCTTCCCCGCTAGGGATTTAATATCGGAAGACTGGCTTCCAGTATCGCAGCGTTGATCGTCGCTGATGTCGAAATGGAACCTAATGCCGGACATACTGTAACACCTCCATTCCTCAATTCCGGTGAGGAATACGTCTCTACCCTTAACTCAATATAAATATACAAATTGATAAGTGAGTGCTTTAGTCTCCTGAAAACAGAATTGCGAAACTTAAAATTGGAGAAAAATGATGAGTAAATGAAAAAATGGAACCAATTGATGGAAAAGTCGCATGCCATTCTGACACAAAATATGGCGTCTATCGAATCACCTTAACTAAATAAAATAACCAAATTTTCAACTCTCAAACTATCAACTATCAACTATCAAAATTCAAACTATCAAAATTTCCAACAATGACAAAAATGATTGTAATATACCTATAATGTAATGAAATATACACGCTCTAATCATTTAATTTGTATTACCTTTATGTTATGTACCTACATGTTATACTATTTTTATAATAAATTTTGCCAACATGCTTTTCAATTCAGTCTACAACATTTCATTCCGACGTGGCAATAATGATTTATAATGCCCCTAAACATTAAAATGAATTACAATAGTAATGCCGCATTATAATGTCGTATTATACATCGCAACGATTCATGTCCTACTGATTATTGATTATTGTAAGATGAATTCTGTTTTCTCTGATTGTATGTTTCATACGTGCGAAGCAAGTACGGGTCACTAGAAACGTGGTTCGTACGGGTGGCTGATGAAATTGATCTTCGAATACCTTTTGATGAGCTAGGGAAATGGAACCATCTGCATCTCATGGACAATAAATAGTTGCCGTAATTAAGGTCATCCCGTGATTAAGGTGCCGTGATTTAAGTCATAAATTCTTCATCTAATTCTTGATTCATCTCCAAAATGTCTGCTAAAGCTTTCATGCGCTTCTCCTTGTATGCATGAATGAGCAAATTGGGTATCGAACAAGCGGACACTTTTTGAAAATTTAGATGATTCTGGACAATATCGTACAGAAGTCCACGAGCTGCAGATAGAACCATTACCTCTAGCTCATCAAAAGTTATTCGAAGATCATTCAACAACCTCTTTGACAAGTTGCAAAAACTTTTCGTTAACAATAGTGTCACACGGTACTAGGAATATTTACTATTTAACGAACCTTATATTTCCCTGACTCAGTCCTAAATTATAGAAGTATGCGTTACTTTTCCAGCAATCCAAAAAAACAATTATACAAAAAACCAATACCTACACTTTCAGATATAAAAATGCAAATTTTTTGCAGCCTCGCTAAACGACTTATCAACCAGAGATTTTTTAGGAAGCGGACCTCCAAAGAGCTTTCAAAATTAAAAGTATACAACAAGTGATAATGCCATGTATTCGCCATATCAAAGCCCAATACACATTTATACACCGGCTACGTAAATCTGCTAAGTTACAAAACATGAATCGACAGTTGTCGGATTGTACATCAATGACAAAATGTGTCTAGGCCCTCATTCTTGACTACAACTACTGCCCCCAGAGCCGCTCTCCGACGCCAATGCGTTGGAGCTTCCTGCTTGTTTTGATTTCTCTGCTCCGCTCTTCTCAGAAAAATGTATACACAGCACTAAGAAACACGTTTTTGGAATCGTCACGTTATTTCATAGATTCACTTCTGAATATACCCCGCCTAATTTGTAACCTTCGCTAAAGGCTGCGATTCAGCCGAACCTTTCTCAGAAAGCGCACAAACATTTGAGCAACATTTAGTAATCGAGTGAATTATCTTCGTTTCTCCTCCTCCTTCTTTTCCTATAAGGTTTAACCAAACACGATTTTATGAAACGCGGAAGATATCGAGGAAGACTGTCTAAAAGCTTTTATAAAATCTTTGCATTCACATATTACGGTCTCGCCCAGTGATCGAAACTCACCTTTGAGTTTTAGGAGCCAAGCTCGATTTTTAGGCGCCATTGAAGATTTTTTAGGGGCCAAATTAACTTTTTGCCTATATATTACGGCCCATTTAGTGAAAAGTTAGATGCAAGATGTTTTCATAACAGAACTAGTAAGTAGCTGTAACTTGGGGAAGACGAAAGCACAAAGGATGAAATCGTGAAGCATAAAAAAAGCTTTCACTTGTAATGCTGAAAATTTCGAATAAATACCTGATATGAAAATTCAGATTTTTAGGGGGCAATTTTTATGGGCCACGTTGGCGCAGTCTTCATTTTTTAGGCGACATGGCCGATTTTTTAGGCGCATTTGGCGCGTTGGCGCCTGTGAGTTTCGAACACTGGTCCCGCGCCTAACTTAAAAGAATTAGTTTTAATCGAGAGTACATTAAATTATCCGTAAGAACGCTACCACAAGCCGAGCGCGGCAACAGTGTTTCATTATCTTTCCGCGTTCATTTTTCTGCCCTACCTTCTATTGTCTCGCTTCTCCGACAAACGACTATTATTTCAGTGCAATTACATCTTGCATGCCTATCAAATTCTAATCTCTCGCCAGAATACCTTCCTTTTACTCGTCCACCTCTTCCCGGCCCCCTTCCCTCTCTTCCCCTCTCTCTCTAGATCTTACCTGCAAGCCTCCTCTCTTGAACCACTTAATCATCTTCTTCATTTTTAGTTCTCAAGCAGGGTTGCCATTTTCGCGGGGAATCCGATGGTTTTTATACGAGAAGCAGAGACAAAGAGGAACTTTTACCGCGGACGTTGGCAGCACTTTTCTCGGCCGCTATTGTCGGCAACTCAACATTCCCCACTTGACATCATTCATTTTTTACTCTCCCGGTGCCGCTGAAATCCGTTGATTCAATACAAACAATTTTCCTTTCATCGCGAAAAACAGCGGCCGGCATTGAGAGCCCCCCCCCCCAAACCCCAGGGGGGAGGGGTTAAAGGGAATTTCGCAGAAGCGTCCAGATTGCGATCATTCTTGAGCTGTTTTGACCCTTCATCCGTTCGAGCTCCCCGGCGAAACGGGTTATAATTAATTATTAATTAATCAAAAACCGCTTGATTACATCTTCCATTCGAAGCAGGGTAAAAGTAAGTGGGACTAAGTGCTGCAGACATTGATTTTTCTAGGCCACTCGACCCTTTGAAGTTGAAGAAAAAAAGTCGCTCTTTGTTTTCAAATAGATAAGGAAAAATCAGGTTAAATTGAATCCTTGCGACCTTATTTCTTGACTTCTAAAATTCATAATTCTCGTATATGTCACATGTTTATTGTTTTGTAAAAAGTTGACCTTATTTCTTGACTTGTAAAAAATCACAATTCTCGTATTTATTACATGTCTCTCGTTTTGTAAAAATTCGTCCTGTATTCGTGGTTGTCTCACATTCTTACACTTATTTCTTTTACAGTTAAGGGTCAGGCATGTTTTAATATCTTGTCCTACCTACCAACACTTCATATCCAAAATTTTCCCTCCTCTTTCTGATCTTAATATACCATACTTTCAAAAGTTTTTCATCAATCCCTCTCATTTTCAAACGACTTAATCTCCAATTTTACAAATTTTTCCGAAAATTCATGATTTTTCTGCGGATATTTGGCAACGCCTAAAGGATCATATGGCTCTCTTCCTCAGCACGGCAGTGCTAGAACTGGGGAAAGAAAAGAAGAGACAAATGTCACATCCAAAAATTGCACCATTCAACATCTATTCACATGCTAACCAATGGGCCAACTGATGACTGATGCATCCAGACTGATGTGACTTTTGTCTCTTCTTTTCTTTCCCTAGTTCTACTACTACTACTCTTCAAGGTAAATTCTGCGTACTTCGTCTCAAATATGGTAAAATGTTCGAGTAACAAAATGATATGACAGTTCCCTCCGTCATTTCGAGGCTTATGGATGCGTGACACAGTTCTGGTTAAACGGAAATACCTCCGCGCATCGCTTTGAAGACAGTCCACGTCACAAAAGAGACTTCGGAGAACAAATGCGGAGCGATCAAATTGTCTAACACCCGTGTGTCATCTTCAGTTGTGGTGTAATCCGGTTATTTAATTTCGCCCAATAGAAGCCTCGTAAATTATTCACGGAAGCAATCTATCAAGATTTGAAACGAACAACCATGTGGCGCGTGTACTGCGCCTGAAATTTCGATGAGTCCTTAGTGCGGAGATTTTGGCACTCGTTTCTGCATTCATTCAAAATCACGGTGGATTAGTGCAGATGTTACTTGCTAAGCGCACGCTTACAATAAATAAATAAATCATGATTCGGCGAGTTTGAGACCTGCACCCTGAAAAAAAAGTATGGTAGATTTTACCATACTTTGACACGGTGATCCCCGACTCTTTGGTAGCATTTACCATATAATGGTAAGTATCACTAGAGTTCTCGTAAATACTACTATAATTCTGGTTATTTTCATCAAGGAGTATACCACTGTGTAAAAAATTAAGTAAACTAATAGTAGAGATTACCATACTTTTTTCAGTGAAGACGTATCCTGCACGAAACTTTAGCGAGCAAATAGGTGGATTCGACCCCCCCCCCCCCTCCTCCACGCCGCTTCAAAAAAATGCATTAGTAATGGGAGTTGTGAAAAAAAGATTCTTATGGAATAGTTTATAGCATATAAAAATACATCAATAACTAAATGCAAAAAAATTCGTATTCCTACTGCAACGCTTGACTATCTCCGATTACTTTTTATTTCACTCAAGATTACAGTGACTTGAAAAACGAAGACCGATTACTCCTGAGTTGCTCACGCAGCCTTTGAAGCACCTCCACAAATAAGACAAACGGAAATAAACCAAAATATGAAAATAGATCAAAAGAAAGAATTGCCTTGATGACGGCGCAGAGATACAACTATTCGTACTTGATGGATGTCCATGTTGCATATCTGCAAAATTGAAGGCGCGATGGCGCGAGACGTGACGTTGCAATGCTCCGCTGTATGTCGCCGATGAGGTGTTACGCAAATTGGGGAGAATAGTTAATAAACGAGGTTCAATTACGTATTTCCTTTCTTCGAATGATGTTGACACTTATTTTTTTTTCTTTTTTTAATAAGTTGATTTCTTCATCTATCTTTTAATATATATTGGTAGACCTACATCTAAGTTCGTGTGCACTGCCCCATAGCACCCGCGGGGCACGTGTTTTTAGCAAGCTTTGGGTTAATTCGCTCCTGCTCAGGCATCTATAAGATCTAGGCAATTATTATAAATTAAGGTGATCATTGCTTCCCCGGAGAAATCTGAGAGTACTTGTTATCATTTTTCATTAATTGTCCATTATCAATCAATAATATTCGAATAGCACAAATGCATCGCCAGCCGATATAATTTATTACGAATCAAGATTAGTAAATAAAATGAGAAATACAACCTCAAATGGATGACTCTTACTGCATGGAAGGGCCATTTGGCCTACCCCGAAAATTGAAGGCGAAATATAATTGTCCGCAGCCTCTGAGCATAATCCGTTTCAATTGGACGAATTTCTGCCAAACGGAACTATGTGCATTTAGACATGAGCACTGAGACCCATAATAATATATGCATAACAGGGCTCACGTCATAATGCACATAGTTCTGTTTGATAGAAATACGTCCAATTCTGCTTCGTCAAATTTTTCAGTTAACGAGCGTCACCGTAACCGTATACGGTCTGTGACCCGATTACAGGTCCAGTTACTGCACCCCTAGGGTAAATTAATACGCACCACTTTTAATTTTGATTAGCTGATATGATTACCCTCTAATTACTGGAGTTCTGCAACCGGATGCAGCGAATGGTGACAAAAATAATTAGCCCTCATACATATGCATTTTTTATGATCGTGGTTTCAGTCGAACTTTCACCCTTCGGTCTGCAATCGACGGAAAATTAATTTTTATTTTTTCATTTTTTAAAATATTTTTTAAGTTTTAATTTTTTTAAAATTATTTATTTTTTATTTTTTAATTTGTTTTATTTTCTCTATTTTTTTATTTCTGTATTTTTTTAAATTTTTAATCTTCTCTATTTTTCTTATTTTTTTATTTGTTATTTTTTTACTTCTTTTGTTGTTTCAGAACCAGTCTTAAATTTTGGGCACCAGCGACGTGACAGTTACTATCAAAGTTCAGAACTATTGTACGCGTAGGGTTGTATGATATCACACCATCTAAGTCTCTAATCGAATATTGGGAGGAGTGAAAATCGGTTGAGACCGAGACATTTCAAGAATCGAAACCTCAATTCGTGACGTCACCTCTAATTCAGTTTATTTTACTTTACAGCGCGTTTCCTCGGGGATAAAAGAGCATAGAGCAAAAGCGTCAGTGGCGACATGAAACAGTGCGCCGTTCCTTCGACCACGGGACCAAAGTTGAGGTTCTAAGCAACCGTATCTTCTCTTTACGGGACGGCTGAATTTGAGCCCCAAGCTTTCTATACTACATTTGAGCGGGGAGTTGTAAAAAGAATTTTATTTTCTCTTTCCTCCATTTATGGCGCTGCTCACAATTGGTTTCTCAGATCTGATCATCAAAAAAGAGGAAAGTTGGTGCTATTCACGTGTAAAGGAGAAAGTATTCACCGCCGTTGTGTGAAGTTTGTTTTTAGTAACTTCGCGCTTTTGACAAGGCAACACACATTTTGACCAGAAAAAATAAGCATGAATTTATTCGCTCTCCTCTATTTCATTTTGATGGGGATTCAGGCAGAACCGTCTCGAAATTGAAATAAAATTAATGTCAAAGCCATGTTACACCATCATCTAGAATATGTCTAAAAATTTACCATTTTTGGAGCATTCTAAAGTGAAGAAGAGGTATATTTTGAATTTGGAAAAACACAATTCAAGTTTGTTGGCGCTGTTGCCAGCATAGGAGAATCGACTTCGCACAAATTGACCAGAATAACACTTTAAGCGAAATATATGACTTGAATTTTTGGGCAATTCGCTTAAGGGTATTAAATATTGTTTTGTATCAATGACCTAAATCGAATTTTCTATTTCAAATCAGTTTTTCTCGTTGTAGTGGACAGTTTTAGTTTTCTTCCATTTTCCTTCTGTTTGATACTTCTGCTCACATTTGGCAGCACTTTATCGAGGAAGGTGCCAGTTGAGAACGGATCCCTGTAACTGAAACTGAATTTAAGCATATTTTAGTTCTAGCCCTGGAGGAGTTTGCTCTAGAAAAATGAATACAGTGAAACATCAATAGCTTAGGTGAAAATATTAGTGATTCCGATAAATAGATCGCCAGTCTTAGTTTGGTGACTTATTATTTTAAAGTTAACTAACCAAATATTCAGCGTAAAATTGTCTGTGACGTTTCCTCACTTATGCAATATATCTATAGAAAATTTCGAGGAGATATATAGTTTAGTTTAAATGATATCCTTTAAATAAATCTCAATTGCAGATTTGGAGACGTTGCAATGGACATACGCACTTTTTCACTTTCGTTATCGACGTATAAATTTGACTTCCCAAGTGTCAAGCATTTTCATCGTTCACGGGAAGATAGCTCTACTTTCAGACGCAAGCACAATCTAGAACAGGTTCAAACAGAACATTTACACAGACGTTAAGTTTTGATCCCTCCATTCAACTGTTCAATCAACGGAATAGCAGCGCGCGATTGGCCGTTGAGGAGGAAGTCTATGCATAAATCACGCATAAAACTCGGAACATGAGAGCGAACTGTCGTCACTTTCGGCGGCACCCGAAAAATAGTTTCGTATGAGTCACCGTCTTGCGCTTGTTCCTGAAACTTCATATTTCATCCCCCTATTCTCTCCGGCCTTCCTCGGCGCCGATCTAATTTTTCCCCTCTAACGAAAAGGCGTTACTATATTTTGAGATGAGCCTCCTTTTCCATACATCTCTTTACTTTCCAGAGCGCAAGTATGAGTGGAGATAAGCGCTTACATCAGAGGCGCAACTTTATAACCTAGAATATCGAGGTTCATCTCCCTTGTACGTTGTCTCTCGTACGTGGTGGCGAGATAGTCATAAAATTCTTAAAAAGTCTGTGAGACAGACAGCGGCGAAGCGTGACTTATCGACTTTGGATGTGTTCCCTTTTAAAGCTATGGTAAAGAATCGATTATTAAGATATCTGGTACAAACACCCTGGTAATCGATACTTTTCCATAGGTTTAAGAGGTTGTCAATCGATGCATCGCGAAACGCGACGCGCCAGGATCGCAGATTCACAATTTGGCAAACGCGAGGTCGTTCCTTCTTTTTGCAGCTTTCAACGAGCCTATTCATCTCTGGTGTCAATCACTTCTCTCTTTCAGCAACGACCTTCAATCTTCTCATTATTTTCATTGTTTTCTTCTTTCATTTTTTTCATTCCTGCATGTACTTTTCCCGTGCCCTAGAGGGTAGCATCTCCTTTCCTCCAACAGAAAACTGTTGGCGTGATGTTTAATCTGGGGCAAAAACTTGTCCTATTTCTGTAATTTTCATTAATGTCCGATCGATTTTTAAAACTGTTACAATGGATGTGAAAAAAATCTAAGATAAAAGGTTGATTGATGAGGGTCAAGATATTGTGACGCTCTGGTATCGGTGTGCCCGTGCTCAAAAGGCGCGGGGGGGGGGGGGGGGGGGGGGGCTCGGAGCGGAAAAGGGGGGATTAAATCTCTCGTGCCGTAGAATTGACACTTTACATCATGCCATTCAAATCTCTAAATGTGTCTATAAGTTTTCAATAACCTTGAGAGAGAGGCATCAGTCATCTCTGGCTATTAGTTCACTTATTTTTATGATCTTTCTTTGTTTTTTTTTTTTCTTTTTCTTGATACTTTGAAATTCTTTATTTTCCAAAAATTGACAACTTGGAACCGGGACGAACAGCGTCCCAACCTAAGGGGGCCTGGGGCCTGCCATTACATTTCTAACTATAAATAATTGTGTACGTGTGATTGGCATCCTCAACCAATCAGCTTCACGAATAAGCAATGCCTTTTATTTGTTACAAAAAGATGTACTCTTCTAGGTTTTTTTAAAGAAAAATCATGACATCAACATAACTTCCTCTACACATCATTTCAGATAAATCAGGAGAAAGTCAAAAATTTTCAGAAGGAGGCAAATTTGCGCTAAGCGGGGGGGGGAGGGTTAAAAAATTACCCAAGGTATCTTAATGCCAATCGAAATTACCCAAAATCCCTCTTCCCGTGGAATTTCAACTTTAAAGTAGGCTTTGGAAGAGGGTATTGTCCCCTCCTGGCCTGAAGCCCTTGATTTTTTTTTTTTTTTTTTTTTTATACGTATATTACGTCTCTCCTCCAATTTGTTAAGATAACAGTGTTAAATCTCAGGGAATAGCCAGATCGTATACAAAGTAGCTTCTAAGGGTTCGGTCCATTGTATCTTCAAAGTCGGTTTGTTTAAAGTTTTGACCCCGTCACTAATGTGCATTCTCACAAAATTCTGGCCGCTGAATACACGGATCTCCCTCATTTCCTCATCACACATTTCAGCCCGCAAATAGTTCGGTCACGCTTTTGGCCGCCCTTAAAGTTCGCAGGTCCGGCCTTTAAGGAACAATGACCTGAAACGACCACCCCGTGCGTTCCGCTTCATTTATTTGTGCCGGATCGCCACGGTTCGACCTCCTCGTTCAAACTCGCTCAATTAAATTAAATCAAGCGCCTTTGAAACTCGTGAAGTTGGTTACCAGCACACAATTAATGCATCACTTTAATCATAATTTAGTCGCTTCTGGGAATGGTCGAAATGTTTCGGCTCCGTTGCTTCTCGCCTTGTTAAATGTTACCGTGAAGTGACACGAGTTCAAATCACCAAAAAATGAGTAGATTTTTTTTTTTTTTTTTTTTTTTTTTTTTTTTTTTTTTTTTTTTTAAGCACTAATGCAGCTCAGTTTAGATTGACAAAGAATTCATTTGTTCAATCCAGGTCATGATAGATTGATGTCATATTTCATTTCTGGCACGGACTAAATATTGAAACTATAATTTTCTTAAATATTCGCCAAATAGAATTTTTTTTATTAATAAATCATATTTTTAATCAAATACATTTTTGGTCTCTCACTAGTCTGTGAAAATTGAGAGGATATTAAAATTATAATAACGATGATAATAACAATTTTAACTTTAGGTATAACTAAAGAAATGGGTGTAATATGATTTTAAATCGATTTTTCTTTTATTATTTTACTTCTCCGTCTTTAATTAATTCATCAATCCTCGTCAAATTATTTTTCTTTGTAAATTTGGATGTAATGAATTTCTAGGTCTACTAGAATCTCACCATAAATTGATTAAATTATTTTTTTTGGTTAGTTTAATATATATACAAGTATTGAGAAATGATTAGTTATTTCGCTTGTATTGGAAAAAAAATTATATAAATCCTGCTGTTTTAATGTTCTCTTTATTCTCTCCAAAAAGTATACATTTGTTATTTTTTCTGCAGCTGCCCAACTGTTTTTCTTTCAACAAGAGTGCCTATGTATCTACGGAGAGTATAGACTTGCCGAAATATGGAGCTCTTGGGGCCCGAAAAGGGCAGCCAACCTCCTAACACAAAACATGGCAACGCTCTGGTAAAAATTGGCGATAAGAGCTGCGTTTCAAAATACCACAGGAATTCATATAGCCGACTGAAGAAGGCGATAGAAAATCATATAGTCGGCTGTAGAAAGTGGAAAAAATCATACGGCCGGGCTACACGAGGCGATAAAAAATTATACAGCCGGGCTATAGTTCCTATCGCCGGGCTTTACACTTTATCGCCTGGCTGTTGCTTTTTCGCCATCGGCTATAAAAGGCTATAAGAAATTGTGTAGAAATTCGTGTGCTTTGTAAATCCTTAAGTTTGTACAGAATCACCTTAATATTTACAAAACGCACATTATATTTTCCTTTACTACATATTTTTTTTCATCAATTGAAATAAGAATAATCCATACGGAGTGTGCAAACATTTCAAAGTCATGGTTAAAAAACGCTGACTCCGCGAGATTAAATATTAGAGCCTGACAAAAAGCGAAGCGGCGGCGTACTGACGCCTACAAACCTAACAGGGATACTTCACGCATTGCGCAATGCGTGAAGTATCCCTGTTAGGTTTGTAGGCGCCAATGCGCGTTTCGCGCTGGCTGTCCGCCTGCCGCGCCGCAGCGTGCCACGGCGCTTGAAGCAACTATTTCACACCAGAGGTATTGCACAGTATCATACGAAATTGAAGGCGCTCCAACATATTAGGAATGACAGGCATCCTTCAAAAGTACGGAGCTTTCCTCGCAAAATAAATCAAGATACTACGGCCCAAAAAGAGAGCGGTAGTCCAAAAACTCACTAAGTCCTAGCATCCGTAATTAGTAACGTTTAGCGTACACTTTATCGCCAGGCTGTTGCTTAATCGCCATCGGCTATAAAATGCTATTAGAAATTGTGTTGCCGGCTATAGAAGCTATTGGAAATCTTACAGCCGGCTATAGGTCTAATTTTGGAACACAGATTCTACTACCAATTTTAACCAGGGCGCCAATCTCCAGATTCCAATATCAAACCAAGATGGCCAAGAATATTATAAATGAGCGTTTTCTCGTAAAAATGGGTAAATGCATGCAAAAATATAAGTCAAATGCGTATTATACAAACTACAAGTCATAACAACTGAAATAATAAATCACTCTGGATAATTTAAATTCATAGCTTGGCTGCCCTTCCGGGCTCTAAAGCTCCATAATCTAACCTCAAAATTACCGACTTGTCCGTGCTCTCCTTATACTGCCGTGCTAAGAATAGAACGCCGTATGAGCCTCTAGACGTTGCAAAATTTTCTTCATTAAAAACTGAAATTACTGGGAAAATTGTGAATATTCTTTTCCAAAATTTTCAGAAAATTTTGTATGCAATTTAATTAAAAAAAAAAAAAATCTGAAACTTTCAAGGTAAAATACGCATGAATGTTGTCAAAAATACATGTTTGATAAAGGGAAACTTGGCAACTCTTGAATGTTCATGCGGCGTTCTTCCTTAGCACGGCAGTACTGCCATACTAAGGAGGAACGCCGTATGAACCATCAGACGTTGCCACATTTCCTTCAATAAAAACCTAATTTACTGGGAAAATTGTGAATGTTTTTTTTTTTTTTTTTCAATTTTTTTAGAGAATTTTGTTCGCAATTTTGTCTAAAATGTCTAAAAATTTTAAGTATAAATACGGATAATCTTTTTCAAATACATGTTTTATCCGGGGCGATTTGGCAACTCTCGAATGTTCATACGGCGTCTTTCCTTAGCACGGCAGTATGTGGGAACTCAAGTTTCAACCGGGAGATAATGTAAAACGTTAGCTAAAACGACAGAGCGTGGCAACGCCACACGCCGTGAAAACCCCGAGATAAGTCATTGATTGTCCCTGATTGTTTGAGGCATAAAAGAGCGGTGGAATACTGCCACTCTAATGTCGCATCATCCGCTCATTGAAAGTCGACGCCATTAACGCTCTACCTACTTTTTACTTGCTCACACGTAGCAGAGCTGCCTGATGATTCCCCCCGAGGAGATGGAGAACTCCGAGCATTGCCGGAATCAGCCGAATTATTGAGTTACTTTTCCCGCGCGTTCTCCGAGCCCCTCCTTGGGGACGAACCACCGAAAGAGGCCCAATTTCACCAGGTGGAACCATTTTGAGGAATATGTCTGGTTTTGAAGTGACATGCTCTCGTTTAAAATATGAATGAATCTAAGGAGGAAGAGAGATCAAAAGATGAAGTAAATAAATAAATAAGCTCATGAGTAGGCTTAGTGCATGGGTTGTTTTTTGCTCGAAAGCATCAATGACGAGATAATGTATTCAAAAATACAAAAAAATTGCCACTTCAAATGCACAAAGCTTAAATGCACGAAAAAACGTCGGATTTTGGTGACCTATCGCTGCTGCATTGTCATATTACACTTTAAAGAAACGTTTTGGCAATGATTTATGGAAAATATATTTAGCTCGATCTAACAAAAACGTTTCGGTAAAAATAATTTCCGACTCTCACGTAACCGAAATGTTGAAAAGGTGTGGACATATTTGAAACAGATAAATCATTCTTTAGAACTCTGAATTGTAAACGAAAATGCAATAAAACTGTTTTCTGTGCATTTGACTCTGACTATTCTAAATGGACTGTTACAGGGACCCCATGGCAAAATGGTGTCGGTTGGATGAAAATCTGACCAATGATCGGTTCGATTGTTTTAGCTGCCGGAGGAATATGTGCGATAAGCTTCTTGTGTTCATCTACCTAATTCTTGACTGTTTGTGTACGCCTATCATGTGCCTTCCACCATTCATCAAAATTGGTAAGTCCTTATGATATGAAGTATGTTAGTATGGTAGTGTGGTAGTCTATGGTAGTACGGTATATGTATGCACGTTTGTCGTTCTTGCTCTAGAAGTTTCTCATCCATCGAAATTCGTCGTCTCTTGGACGGAGGAACGTACACTAAAAAAAATCCCGGTGTATTTACTAAAAAAAGGGTAAAATTACCAACAATTCAGGGTTCTACTTGATCCCAGTTTTTTCTTGGTAAAATTACCATTTATGGAATTGGTAATTTTACCGAGAAATCTCGGTAAAATTATTGAATCGTCTCGGTAATTTTACTGGACCTTGGTAAAAACGCAAATATTTTGTTTCGACTGGGGTAGAATTACCGAGATAAAATGGCAAAGTTACCAGGAATGTATTACCAATAAAAGTGGTATTCTTACCTGAAAAAAAAAACAGTAAAAATACCGGTTTTCAGGTAAGCTTACCAGTCTGTCTTGGTAAAATTACAAATAATTGGTAAAAACAGTGAGATGGTATAGGTACCAACGGACCGTGGTAAAAACGCCGAGAATTTTTTTCAGTGTAACTCTATTCTATAAAAATTGACTCGAACAGTTTAATATTTTACGAGAATTTACCTGTGTAATTTTTGTCCGATTTTTGCACGAGATCAGAAGAAAAATCAGTGAAATTTTCAGTGGGAAAGACCCAAGATTTTCGTGGTAAAGATGCAGTTTGCGAGAAGAAATTTGACAACATTGAAATGTAGTTCCGTTCTTTCGTGGAGGAAACAAAGAATCAGGAAATTAGTGGAGTTGACCTTCAATAGACTGTTAGTGCGGAGGTTTCTCACTTGTGTTGTCTCTGATAAAATCGTCGTTGGGTGAAATAAAATTACATTTTATTGAGCGATCAAATTTTTACGACAAAATATGCCTACATTTTCCTCTTTTTTATAGTTCAAAGTAAATAAAAAATCGCAGAGCTTGCTCAACTGTTAACGCGAGGGGAAAACAGATAAACCCAATCTATCCTGCGGCAACTTATGAAACAATTCATTCATACTCGAATACTGAACCAATGAGCTACGATAACTGCGAGAAAAAATCAGCTCTGTCGTTAACAATGAGGATTTTCTACCGAAACCCATACCTATCTTTGCAATGGAAAATGTGAGTTTTCAGGCGAGCCTAGAGATGTTCCAAAATGAGGGCACCACGGGGTTCATGTGAAAATGAACATAATCCTTTTTTTGAAGATGCGGGTTCGTTTTTGAGCGAGGGAAAAAACGGATGCATAAAAATGCAGCCCGCAGAAAACATGTCACGAGTGGGGAATAAATTTCGGTTCTCGAGGAGGGGGAATCTGGGTGGAAGCTGTCTGTGTCAAACACATGACTCGAGGCATTGAGTATGCCTCTCTCGTCCGAGGGGTGCCGAGTTCTCATCACTCATCGTTTTATCGGTCATCTATGCAAGTCGCTTCTCCGATGACCTGCATCCCGCAGTGCTAAATATTTTACGACGTGTTCGGAAAATTGACCTTCGGATTTAACGCTCCCAGTCCAGTGGCAATTCTCACAAGCTGGCAACGCTTCCATTTAACTCTATTACAAATAATCAATTCTTGGTGAAGTAGCCTGTCTTGCTTGGAATCGACAGATATTGATTCTTTCACAAAATTTGGGCAATTGCTAGTGTCTTAGTCAGTAATTTATACAAAAACCGCGAGTTAGGTTCTTAAAAGTCAAATCTTTAAACATAAGGGAAATAAAATTCACATGGCCCAAACGCTACACTTGTATTGCTACAAGATTTTTAGGTTTTCGACTACTCATAATGCGAAAAAAAAGCTGAGCTATGAGCAGACTTTACAAACACAGGTCATGCTCTAATAAAAAAAAATGTGCAAGAGGATGTTAATATACAGCAATTGTATTGTATAGCAATAGATGTCAATTGCTACATCAATATTGTATTTCCGTATCAATATTGTATTGCTACTTTCGTTCCATTCACATTGCCTGGTCAAGTTTTTGAGGGCAAACTGGTCAGGATGAGTAACTGTGCGAATGAAACCGAACAGAACGAGCGAAAGCAACGCATGTTGATCCCAAATCGCTTCCATAAGCCTATATCTAGATTTTAGAAGAGCATAGAGACTGTAGTGAGCACCGTGATAGACTTCTTAGCAGGTAAAAAATTAAGCATCACAAGCACAAGCTTCCTCACCAAAATTTCATTAAGAATGCCAGGAACATATAGAAAAAATTTAAAATCGAACTTATCGGTAAAAATTCCTCTAATCAGTGCTTGAAAATCAACTCTAACGCAAAAAAAATCAATGTTCACTTGAATATTAAATTGGTCTTTCATTAATTTCAGTTCCTCTCGGGTGTACATGGTGATTTTCTCATTGTGCTGAATCTTTTGAACAAGTATTTGAATATCACGTATGAAAAGAGAAAGGATATTTTTACGAAAAAATTATAGTTACCAACTTTCTAGATGAAAGTATAGTTTCCATGACCGACTTAATTTCACCTTAATTTTGGTTTTTTCCTCGGTAGAAAATTTGAGATTGGTTATGGCGAATAGATAAGAGCAAAACACAGTATTTCTAAAGTAATTTAAGTATTACTGCAACTGAAACAGAGAGTGAGATAAAATGTTCTTTACATTATTAATTCGGGCGGAAAGTATCCCGCGCCAGCGGTTATTGTGGATTCAACCCTCCTTCTCAACCGCGAAGGATCACACTCGAGGCGTCTTGAAGCGAATGGAGTAACGTCTATTATACTGATGAGCTCTGGATCACGTAAAAACGCTTAGGTTATGGGGCTCATTAGCAAAATGGACTCTGTTCCGTTTGCTTCAAGTTACGTCTCACTTTTTACCGCCCAGGTTTTCATAATCGTCTCGCTTTCCGCCAAGATTCCAGCGAAGTGAAATGCGAATCGATATCGCAATCATCTGATGCGGGAGCTGAGCAGAGTTTCATTCCGATGCTGCACTAATAAGGAAAACCCCCTAACGACTCCCCGGGATCCGCACTAACGAGTTATAAATAAGCCACGAGGGGTGTTGTACACCGAATGTGTCCGAATATTAGCATGGAGGGATAAGAGGGAAACAGCGGATGCTCCGGTAAAACCGTATCGGGGATCCGAAACGTAAATCCAGGCAAGTGCCGAAAACTCGGGTGCAGTACTGCCGTCCTGTGGGAAACGCCGTATGAACTCGTAGACGTTGTCACATCTTCCTCAACAGATACGAATTTTCTGGAAAATTTTTCTTTTAAAATTTCAGACAGTTTTATTTGCAAATGAATCGGTCTCGTGCAGAGGGACTTACGCGTCAGTCCAAAATTTTCAATTTTCCCCCAATTTTTGGCATTTTAAAGGGCACTTAAAGAGTTCCTGAGATTTTATTTTTATTCTGAAGGAAGGAGGAATACATTTATATATATGTGTGTCCTTCTTGAAGGTAAAACATCAAGTATCTCCTTAAATAATGAAAATTAGCGGTAAAACATTCAACACTCATTTTAAAATATTTCCTCACTTAAAAATGTCACACGGATACCTACCTCGGTCAGCTGCATGCTTGTCTTCTTGTTTTAATTTTTAAATCGTAGCTTTTGTCCCAGTTGAGAAAGGACATGTAATTGGCTCGAAATGTCCTGGTTGTGTTTCTCTACTCTGTTTTTAGCCTCTAAAACCAATTTGTAGCTTATTTCATGTATTTTATTGTCATAAATTCGGGCTATTGTATTGTGTCCCTCTTATCACTTAAAAATTTCTCAGTCCGTCTAATTTTCTTGAAAAAGGGCGCAATTCCGCAATTCAAATTCGCCTTGAAGCGCGCTAAAAATAACTCCCAAAAAAAGTATTTCAGAACTTCAATTTTAAGAGATGTTGGCCTATTTTGTAAACACTTAAGAACATTTTCAATCATCATGCTCGACGAGAAAATCAAATTCTTTCCACTTTTGTGAGATTTGGTTCTAGGGAACGACGCCCTTCAACCGGGGAGGGACTTAATCTTAGGAACCAGATATCTTTAAGAAAAAGTATCTATCTTTTCTCCAAAATGGGTACTTTATCGGCAGAGCTTTCTCAACATTCAAATGTTCTTATGGTGTTTTTCCTGAGTACGGCGGAGCATCGCTCACGACCCTTAGGGCGTTTCCGTCGACCGCTCCTGAAATCTTCAATTGCATCCGAGTTCCGGTTTGTCTTTTGCGTCGCCCGTCTCTCGGCAATTCTAATTTACGGATACTTGTGTAATAGCGTGTAAGTGACCGATGTTGCCGGACGGTCACGTAAATCGATAATTTCCCCCATGAAACAATGATATCATGCGAGGGTCTGGTCCTCCAGAATTATTTGCCCCTTTTTCAGCAATGGAAATTACAGTCGTAAATGATGCGCCATGATGGAGCCGTGCTTCGGACGAATACGTATGGCGTGAACAATAAATACAGCCACCTGATCAATCTTTGTAACGGTGAACGGAAATCACGTTGAGCACATCAGTAATGTTTAAAATCCACCTCTTGATTCAGATACTGTTGAAACATTTTGGAATCGGATTCTGTGCCGGAGACTAATACTGCCGTGCTAAGGAAGAACGCCGTATGAACATTCGAGAGTTGCCAAATTTCCCTCAATAAAATGTTTATTTTTGAGGAAAGGTATGCATATTTTTCCTTGAAATTTTCAGGGACTTCAGGTGAAATTGCGAACAAAATTATCTGAAAAATTGGAAGGAGAATATTCATAAGTTTACCGGGAAATTTGTGTTTTATCAAAGGAAATTTGGCAACGCCTGATGGTTCATACGGCGTTTTTCCTTAGCACGGCAGAATAACCCCAAGTGATAAGAATGCGGAGCTGAATCTTTTCGCCTTAGGACGTGATTTTCGCTGTTGGCAAGCGGAATCTGCTCTTTCTACGGAGTGCCATGCGCTTTTACAGTACACGTTACCGTTGGGTTATAGGACATTTCGTCAACGATTTTTTGTCCGCGCACCTGTTTTTTCCAGTAATTTACGTCCATTTTTTCGGCACGGGAGCTTTGGTCTACGTGCTAGTTGAGACCCAAAGTTAATTGGCCCACATGTAAATACTAACGACAATTGCTCGCGACGTTTTTGGATGAAAATATATGATGTCTTGGAAGAATGAGGGTTTGATTGTTTTTTTGTTTTGTCTGTTTGGTCCAACGGAGAATAATATATAGTTGAGAGTTTTGGTAAAAATGGGGGAGCGTCAATTCCATGACACAAAATTCACTAAAACTCTCTACACCTCTTTGGTGTTACAGGACTTAATTATATTTCGAGAAATTCCCTCCTTGTTTTACCTGAACCGGATAAACCACTATATTTGCCTAAGCTATAGGCTCCTAGATTTTTCCTGTGTACGATAAGTATCCTGATTTATTTTGCGAGGAAAGATCTGTACTTTTAAAGGATGCCTGTCATTCTTAATAAGTTCAATTTCGTATGCAACACCTCTGTTGTGAAATTGTTGCTTCAGGCGCCGCCGCACGGCGCGGGCGGGCGGGCGGCCAGCGCGAAACGCGCATTGGCGCCTACAAACCTAAGTGGATACTTCACGCATTGTGCAATGCGTGAAGTGTCCACTTAGGTTTGTAGGCCCCAGTGAGCCTCTTGCGCTGGCAGCACGCCGCTCCGCTCTGTTAGGCTTTAATATTTATACTCGCATATTCAGCGTTTTTTAACTCATGATTTTGAAATGTTTGCACACTCTGCATAGATTATTCTCATTTAAATCTATGGGGGAAAAATATGTATCACTTTATCAAAGGAGAATAATAATATACTGTGTGTTTTTTAAATATTGGTGGTTTCGTGTCAAATTTAATGATTTCCAAAGCACTTTAATCTTTTCTTTTACATTTTGTGCTTTTATTGTGCTGCAGCGAGGTGTACGCGCAACGAAACGCTCAAAATTTGACATATTTGACTCTAAAAGATCGATGTACAAATGGGTTAAAACTATATATTGCGTGCTTCTTGGTTTTTTTTCCCTCTTTTATTCATTTTTGCAGTTTCTGTCGGCACAACTGCGGCTCATTGAGATTAATGTCGCTTGGAAAAGGTTTTAAAAATATTTGTCACGTTTTAAAAATAATATAAATGTTTTCAAAATGAAGTTTCGTAACGAAAAAATAAAAAAAATTACCTGTGCATATGCAAGGTATATTGTACATTCAATATTTTAAGGATAGAAATAAAACCAAGTATTCACCAATGACAATTTAAAAAGATGATTCAAAAGGAGAAAGTAATAGCATTTCATTTAGAAAATGAGCAACCATAACAACACCTCCTTCTCTCTCAATTTCTCATTTCCATATTGTCAATATAATTTTACATACCGACTAAAATATAACGCTTGGACAAGGTCACTGTTGCTTATTTTACGTGTTAGTCCAGTCAATACAGCACAAATAGGGGCTAAGTAGAGACAATTTCTGAGGAAACTTTCTGATATACTATTCCTATGTATTTTTCATCGCTGAATCCGAATTTCACATTTGCGAACAAATCTGAGGCGAGCCAAAGCCGCCATCTTGAAAAAATGGCCGAAATTTGCGTTTTTCGGCCAAAGAACCGAAATAACTCGTATATTATTGAAATTACGGCAAAAGTAGTTATTTTCTAAATTAAAGTACATAAAATTTCCATTAAAAAGAGTCCAATATGATTAAGATCGGATGATAACAAATGCCGTTACAGCGTTGCAAAGTTTCAGGCAAGTATTGAGGTTGAGCAATTTTCGTAACATTCCCTGCAAAAAGAGAGCTTTCATGGCAATTAATCATTAAATCGTAATGAGTGTAAGTATGAAATATAAAAGAAGTGCAATTTTGAGTTCTTGACTTTCAAGAACGGCAGTGGATAAGGAGGGGGGGGGGGGGTCCGGTATGAGCGCAGCTGCAGGGTCCTCCGTTCCTCCCCCATTTTCATGGCCCGGGTGTGCCCGGTGGGCCTTCGTTCCCCGGTTATCAGTTTTTCTGTCCTCCACAGGCACCTTTTCCGGAGGACAAATACTTGATGTGCCTACGTATAGGTATATTCGCTGATAACAACAATAGCTGCCACCAAGCCAAAGAGACAGGCACTGCTAGCTTGTCAAAAAGATAATAGTGGGTCTAAATTTTGAGTCCGTTAAGTTTAAGCGCGCCGACCGCTGTGATCCAATCAGCAGTATGAGGAGTTTAATTTGAGTTGAAAACGATGTTGTTCCAATAAACCCTCTCTTATTATTTCGGAGTTATTAAAAAATCAGATGAGGAGCTTCAAAATTTTTAGTCGCACGAACTTCCACCCTATCCACTCTCGCTATTTACCGCAGCAGATGTCATGCGTAAAGTTACTATGTTCACATTTTATGATGCATTTACACCATGTCATGGTTCCCCCTTCGCCTCATTGCCTCTTGTTCCATCCTCGTCAATCTCTTCCTTTCACTGCATGTCATAGTCATTGTCCGAACATTCAGCGTCTTCTGGATCATCTACGTCATCCCCTTCTTTTTCCGTTAAAAGTGCGTCATATTGACTATTTTCGCACGAGCCATGGCAATATTCGCATATAAGACTGCAATGAAGGCCTTCCCTCCAAAAATCGCGGGCGCCGCGACTTTCTTCAATGCACTTGCACGAGATCTTGCTTAAAATTTCGCTCGTGGCGGGATTTTCCAAGGTAATGATGGGGATGAGGTCATTTTATTCTACCACCCCCCAGTCACACGCGTATTTCTTGATGATCATCAATTGCTATGTACTTGAGGATAGGAGCATGAAATGTGGTAGCATTCTCTGAAGATGGAAGACAAGCGAGATTTTGTACATCGTAAAAAAAAGTCCGTACATAGCTTTCATACCTAAATTCAGCCAAAGTTTTTTTTCTACTCACCCTTGTAGCTAAACGATCTGAGTAAAAATTATTTTCCTGCTTTACAAATTTCTTCTTACTTTAAGGCTGATTTTTAAGCATCTGAGTTGGCTGCGTGGTTCTCCAGGATTGCTAAAAACTTAACTTTGGCTTGTCTGAAGAGTGGTGATATTGTGTCACACCCACTAATGGCATGAATGAACAGTACGTGTTCGGCTTTCACTTCATTTTGAAGGCTGCCTCGGTTGAAAAGTATTTAAAGAGTCTCACCTTTGCCGGATTTTAGAGGGAAAGCATTTTTGACGTTACGTGACTGAGCTGTGAGGAGGACAAGAAGATCAATATATTTTCCCACAATGACAACAATTTCGCCTTGTTTTGCCGTTTTCAAGGCCTTTGAAACTATTTGATTGTGTCAGTGACCTCTTCTGCTTGAAACACAGACATGGTTGCAGCCCTGAAACGTTTCATGAGCCTTCGGATCAAACGGGATTTGTTTTTGCCGTTTTTCAGAAAATTTGCTCGTGATGTTACTGGGACCATACTTTCATGGAATTTTATTTCCACTGATGAAGCTTGTCCTCTTCGCCATCTTCTAGGTCTTTTCGTGCTGCATCTTATAATATCCTAGGGATAGTCGCCGAAAACGATCACAGAATTAGCGGAACATACTTCGATTTTACGTAGGACACGTGGTTATTGCATCTTGATGAAAATGTCTCATTTTGTCTCCAAATCACTCGATGGAGCAAAAAACGGACATCTATGACATAAGTAGGATTCTTGTTGTCAATTTTATCTATACACCGTGTAAATGTAAAAAACATATCATAAAATGTGGAATTCGCATGCCGTCTGCTAAGTTCAACAAAAGGGTGAAGGGTGAGAGTACGACAAAAAATGTTGAGGTTCCTAATCTGATTTTTTATGAGCAGTTATGCCCCGAAATAATAAGAGAGGTTTCATTGGAATAACATCGTTTACAACTCAAATTAAACTTCTAACCCGGAGAACGAAGGCCGACCGGGCGCCGGGCGCACCCGGGCCATTAAAATGGGGGAGGAACGGAGGACCCTGCAGCTGCGCTCATACCGGACCCCCCCCCCCTCCTTATCCACTGCCGTTCTTGAAAGTCAAGAACTCAAAATTGCACTTCTTTTATATTTCATACTTACACTCATTACGATTTAATGATTAATTGCCATGAAAGCTCTCTTTTTGCAGGGAATGTTACGAAAATTGCTCAACCTCAATACTTGCCTGAAACTTTGCAACGCTGTAACGGCATTTGTTATCATCCGATCTTAATCATATTGGACTCTTTTTAATGGAAATTTTATGTACTTTAATTTAGAAAATAACTACTTTTGCCGTAATTTCAATAATATACGAGTTATTTCGGTTCTTTGGCCGAAAAAACGCAAATTTCGGCCATTTTTTCAAGATGGCGGCTTTGGCTCGCCTCAGATTTGTTCGCAAATGTGAAATTCGGATTCAGCGATGAAAAATACATAGGAATAGTATATCAGAAAGTTTCCTCAGAAATTGTCTCTACTTTACCCCCTATTGACTGGACTATGTGGGCGTTAACTACTGGACAAAAAAGGTGCGCGGACAAAAAATCGTTGACAAAATGTCCTGAAACCTACCGTTGCCAAAACACAGGGGAAAAAATTATTTAACAGATTTTTGGGGTGGCTGTGAGCCCCTTAAAAAGCACTCTTGGAATAAATTTCATGGAAGAAAAAAATCGTATTTGACCCATAGAATATGCTACTGTCGTTTGGCTCACCCTGTATATTGCCACTTCCTATAATTCTCCGAATAAAACTCTCCAGGAATGTCCCCCAAGAGAGTGTCTCAGAGATGGCCCAAGCAACCTACAACAAAAGTCGTGAAAAGTGCTCACCGTAAGTCGCGGTTTTTAACTGCCTCTGTTTCTGATCCAACCAGAACCAGATCAATCTCCCTGTCTCAGTCTCACCCTATTTTCGGGAGCAAAACTTACAAAATGCCGGAAGGTTTCCTTATTCGAAAAGACTCGTCTTCTCCAATGGGTTTGTTGTACGCAGGGGACGAACAAATAGATAAAGAAACAATTTTAGAGACAAATTTTATTCTAAAGAATAAAATAGAACGAAAATGACCATGGTCAAATCAAAAAGTCTGAAATCCACGACTTTGACCACAATTTGCACAGTTTGGAAGATGCTTTTTTAAATTTCCAGCGTCTGAGGGTAGTTTTTTGTCACCGAAAACGAGAAAACGGCAACTTTTTCAGACAGTCCGATAGTTACCGGTACATTCCAAAGGTTGCCAATTCTTCATTGTTATTCATTTGTTTTCCTCACGAGCGGGACATGATCTTTGATAGTTGTTCATGCCTTGAGTTCTTAGGGTGTATCATATGAAATCATAAGATCAACGTGTCGTGTAACGCGTATCATCTGAGGCGCGAAGTATTTCGAGAGGTTAGACCGCGAAGCGGTCCGGGGCGGAGCCTCCTAGTACTCTAAAATAATATCGACATTGGTTGATCACGATTGTTCTGAACTGGTAAAATTATTTGTGTTCTTGTGTTACTCTTGGGTAAAAATATAGTTAATTTCCAAGTTTCAAAGCTTTACTTCAATCAGGTAACAAATTAGAGGGGGTGGACGGGACTTTTGGAACACCCTGTATATTGCATTTGGTTGTTTTTTACCAATAGAGAATTTTACATAACGCTGGCACTAGCCCCTTCTCTTTTTGTAACGCAACGTAACGGAGGCTCATACCTCCAACCTTTTCCCCTCTAGAACGTCACGTAATTTATGAACGCTCTTTTAGTGCACAGCCTGCAGACTCTACAGTAGTTTATGTCTGATCGGTGCTTTGATGCAATGCAGTGGCGATTCTCAAGCGTTGGCAACACTGTTTCCCTCCATTTAGATACATGTAAAACAATCGATCTCGGTGAGGCAGCTTGCCGCACCTAAAACAGTGGCGTGGCGTGAATTGCGATATATCGATTGTTATGCCATTTAAACCTACGGTAAAGAATCGATTAACAGGGTGTTCGCAGCAAACACCTTATTAATCGATTCTTTACCATAGGTTTAAATGGCATAACAATCGATAAATCGCAATTCACGCCACGCCACTGACCTAAAATCGATATTTCTAATGGATTTACATACGTAGAGGGAAGCAGGGTTGCCAACTCGGAAATTCACCACTGGGGTAATGTTCCTCTTCACCTCGCCCAGTCCTCGCCCTCGGACGAGCCCCCCAACGTGACCAAAGTACCTTCATTTCCGGAAACCAGAGCATACGATTTTTCTTTGTGAGCTCTTCGGGGGCAGGATGACCCAGTATCTCAACTCGAATGCAAAGGGAGGCGTGCCCGCGCGGGACCCCGCGCAACACCCGGAGAAACCCTTAATAATCGGTGCCGACTCGGGGGATGGATCCCGGAGCCATCCGATCGGCTCCAAATGTTTCCCAGCGTCCCGGAAATCTCCGCCGAAACGATGCGGAAACTTCGCCACTGCTATGCAAATTACGGGCGGCGTTATTGAAAATCCGCGCTTCGCGTGTATCCCATTCTCCCGCGCTCGGGAAAAACGCCGTATGAACCTCCAGGCGTTGCCAAATTTCCTCGGATAGAACACGAATTCCCTGGGAAACTTGTCAATATTTTTCTTCCAATTTTTCAGAGAGTTTTCCTAGTATTTTCATCTAAAGCTCCTGAAAATTTCAAGGGGAAATATTCATGACCTCCCTCGATAATAAACATTTTATCGGAAGAAATTTGGCAACTCTCGAACGCTCATACGGCGTTCTTCCTCAGCGCGGGAGCATTCGTATTCATATCAGCCGCTCCTTCCCCGCTCCACTTTTTCTTAATCTTTGACGAATCGCTCGAACTGTTGTACACATCAGCATAAATATCAACTCTCGACTTCCGCCTGGCGCGCCGCGCCTTCGTCTGGCTCCGTACCGCGCCGCTGAATTTTGGGGCTTCCGATATGAAAAATCTAGGGCATTATTCCGCCCTTGTTCCGAGCTCGCCGTGGTAACAACCGTGCTCGAATTAGTGCTTCCCGGGGTGCGCTTGTGCGTATAAGTACCGAATCTTTTTGACCGCATCATTGCGTTGTGGTCATCATTGGTATTCTGCCGTGCCAAGGAAGAACGCCGTATGAACATTCGAGAGTTGCCGAATTTGCCTTGATAAAGCATTTATTTTTGACAACATTTATGCATATTTTCCCTTAGGATTTTCAGATATTTTAGATTAAATTGCGTACAAAATTTTCTGAAAATTTTGAAAAATAATTTTCAGAATTTTCTCAGTAAATTCTGTTTTTATTGGAGGAAACTTGGCAACGTCTGAAGGTTCATACGGCGTTCTTCCTTAGCACGGCAGTATTGTGGTGCGACCACGCAGAAAGAAAACTCAACACAAAAGTTTGGTTAGTACGGGAAGTGAAACACAAAATAACCCAAGCCTTCGATTGTCTCTAGGGTTTCTCAGTCTCTCCATTGTTTTCTGCATTCAATTTACCACTTTGAAAAAAAAATGGTATGCTGATTCAGCACCTAGGATGTCAAAAATACGTCTGGTGATCCTGAGACGCTACCTTGATTTCCCACGCAGTTAGGATGTAAAGTTAACTGCCAGGGCAGTGAAGGCAGCATCTTGGGATCACCAGACGCATTTTTGACATCCTAGGCGCTAAAACAGCATATTATTTTTTTCAGAGCACAAACTGTAGGAAAATCAACAGAAAATTTGGGCTGGTTTGTGTTTCACTTCCTATCTTTAAAAGTATCGTAAAAGACACTGGAAATACTTTAGTCGACTCTATGATACAAGGAGTGAAATTGGTCTTTCAAAAAGCGGGTGGTTTGAAACTATACGAATGCAGAAAATGCTGATTTCTCATTCAAGAGTAGAAATTGGAAATTTGTTCATTGTTTACCGTATAATATTTTGATGAGAAGATATATGATATGAAGGTTCATTTTTTCCCTGTCTGCTGGCCCGTTTATCACTCTCAGCGCGCACTACAGTTGGATGTATTTATTTCAAAAGGAACCATATCCACTCTAATATGAGTCCTAAAATTCATAAGAACACATGCATGTCAGAGCTTGTATCAAAATGGATACAGTTTTTTTTCATCTAAGTACGTCCAGTTTTCACTTGAGAGAGAGCATTCAAAATCCGGTAAGCTTCCCCGTGTTGCTGAATAGGTGCGCTTGTTTCGTCCATTTAACGGTCGTTCAAAGTCTAGAGAATATATACATTTGTTCTATCTTAAAAAAAGTTATACGTTTGGAAAAAATCACCCGTAAAAAGTCGTAAAATCCTGAGAGCACAACATGTTTACCTTCAAGATTTCATAATTCAAAGTTATCCTCGAACATAAACTCAATGCCCGAGGCCCCGTTCACACCCCGAAGAATTTCTAACTGACGGTCTTACCTCATCGATCAAATAGAAAACCAACATCAAAGCACCGCTCTTTATAATCCGTTTCGGCAGAGAGTAAGGGTAGATACCTAAGATAGAGAACATTTGGGATAATTTTTATTCGGAGTCCACCATCTCTCGCAGGAAAAAGAGGTTTTCGGCTCCAAAAATGAAGCTTTGGTGTGTGTGGCCGCTCCTGTACATCTATTGCCAAATCGTAGAGAATTCACTTAATTGTGGACAGGTGTAAACGTATAACGCGAGAATGTTCACTAACAAGAAAAAAATTATGCATTTCTTAATTCAACGCTTTCTTCAATTAATATGTAATTCAATTCTGATGAAAAGCATCAGTGTTACGATGAAGTTTCGACTAAAAGTTTTTTCATCGTGTTACTGAAGATTTTTATCAGCATTGAATTTTATATTAATTGAAGAAAGCGTTGAATTAAGAAATGCATCATTTTTTTCTAAATCTTTAATCATTAATGTATTACTGGTCATTTTTACAAAAAAACAATATCAAGCTTTATTTAAACGCGGGTTAAGAATGAATCTTTTGAACAGAGATACAACATCAACCGGTGTGCTAGGTGCTACATTTAAAGAAAAGATGTTGAGCGGAATTAGCTTTTAGAGAAGGCGCGGGACCTAGACATCAAGAAGGCGTCACAACGGGAGATTTTTTTTTGGGGGGGGGGGGGGGGGGGGGAGAGGGCGGGATCGATATATCGGCATAAGTCTCAGTGCCCTGGCGGCCGGTCGCCGGTCCTCCTCGGAGCAAGTAGATCGAGAGGCAAGTGCAGTGAGGGAGCAGTATATAACTTCGAAAAAATTAGAGCGCCTTCAATTTTTTAGGACGCAACTCATACACCCGTAGAGTGCGAATAGTTGCATCCAAGCGTTGTTATGTGACTTGTCATCAGGAAAACCCTCATGCCTCCATAATTTTGCATATCGAAGTCCAAGAGTCAGTACCGCTTGTCTGCAAACTAACGATTTTATAGGGCAAAGAGAGAACTTCATCAGTTTTGTACTTTCTAGGCTAGGTTTGACATTTTTCACACATCACAGCGTCATTACAGCGCCCTCGTGTAGAATTGGAAAAAATTGAAAACAGCAGCTTGCGACGCTTGCGTATTTTACACTGTAGAACTCGGCTAAGTCGCTTACTCATTTTCGCTACAGTCTTTTTTTTTCTTTTCTTTTTTTTCTACTTTAAGTATAGCTCACGAAGGCTAATCCTGCGTCTTTAATCCCATCTCCCCTCCGTCTCTAACAACCAAGCAGTACCAATTAGGTATTGAGCAGTATTATAATTGGTGTACAATTTCCGAAAGTTTTAAAAACACGATTTAACCAGTTTCCCTCCGATGTGCTACAATAATATGCCTAGAAATATAAAAAAAATATTTAGAATCCAGCGAGACGCAATCCTATAAAAAAATTGTAAAATTTTATATACCACAGAATCTGGTGTGAAATGCATGGAGATAATTTACATGGGGGGGGGGGGGAGTATTGATTTCTTTAACTTTTGATGATGTAACGCACATGTATGGGTCAAAAATTTACGCTTGCGCAAGATCACCGCCAACAACATGAAGGATACTTATTTTATTGTATGTCGTCAAACTGAAATTTAAAAGAATGAAACGATGAAAACACGATTAGCAGTTACATTTAAAGAGTCAATCAACCTTCAAAGCCAATCAGAGCTATCCTACCGATAATCGGCTCTCGTTGCAGGGAAATCCTACGGGATTATTGACAAAGCGGCTCCCCTATGCAAATTTTTCCGCCATCTACGTTGTCAAATTTCCCGAACATGATTTTTCATTAATACATGAGTTTAATGCAAAATTAAAGAGTAAATTTGCTAATTTGACAACATCGCTCCCTGCACGCAAGCACAAGCGTAAGAGGAATCTGGACAGCCGGCTGTCTTTTTAAATGAAGCATGAGTCTAACGTCTCTGGTTTCCCTCGCTGAAACCGCTTGTAAGGTTTCTTACAACGCGTTCGGGCTGGACGCTGCTTGGGGGCCATGATGCCTAATTTCCTTAGAAAAGGCCCTGATTTCGATATTCACTTAATTGTGGACTCTGTCCAACGAAACGGGTAAAGGCTAATAAAGTTTAAATTTTGTTGTAGTTATGTCGCAGGCAATTAGTCAAATCAGGCATTTAGTCAAATGCCTAGGCAAATAGTCAAGAAATGTAAGAAACTAACGAAGTTTACTATTTGCCTAGGCATTTGACTAAATGCCTAGGTGCTTGATTAAATGCCTAGGCATTTTATTAAATGCCTGAGCATTTGACAAAATGCCGAGAGGTGATCAGGCACATAGTCAAATGAACGGACCGGGGCTAGAGGTGCTTCCATCGCATTTTGAACCGATCACCGTACACGGCTCTGTTTGGTTTCGGAACCGAAAATGGGTCTTGGAAGCACCAATATACCATCCTCCATTCTTGCTAAATTAACGACTGAAGAAGATTTTGAAAACTTGCAGAACAAAGGGAATGAAGAAAGAAAACGCTCTAGGGATTCAAATGAGCCGGAACCATCGGATGCACCTGTAGAAAAAGCTGCTAGATTGGAAGATGACATAAATGATGTCCCTTGCTGTAACTGTCAGACAGGTGGTAAAACTGAACAGTGTTCGACATGTCCTAATGTCTGCCATGCACAATGTGGGCAAACTACCCTCGAAGACGGGCAAACATCCCTTACCTTCCTTTGTAACTTATGCCAGAATGAAATAGTAATTCGTCAGACACGTTCTGAAACTCATGAAAGGCAAAAAGATGCAGCAGCTGGCATGGCAGAATCAAGTAAAAAACTGTTTGATGATTTACAAATAGAAGACAAGGTTATTTTAGCCGTCCCAAAAGTCGATAGAGGGCCGCTTGATCATCAGAATGTACAAGGTTTCGTAACAGATATTCGTAACGGAGTTTACCAAGTCGGAACTATTGGTGGAATCATAAAAAAATTGGTGCGCCAGACCTGACCTTCGACGAATCGACTGTGTTGATTTCGACTTTTCACAAATTCCGCGAGAAAAATTCATATCGATCCGTGAGGCGGTTGCAGCCGGCTCTATGTTTGGCGGCCAAGGTGTTATGAAGTGTTCCTGTGAGCCAAGCAATTTGACTATTTGCCTGATTTTTAACGAGTTTCACTATTTGCCTAAAGGCCATACGGCATTTAGTCAAATGCCTAGGCACTTTATCAACTGCCTAGGCGAATAGCCAAAGTGGGTTTTCGGTAAAATTTGACTATTTGCCTAGGCATTTGACTAAATGCCTGATTTGACTAATTGCCTGCGACAGTTACACATGTTTATCACGGTCAAATGATACAATGTTCAAAAACATAATTATAAATTTATGAAATACAAAAAGCAAAATGAAAAAATTATGAAAATTTGATGGTGAAGTAAAAATTAAAATATATCTTTTAAGTGACGAGCCTTTAGTCAAATAAAGGGACATTAAGACCCTTCAGAAGCTGCACATAGGTGAATGTGAAGTTTTTTTAAACTTTGAAATTTGGAAGGATATCGTCATTTCCCTCACGAAAGAACGTACCTACATTTCAATTTTGCCAAATTCCCTTACGCAAATTCTTTTTTTACCGAGCGAGTCTAAGGAATCTCTAGCCTAGCTGAAAATTGCACTAATTTTTATTCTAATCTCGTAGAAAAATTAGACATTTCAATGAAAATTGCGCAGGTTTATTTTTGTAAAAAATTGAATTGATTTAGTCACCTTTGCAATCTGGTGATGGAGTTACGTCCCTTTATCCGGGAAACGACTTTATGAATGAACATATTTATGCTAAAAGGAACTTTGTGCATAGGAATTGCGTGTAACATAGTTCCTTTTGACATAAATACGTCCAAGTGACCATACCTTTCCCCAAATTAAACGATCAAACATGTAACGATGAACATATTACCATGAGATCGCAAGATATTATGGGTCGAACGATGTAAAAGATCTGCGGGCTGATTGTTGAAATCGATAGACAAGGCGAAAGACAAAGAAGACATAGGGAGTATGGAGCGATCCTATTACTTGAAATGAGTGGTTTTTACAGACCAAGGAAGAACACGATGGACTAACTGAAAGGTCTCCCATGGGTTGCCGTTATTCTATCTACTTCCTTTGTCCAAAATACCCCGTCTCCCCACATAAAACGGGTGCGCTCAAAATGCGCACAAGTTTCTAGAACAAGTTTTCCTTCAGGTGGACCTCTTTCGTTGGCCACATTAACAATTATGATAATTCTTTCTTTTTTAAATGAATTAATGCTTACATTTTTGTCCCGGGCAATAATGGGCGTACAACATGCGAGATGACTTGAAATACAACAGTTAACTGGCTGCCATGCCTCATTTGGAAGAGAATTTTACTCGAGTTAGGTTCCAACCTAAGAATACAACTATTTCAACTTTGGTGTGTTGCACAGTATCACACGCATTTGAAGGCGTTTTATATTGGTCCGACCGCGACCAACGGAGAGTGGATTCTCGATATGCTGAGTTCAAGTGCTATTAGCTCTGCTGCGGGCTGATTGTTGAAATTGATAGACAAAGCGAAAGACAAAGAAGAATAGGGATAGTATGGAGCGATCTTATTACTTGAAATGAGTAGTTTTTACAGACCAAGGAAGAACACGATGGACTAACTGAAGGGTCTCCCATGGGTTGCCGTTAGTCTACTATCTACTTCCTTTGTCCATCCACCCGCCTCTACCAATAGTATCCCTCCATATCCTAATTTGGTCTATAGCTATGTCTACCGATTTCAATAATCACAGTACCTAAATCATGTTCGGTTGCGGTCAATTGACCCGCATGTAACTGGGATTCGACCATGATTAGAGGGAAAGAAACAGAGACAGATGATAAACCCCCCTCCCCTTTCGGTACGTTTGGAGCCAGCAAAATATTTTCCCAGGTCAGGGGGTCATGCACAGCGGATAGCGGGGGCACGTAAGGAAACAAGGGAGCGGGGGGGGGGGAGGATCGTCTATCTTTCTCCGTTGCTCACTCTCAGTCGCGGGAGGATTAATAGAGCGTCATATCTGCCCTAATCTTACGTTTCAAATAGACGGTTCCAACTACTTTGGCACTCGACATTTTTTTTTTTTTGAGAAGTTATCTGAATGCCGCTCCCGGGGAAGGAGCTTTACGAATTACTCAGCTCGCTCCTCAAGTTGTGCCAATTCATTTTTTTCAATTCCGCTTATCTCCTCCCCCGCCCTCGTCAGCCCGGGGGCCGGCAAATTGAAAATACTTTCGGAGGAAAGGTTTCCGAATAACATTAGTCCGGGGCGGTCGTTATTTATATCTCCGCGTTTAACTCTCAGTTTTTCTTTCGGGATCGCGTGATTTATCCCCGGTCGCGATGTATACGAGCTTCGTAACTATTTTACCACTCCCGTATCGGTGTTGCATTTTGGATTAGACGCGGCTCCTGGCTTTGGATTTCTCGGTTCGTCGCTTTTCAGATGAAAAAACGTAACTGCAGTTCAATATTGTAAAATTTTGTTTAGAAAATCGACCACCGAACAAAGTTTAAATTTCAGTACGAGTATTACACTGGAAAAAATTATATGCTGTTTTAGCGCCTAGGATGTCAAAAATATATGTCTAGTGATCCCAAGATGCTACCTTGATTGCCCACGCAGTTGAATTTGCATTCATAGGATGTAAAATTAACTGCCAGGGCAGTAAAGGCGCATCTTGGGATCACCAGACACATTTTTGACATCCTAGATGCTAAAAAAGAATATTATTTTTCTCAGTGTATGTCACATATTATTTGGATGACCTTGTCTCCACGGGACGTATTCATGAGATTTATCTCGGGGACGAATCATGGGGATCTCCACGGGACAGGGCTCTCGCGTCTCCGGGACAAGTTTGAGTTGGAAAATAATTGAGTGGAAACTGGCGATGTAATGAATATTAATTAAATACAACGAATAATTTAACACATTATTTTAATGGAACAAACACGAACAATCGAGTGAGCAACAAAATATCACATAATTTGCTTGCGCTTCTTCTTCTTATACATCTTAGTTGGTCTCGGTTTGCTACATGGTGTGCAAGAACACCGCTGGGTATAGGATACGTCAATATTTGTCCCGTTTTTGGAAGTGAGACTATTTCGTGGGATACAGATCTCATGAAAACGTCCCGTGAAGCGAGGCCTATACTTGTCCAAAAATTCGAACCCTTTAGAAAAAACAAATTGCGCACCGAACGCTGCCTCCGGCTATGAAAAAATTCACTCTAACTTTTTTCAAAAAGCACAAAGGCATGACATGAAGAAACCACAGATGGACACAATGGACATTTTTTTTTTTAAATCCGCCAGAACAGATTTATGGGGCAATCTTACTCTCGTAGACTTTGTTATTTCTTGAGAGGGGGTTAGATAATTGTTTTCTTCGAGAAACTGTTATGAAGACGAATGTAAAATAATGCATAAAATTTGACCCTGTCTGTTGGTGAATTTTTCTTTTACTTATAAACTTTTAGGCAATTCTGACTGAATATTTCAATGATTTTCCCCTACACGCAAAAATCAGCAACATCTTTGACATTAATTACGCAGTCACATTCCTGTAAAAAATTTAATTGTTTCTCAATTTTGCAACCATGGAATGGAGTTACGTTTTTTTGTCTGGGAAACAACGAACCGTGCGCCGGGGGAAAATAATATATTGTGCGGATTCCAAGAACACGAGCCAATAAGGTATCGCCTCATTTTCAATAAAATCTTGGATCTGTCATCAGTATGTTTTGATCTCCATAAATATGTTTTTCCGTATGAGTTTCTCAGTCATGAATATAAAAGAATTGAAGGTCAGATGTATTCTTTTTTTGTGGACTTTAGCAAGTTCTCTCCTCGGGTAACCTCAGCGAAGTGCAGCGTCTTTTTATAGATTCATCTTTCTGTGTATTATCGTTCATTGATTCTTTTCACCTCCGAACATAAAAAGGTTACTCTTTAGTTTATATCAAGACTTAAAATCCATCCCTGAAACCTTATGTGAGAGTCTAATTAGAATTCAACGTATTTTTGTTAAATCAAAAGCTTGAATTTTGTCATCGATGGTGGATATCAGCGGCTTTGCAAATGTTTTACGTATTATCTTAAAGTTCTCCCTCAGATTTTCAAAGCTGATTGGTCACTGAGTTTGCTGCGTACGATCGTAGTTATTTGCGAATTTTCGCAATTTTTGTATTTTAAAATTTTTCCAGATAATATCGTCATACATTTGATAAAGGAAGGAAAGGCTCACTGAATTAAATATTGAAATAGGAGGGAATTTTAATCGCATAAACTTAGTTTTCAGTGGCGGGGCGTGAATGATTGATTTATCAATAAGCCCCTATTTGAAGCTGTGGTAAAAAATCGATTATCAAGGTCGAGTATACAGGAACACCCATGATGTTTATCGATGCTCTTTTATAAATTGAAATAGCCGATCAATCGATGTATTGCAAAGCACGCCACGCCACTTGTAGTTTTAGTCCAGCCATGGCATTCAAGATTTCTTTTGTCCCTGTTTCAAAAATTTAACTATAACCGAAACTGTGTAACATTGTAGATGAAGTGACTCATAACAAATATACACAATACGAATACAATGCATATTATATGCCCGCAAACCGGTGATGCATTCTAAATTTATCTAAAATATATATCATCGCATTGGTCTCGTATCTGCACATCGAGTTTGGGCAGGATTTAACAGTATCATTTTTCTCCGTGCTACTCTCTCCAAAAAAAAGGAAATTTATCCTTTCGCTCACTTCGGATGAGTCTCAAAAGCTAAAGCTGCCTCCTGAACTATGTCTAACTTTCATCCGGTGATTTCCCGAACGCGGGTGGAAAACGGCGGACAGTAGATCGAGTCAATAAGAGAAGTCGGACAAAATTTGGAAACTTTAAACGCTTATAACTCCGTTTATATAAAATTTTGGGGTTTTGAAAGTGGCACCATTGGTTCATTTGTGAAATTTTCTTCAAGAAGCACCCCTTAAAATTTAAAATCTGACGAAATGAACATCAAAATTCGCAGTTTAAGTCAAAAATTTCATGTTCAATCTCTCTGACGAACTCGATCCAATGTGCGGCGGAAAGTTTCAGGTAAGACTTTTCAGGCATTCATGTCACCCAAGCCGACGAAATCCGAGATCCGCGCTTGAAAAATGAACAAAGTTGCTCAGCTGAAGATGCGATTAATTATTCATTCAAAGAGACAGAGTTGAAGCAGCAATACTGCCGTGCTAGGGAAAAAACGCAGTATGAGCCTTCAGGCGTTGCCAGATTTCCCTCGATGAAAACCGAATTTACCGGTGAACTTTTTAAATATGTTTCAAATTTTTCAGACGATATTGTCAGCAATTTGATCGAAAATACCTGAAAATTTCAAGGAAAAACATTCATAACTTTCCTCAAAACTACATGGTAAATTTTAGGAAATTTGGCAACTCTCAAATGTTAATACGACGTTCTTCCTCAGCACGGCAGAATACGCTTTCCGACACAGTCAAGGGTAAGACTTGGGCATTGAAACCTCTATCTGTGACTTACCATGGTAAAAAAACACCAAAATTCGCAGGGTAAAATTTTATGGAGGAACCGTGATTTTCGAAACCGAAAGTTTTGAATAGAGGACAGATCAATTCAAATTGTCTCCTCTTTTTAGCTTATCTGTAAATTGTTTGCTTATGTGATTGAATATACGTTAACGATGTGTGTTATTGTATTCCTTTGAGTAACGAAGTTTTTAGCTATCGTATTTCAGAAGGTACCAGGGTAACAGGTATGACTTCAATTTTAAAATTTCAAGAATTTCTCGTAGTCGACCCTCAAAACTCCGTGGTTCTTTTTAAATAAATCATGTTATTTTATTTTATTATAGTTTATATTATTTTATTTTATTATATTTTATATTAATTATTTTATTCTATTTGTATTTTATTCATTTTATTTTATTCTGTTACATTGTATTTTATTATATTTTATTGCACTTTACTTTATGTTATTTTATTTCATTATTCATTCATTTTTTTATTTATTTACTTTTTGAGAACACTTCTTTTATTGTATGCGCAGGAGCAATATTCACGGAGGATCAGAAGAACTCAAGTACCGAGCATGCCTTCGTCTATGCAGTGGACAAAATCAACAGAGACGAACATTTACTCCCGCACTCAAAACTAGTTTACGATATCCAATTTGTGCCCACCGACGACAGTTTCCATGCATCAAAAAAAGGTATCGTTTCAAATATTCTGACCTCTTAGGGTGCTAGAAATGAAATTACTCTTATTTTTGTTTTGTTGAATCTTAGAGGAATGCTTCAAAAATTCACTGCATCCTCACAAAGGCTCAGGCAACAGAGGCTCTTCTTTTTTCTGGAGCGATTTGAAATACCTCTTTGTCATTTAACCTTGTGGTTTTGATAGTTTACCTAAAAGTCATCAACTCTCATGTTTGACGTTAAATTTTTTGTATTTAAAGAACAAAGATCAATGATATCTTATGCTGTACGTAATACCTTAAAGGTCGTGCAGGCGTGCAATGACTGAAGCAACCTTGCGTTTTAGGCAGTTGAAGAGTCTGATAAGACGATAAATTGGATCGTATTTAGCAAAAAGCAATTGGCGCGGTTACACTGTGAAACCTTTTCATTTCTTTTAAAAGTACTCCATAAATGCACAGTATTAAAATTTACAGAATTATTTCCCTTTAAAATTGACAATTCTTGGATAGAAAGCATAAAAGATTTGCTGTTCTGGGAAATTTTTCAGATAATTATGAAGAAGCAAAATTTTTACAGCACTGTAATTGCGCTGGTTTCTTTTTGCTGAATCCGATTCAATCGGCCGCAAAAATGTATTGCAAATTCGTAGTAAGGCTTTTTTTTCAATTCTGTTAATCATGTTCCATGACATCCAGCTAATCCATCAAATGATGTATGACAATAATTTAAAAGAATATATCTAATCTATCAGTTTTATGTTGTGGTTTCAGCGTGTTTCCAAGTTCAACATGGAGTACAAGCGATATTCGGACCGACAGATCCTATTTTAGGTGCACATATCCACTCGATATGCGATGCACTAGATATACCACATATTGAGGCTCGACTGGACTTGGATGAGGAGAGTAGGGAACTCTCAGTAAATCTGTATCCAGCTCAGTCACTCTTGAATCGTGCCTATCAAGATGTCATGAGTTATCTCAACTGGACCAAAGTAGCCATCATATACGAACAAGATTACGGTGAGCGTTGCGCCCTTATACCGTAGAAGAAGTTAGCGTATTTTTGACTGATCGACTTGACAATTATGTTTGACCAGATAATTTGTGCGTTCCAAATCGCATGTTTCTTTATCCTAAGTATAGAACTTTTAAGACTTTTAAGAACTTTTATTTATAACTTTTTTGAAACCTTGACTAAACATTCGTGTTTAATTCCAAAAAATACCCTCTCATTCTGAGTTTTACAAAAATCAATCGAGCATGGGCGGAAACAGCATTTTAAGTTTTGAAAATTGGAGAATATGACTTAAAATTTGAGTTTCTTTTCGAAAAATACTCCCTCTCCCCACATAAAACGGGTGCGCTTAAAATGCGTACAAGTTTCTAGAACAAGTTTTCCTTCAGGTGGACCTCTCTCGTTGGCCACATTAACGATTATAATAATTCTTTCTTTTTTAAATGAATTAATGCTTAAATGTTTGTCCCGGGCAATAATAGGCATACAACATGCGAGATGACTTGAAATACAACAGTCAACAGGCTGACATGCCTTCTTTGTAAGAGAATTTTACTTGAGTTAGGTTCCAACCTAAGAATACAACTATATCAACTTTGGTGTGTTGCATAGTATCACGCGCATTTGAAGGCGTTTTATATTGGTCCGACCGCGACCTACGGAGAGTGGATTCTCGATATGTTGAGTTCAAGTGCTATTAGCTCTGCAGCGGGCCGATTATTGAAACTTATAGATAAAGCTATAGACAAAGACGACAAAAAGGATTCGGAGGGATCCTATTGGTGGAAGCGGGTGGTGGCAATGGACATAGGAGGTAGGTAATGGACTAACTAACGGCAACCCACCAAAGACCCAACAGTTAGTCCATCATTTTCTTCCTTATTCTATAGGAACCAACCATTGTCTATCGCTTTATCGATCAGTTTCAATAATCGGCCCGCAGGGGTCGAATTCAAAATGCAAATGCCATGTTAGTGTTACAAATAGCCTCAAATGACATTTCGCGTTAAAATAAAGTAATCACCTTTCATGTTTACAAATGTTGAATGGCTGAATTTTTTATGCCGAGAGGTTCCTACTCCATGTCAAAAATAGCCCTCGTCAAAAAATACTCCTTGATGCCGAGTTTCTCTCAAAATCGATCTTAAAATAACTTGAAAATCAGTAAAGTGAAAATGTGTGTTATAATTTTAATACTTTTAAACTAAACCAATCTGCGTCACATGATGGCGGTTATTTTGAGTTTTACAACGAGTTGAGAACTTGGGGTGGCTCATTTTGATCAAATGCATGTCCTTGTCATTGTATTTTTTGATAAATGAGAAGTTCAAAAACGCCAAAATACGCATCTTTTGAAATTGGGAGTGAGTTTCACACTTTTTAAGGTGCTCCATGTAATTTTTGAGTCATTTGCTATAAGCACCGGTTGAACTTTCCGCTCCGGCAAAAGTTCACAACCTACTCCACCCACTAACCACGCTCAACGAGGAGACCACACCTTTTCCAAGAAGGTGGGTTCCTTTTCACTATAAACACTGCTCGAGGAGGTTGATTTCCAGGAAGGAGCTTTGAGTCAATAAATCAAGGAGCGACTAAAAATGATGTTTCAGGTTTGATGAAGCTCAGGGAGCTGATCAGGGCACCGGGGCGACGGGACGTGGAATTGCATCTGCGACAGGCCGAGCCGGCGACCTACCGCGACGTTCTGAAGGAAATTAAAAGCAAGGAAATTCACAACTTACTCATCGACACCAAGCCCGAGAATATGCATTTATTTCTTCGCGGAGTGAGTATTTCTTCACTACCTTGCCTTTTTTCTCTGAAATTCGTCCTTTTTTTATTGGATTTCTTCGGAATCATGAAAATGTGCATATACCGCCGCCTCTCCAACTAGATGGCGTATCTCGACTTTCAAGTGAGCCTCATTTCACGTGTAAATCCATGCTTTCTGGGGCTCATGCGGAAATCGAATTGAGCCCTAATGCCAAAGAAGTGACGATGTACAGGGTGCATGTCCATTGTCCATGGGTTGAACGGCCAGATTGCAAGAGCTGGTTGTGTGAGTCACAATAATATTTTTCTCCATTATAACTTGTTTTTCTCCTCTAATCCCCCAAATTTTCGGGTTGTTTCTCCTTATTTTTCTTCTATTTTTTTTCGTTTATGAATTTTCGCGACGATCATGGACCAAAACTCATATAAAATGGTAACCTTTTATTATTTTTGCGTTGAACTTTCCATGACTTTAAAAATATTAAAATTTCAAGTTATAAAAAATGATTCAAGAGGGTGCAGCAGGAAAGAGGGCAAACTTTTTTTTCGTAGGTTCCAAGACCCTCTAGAATGCCCCTATTCCTATTCCCTATGCCTGAGAAATTCAGTAGTAGGTGGAAGACTCTAAAGAAAAAGTAGCAGCCATGGTAGGTTGTGGCATAGATTATGAGGTAATAATTTAAGTTATTTTTTATTATTATTATTTGCGCCTTTCTTGTATGTTCCAGATTTTACAACTGCAAATGAATGACTTCAAATTTCACTACCTATTTACATCATTTGTGAGTATATCTGTTCTTGTACATGCCGCTAAAATTATATAAAAGTGACTTTTTCATTCAAGTATAGTATAAAATAGTATGCATGTCAAGAAACTTTTACGTTCTGGATATCAATTTATTATATAAAAAAAATTGCATATTGTTAAAATTAAACTAAAAATGGAAAATTTCAAAGGTCTGAAATTCATGGTATTCCTGTAAAAATAAATTATGTGCGAAGATAAAATCAGGACATATATATTTGACCACTTATATCAACAGAAAAGTTCAGACCTTACGCACTACGTGTTAAATAGGGCTACGTAAAAATGTATGCACGATTAGAAAAAATTAAGTTTCTATAATCGATTAATGATCCAAATAATCAATATAAAACATTTTACCCATTGTCAAATGTTTCTTTTCGAGCATTCATCTGCTATTATTAAATATGTCTCACCTTCGCGGTAGTTCTATTAATTCATTGGATCAGCCTGTACAGAAAAAATGCTTAGAACAAATAGTTTTCTTACGTTATGGAAACGATCATTTACTGATGATCAGCCATCAAAAACCCCCTCACTTTACCTTCAATAATCGGTCCATACAATTCATTGAACGTCAAAAAAGATGTCCCACGCCGGAACAAATTAAATTACTTGTAGACATGACCGCAATATAAATCGAAACAAAATATCCCCTGCATGCATACTTTTAATCGAGTTTAAAACATAAATAACATTATTGAATGATAGGGTGCCATGCGAACGATTCAATATTTGCTCGGGAGAGCGGCGGTACACAAGCAGGTACCCAGAGCAGTGGCGTGGCGTCCTTTGCGATTTATCGATTGTTCTTCAATTTAAACCTATGGAAAAGGATAGATAAACAGGGTGTTCGCAGCGAACACCTTAAAAATCGATTCTTTACCATAGGTTTAAATGGCATAACAATCGATACATCGCAATTCACGCCACGCCACTGACCCAGAGAGCATTGACAATGAAACTTTCATGAGTGCTGGTAAAATATGATGAATGTCCCTATTACACGGATAAGTACATGCTTGAATCGGATAGATAACAGTAATCTGCGATATGATCTTGGTTGTATTGATAAATAGCAGCAGAATAATAGGTATGATGAGAATTAAATTTCACTCACGCAAACGTTAATTAATTTCGTCATCATGCAAAAAATAAAAGTGAGTAAACTCCGAGAATTAGACTAGGCTGACCACTTGATCAACGGCTTGCGATGTGAGCTTTTCAAATATACCTCACGGTGACACAATTAAATCAAATCATGCTTCAAATACTCTCGTTATAATCGGAATTGAAACGTAAATTGAAAGAAGAAAGAGAAAAGAAAAAATTACAATTTTGCGTTTATCTTATTGATGGTAATAACTTTCACTGAATTGAATCCAACAATTTTGGGCTCTAAAGATGAGTAATTAATCACAGGAAAAAAATTAAATTGATTGAACATTCTGGATGTAAAAAAAGAGTGCGAGAACTCACAAAATGCTAAATTACCCGCCACGGTAGTTAGTTTTACATCCTGACATTGCTAAAGTGACTGCTGTAGCAGTTAGTTCAGCATTTTCTAAGTTCTCGCACACTTTTTTTTACATCCAGAACGTTAAATCAACTTCACTTTTTATTCAGTGAGAGTTCAATGGCGGTTTCTCGATAGTGCCATTTTCAAACTATATACTTCAAAACGTCACTACCTCACTTTGGCATATCATTTTTATACCAAAACATTCGTTGAACACTTGATCAGTATCTTAATTGTAAATTTTCCATAGTCCCTTTTTTGGGGGATAGTCATATGAATATTTTTATTTTTTTCTATGTTCTATTAAACAATGGCCTTAAAAATAATTGATTTCTATTGATCAAGGCCTATACGAAAATATGTTCCTTAATAAATAATTTGTGTATATAGTCTTAAAGTACCAATAAACCAAATTGTACCAATAAAGTAAGTATATATGGTTTGCAGGATATTGAAACATTTGATTTAGAGGACTTCAAGTACAATTTTGTCAATATGACTGCATTTAGAATTATTGATACCGAGGACGTAGGAGTTCGGGAAATCTTCAAAGACATGGCGCGGTTTCAGCCTGATGGGTCATCCTCGCCGTCCAATCACAGTCTTCTTAGTCTAATCAAGGTAACCTTAAAAATTAAAAACTTTCCAATCTGAATGTATGCATTGATTATCGTACAGTAGCGAAAAAAGAAAAAAGTTTTACTAGGTATTGAGAGTTTGAAAATTCTTATTGAAACACAACCAAAACGCAGAAATAAGAAGAAGTAGGTTGCAATTATCTTGTTCCATATACATACGAAATATTGCACCTTCAATAACGAGAAATAAATATTTTGCTCGAGTTCAAGATACCTGTTCGAGGAGCAACGAACGAACGCTAATTAAATAACTTCGTAAGACAAGCCTTTCATAATAACTTTTCTCACATGATTATCACGTCAATGTACAAGGTACTCTTATTTCACTATTTCAATTTACGACTTTCGGATTCATGTGGAAAGCATAAGAGAGATCTCTCTGAATTAACGCCACTTACCAACCGTTACAAGGAGCTAGTGAAACGGTACAATCGAGTGGCATTTCAGGTCAGAGGTCATTATGCATTATCCATAATCTGGGAGCTGCTTTATCTTGAGCACTTGATTGAGCAAAGACGAACTTCAATTACGGTTCATGCAATTTCCAGCGCCCAATTTGGGGTAGTTATCTGTAAGACTAATTGCGCATCATTAAACAAATTTGATCAATCTAGTGGTTCGATCTATCCATTTACGAAATGAAAATAGAGCTGCTAAAGATTTCCTAACCCTTCACCCTTTCTCCGAGCCTTATTTGAAACCTTTGCTTCGTAAATAACCCTTACTTAAAATGTAAGTTCACCTGCCGCACCACTTCCTCAATCCTGAAATTATAAAAATAGCCCTACTTTAACTAAACGTTTCGCATTTTTATTTACAGCCAATTTCTCCATTCAGCTTAGAGAATTATCTGATTTTTAAGAAATGACTCTTCGGCGCAAATTTTTGCAAGACTTCCTACACCTTGCATTCTCTTCTTTCGCCAGAAATTAATATCAACATTTCAAGAGTTCCTTATTTCTAAGTTTCTGACAATAACGAGATCTGACTTCTCGTAAGCGGAGTATTTTTCATTCTTAGAATTTGTTTAAAAGTTTGGAGTTTAAAACCACTCCCGGAAAAGCGGCTATCCGAAGGCATGCTTATCTAGGCCCTGACAAAACTTAAATGGAGGTAACGGACCTAGAAATATTGAAAGTTTACTCGTATATTCGTTCACCTCAATATTGGAGGGAAACTGTTTGATGTCTTAACTTTCTTGTTGTTAAATCGACCATCCCGCTGTCAGTGTGGCCAATTTTAAGTTGAAAATCGTCTATTTTCCGTTTGATCGCTGAGTCAATCGAAGAAATCTCCACCAAAATGCCACCCTTGCACCCGTTCATCTTTCTGCCAACTTGCGGGTGTATTTATCAGAGGAGTAAAAGACGTTGAGTTCACTTGCACTCACCGAGATTTTTGCTGATTCATCTCACGAAAATTATGTCGGTCGGAGCAAAATATTTTTCCGGAGTTTTGATAGCTCTGTATCTATCGATTCATTTTACTCTGAGTTAAATCTTTGGGGAGCCTTTTACTTGATTGAAAGTTATCCTGCTGTTTGTTCGATGGATCTCCCAATAATAAATCCCTGGATACCGTAAAACTCCTAACTACGTAATGGACGTAAACATATTAAAATTTCCCACGAAAAATATTTAAAGTTTTCAAATACAATTTAAATGTCAGAAATTATAGCATCTTTATTCTTACTCACACTGATCACTGAAAAAAAACACATTGGATCTAGAGTCCAGACTCTTGAAAACATTGACAAGAAAAAGGACTCTTGATTCAATCAGATTTAAGCTTAAATCAAAAGGAAATCCGCTCAAATTAAGAGGCTTGGTTCTTGATTTAAGCTTAAATCTGATTGAATCAAGAGTATTTTTTCTTGTCGATGTTTTTAAGAGTGGACTCTAGATCCAAAGTGTTTTTTTCCAGTAATGGATTTTTTGAGTTGCGCTCCCCTTTTATTAATACTTTCGAAGATAAAGTGCGATTATGCAACTGCTTGATAGAAGAACGCGATCGAAGTGGCATTAGTTCTAGCGCACCCTCCACAATATTTCCGTGCTAAAGAAGAACGCCGTATGAGCCTTCAGACGTTGCCGCATTTTGTTGGATAAAAAACGGATTTTCAGGGAGTCTTGTGAATATTCTTTTGTCAATTTTTAAACGTACCTATTTTATTCGCAATTTAACCTGAGGTATTTGTTTCGAGGAGAATTTTTCATAACTTTCTCCAAAAATAAATATTTTTTTCGGAAGAAATTTGGCAACGATGAATGCTCAAACCGCGATTTTCCTTAGTACGGCAAACTCCAATGACATATTCCACCTTATTTTGTTTCAACAAAAATATGTCACTCAAAACTAGAATGCTCTGAATGCAAGTGCTACGTTGCCACCTCGAGTTAGAGAAAAAGGGAGCAAAGATTGAGGCTCGGACCTTTCAAAGAAATTGATTTGATCCTGAAAGATGTTTCAAATGTATGAATCAGATTATCTCTCAATTAAGCGAGTAAACTGTGTAGAATTAGCTATAACAGTTTAATTATTGATGACGATATTTTAAGCAATGTTTTTACAATTGAAAAAAAAGTATAAATTACTGTCAAACTTAGTTTAACAGCATCCTCGGAGTATCTTACTTATATACTATAAAATTATTTTAGACATATTTTTGGTTTCACGAGGGAATTTTAATGCTAAAATGCAATTGGAATGCTAAAATTTTACATCGATGTCTCTCATTGAATCATCGCCTTTTAATTCAAATGCGTTTCCAAATTTGTATCACAATAACCTTTGTATGTATATCGATAGCCAAAGTGCGAAATCGCACGTACCTCAATTGCGATGTTTTCAAATTTCCGCTCTCGCACAATTTTTCGAGGAGAAACAAGCTAGTTTCATCGCTTGTAATTTCAATAGAATACTCTGCCGAAAGGGAAGGAAAAAAAAAGAATTTATTAAGAAAATATCGTTGACTAGTTTCACAAAGAAAAAATGGAGGGCCATAAATTGAGTAACGCTCTTTTTCGGCATTTTCGACCCCACCCCTCTCCCCTCTTGTAACGCTTTTTTGACGTAGGTCTGTATTCGTTAACAGGGTGGCAAAATTTCATAAAAAATTAAATCTTGAAATTTCACGTGTAACAATTCATTAAATTTAAGAAATTTATGAAAGATATTGAAAAATACCGGTTCCTTTACATGTGTCGCCAAATGTAAAAATTGTGACTTTCTTCTATTTTAGTGTGTGAGTGTGGTTGCATACTCTAGCCCCTGAAAAATATGAAATATTTCACTGGTATTTCCAATCTTGTATTTCTTGCTTACGTTCCATGTCACCCTCTTTGTTAATACGTAAAAATAGAATGGCGTAACACTCTACTAGCACCCCCCTCCTCTAGTGCGTTACGTAATTTATGGACGACCCCTAGTCCGTAACGTCACAAACGGAAATACGCGGTTTCGCTTTTTGGACATCGATGTATAAAAAAGAACACCCCTCCGTGGATTATGTTCTCATGCTCTCGGGGGCTCGAACGAGGGTTCGAGCGCAACCCACGCGCAGTCCGGCAAGGGTGCGTGTAAAGCGCTTATAATTGACGGATCCCCCTTCCCTGCCGGGGCGGGGGTTGGCGCGGGGTAGCGGTTTTTAAAGGCGTAATACTGTGCGTACGAGAACAAATGCTAACTAAGCTTTTAATGCTGGCAGGCGGAGCCGGCGTTGGTTTACGATTCGGTTCACGTGTTCGCGGTCGGGCTCCAAACTTTGGAGCAAAGCCACCCTTTGAAACTGGAGAACATCTCCTGCTCGGAGGAGCGGCCCTGGGATGCTGGCCTCAGTCTCGTCAATTACGTTAATTCGGTAAGTGGCCGCTTGTTCCGTTTTGTTCCACCCACCACCTTCGTCCTCTCCGTCCCACCTCGCCGGAGTGGGTCAATGGGTCCGTTGCGCCGGTCATGGGACTGTGTTTTCATGCCTGAACCCTAAAGATTAAGATATTCGTATAGCTCCAGGGACGATACAGGATGATTAAAGATTGAACCACCACGCAGTGGATCGAGTCAATAGGAGCGGTCGGACATGCTTTAAAAACTTTAAAAGCGTATATTTTCATCAATATGAAATTTTTATGTTTTAAAAAAAGTTTCATTGGTTTTCTCGTAAAATTTTCTGTGAAAAGCACCCCTTAAAATTAAAATTGTTATGAGATAAACGTAAAATTTTACAATTTTTGTAAAAAATTTCATGGCCAACTCCTCTCATTAACTCAACCAATGTGCGCCAGTCTTAAGGAGTGTATTTTCATGGGTGAAAATAGTACATTTCATTTTTTTCATTGCATTTTTTCAAAAAGTACTTTTTAAGAGGCTACAGCCTCTATCCAACCCCTCTCGCTACCCATTTTAGCAAATGAATTGTTTTCTCGCATTTTGGCAACGCGGGTAAATTATTATGGGCAAAATACCCTCGATTTTTCAATATTTTGAACATAAAATCGAATGTTCTGCAATTTTTCATTTATTTTAATTATCGTTATATTTCTCATCAATTTTAATCGTCAAAATTATAATTACTACAATCTATTAAAGCGCATGTTCACTCAAAAGTTGTGGAATAGTAAAACGAATCAAAAATAGTATAATATTTTGAAGAAAATTATTTATTTTCAGAGCATATTCTTCGACAAAAACAAGGTCCTGAATGTATTTTGAACCTCTTCTACGAAATGTTTGACCGATATTATTTTGATTTCTAGGTAGAGACAAAAGGACTTAGCGGACCAATAGAATTTAAAGAAGGAAAACGCACACAATTTAAACTAGATCTTTTAAAATTAAAGCAGCACTCGCTGGTTAAAGTTGGTGAATGGAGTCCAGCTGGAGGCGTGAATATCTCCGACAATGCAGCATTTTTTGATTCAGGGACAATGAACGTTACTCTTATTGTGATAACTATACTGGTGAGTGAAACCATCTTGCATTTACATTCTATAATCTTCTCTCCTGAAACTTCCGTAAATTATCCACTGAGTGCATATCAAATTACGAACTTCAGAATCTATTACACTCAGTAACTTATTATTTAAGCTCTGGGAACTCGATAGCTGAGTTCTTTGTGAACGGAAGTTACCGAAGATCTGAGTATTAACCAGTTAATTTTGAGCTGTCATATTTTCCGGAATAAAAATAGTGATGGAGTCTAACGACTGCTGACAGACTTCCATATACGTAAATATAGTAAACGTATTTGATGCATGATACTTTGAATACATCTGGATGGTGCATTCTATCAAATTAAATGATGCAAAAAAAATCACACCAATTGTACTTTTTTCCCTCTCAAAAAAATTCTTCAAATCTTGTGCTCATTACAGCATGAAGAATAAGTTTGTGTTTAAACAATTCCAGTAATATGAGCTAAACGAGATTTACGAGTTGAAAAAAATAGAAAATTGTGTATTTCAAAAAGTTCGTATTAAAACACACCTTTTTTACCACTCTTTTTGATATATTTTCCGGAGGATGGTGATAATATGATCATGTTGCAGGACTGTAACATAGTATAAGATACCTTACACAATTTAGCTTATGAGTAAGCGCAATACATGTTTTCAAATCTTTCATTAAGTGTAACCTCCTTCACGACGAACACAGGCAAATGTTGCATATACAAAGTGTTCATATCAATGACGACAGGACTACTTACCCCTCCAGTGCTGATTTGAAGCTATGCAGGCCCATTTTGTTCTTACTTTTATCTTGGAGTTTGCGGGGAAAATTTCAAAATCAAGCATTTTTTCGTGGTGTCTCAAATTTGACGCTTGTAGTTCATTTTTCCGAAGAAAACAAATCGATATTACTTTCTTAAGTCTTTGTATAACAGTTTTTGTTATACAAAGACTTAAGAAAGAAAACAAATCGAAGAAAACAACAACCGAAGAAAACAACAACCGAAGAAAACTTACGATATTACTTTCTTAAGTCTTTGTATAGCAGTTTTTGTTCGAGGCAAATACATCAGTTGATTAAAAAAAATACTATTTTTTAACTTTAAAAAACCCGACAGAAAATCTGTAATTTTTCGTTCCAAGATACTTTTTTTGAACTTCTGCTCGCTATTTATCGAGGTTTCGACCAAAAAAAAAAATCCAATCTGTGAGCTCGAGTAACACACCTGCATTAAGCTTCCAAAATGAGACCGGGATGTGGGGTTGGAGAGGTTAATTTCACGAAAATTGGGGAGGGTATCAAGGGGAGGGAAAAACATTTTTCCACATCTGGTGCAGAGTCGTCAAACTGCACAGAAATTCAGACCCATTCCCGCAGAGGTTTCAACGTGATACGATAATTTCATGCCCTAATATGAAACTGGACTGTGACGAAACTTGTTGGTCCAGGACACGCCATTCGTGATGATGCATTACGGGAAAAACTACACGGGGAACGCGAGGTTTTACGGATTCTGCGTGGATTTGCTGAATATAATCGCCCAGCACGTGGGGTTCGACTACATTCTGGACTTGGTGCCGGACCGGAAGTACGGCGCACAGGATCCGGTCACCGGCGAATGGAACGGAATCGTCTATCAGTTGATCAAACACGTGCGTCCCCGATTGTTTCAACGTTTTTCTCATCAACAGCTCGACTACCCCCCCCCCCCCTCCCCTTAATACCTCGCTTTCCGCTTTTTTAGACTTTCGGCCACAGTTGGATGGCTCCAAGGATCTCAATAAAAATATTTAAACTTTAAAAGGCTCTCTGCGTCACAAAATTGGTCTAAAAGTATCATGTGCTGATTACACGCTCAAATTCCCATCAATTTCCGATCAAATGGTGACTGGTGCGCACCATCTACCATCAAATTTCTGCGGCCTGCAAAAATTTGATGGTAGATGATGGAGCTGTGGGGCTCATCCTTCATCTGATTTCCACACAACCGTGCTTATTTCATGCTTGTTTCAATCAACACGCTGTTTTAATTAATTTTACTCATCATAATTTAGATAACTCTCGATGGTCTTGGTCATCATTTTGATTGTAATTTGACGGAAATTTGAGCGTGTAACCAGGCCATCACAAACGCCATGCGAAGTTTCAAAACTTCTGCCGCCATTTTATTTTCTTACAGAGAAATTGCTCGACGAAGCTGTCCGAAAATTTCACCGAATTTTCTTTGCGCTGCCGATAAAATTCTATGAAATTTTCAAACCGATTCAACAAACAATTTCTCTGCAAATGGTAAATGGTACGGAATTCATTTTTGAGTGGTAAATCCATCTTCACTTTACTTTAAGTCTTCCTTTCCAATCATTGATTTCTTAGTCGACCTAACATCAAAGATGGCGTTATTTCAAAAACTAGGATCCTTGAAGCCCTCCTCTTGAACACACGCAATTAACACAACACTCTTAGCCTAGTGAGAATCAAAGTTCGCAATTATGATCACTATTTCTCCAATTTACCCAGGCGTAGATTTTCTTCCACACAAAGCCACGTGACATAGTGACCTCGCCAACCGTCCCGGTAATATTAGGTAGTGCACCATATATACTTGCACAAAACAAGTTCCTCTCAGATTTTGTTAGCATTATAATACCCTTGAAATTCGAGACCCTTTATATCCACCAGTTGTATAAGATAGTCCATTCGTCAATCGCGACAGTTGTCCGCCAATAATGGTGCAATTAGAGGTAGATCTAAGGTATAAAATTTTAAACTGTACGAATCCAGGATTGACAGACAATATGGTAAAACAGAACAATTCACAGCCATTAACAACGCGCCCTCAGCTCGTGCATCGACGTGTGAATGCATTGTGGGACACATTTTATTATCACAAGCGGAAAAAATTGAAGGCGCTCCGGCTTTTTCAATGGTTAGGTCATGATGCAGCTATTCGTGTTCATAGGATGTCCGTGTTGCATACACGAAAAATTGTAGGCGCTATGGCTTTCTATAGCACAAAGTTTGATTGCGATTGTTAGTTCTCAAAGGTTTTTCGCGTTGCATTTAGAATCGCCCCGCAGAATAATGTGGACGCAGCACAATTCTACCACTCTGTTCTTTACAATCGTGTTTATCATGAAATCCTCGGAGTCCGAATAAGTCGAGTTACATCACGGCAGCGTAGCCAAGTGGTGCAAATTTTTCCATAAAAAATATTTCCACAAAGGCATGGTGGGTATCAATTCCCCAAATTACTAAAAATAACATTTCTGAAATTTGCACCATTTGGCAACGCTGCTACGGTGCTACATGACTCATCCAAATGTTGAGGATTTCATGGTAAACACGATCCTGCATGCATGTAATATAGGAAACGTTCGAGAACTTATAACCGCAGCTTAACGCTGTGCTTAAGGAGCGTGCGCAACCGGAGCGCCTGCAATTTCGTGTGTATGCAACACGGACATCCTAAGAACACGAATAGTTGCATCCAGACCTATGCTTTGAAAAAGCTGGAGCTCCCTCAATTTTTTCCGCTCACGATGATGAAATATGTTACATATTGCATTCATTCCTTATAATGGGTCATTGTACAGCCTGTTACAGGTTGCATGTAAAGAGGGCTGTGAGCTCGGTTGAAAGATTTTTGAACTTTCCAAAATCGGCTTTTTGGCGCTCCTAGACCATAGTGCAACGTATGCGGTGATTTGAAATTTTCACGGTTTGAGGATCGAATGAATAAAAAAAACAACATTTATATAAAAAATAAATTAAAAGATATACCAAAAACTCAAAATTATTATCTATCGCGAGGAGGAAAATTGTCTTTTGCAAAGAAAACGGTAAAATCAAACGATTCCATCACCCACTTACAACTAAACGAGTTCTATCACAATAAGTTTAAACTTTCTAGAGTCACGCTTACTTTTTCATGACAAAACAGTCGCTTCCTTTCTTCCATAAGTGTCTTACTCAGCGCAAAAAGAACTTGTTTGCTGGTGATATGCCGGATCAAATGTTTTTTCAAAGTGAATAAAAATGAAGTTTTTCATTTCCCTCCTCTTCCTTGGAGTAAAATCGTATGACATGCCAGAAATTACGCCGCTTTATCGACGTAATTTAGCAACAGCGATTGGAATTGGAATTATCCTCTCAAAGACATCGCAAATTCATTTTGTACAAACCGCTCTGTAAAGTCAAGAGCAGAAAACTTTACATCATCAAAGGCGAGCAGAATGAACTTTGCCGAAGACCTCATTGCCCTCGAAAAGAGAAAGGGCCCCTCGACCCGAATAAATTCACGGGTAATTGGTTCGGAGCGTATAGCCAGCCGTTTTTTCCGACGACCAAGCATAAACATCGAAGCTGTAACCGTATGCCAAATTTTCCTTGCAGTCTTTGGGTTTGAGTTTGTTTCCTCGGCCAACGCACAAAATTCAATAAGAGGACCTCTTTGAAGAAAGTAACTTGTTGACTCTTCTCTTACTTTCTTGCACCGTCTGAAAGGCTCGAGAATATTTAACCATAAATCGTCGCCCCTTTGACGCAAGGATGTATGTCAATTCTTTCATGAGCCCTCAATAGCATGGATTCACATGGAAAATAGGGCTCACATGGAAATCGAGTTACGATTATACGCCAGAGAGACGACAAAATGGTTGAACGTCCAACTGCAATTCTGCCGTGCTAAGGAAGAACGCCGTATGAACATTCGAGAGTTGCCAAAATTCCTTCGATAAAATGTTTATTTTTGTGGAAAGTTATGAATATTTTTCCTTGAAATTTGCAAGACTTTCCGGTGAAATTGCGAGCAAAATTATCTGAAAAATTGGAAGAAAAATATTCATAAGTTTACCAGGAAATTCGCGTTTTATCGAGGGAAATTTGGCAACACCTGAAGGTTCATACGGCGTTCTTCCTTAGCACGGCAGACTTCGTCGCTCCTCTGACGTAATAGTGTATCTCAATTTCCATATGAGTCACAGAAAGCATGAATATATGTGTAAAACAGGGCTTACCTCGAAATTGAGACACACCTTTACGTCAGAGGTTCGACGAGAATTGCGCTCTTTCCCTGATAACATCTTATTAAAAGGAAGAAGGAAAGTAATTTATGTTATGACGCTTTAAAAACATTTTTATCAGGTTTTATAAAATCATTTTTGATTTTTTCCTGAAACTAATTCTTAAATATTTTTTTTGATAATTGGTTTTATTTTAAATTTTTTCTCTTTAAAAACAGAAATAAACTAGAAATTACATTTTATCTCTTTTTTATCTTTTTTCCCCTTTTTTTTTGGATGGCGAAGCGAGAAAGTAAAACATCTTTAAAACATTGAAAATAGGTTCTCCAGAACCGTAATTGCACCGATTGTTTTTTAAAGGTTCTCAAAATTACCCCTAGTTATCTCTTAAAGCTGTTATTCTTGTAAAACAAAATAAAACCCTTCTACATCAACCTTGTCGTTTTCCGGCGTGTTATCAGGAATATCCCGGCTTCCGCTTTATCAAAACCAACCCGAGCAGAAATCTCGTTTATGCAGCTCATAAAAAAACTCGCACGTTTGAGACGCGCATAAAACTCGGAACGTGATGTTTCGACCGAAGCCAGTGGGCAAAAGGTTGACAGGACTATCATATTACAGTCACTGATCCCGATTGGTTGACAGGTTAGCTCCCCGTCTTCCGGGATACAGCAGTAACTAGGTTTCGCGGTGAGCCTTGAAGTGCATAAGAAGGGATCCGAACCACGGGTCACACCGGGGTGCACTTACTGCTGTTTTCCTGCAGTGTGTGACGACTATTCACACGCCCGGACTAGCGGATTTAAGTCCTCTAAATCTTTTTCGTTGCCATGAAATATCATTTGCTCGCACCCAGAGTCCGTGTCATTTGCGAGGCATGTGTCATCAAATTGACCACTTTCCAGTATTCGATTCGAGTGAAAAATCAAATGGGATAATTTGAACTCCCCGTAAGAATAGTTCTTGCCCTTGTCCCCTCTCTTTTTTTGTTTATTGATATTCTAGCGTTATCATTTACCATTTAATATTTATTGATTTACAGCTGCAAGGCAATTAGCAAAAACTGAAATAATCTTACGGAATAAATTGTGCCCATAGCCTCCGGACTGAATGCAAAATCTGAGATACTTCCTTTCAGGTTCCTGACATTCTAAAATTAAGTATTAACCAAAGGAGGTTGCGACTTGAAATTATTAATCATTCAATCATAAAATCAAATTATGAATCATTTAATGGAGAATATTCGTTGGAGTTCTTTTTAGTTTTCGCATGAAGCTTTAATAAGGCAACTTGTTTTAGAACGATTGATTTTGTACGTAAATGCATTGCGCTTTTCTATCTCACATCACGGCGCGAGGATGCGACTATTCGTGCTCGAGGGATGTCCGTGTTGTGTTCAAAAAATTGAAGGCTTGCCTCATTCTCAGCAACCGCACAATGCTGTCGCCCGTATTTACCAGTGTTGCGTCTGCTGAAATAATGGTCCCTTGTAGCAGAATTTAGTTCAATTAATGCACGAAGGCATGATTTCTTGATAATCGTCTGCAGATGGGAACTTTCCGGGAAATAAAATAAAAATGCACACTTTTGCAAAATTTCACAAACTCTGGAGAAGATCCCGCATTATCAGTCTAAGTTTGTTGTGCATAATATCAGATTTTAGGCAGAGAATTTTTAGAAAACGATGTGACATCTGAAAAATGTTCACAAAATATCACTTTAATCGAAGAAATCTTGCAGGAAATATTTGCAAATGTGTTTCCTCTCTTCTTTTTTTCTTCATGCTTGCCCTCTCCTTCTTCTTCTTCGATTCTATTCCTTTTCTCCTTTTTTCCCCCTTTTTTTCATCCACCTCCTTTCACTCGCCTTCTTTTCCACTGTTGGCCCCTTCCCTTCGTCCATTCCCACCCCTTTCCCCCCTCTTCTTCTTTTCCATGTTTTTTTCTCATTCCTCCTTTACGAGATGTACGGGATTTCGCACTTTAGCCATCGACATGTGCTCCCCTCCCCCCTCACAACTTCTGGTGTAAGTATGACCTTTTACTCAGGTACATCCAAAAATGGCAAACCTCGAGTCGAAAGAACCCAGGTTGGTCCGCCTAGAGTCCCTTTATACTGAGAATCAAGACAACACCCCCTCATGGAGTCACAAACGGGAATAAAGATTACAGAAATTGAACGTTTTTCGTAATCTTTGATTTGCCCATTTTCAAATGCCTTTCTCCGTTCCTTCTCTCATTCCGTTTGTTCCTTGCCGAACCCGTAATTCCCTGGCCCATTCCAGATTATAATCTGAACCGATTGCAAATTTGCAATCGGTGAAAATGTAATCTTTATTCCCGTTTGTGACTCTGTGAAGGCCTAAAATATGGGAACCAATCAGAAATGGATTCACATTGTCTTGACTCTCAGTATCAAGGAGCTCTAGGTCCGCCTAGTGTTAATGGAGTCGTAAGTGGTCTGTAAGTGCAGCTCATTTCAGTCAGGCACGGCGTCTAGCTGTCTTCACCCAGTTTCCATTTCATATGAGTCTCTGCTCACATATGACACCAGTGATAAACTTCTTCACGCACGTCTCTTTTTCAAAATTCCCCATGCCGACTGTTAAATGGACTGCATTTTGCAATTTGGAACTATAAATTCTGGCCCGGTTTAAAAACAACGAATAAGCCATTAATTTCCCCATGCACATAAGTGTTTTTTCAAATGAGCCAGAATTTATAGTTCCAACTTGAAAAAGGCAGTCCAAATAGTTCCCATTTAAAATCGCTCTTCACGCTTAAACATCGTCGAGCAATCGGGAAGATTAGCACTAAACCGCGATGGAGGCGCCCCGTTTCATTTTTCATCCACCTCATCGCTCAATCTCGGATATTGATTCTCCGTAGCCGCTCTCATTTGCATCTGTTCCGGAGTTCGGGGCACCGGCGAGTGACTGATGGCCGTCGCGGAATTTTATGAATCCGGAATACGAATGTCCTCCAAGCCTCTGATTATATCGATAATATTTTCGCTGCCACGGATTTACTTAAAGCTCCCCTGAGGTAGGGGTCGGAGGGTTGCGCCTGAGATTCTCGGGTGCTTGAACGAGGAAATTGTATCGCTCATTCATTTTGCAAATTCCTCCGATGAAATTACAACTTATCGATTCACGGAAGAACCGAATGCTCGAGGCTTGTGGTCCGTGCCGTCCGTGTTCCTCCGACGAGCTAGACTATCTTACCAGGAGAAAAAATCGTACATGCATTTGGAGGTCGTCAAATAGATTATTTAATTTTGAAGAATGTCATTAGATGAATCATTGCAATTTGCAGGTGCACAAGATTGAATCACTCAGAAATTCTCTAAAAATTCAATGAAAAATATTTTTGAAAGTTATGCGAAAAATTCGTATTTTGGCATCGGTGTACTCAAAGAATAATTTCTCTCATGTCATTGCGCACAAGTGCAGCTAACTAGCTGCAGTAAATTAAATTTACTGAACAGAACAATTGACCGAAGTTTGAGGAAGCATGTCATTGATACCACTGTGTGAGCTACGAAAAAATTCATTTTATAAATTTCTACTGTACCTAACTTGTGAATTCTGAAATTGTTACCAACATCGTCTGAACGAACTACGAACCATGCTGGCGTTAGTATGTTGTGGCAATATTTACCACCTTGGTTAAAGAGACCACTATGAAATCAGTAAGTTTCCGTGTTGGTCCCATCCTTGTAACATTGTAACATACTGATTTCAACATGATACCGCATTGGTAACATGTTGGCACAATTGGCGTCAACATGTTACCTTATTTGGACCTCGTTTGGCAGGAGGGAACCAAGCCATATCAGCTATTGCTAACTTTAACTGGGCAATTTTTTTTACAAGAGGGCGTTTGCGTGGATTTCTTTAAAAAATTTAAGAAATTTGCCTCGTACTATGCAGAAAACTCACTGAAACTTGCACAAGAGTCTGCGCAACCGTTTTCATATAGAATTTCCTTGGTAAAAATTGGCAGTAGAATCTGTGTTCCAAAATACCATAGACCTACGGCCGGCTGTAAGATTTCCAATAGCTTCTATAGCTGGCTACACAATTTCTTATGGCTTTTTATAGCCGAACTAAGCAACTCACAGTCAGGCGATAAAGTGTATGCTAAACGTCACTAATTACGGATGTTAGGACTTAGTGAGTTTTTGGACCACTGCTCTCTTTTTGGGCCGTAGTATCTTGATTTATTTTGCGAGGAAAGCTCCGTACTTTTGATGGATGCCTGCCATTCCTAATATATTAGAGCGCCTTCAGTTTTGTATGATACTGTGCAATACTTCTGGTGTGAAGTAGTTGCTTCAAGCGCCGTGGCACGCTGCGGTGCGGCAGGCGGGCAGCCAGCGCTAAACGCGCATTGGCGCCTACAAACCTAACAGGGATACTTCACGCGTTGCGCAATGCGTGAAGTATCCCTGTTAGGTTTGTAGGCGCCAGTGCGTCGCCGCTCCGCTTTGTGTTGGGCTCTAATATTTAATATGGCAGAGCCAGCGTTATTCAACTCATGATTTTAAAATGTTTGCACAACCTGTATGGATTATTCTCGTTTTAATTGATGAAAAAAAATATGTATTTAAGGAAAATATAACGTGTGTTTTGTAAATATTAAGGTGGTTCCGTATCAAACTTAATGATTTCCAAAGCACACGAATTTCTACACAATTTCTTAAAGCATTTTATAATCGTTGGCGAAAAAGCAACAGTCAGGCGATAAAGTGTAAAGCCCGGCTATAGGAACTATAGCCCGGCTGCTTAATTTTTTTATCGCTTCGTATAGCCCGGCCGTAAGATTTTCTCCGCATTCTACAGCCAGCTATATGATTTTCTATAGCCTTCTTTTGCCGGCTTTAAGAATTCCTATGGTTCTTTGAAACGCAGCTCTTATCGCCAATTTTTACCAGGGATTAAATTGCTCAACTAAATGTATCAATAGCTGGTGTGGCTTTGTTCCTTTCTGTTTAACGTGGTCCATTTCACCGGTTATTTTAACAGGGCTAGCTATTATTCTTTCTCCATCTCTTTCTATTATCACTTAATTAGTCACATTTCACGCCCAACATTTTTACCCATAAGTCTGAGAATCTCCAACCCCACGTAACGATACCAACCCCTAGCGACAGATTTTAGAGACACCGTAATTGCTTAGCTCACTCTGGCTGTAGGCTGGACGTAGTTGTGTGTTCCCTGATTGACGTAGCTGTATTTGTGTGGCCGCCTGGGCGGTGTAGGAAATGCCTTACGTCATGCACCGAGACCCCCCGGTGAACCTGACCGGGAACGAGCGCTACCAGGGATTTTGCATCGACCTGTTGCAAAAGATCTCGGACATGGTCCGCTTCGACTATACCATCGAGCTAGTGCCCGACGGGAAATACGGAGTCTTCGACTACGAGACCGGCGAGTGGAACGGCATTGTCCGCCAGCTCATGGACAAGGTAAACCAATCATCTACAGGGCGTTCAAGTATTCCGTGACCCAATTTTCCCAGCATTTTCAACCCATCATCCCTCACTGGCGGATTCAACAAATAAGGATGTTGCATGTGTGAGGAATTTGCAATTTGACTACTGATTCTCATGTAAAAGTTCGCGAGAAACACGATGGTGCCACTGGTTGTCACTGAAATCAACTTCCAAACTCAAAAAAAAAAAAAAAAAATCAAAGTTAAGGTTGTAATAGAGGGGATACCCCAAACCCCAGGGCCGGATTCACCTACTACCTAGATACCTAGGGATGGTACTTGCCGCCCATGGGCCGCCTATATTTTGCCGCCCCCTTCTCATTCGTTTTGAAACTCGATAAAAACCATCAAATGAACGTGCCAGCGGGGGAGGGGTGCATAAGACGCATTTACTCGTGCTGAACACATTTTTTGGGAAAGCCCTGACAACATTACTAGTAAAAGTTCACGAAACTTTGCGAGTAGGGTAAGTTCCATGAACCTATGTCTGTGTGGACAAGGCCTTCCAGTCATAAGAAATGAACGAAAAAATTATGAAAGAACAAACATAAATGTAGCTCAATGATTTTAACTTCCGCCGCCGCGCAGCGCAGACCGCATCGTGTTGGACGCAATGCGTGAAGTATTCACGCAGTGTTGTAGGCGCTATACGTTTCACGCTGACCACACTGTGTTTGGCGCAATGCGTGAAGTATTCATGCATTCTTGTGGGCGCTATCCGTTTCACGCTGACCGCAATGACCGCACTGTGTTTGATGCAATGCGTGAAGTATTCGTGCAGTCATGTAGGCGCCAATATGTGTTACATGCCGATCGCCGCGCCGAGGCGAGGGTTTCTCCTTTTCATCTCAAGTCCTCGTTATCATTTCTCTCTAAGTTGCGCCGTTCTAGGCCAAATTGCGTGTTTGGTTTCTCTCGTAACTCGACTTATTGAGGGTGCTGTCTCTTGTATAACTGAAAGACGACAAAATTAGAAATTACTATACTCTCAGGAAATGGGAGTTTTTGTCACCTTTTCTCGTTTGTAATTTCGTTTTTATAAGTCCGATTTTTTTTTTTATACCTACACTGTAAAAAATTGCAAATTTTTACCGCCGCTGAGATTTGCCGCTATGGGCCGCGGCTCATGTGGCCACCCCTTCATCCGGCCCTGCCAGACCCCACGCTATCCTGAGAGTCCATCTCTAAATCAAGACATACTCTCCATGCAAAGATAGGGAGCAAATACATTGACAAGGCTGCCACTTTATTTGGGGACTCTAAAACTGAAAAAACGGCATCCCTGCTAATGTATTTGCTCCCTATCTTTGCATGAAGAGTTCGTCTTGATATAGAGATGGACTCTCAGGATATTGTGGGATATCCCCTCCATTACAGCATCAACTTTGATAGCTTTTTTTGAGCTTGGGAGTTGATTTCAGAGAGAACCAGTGGCACCATCGTATTTCTCGCGAACTTTTACATAAGAATCAGTATTCAAATTGCAAATTCCTCACACATGCAATATCTCCATTAGCAACATTGTCTTTTCTCCATGTAAGCTCATGGAGATGTATAGATTCCTGAAGGAGCCAGGTGCTCGACAAGAATCGATTATTCAGAATAATTTTAAATGGAAGACATCCGGTGTTGCCAAATTACTGATGAATTCGCCTGCTTCTTATCAATATTCATACTTGAATTGGAGAAAATAAATTTTTGATACCTCTGGATACTTGCAAGACGCTGGATGTTTCCTTCCCGTCTTGTGTAACGTACCGTGCACGCTCAAGCTTCCCTCGCCCCAGAAGCGGATCCAGAAATTTGGCACCACCGGATTTCCTCCATTTAAACATGTTTAATAATCGATTCTTGTCGATGCACCTGGCCCCTCTAAGAATCGATACATTCTCATAGATTTAAGTGGAGAAAAAACAATGTCGAAAATTCGCTGGACTCGCCTATGTCTCGCCCCTATGAGTGTCACGTAATACTTGGACGCAGTCCTACCTGCATGTATGTATCCCAGGCGATTAGCAATACCCAACAAATTGCAATCTGTTTATATTGTAGAAAAAAATGTAAAAATTTACAAGTAAAGAAACGATTGTATGTAAACTGCCCAGCAAAGCGGAGAATATCAATGGAATTTGAAGGCGCTGCAATCCCGGATCTTGTTTTTAAATTTTCTTGCCAATCGAACATATCCTTAGTCAAGGCGTTCAAGGTGTTCAATCAATTAGTAAGAAGCAATCATGTATTTGTGTTTGAAATGACAATAAAAGCCGTATCTGAGTAATATATTATATAAGAAAGTAATCATATATTCTTCTATTTCAGACCCGTGTCTTCTCTGCAGAGTTAATCTCATTTTGCCTAACAGGTTTTTCAAAACTATGTTCTCGGAAGGTCGTATGAATCTTTGAGAATTTAAATACGCAAGGTTTTTGGTCGAAACCTATCACATGCGTTTAGTCAATTCTGCTAATTGCTTGTTTTATCCCTCACCCTAAGTTGAAACATCTAAAATTCGGGTAATGAATAGACACACATATTAGACGCACATAATCACCCAATAGTAGTTTTGGCACAAAGGACCTATAGTGTTAGCTCGCTTTTATTAGAAATTAGTGATTTTCCGAGAGAAAATTTTTTCTCAAGTTGAGGCATAAATTGATTTAGCCGAGTCAGGTATTCTGTTTCTCGAAAATAATTTAATTTTTGGATTTTAGTTATTTTGTAACATAGAAAACGTGTAATTAACTAAAATGTTACACGTACCGATAGTTGAGGACAACCTTTAAAAAAGCGTATGAAATGCTCATATATCAAAACTTTCAAAGTCCGTTGAAGTAGATTTTTAGTCATTCACATGAGTTACTTCAGCCACTCTGAAGAGCATTCGCGTCGCTGTAATAATCAATGGTGTTTTTACGAAGAACTTTAACTATCCGACAGCAATGTGCTTTGAGACTTATACAGAGATAAAAATAAGGTCGCCATACTTTTAGCGTATTTTCCGAATGAAATACGTTATTTTCACTAATTGGTCAGCCTATTATTTTAAACCTGGTCAGACTTTTTCCTATTATTTTAGACCTATTATTAAAATATGATTTTTTCTGACAAGCAATTACACCCTTCATTCATTTGCGGACTAAATGGGTATTTTTATGGGTGAAAAATAAAGATTTGGGCCAGTAATAAAATTGCGGAGCATATAAAGGTACCTTAGAACTCTAATACCCAAGAGACTTTCTACGTATAAATCATTTCCTTCATTTCATTCTTTTCAGAAAGCAGATCTTGCAGTTGGTTCCATGACGATCAACTATGCTCGAGAAAGCGTCATTGATTTCACGAAGCCTTTCATGAATCTCGGAATCAGCATACTTTTCAAGGTACTTGTTCTTCTGCTCTCACTAACCCTTGCCAAATATTTTTTTTAAAACATTTATCTTCGGAAATAATCAAACAAACATCAACTCAAAACTCTTAAGGCGAAAAACTCTATCCACCGTTCAGATTTTGAATTTGAATTTGCAGATTTATCCGGGCATCATTATTCAATTTATTTCATCAGCTTTAGAATATGAATGAAGTGAGTTCTTGAGTGAGCGGAATCAATACTATATTGGCTTTTATATATCTTGTAGAACTGGATGGCGTATGATATGAAAATCCTGAACAATCGCCGTCGTTCTCTCTCTTAGATAAGGGTGATTCTTGGGAGTAAAGAATTTAATATCGCCTTTCAACTATGGAGCAAGAAGGAGAAAGTCGAGTTTTTAGATAGCTTATCTTCATTCAATTCGATACTTTGCGATGATAGTAATTTAGAGGAGTCAGCCTCCTTACGCCCCGATTTTCCCGACGTAATTTATCTCCTGTTGTTTTACGATGCCGACACAGCTTTATTCGCCAACGCCGCAAGTGCATGGTGCCGAAGTTCCCTCTGGGAAGAGAAAACACAGAAACACACGATAAACTTCTTCGGGCAAACGTGATATTTTATCACAAAGATTTGAAGAACAACGTATCTTCCTGGCCATTCGGTGTGTTTTCCGTTGGCTGTCTACGAACTTTTTCATGGAATGGTGGTGAAAAAAATGCATCATCATCAAAAAGAATACAATTGATCCTTTCTTAATGTAGAGATTCGATCGCCCATGGGTGTAAGGAAACGCAAAATGCAAGACGCCTTGATAAAACAGAGGAGGGAGAGTGTGTCAAAAATTGCATCAAAACAAATTTAGACGTTGAAATAACATCCTAGTTGTTATAGAAAAATGTGCGACTACCTCAAAACTTTTATCTCGAACCCCTCCCCCTCTCCACCCCCCCCCTGGCGAGGCGTGAAAGATCGATTATCGTTATTCCCCATTTGAAGCTATGGTAAAGAATCGATTTTAAGGTGCTCATTGCGATCACCCTGTATATCGATCCTCCATCGCATAGTATACAGATCTAGAAGCGAAGCGGTCACTCGTACAATATAGCCGTGAACTATTCGTGCGTAGCGGGAATTCAAATCGCTACGTATTCTTATGAGGAAATCCCGTTTTTCTGCGCGCAAGCTCTCTTCGTAAGAGCAGAAATGAAAAGTTTTTATGGATGAAATGTATGTACAGCGTGATGAAGTATGTGTTCTAAAACTTTCATCTGAATAATAATTTTTCTCGATGCAATAATCGAGCTTGAAATGAAGGTCTGAAATGACGGGAAAACTCAGTGTTCTTTTGACTGCACGAGATTCATATTCTCCCATAATACTCTGTGCAGCGGAGCTAGTCCATTTCGTGCTCCGTTGCGACTAGTCCACAATCCGAGACTCTCATTGGCTGGTTGGGAGATTCTATTGTTTTCTGCCTTCAGAGGGGGTATGCGAGTACGAAGTACCCACTTTGCTTCTAGATCCCTAGCATGGTACGCCACGCCGCTGCGCGCTGCGCTGCCCCCCCCCCCCCCGAGTATAATCACGTCCGGAGGAAGTTAACTACAGAGGCAGTTAAGACAGACATTTTGAGGTCGTTGCACACTTTTTAATTACCAGGGTGTCAATTGAACATCCTAATTTTTTTCGGTCAGCAAAGGAAGGGTAAGGTATCAGTACGGGCCAAAATCGGCTCACTCCCGGGGTTCCGAGCTTTTTCGATATATCGTAATCGATGACTTGACGATTGACCTGATATTTTACAGGAATGCTTGTATTCTGGTGACACCCGAGTATTTTGGCATCAAAACGAGGCCCAAACGAGGGTCAGGAGGCCTAAATCCACGAAAATTCGCGTTATTTTAGTGTTCCACTCCACATCAGATTTTATGAACACACATGCTGGGCCCGAAGGTGTAACCAACGAGCTTTGGATGTGTTGTTTGAAACCACTCGAAACGTAAAATTTGTAAAGATGGTTAACCGTCACTTTTAGGCGCAACAGTAAAGATCTGGCGTGAAACTTGAAATTAACGCGAATTAGTGTGGGATTTGGACTTCAGACCCAAATTCTGGCCTCCGTTTAAAATACCAAAAATGTGAGTTTCGCTGAAACAAAAATATTCCCTTAAAACATACCTCAGCAATTACAAAATATCGATAAATCTCGGAATTCCGGAAGCGGGGCGATTTTGGCTCTTATCAATACTGCCATGCTAAGGAAGAACGCCTTATGAGTATTAAGAGTTGCCAAAATTTCCCCAAGTAGGGGAACTTTCCCTGAACTTTCCTGAACTTTCCGGATACTTTACATGAAATTGCGAACAAAATTGTCTGAAAAATAGGAAGAAAAATACTTCCAACTTTCCTAATAAATTCGTATTTAATCAAAGCAAATTTGGCAACGCCTGGGGGTTCATACGTTGTTCTACTTTAGTATGGCAGAATACCCTTCCTTTAGCGTGATTCGGACGTATTTAAATCAAAAGGAACTATATCGGCGGTGAAACTACCATACCACGTATCTCGGTTTGCGACATTGTAGACTTCCTGACATACTTTATTCTCTAAATGGAAAACTAATCAAAACCAATTATAGGGAACTTCCGTGTTTCTTCCTCTATATGCGAGGAAAATTCTAAGGAACTTTCAAGAAATGGTATTGATTTGTTCTCCTTCAAAAATATACAATGGAAGCGGGGATTTTTAAACATCGCAAACGAGATACGTGGTCTGGTGGTTTATTTCACCGTCGATATCTATTTTGACATGAACCCTATTTTGCATATACTTTCATGGATCTTAGGGCTCAAACCAGCGGGCCGATTATTAAAATAGATAGACAAAGCGATGGACAAAGAAGGCATAGGGAGTATGGAGCATCCTTTTGGTTGAAATGGGTGGTTCCTGTGGACTAAAGGAGAAAATGATGGACTAACTATCGGGTCCCTCGTGGGTTGCCTTCACTTAGTCTATTACCTACCTCCTTTGTCCATTACAACCACTCGCTTTCACCAATAGAATCCCCCATATCTCTTTGGTCTTCTTTGTCTACAGCTTTTTCTGTCAATTTCAATAATCAGTCCGAATGAATATAGTGCCTTTTGATTTAAGGCGATTCTTCAAGTACACGTGGCGTGGTCGAACTGGCATGCGATATAACGCATCGATCAGGTCAAAAATCTCGGCAAATTTTGAATGTTTAGCAAAACAGAGGATGACAGCCCCTGTGCATGAGTCTGAAGAATCGTTCTAAACCCAAGAATCGGGAAAATCCAGAGAAATGAAAGCAGAATAGCATTTGGCAAAAAACCTCGCTTTCAATACAGAAATCGATAGCTGAATCAAATGCGAGGTTTTTTTCCAAACACTATTCTGCATTCATTTCTCTGAATTTTGCCGATTCTTGGGTTTAGAATGATTCTTTAGGCTCATGCGCAGGGGCTGTCGTCCTCTGTTTTGCTAAAAATTCAAAATCTGCCGAGATTTATAACCTGAAAGATGCGATATGTCGCATGCCAGTTCGACCACTTATTTTGAGCTTGACGAATCACCTTAAATGCGTCCATGCAGAGATGATCCCTGACCCGTGCGGCGGTACTGATGCAGGTGCCGACGGAGAAAGAGTCGAAACTGTTCACGTTCATGCACCCGTTCGGGCGGGAGACCTGGGCCCTGGTCTCCGTCGCGCTGATCGTCGTCAGCGTCTCGCTCATGCTCGTGGCCCGCGTCTCCCCGTACGAGTGCCCCAAACCGCGGCCGCCACTCCTCCGCCCGGGGGTCGAACCCGAGACCCAGCCACGGCGACCGCCGCGGCTCTGGCCCCCGCTCTCCCGCCGCCTAACTCTCTCCAACTGCGTTTGGTTCATCTTCGGCGTTCTCCTTCGCCAGGGATCAGGAGTTAGCCCCCAGGTGCTCCACCGCGAGATAGCAACTCGTGACTCTCCGAGTACCCTTTTAAGTTATTGTTTCGAAAATCCAGAATGCTATTCAGGCTCACTGGGAAAAAACTCCGGCCGTGGAAACCGTACTTACGGGCTACACAAACAGACACTGGAAAAAAAAAAAACACATTGGATCTAGAGTTCAGACTCTTGAAAACATTGACAAGAAAAAATACTCTTGATTCAATCAGATTTAAGCTTAAATCAAAAGGAAATCCGCTCATATTAAGAGGCTGGGTTCTTGATTTAAGCTTAAATCCGATTGAATCAAGAGTATTTTTTACTGTCGATGTTTTTAAGAGTTTGGACTCTTGATCCAATGTGTTTTTTTTCCAGTGTACCTTCCGCGTTTCGGGCTTAGAGGCCGGGAGTTCCGGGGCTGGCACCCGGAGGAATCAAAGCTACGGCTAGCACCCGGAATTCTCGGCCTCTAAGCCCGGAACGGACGGTATGTCTATATAGCCCGTAACTTTTTTTTCAGTGATGACTTGACAAAAATACTTTCAGGGATTTAACAAGAAACAGCGTAACTACCTCGAATTTTGTCTAAATCCCTTTCACGTTCTATATTTTTAACAGAGAAATAAACAATATACAAGCTTGAAATATAATATATTCCTCATTCCGCACGCTGTAAGAAAAATTAACCGACATCTGGACCGCGTTTCGCAGAAAGGAAACAAGCCTCATCGATCATCGCCAAATTTAACTCGGCAATTTAATTTTTTACAAGAAAACTTTGGTGCGGAATCTTTTAAAATTTTCAGGAATTTGCTTCGTACTATGCAAAAAATTCACCGAAATTTGCACAAAAATGTGCACAACGTTTTAATGTAAAAAATCGAATTGCCCAATTAAATTTGGCAATTGTTGATGTGGCTTGATTCTTTTCTGCTTGATGCGGTCCTTTTGGTGTGAATATGGGAAGTAGAATTCAAAGTATAACCTAAACATCCGGACAGTATATTCTGGTTTATTTTTCGTTGGGTTGCATTGGCCAAATCTTTGGGATGAACATTTGCAACATGTCAGAAACTGGTGCGAACCGCTATTACCTGGATCGCACTGGTAATTATCAGTTGCAGAGGTTTTTTTTTTATCAATTATTGGGAAACAACCAGATCTTAGAAAGTGCAAAAATTTGCAATACAACTTACAAATCTTTAGAAACTAAGCAATACCACTAATCGAGCACCAGAGTGCGCTTTTTGCATTGTGGATCAATTGAAGGAACTTTCATGGCGCGGCATTTGATCGGCACGGCGTGGTTGTGCGTAACGTGTTTCCTGTCTTAACGTGAGTTACAGTTTAATACCTGTAAGCTGAGTCCAAGTACTACACTTAAGCGTAAAGGAGAGTTCAAAGTCCTGGTCACGATTCATAACCAAAAACATTTTAAAGAGCCGTATGCAAAAACGACATTTTTCGCCCCCCCCCATTAAAACTTATTCAAACTTCGTCTATCAGTTACTAATACTGGAGCGCTTCTCTCCCCAAATTTTCAGACCCCCAAAAAATTTTGGGGGGGCGCTAGGGGGGGGGTGGAAGTCAAAACCTGGGACCCTCGATATCTTTCGAACGAAACAAGATATTGAGGCCCGGTTTGGACGAAAAATCGTCTAAAATTGCATACTTTAAGATTCTAAAGGTCAAAATCCCAAAATTAAATTTTTAACTTAACTTACGTGCTTTTTTTCAGTTTTTGAGGAAAAACAATTTCTTTTAAACGGATTCAACTGAAATTTCACATTTTTTGATTTGAACCAAAACCAGTTTTTTAAATTGTTCGTCTTTTTCCGCATCCAACGAGTGGTCGTATAAGCTGGGGAACCAAACGGTTCCGGAGTTATGATCGATTGAAGTTTCCGCTCAACGCGCGCCGACCGATTTTCGCGCGCAAAAAAGTCGGATTTGACTGTCATTAAATCAGATTTAATGTTCAAACTGAGCAAAATGCATTATTAGGGACTCTTGAGGGTCGCTGAGTCCAGAAATTACAGATACTTCCAAAAAATTCACGTTTTTAAAATTACAGCTCCGTAGCGCTATTTTAGAGGCCCACTGAGCGCCAACCGGCCGCTCAGTGGTCCTGTACGGAGCTGTAATTTTAAAAACGTGAATTTTTTGGAAGTATCTGTAATTTCTGGACTCAGCGACCCTCAAGAGTCCCTAATAATGCATTTTGCTCAGTTTGAACATTAAATCTGATTTAATGACAGTCAAATCCGACTTTTTTGCGCGCGAAAATCGGTCGGCGCGCGTTGAGCGGAAACTTCAATCGATCATAACTCCGGAACCGTTCGGTTCCCCAGCTTATACGACCACTCGTTGGATGCGGAAAAAGACGAACAATTTAAAAAACTGGTTTTGGTTCAAATCAAAAAATGTGAAATTTCAGTTGAATCCGTTTAAAAGAAATTGTTTTTCCTCAAAAACTGAAAAAAAGCACGTAAGTTAAGTTAAAAATTTAATTTTGGGATTTTGACCTTTAGAATCTTAAAGTATGCAATTTTAGACGATTTTTCGTCCAAACCGGGCCTCAATATCTTGTTTCGTTCGAAAGATATCGAGGGTCCCAGGTTTTGACTTCCACCCCCCCCTAGCGCCCCCCCCAAAATTTTTTGGGGGTCTGAAAATTTGGGGAGAGAAGCGCTCCAGTATTAGTAACTGATAGACGAAGTTTGAATAAGTTTTAATTGGGGGGCGAAAAATGTCGTTTTTGCATACGGCTCTTTAAAAAAGTCGATCAAAAATGAAAGTTTTAGCACCTCTTACGAGATGTATCACCTGCCTGAAACCGTCGAGATAACTTTCAAGGGTATTTGGAGTTTCACGAGTATATCTACCGGTCATTTTGTGCCTGCTTTGAGCATGATTATACACACAGCATCTTCTCTCGTTTGCGTTTCCTTGATGACTCTTGAGATTGATTAGATTTTAGCTCTTCTTTATCTACATCACTATCTAGAAAAATCAGTATTTATGCATTTAGTAGTTAAAAGAATGCTCTTAAAATTTCGGCTTTTATCAATACTCATAGCTCTTTTTGAGTTCATAGCACAGTCTGTGACGAAACAACTTTTCTTAACGTGCCAATAAATAAATCGCTGAAAATGACACTTTAAGATGAGATTGGTCCTCTCTTCCTTTCTAGTTCTTGCCTTCAGCTGCGTTTCCTACAAAAACGTCAAGGGAGCACCGCTTTCTTAAAAGAAAATTGGGAGTGAAGTGTCATATGAAATCAAGCATGGAGACTTGAATAGAAAAACAGACCTAACACCAGACCAGTTGGCATTGACACACTTTACAAAGACCCGAGATTTTACATACAGTACAAAACACAAATTCTCAAATGAATTGCTGCACAGAGGGTATTTTCTGACCTACCTCAAAAATTAAGAGTAAAATAGCAGAATGCGCGACCCCTATGATGCCTTTGTGTCTAATCTGCTTCTTCCAAATGCTGAGGCAGAAAACCTCACTACTGGTGCTGACAAAAAATGGAATTACCCGCAAGGGTTGTTAAATGTGGGATGAAAAAGTTCACATTTCTCCTTAGGAAGCTTTCGCACATAACAAATAAGAGGGTTGGTTTCTAAGTTTAATAATTGCTTGAATTAAAATCTAATCAAATAATTTTGGGATGCAAGCCAATTCCAATTCATTCAACAGATTTGCGAATTTCACAGATTTTGTAGTTTTTCTACTTAAAATTTCTCTGAAGTTTTGCGTTTGTTGTGTTCATTATCTTTCGTATTTCCGATGAGTTTGAGAAATTTACTCTGAGTGAAGCATGCAGATGCAGTTTTCATAGGCTTCTCTGCACTTTAAAAGCCATTCCCTCAACCCTAAGTTTTTCACGTGACCAATTTCTGACTTGGATGCGGACTTGTTGAATGACCAGAGCTTTATTCCTTCTCCTCTCTCTTTAACAGTTTGAGTCAACAGAACGATTTCTTATCATTAAAATGAAGGAGAGCGTCCTATAATCTCAGTGTCAAATAGAATATTGGAACATTTTGCCATCGGTAGCATCTCAACCTATGAACGGTGCGCGACGCGTTGTCGATGTTTTCGTCAGGATGCAACTATTCGAGCTCAGTGGATATGCGTGTTGCATGCATCCATAATTGAAGGCACTTTGACTTTCTCGACCGGCCAGCAGTGCATTTGAAGCGCCAGCAAAAAGGATCGCCGTCGATGTGAGTTAGGCTTTAGATAAAGGATCTAAATCGACAAAATGACCGTCTGTGGAGCCTTTTTCAGTACGGCGCCACGACCCTTGAACTGTGAATGGGGGATCTACGACTAAACAGTATTCTTCGCTGAGGGACAATCATGATTCCTTCTTTATAGGGAAAGTATACCAAAGAATTAAATGATTGAACTCGTACGGTTTTAGTTATCACATGTAATGTGAGGATATTTTTTATTATTTCAATGGCTAAAGTTGGAATCTGCTGTACATCTATTGTGTGCGAAGTTTTACAGATTTTGAAACTTTTTTCATCAAATTCAGCGTGCGCCTTAACGCTGGGGAATAAATTCCAACGGCGGCGCGGGAAAGTTATATCCTTTATAAAAAAAATTAAGAAATGGGAATTCATTTAAGCTGAAAGCTTATTACCTGCAAGTATAATTGGATTTTTAATCTTCATACTTTCTAAATCTGAGTAAAACGCAAAGGATTTTTGAGATTCCGACTAAAAAATAAATTAAAATTAACCAAAACGCTGGCGGTGAGCCTGGTATTTGCGGCGCTTTATGGGTTGGCGGCTATGCGGCTATATGCGACTGTGACGTGTCTTCGGATTTTGAATGGAGACTTGTGCTATCAGGGTTGTGCTGCAATGCGTGCAGGTGCCGAGCAGCAGCCCGACGCGTCTGTTCTCGTTCATGAACCCGCTGGCGGTGGACATCTGGCTCTACGTCCTGGCCGCCTACGCCCTCGTCTCCATCACCATGTTCATCGTGGCCCGCTTCTCCCCGCAAGAGTGGCACGATTCCCACCCCTGCCACCCGCACAACCACCCGACAGCCTCCCAGTTCACCATCTCCAACAGCTTCTGGTTCACCATCGGCACACTCATGCAGCAAGGCTCCGATCTCAACCCAAAGGTACCGAATCCCCTCCGAATCCTTTACACTGAAGAAAAAAAAACTCCATCTCCAGGAGCCGTAATGGAGATGTTGCATGTGTGAGGAATTTGCGATTTGACTTCTGATTCTTATGTAAAAGTTCGCGAGAAACATGATGGTGCCACTGGTTTTCTCTGAAATCAACTCCCAAGCTCAAAAAAAGCTCTCAAGTTGGGGCCAAAATGGAGGGGATATCCCACGCTATCCTGAGCGTCCACCTCTACATCAAGACAAACTCTCCATACAAAGATAGGGAGCAAATACATTGACAGGGCTGCCACTTCATTTGGGGACTCTAAAACTGAAAACACGGCAACCCTGCCAATGTATTTGATCCCTATCTTTGCATGGAGAGTTTGTCTTGATGTAGAGGTGGACTCTCAAGATAGCGTGGGATATCTCCTCCATTTTGGCCTCAACTTGAGAGCTTTTTTTGAGCTTGGGAGTTGATTTCAGAGAAAGCCAGTGGCATCATCGTGTTTTTCGCGAACTTTTACAGAAGGATCAACAGTCAAATTGCAAATTACTCACACATGCAACATCTCCATGGACTATATAGCACTACCGTGCGTTGCGGGTGAGGAGACCGCAAGTTGCCCCATTCAAGAGCCGGAGCAACGGCCTCTAAACCATAGAGTCATCTATGCTCTAAACCCGTTGGAAAAAGAGCTCTCGGCTCAGAGGCCGATGCTCTGGGTCCTGAATGCGGGACTTACGGTCTCCTAACTCGCAACGCACGGTAGTCTATATAGCCCGTAATTACGGCTTCTGGAGCCGGAGTTTTTTTCAGAGTGACTTCAAAACTCCGTTTTATCTTCACCCACTCGAAAGCTTCATTGGCGACATCAGTATCGGGGCAATGTAAATCGACGGTGTCAGTCCGCAACCACGACAACGACGTAGGTATCTCAGTTAGCAGCGTTGTAGACTTCCTGTCTTACTTTATTTTTTGAACGGAAACCTACCCAACAATGGATCGGTTGCGCTCACAGAATCCTGTTTCGATGCTTGATTCTTGAAGACTAGTTAAAAATAATGAGATCAGTCCCAACAGCAACTTCCTACTTCAATATTAACCGAGGTATTGCGCGCTTTGAAAAGTCGAGTTTTTGACGCCATCCACCGCGGTAGTGACAAAGTTCTCTGTACGAAGAAAATGCTGCGAAAACTTCAAGGAATGATTTCGATTTGCTCTCTTTTAAGAAAAATAAAATGGGCGCAGATTTTCAAACATCGCAAACAAGATACGTGGTTGCAGACTCACATCGTCGAAAATAGTGGCGTGGCATGAATTGCGATGTATCGATTGTTATGCCATTTAAACCTATGGTAAAAAATCGATTATTAAGGTGTTCGCTGCGAACACCCTGTTTATCGATCCTTTTCCATAGCTTTAATGGCATAACAATCGATATATCGCAAAGCACGCCACGCCACTGGTCGAAATGCGTCATCAGGGTAAATAGGTGGGTGAAAAGAGAGTTGGGAGGGAAAACAGGAAAGAGAGTGGGAAGGGAAGCGAGGAACAAAAGGTTAACAGTTTCATGTTTCCAAAACTAACTTCGTACAATTAACCCGTAAAAGAAACAGGAATGCAGTGTAATGGGGCGTATGTATACCACTTATCAAGAAACGGAAGCTTATACGTAAAATATTATTTCAAAGAAGGAATTTCAAGGAAGTACACGCGAAATTCAATATAACGGTTATTCAAAGATCCTGAAGCTGAATCTGGAGGGACAGTGGCGTGGCGTGCTTTGCGATATATCGATCGATACGCCACTCAAACCTATGAAAAAAGATCGATTATTAGGGTGTTCGCAGCGAACACCTTAGTAATCGATTCTTTACCATAGCTTCAAATGGCGATATATCGATAATCGATCATTCACGCCACGCCAATGGAGGAAAGGGGAAATTTTTGACAACAACCAACAACAACTATTTGACCAAATTAACGTAAGTTGATCTCCAAAAAAACAGACAGTTTTGGTATTGATCATTCTTAAAGTAGAAGAATTCAAATGAAGGTGAAAAGAGATTGCTTGTTACTGGCATTTGAGTTGGGTTTGCAAATTCTCGAAATGTAAATACGGGGCCGTTTAAGTATTCCGTAACGCACTTAGGGTGGGAGGAAGGGGGGGAGTTTGAGCCAGTGTTACGGTGCGTTACAAGGGGGAGGGGGGTCAAACAATCGGAACAAGTGCGTTACGCCTTACTTGAACTAACCCTTTCTGAGTGAAATTTTGGCTAAAAAAACATGCTTACATTTTTGTGATTCTTACCTTCTCGCGTTTTTTCTATAAAGGAGAAAAACAATCTCAAACCTGAGCACTAGACTGATCTACACTTCTCCTTAGGTTTCATTGATTTTCCAAGTCTAACGACCAGAACTGCTCTGAACGAGTTAATACGGCTTCTCAATTACGGTGGGGGCGGGTAGAGCAAAAAGAGCCAGGATGCTGCTGACACCGGGACCCCATAAAAATAAAGGGTTCCCTTTTACGACCATGATTACAACTGATTTCCGCTAAATCGGGTGAGAAGCCATGGGACGACGATTTGCAAAAGAGCACACGGTCCGGTCCGAGCTCACAAACGCGATGGGCACTCGTCCAAATGAGTAAATGAGCACGGAAAAACTTTGCCAATCTTCTTTTTATCGATGCAATGGATTGGCACGCCGAACGGAGGTTAAAAAAGACATGAGCGAGGAAAGCTTTTGAATATAATCAAGGTCAGTTTGTGCAGTGGTCTTTAATGGCGCAGAATGGATTACTCGAAAGACCGTGGGGTTGTTTTCCTCTTTTTTTCATTTTCTTATCAACGTCCCATGATTTGGGGGAAAAATATAATAATCAAAATATCGAATGAAATTTACATAATATTACATAATGTCGATAGTAAAAAAGTATCTTGACTAGGGTCCTCCAAAAGTTTAGCCAATAATTTATATTTTTAACATGATACGCTGGGGAAAATCTAATTTCTAAAAATAAGAAAAAAAAAACCCGTTTGCTTGGTAGCTCCTCTGAAGAAATCGCTCGTTGCGAAAAAGAAGCTTTTCGTGGAATACAATTGTTACAACAAAATTTTACGCATCGTGATGAGATATTCTCAGTTTTCTTATCAGCGCTTCATTGCGACGATTAAATCGTCACAATCACAGCTAAAATGTTCCCTTGTTAAATGAGTCACTTTCCTGTCACATATAGTATTTTCCTTTCCTCAGTGCAACAAGATACAGTCAAAAAGAATTTCAGAATGAGAATTCATAGACAAACTATGACAATAACTAGGCCAACACCTCAAACTAGGACATGGGTTTATTTTTTGGATTCTTTTACTCCATAGATTTGCAGCTAATAAAATGAAATAATATGACCTAAAATATTTTTAATCGAGGTTGTTTTCTTTTCAAAACTGAATCATATAGAAAAATCTTGTTGCTAAAGCTGGCAGCATTACCAACACATGGCCAAATATTTACTCCATTGATATAAAAAGCAACGATGGAACATGAAAACAGAACAAAACGTCTGGAAAGTTCCTCTCGCGCAGCGATGAGGGCGCTCAACAAGCCTTTCAAAACGAAAACAAAACACCAGGGTCTTCTCTCAGATTTTCATCTCAATAAATTGAAGTTAGATGTTTTGAGTTTCCAAAACGCGCTCTGTGTTCGCGGACAAACCCACGCACTGGAGACGGACAATTTTGTTTTTTTCCTCCATCGCGTATGATTTCGAGAGGTAATTTATGACGACAAAGACAATATCTGTGACTAGGAGTGAAAGTAATTTTCGGGGGGCCTAGAGCAGTAATTTATTCCTTCTGCGGGGCTAGGACTTCCAGGGAGGCGGGCTGGGGCTACTATTAAATCAACCAACAATGTAGGCCAGTGTGGCTCTGGCGCAAACTACGATGACCGTATATCACAATGGATATTCCAGAAAAAATTCTGCCTCGCTGATCTTTACGATTTCGCTGCCGATGTTCCTCCGCGCCGCTCCTCATCGTAGCCACTTTTGATGAAAATATCTGATTATTTATCCGGAAGATTCGTAAATTTTACGCCATATTCGACAACATGGTGTTCTCCTCTTATGCCAGCACCCCTATCATTTCAACACGCCCCTATTCAGTATCCAGTAGCGTTTGTTTAAAAACGAATGATCAGACATTAGATGTTATGATCCTCTTCCACAGCATGTAGCACGTTGATATGTTTGTTTCTTGAACTCGTAATCTAATGCTTCCTTGAGCACTATAGAGAATGATGTGATTGTTATGCCTGATTATTCAATAAATTTTACTTTCCTCTTGTTCTAAGGTGAGCTCAGGCATTCTTTAGGTCAAACTAGTTTCTATTTTAATGACATTGCTTTGATTTTCCTTGGAATAATAATAATAAAAAAATCGAATTCGTAGATGGTGAATGCTTGTTTCAAAAATATACTATCAAACTTGAAATGAAGGTACAGGTCAATTAAGTGATCGATACCGTCATTACGTCGTTCCTTTTACGAAAGAACGTAACAGCATCTCAATATTGCCAAATTTCCTTTCAAATTGCATTTTTACCAGGAGAATCCCGGGCGTTTCTAGCTGAAAATTTAACTAATTTTTCTTCTGATCTCATTCAAAAATCAGAGTTAATTTGTACAACAATTGCACGGTTACATTCTCGTAAAAAATTGAACTGTTTGAATCAGTTTGGCAACCTTGGAATAGAGTTACGTTCCTTCATGCAGGAAACGACGGACAGAAGAGAGAAAACTATACCATCCTTTTTTTCTTGATAAATCTACTGAGTTTATTAAATAACCGCAGGAACAAATAATCTCATTCCGTGGATCCAATTTTCTGAAATTTTAGTAAATTAGTCATTCAGACTCATAGTCACTTATGGCCGAAAAAAGTTTGATCCACCGCTGTATCAACAAAATATGACTGCGCTCCTCTTCAGGAAATCTAAAAATGATAGTTTCTTGAACTCCTAGAATTCTACGTACAGTAGGAGGAGATTTAAAGGATTGAAAGTAGACTACGCATGATGCACGGTCAACATTGCTTGTTTTCCTCCTTCGAAAGCCTAGTGTTATGGAAGCATTTCTGATTCTTTCAAAATTTTAGAATAGTGACGATTTGTTTTTTCGGACTTGCCATAGCTTTTATCAAATGTCATAACCGAATGGCCCGGCCGCACGGCGGGCGGGCGGCCAGCGCGAAGCGCGCATTGGCGCCTACAAACCTAAGTGGATACTTCAAGCATTGTGCAATGCGTGAAGTATCCACTTAGGTTTGTAGGCACCAGTGAGCCTCTCGCGCTGGCAGCACGCCGCTCCGCTCTGTTAGGCTTTAATATTTATACTCGCATAGTCAGCGTTTTTTAACTCATGATTTTGAAATGTTTGCACACTCTGCAATGACTATTCTCATTTCAATCGATGGGGGAAAAATATGTATCAAGTTATCAAAGGAGAATAATAATATAATGTGTGTTCTTTAAATATTGGTGGTTCCGTGTCAAATTTTATGATTTCCAAAGCACTCTAATTTTTCTTTTAAATTTTGTACTTTTATTGTGCTGCAGCGAGGTGTACGCGCAACGGAACGCTCAACATTTGACGTATTTGACTCTAAAAGATCGATGTACAATTGGGTTAAAAAGAGATTGCGTGCTTCTTGGTTTTTTACCCTCTTTTATTCATTTTTGCAGTTTCTGTCGGCACAACTGCGGCTCATTGAGATTAATGTCGCTTGGAAAAGGTTTTACAAATATTTGTCACGTTTTAAAAATATAAATAGTTTCAAAATGAAGTAATAATTTCGTAAAGAAAAAATAAAAAAGGACCTATACATATATAAGGTATATTGTACATTCAATATTTTAAGGATAGAAATAAAACTAAATATTCACCAATGACAATTTAAAAAGATGATTCAAAAGGAGAAAGTAATAACATTTCATTTAGAAAATGAGCAACCATAACAACACCTCCTTCTCTCTCAATTCCTCATTTCCATATTGTCAATTGTACTTGTACATACCGACTAAAATATAACGCTTGGACCAAGTCACCGTTGCTTATTTTACGTGTGGGCGTAAACTACTGGACAAAAAAGGTGCGCGAACAAAAAATCGTCGACAAAATGTCCTGAAACCGTTTCTCTCTCATAATTATCTAAAAAATCTCCCAGAATAGCAAATAGTTTTGGTTTCCCACTAAATAATTATCAATTTTAAAGGAAATTAACTGTGTGAATTTTAATAATGTGCATATTTTAAGCATTTTCAAAAGGAATGGAGAAGTTGCACGATTTTGAAAACACTGAAATCGCTCTGGTTCCTTTTTTGCTAAATGCAATCCATTGGATCGCATTTTGCGAAAAGGAACCAAGAACATTGCAACGTTGCGAAGATTGTACAACCTCTTTTGTCCTAGAAAGAAAACCTGTTCATCTGTAGACACTTTTTACTTTACACGCTAAAAACTGTAAATTTAAGACAAAATTACCGTGTAAATTTTATATTTTTGCATGATTAGAGAAGTTTTATCGCAGAAGGTGAAGTTGCACAATCTTATCGACATGGTACCTAATGCTCCTGGTTCCTTTTTGCAAAATGCAATCCATTTAATCGTACTGGTTTCAGTATGCAAACGAATAGTTCCTTTTTCGTGGTTCTCTGAGAGAAGAAAAAAGTGGCTTTTTGTCCTTTTAATCCCACATAGGGTAATGGAATTAATCCGAACATGGCGGGAAATAATTCCCGGAGCGATACAGATCAACCCATATCGCACGATTGCAATTAATGCCGAGGAATTCCGCGTCGCCCCGAGCCCTGATCGATCACCCGAGAACGGAGACATCCGAGGTCTCTTGTCGAAACTCTTGAGCAGATTTTTCTCCAGCTCGAGAGCCACTCCAACTGCAACTTAAGCGCCGGAGCTGTCAAACCCGCGGAAAACCCCGTGCTCCCGTGTATAAAAGTCCTAATTCACACTTAGGATCGGCAACGATGCGCAGTATGCAAAGGCTGAAAAGATTCCGGCCGAATGGAAATTGCAACGGAAGCTCTTTATCACGGTCTCCGCGCAGCGTTGCGGAAACACAAGAACGATCGAATTATCTCTGCTAGGCTCGGGAAGAACGCCGTATAAACCCTCAAACGTTGCCAAATTGATTTTTATAAAAACACGAGTTTTCGGGAAAAGTTGCGACTTATTTTTTTTTAAATACATAGAATTTTAGTCGCAATTCTATTTCTATTATACCTGAAAATTGCCATGAAGAATATACGTTATTTTCTTTTAAAAAAAACGATTTGATCAGAAGAAATCTGGCAACGCCAGAATGTTTATACGACTTTTTTCCGTAGGACGACAGTATCTGATCTCTGGTGGGACTTTACTGACATACTAAGAAAGAACGCCGTATGAACATTCGAGAGTTGCCAAATTTCCTCTGATAAAATATGAATTCAGGGGGAAACTTGTGCATATTTTTCCTTGTAATTTTCAGACATTGTAGATTAAAGTGCAAACAAAATTGTCCGAAAAATCGAAGGAAAAAGATTAACAACTTTTCCCAGTAAATTTGTATTTTACGGAAGGAAATTTGGCAATGCCTGAGGGTTCATAAGTCGGTTTTCCTTAGCACGACAGTATACTTGGCGCAGTTTGGCGGAGCTGTTCTGGAGGGATTTAGCAGCAGATTCTCGAGCCACTTTAAAGCGTCGTCTCTGTTAATTTTCGCCCAGTTTTTCCCCCTCTCCGCCCCCGTTTCCCGGCGATATTATCGGCTCCTCCTCTCCCGTCCCTTCTTTATTTCCGATGTTTTGTTGTGCGACTAAATACAAATCAAGAGGCTCTCCTGATGATAATCGGAGCGCGGGGCGCCTTTCGGCGGGAGCATCAGGTGTGCCCGGATCCGGAAACGTGAGTTCAGACGATGACCGAGTTCCGGTCCCGATGTTTTACGAGCGCTCCTTCCGGATTTTTCTGGCTCCGCATGAGTTTGAAGCCGGGGATAGTCGCATATGATGAAATATTCGCGATAAAAAGTCCGTGTGGACCATCAAAAGGAGAACAAAATGAGACACTTGATGATTGTTGCTCACTATTTACAAATTTCAGCGTCCGGTAACGGAAACAATATATTTTAGAGATCCCATACCATTATGGCCTTGTCTCCACAAGACGTTTCATGGGATTTGTCTAAGGAAAAATCTCACGTTTGGTGTAGGGAAAAATATCGAGTTCGACAATACTAATCACAGAACCAAGCAGAGTCTTTTTGAGTATGTTCTGGTGTGGTGATAGAATTTGAAACGGTCAAACTACAAACTTACTTCCATGGAAGTAGATAGAGAGTGTATGTTCTGGTGTAGTGATAGGATTAGAAACACTATTGAAGTACCATTAAACTACAAACTTACAGGGCCGGTTTTACCTACTTGCCGCCCATTGGCCCGCCTGTATTTTGCCGCCCCCTTCTCGTTCGTTCTGAAACATCAATGAAAACCATCAAGTGAACGACTGAACGTGCCGAAGGGGGAGGGGTGCATCAGACACGTTTACCTACTCGTGTTGGATACATTTTTTGCGAAAGCCCTGTCAACACTACTAGCAAAATTTCACGGAGCTTTGCGCGAAAGTTAAGTTCCGTAAACCTATCTCTATGTGGACAAGGTCCTCCATTTATAAGAAATGAACCAAAAAATTATGAAAGAACAAACATAAATGTGGTTTAATAATTTTAAATTCCGCCGCTGCGCCGCGCTGATCGCACTGTGATTGGCGCAATGCGTGAAGTATTCCTGCAGTCTTGTAGGCGCTATACGTTTCACGCCAACCGTTCCTAACCGCACTGTGTTGTTGGCGCAATGGATGAAGTATTCATGCAGTCTTGTAGGTGCTAATATGTGTTACATGCCGATCGCCGCGCCGGGGGCTTGTCTTTTTCATCTCAAGTCCTCTGCGTTTAGCTCCAGGCCAGATTGCATATTTAGCTCCTCTCTTTGCTCTACTAATTAAAGATGCTGTTTCTTGTATCACCGAAAAACGACAAAATTAGAAATTACTATACTCTCAGGTAAGAGAGATTTCGTCCCCTTTTCTCATGAATAATTTTTTACTGAATCAGATTTTTTTATACCTACATTTAAAAGAATTGCAAAATTTGCCGCCATGGGCTGCGGCCCATGTGGCCACCCCCTTAATCCGGCCCTGCAAACTTACCTCAAGCGGTTTTCTATGAGGCTGCTTCCTTGCGACGTACGGTTGATTGTCGATTGATGCAGGCTATGTGCATCTTGTTACGAGGGTGTTCGTCATACGAACTCGTGCCAATACGCTCATAGCCTACATCAACTGAGAATGAAACGTATACGACGCAACTTATAAGTCTCATGGAAAACTACCGAAAGTAAGTTTGTAGTTTCATTTTACTTCAATGGTGTCTCTAATCCTATCACTACACCAGAACATACACTCTCTATCTACTCTTTTGCAGTCCTAAGAGCGACTCAGAGAGTTAGGTAAAAATTTCAAGGAAAAATATTCAAAAATTTTTCAGCAAGTGAATTTATCATCAGGAGAAATCTGGCATAGCGTTTAAATGTTCATACGGGGTTCTGCTTCAGCAAGGAAGGCAGGAGACCCAACACCCCACCGCCGTGAGAGGCCGGCGTAAATCGCGATCTGTCCGTTTTACGAACGCGAGGCGTTTTTATGGGACACCTCGCACCCGTTCTGGTGTGCTCTGGAAGAGCACCGTATGAATATTCGGACGTTGCCAAAGAGCCTCCCAAAAAGTGGCCCCTTTTTTGAAACTCGGGGATTTCATTCGTGTGCGGCTTAAATGAAACCTTATGATGAGACAAGCCTCCAGTAAAAATTTTAGCTTGAGTATACGTCTGGTTTCCAAGATACAGCGTTGCAAAGTTTGCATATTTAAGCTTTAAAAATTCGCATATTTTCAAATATCTTACTTTAAAAAACAACTCCATCAGATATAATCTGTTATTTTGTGACATTTTACCTACAGTCAGTCTTATCTTTACATCTATATTCCTATTGATACGGTGATACTGCTGATTCTCTTGATACAACGTTGCAAAGTTGACACCAAAGACCTATAAAAATTGCTCATTTTTGTAAGTTTCTGAATGAAAAAACGAACTTATTGATCACCAAAAGATCTGTGTATGGTGTTTAGATGTAACTTTATAATATGATAAGTCTTTTGTATAGGCCTTACCGCAAGCATAAGTACAGATTTAATGATACAGCGTTGCTAAGTTTATACATTTGAGCTTTAAAAATGTTTATATTTCTAAGTCCCGCGTTTAAAAAGCTACTTTCGTGGATCTTCTTTAGAATTTGAAGCATGAAATCTACCAAATGTGTCATTTGTAGCTTAAATAGGGATACTTTAATTGGTGGTGATACAGCGTTGCCAAGCTAACAACTTTAAACTCTCGAAATTATTATTTATGCTAGTTAAAGAGGACGTCAATGGGTGTCAGGCCTTATATCAAGGAAAAATGTCGAGGGCTGATGTCAGTTCCAAGTGACGATTGGTATTCGCAAAAATACTATTGCTAAGTTTATTAATACTTATTTTCAAACAATTAATAATAAAATTATTTTAAAATAAAGATGCCTCCAATACTTGATACTTGATTTTGTTTTTTTTTAAATATTATTTTACTGTTTAATTTTTATTTGATTTTATTAATTTTTTCAATTTTTTTCAATATTTTTAATTCTTATTTGATTTTTTTTATTTTTTCAATTTTTTACAATATTTTTAATTTTTTCAAGTTTTTTCAATATTTTTCATTTTTTCCTTTTTTTTAAAAAAACAGTGGAGGTACTCTATTTTGCAAGGCATAATAAATGTATTCTCTAGATCAATATTTATTTATACTTAAAACAACTCGGCAAATTCTGTATTCTATGTTTATTTTTTTCATTTTACTTAAAAAACGGTTAAATTGGCAACTATGGCGAGGCATAATTTGTTGGATTTTGAAAGCAATGCTGGTGCTGCAAGCATTTCATCGAGCATGGCAAAGTCTCTTGAATTTGATTTTGAAATTAGATAATTATTGGAAGTATCCTAATTTTAATGTTATTTTATGATTAAATGTTGAGATAAAAAAAAGATAAACAGACAACAGTGTCATTTTTTACACCAACTGTCACTTAGAACTAACAAGATTCCTTGTATTTCACTTTACAATATCGAAACATGTTTGATCGGAGTTGTCTCTCATAAGAAAACAAGAGAAAAGACATTTTCAGAGATTTAGGATGTAAACTGTGCAACGCTGTGTTACTTTAAATCATTGTAGCCTTTTATCAATGCAATTATGCATCCAAAAGTATCACTAGGGGTTGATTTTATCCCTCAAAACGCAGTTTGATATTCACTAAAATTGGTTTTTAAACAAGAAACTTAAAAATATGAGCATTTTTAAAGCTCAGAAAGGTAAACTTGCAACGTTGCACTACCAAAACAGGGGTCATGCATGAGCTAAAACTTTTGATGGAGGCTTTTTTTATCATTATGCTTCATTAACGCTTTGTTTTAGAATGTAAAGTTCACTCTGATGTTGGTTTTAGGAAGATAATATTTGAAACTATGAAGATTATTAAAGCTTAAATATGCGAACTTTGCAACGCTGTATCTCCGAAACCAGACGTATACTCAAGCTAAAATTTTTACTGGAGTCTTAGGTCATCATAAGGTTTCGTTTAGGCCACATTTGAATAAAATCCCCGAGTTTCAGAAAAGGGGCCAAGAAAGGCCCTTTTTTTGGGAAGCTCTTTCCTCGAGTCTCGAGTGTCAGATCCCAATCATGCAATCCTTGATCCAGCCGTATGAGAACAAACTAAAGCTTCTGATAAGGAATTGTAAGCGTGCAACTTTTTTCCGGTCCTTAAATTATCAAAATCCGTCAACAGGATTAAAGCACTAATTGGAAAAATGCATACCTCGTGATTTAGTGTCAATTATTGGTGCCGAAAACGCGAATCTCGGTATTTCTGCCGTAACTTCTATCAGTTCGGAAAATTATTCAAAATGCTGATGGAGTCCGAAAAAGCATCTTATTCTTTCTGTCCTCGAGAATAATTCCCCTTCTACTGACAAAAAGGAAGAGTGTAGACATTTTTTTTTGCTCTCCTGAAAAATCTTGTTTGCCGAGAAACGCACCTCTGCGGTTTCACCATCGATATTTATTTTTGCCATGGCAAAATATTTCATGTAATTTTTGCTTCTCCTTCAAGCATATTCTTTGACAATTTCGTACAAAGAATGTATCGTAACACTCTAAAAACGAATTAGGAATATAGAAATTTTGAAACACCACGATCGTGATACGTATAGTTTCGTGGTTTTACCGTCAATATTTAGGTGGGTAGGGTGGGAAGGGGGGAGGGGGCGGTGAACTCTTAAAGCTGCGGACAGCACTGCAGGTACAAGTTTCTGTCGCTAATAACCTTGTTGATGTTGATTGATGAACTGGACGAGCGCACAGCCTGTGCCAACTTGACCGTGATGATAACACTGTCAAAAGATGCGGTAAGTCCGCCAATCTGGTCTCATCTCTTCATCACAATTTCGCCGGCTGTGAAAGTGGTTTTTACGTATTGATCCGTATGTTCAGTCTTTGCACTGCAAGAGTGGTGCAATGATAATCGGCTAATTGAAGAAAAATTGAGAATCCTCACCTCATGATATGAGCGGTTCCATATTATCCGACAATGTTTCAGGAAGCTTTTTCTATGATGTGTATCTTCCTCGGCCGGCTGCGCTTAAAACAATTCTCTGGTTTCATTCTTACGCAAGAAAAATCACAGAAGACCAACGCACGTAGGGACTCTAAGGCAAGATTTATCGCTAAAATAGGAATGGCATCCTCTCCTTCAAAAATTAATTTTGAGAGAATGCGAGCTATCACGATTATAGGAACTTTAGGTAGACGATGATCTCTAAAATAATTAAACCACTCCTCGATCTCTATTGCGAGGAAAATCCAGTGCACCTAAAAAAAAAATCACTGATTGAAATTCACCTATACATACTTCCTGCACGTCAGCAGGGGCAGTATTCTTATTCCTCCAAAAAATAGAAAAATTCCATTTTTTCAAAATAAAAAATTAAAAATCCAGACATTTTAACCACCTCTTTATCCAGTTTCTCCGAAACTCAGAATACATCGATGAATGATTTGACGAGAGGGTTACTGGTGACAGCTTGAGCTCTTCATTGATTTTTCTTCCTATTTTTCATTATATGCGGAGTGTCCTATAAAGTATCGAACTAATAAAAATATCACATTAACGAGGAAATAACCCGAGTTTTTTTTGTTTGTTTTTTTTTTTTACCGCATGTCTCGGTTTCTAAACAATGATACAGGAACTAACCCAATTCATATTTTTTTATCGCTTATTGGCGAGAAAACATCGGGTGTGAGGCAGAATCGGTTATAGGACATTTCGTCAACGATTTTTCGTCCGAGCACCTGTTTTTTCCAGTAATTTACGTCCACGCGTTTTTTCGGCACGGGGGTTTTGGTCCACGTGCCAGTTGAGACCCAAAGTTAATTGGCCCACACGTAAATACAAACGACAATTGCTCACGATGTTTTTGAATGAAAATGTATAATGTCTTGGAAGAATGAAGGTTTGCTTGTTTTGTCTGTTTGGTCCAACGGAGAATAATATATAGTTAAGAGATTTGGTAAAAATGGGGGAGCGTCAATTCCATGAGACAAAATTCACTAAAACTCTCTACACCTCATTGGTGTAACAGGACTTAATTATCTTACAAGAAATTCCCACCTTGTTATACCTGAACCGGATAAACCTCTATATTTGCCTCAGCTAAAGGCTCTTAGATTTTTCCAGTGTACGATAAGTATCTTGATTTATTTTGCGAGGAAAGATCTGTACTTTTAAAGGATGCCTGTCATTCTTAATACGTTCAATTTCGTATAATACTGTGCAACACCTCTGTTGTGAAATAGTTGCTTCAGGCGCCGCCACACGGCGGGCGGGCGGCCAGCGCGAAACGCGCATTGGCGCCTACAAACCTAAGTGGATACTTCAAGCATTATGCAATGCATGAAGTATCCACTTAGGTTTGTAGGCGCCTATCGCGCTGGCAGCACGCCGCTCCGCTCTCTTAGGCTTTAATATTCATACTCGCATAATCGCGCGTGAGTTCTATCACGCCGGAATCCGAGACGAATCTCCTCAAAGGCTCGATCACACCTCCAGACATCTAAAAAGAAGGAACGCAAATTTCTTTCGAATCTTTATCAATATTTTCCTCCGGCGGGAGGATAAGTCGCCTCAAAGACCGGGGAAAAATTAAGCTGGACCAGCACAATCCAGGGGATCGATCGTTAAATCATTATCGAACGACCTCGATCGATATATCCCTACACAGTCAATGATATTAATCGATAGAACTCATTTGACAACGATTTAGTAATCGACCATCAGATGACTCGCGTTGAGTTTTCTTTTGACGCTCACTTGAAACTTAACCCGCGGTCTCAGCAATTCAACCGCCCCTTCTTCCGTCACCGCGGTGAATATATATGTACTTTAATCACCCCTCCATCTCCCTAATTAAGAAAGCCCAAGTGTTTGCTTGGCTTCTGAAGTATTATTTTCTTCTCATGCACGGCTGCACGCAAAGAGGGTCTTATCTTCCGATTAAAATCATTTTTCCAGAGAGGAGCACTGAAATACCAACGGAGTGGCTCAGAAATTGCGAATTTCTGGACTCATATAACAAAGAGTCGAGGGGTAACCATCCTCCCCCCCGGGTTTCTTATGTTCCAATTTAATCGCGTGCGTATCACTGAAGCGTGTAATGTGGGTTAAAATTTAATAACCAACAACGAAATATAACTTTCAGATTTTTCTGAGATTTCAATGAGATTGTTGACCTCGTCCATTGTGATTTTCAAAAAGTTATATATCTTTGCATCATCATATCGCAAGTAGGAAATTGAGATTAGGATTAAAAATCTACTATTTTGTACTGAAACAAGAATATCAAAACAAAATTCTACGGCAGACAACAAACTGACTAAAATTTGTATTTAATACAAATGCTTATAATTTTTTTTCAACAAAATCGAAAAATTAAAGTTTCAACCCGTTCCTTCTAGGATGATGGACGAATGCCCCTCACTTTTTGTATATTCCTCTCTTGTTGAAATTTTGTTAGTTTAGTTTTTCACCTGCTGATAATGATGACATACTACGAGGGGCGTTCAATAAGTAAGTATCCCCCCTCTCTAAAATCGATTAGAATGGACCAATTTTAAAAAACTTGGGCTCAAAATCTTTCTTAGGATATTTTGAGTTCAACAAAACAAACCGCAACAAAATCGGACTATGTGCGGCCGAACGCGAGCCGTTTGAACGCGCCGAGGTGCTCGACGTTCCCGCCGAATCCGCGAGGATTTGAAGTCCGCTACAGGAGAAGAGCTTCTCTGCCAAAGCCACAGTCGTTCATCACTGACGAAAAATCAAAGAAATGTTTGTAGAATAAGGAGCTTACCTCACTTCTCCACATAAGCAGCTCGATCCAAGCAAGTCTGATACTGAGACTAAGACTAAGAGAACAGCTTTTGGATGCCTCGTGCGTGGAAGTCTTTCAGCTGACCGCGGATGAAAGAGTGGACGGCTTGTTTGACCTCTTCCACTGATTCAAAATTTACTCCTCCAAGTTCAGATTTCAGGAACGGGAATAAATGGTGGTCTGGTTTGCCATTTATTATCGTATCTGAAATCTGAACTCGGAGGAGTTAATTTTGAATCAGTGGAAGAGGTCAAAACAAGCCGTCCACTCTTTCATCCGCGGTCAGCTGAAAGACTTCCACGCACGAGGCATCCAAAAGCTGTTCTCTTAGTCTTAGTCTCAGTATCAGACTTGCTTGGATCGAGCTGCTTATGTGGAGAAGTGAGGTAAGCCCCTTATTCTACAAAAATTTCTTTGATTTTTCGTCAGTGATGAACGACTGAGGCTTTGGCAGAGAAGCTCTTCTCCTGTAGCGGACTTCAAATCCTCGCAGATTCGGCGGGAGCGTCGAGCTCCTCGGCGCGTTCAAACGGCTCGCGTTCGGCCGCACATAGTCCGATTTTGTTGCGGTTTGTTTTGTTGAACTCAAAATATCCTAAGGAAGATTTTGAGCCCAAGTTTTTTAAAATTGGTCCATTTTAATCGATTTTAGAGAGGGGGGATACTTACTTATTGAACGCCCCTCGTATTTTTACAGATACGTGGATTCATGAAGTTCGGATGTTTTCCTAGAGTAGAAACGGTTTTGAAATTACAAATTCAGTATTTTATATTTTGGTATAAATGTCAAGAAATCTTGCAAAAATCATGCCGACAAAGTCCGTTCACCATAGTTTCCACGCTCTCCTTGTAAAACTAAACTAAATGCATGCCACGTGTTCAGCTTCACTTCTACAAAAGAGACTTTTAATCTTAGAACTTTTAACTTGGAATGAAGATTGATCTTGTCTACACATATAGCAAGTCTTGCATGATACCTTTGCTAAGACCTAGCTTTGACATGAAAATGCCTGCCCCTCAGACCAAAAAGCCAGAGAAAACCGGAATGTATATGATTTAAGACTTGAAACAGGTGTTCGGTAGTTCAAGATCAGCCATTCATACGTTCCTCTTTTATTGTAGTGCACGAAAAGTAGTTGCGAACCTTGCTTTTAGGTTAACATTCAAAATTAATCCCTACATACTTCAAACATCTGTTTGACACATTGCAAAATGAAATCCAAGTGCAAATGCTGAGTTAACAATGAAAAATGCGGCTCTTGAGATACAATGCCAGATCAAGAGCCATTTTTGCCTCAAACTCATGGAAGACTATAAAATATTGTTACCTAACTAAAAAACAATTTTATATTTTAGCGCAAGCGGGAGGGAGCGCAAATTGAATAGATTATCTATATATTCTGGCACTCCTTCCAAAAAATCAAAGGGTGTTCGTTTTGTTTTTGCCAAAATTGTAATTACTCAAACTAGGACTAAAGCAAATAGAACTATCGAAATAGAGATATATTTTTGAAGTTTACTTATATTAAGAAAATTAATTTTTTCTGTTATTATAATCACAGTAATTAATATTATAATTAAATTGATTCCACATGAAATTAATTGTGAAATTGTTCGAATTATTCAAATAAAAGCGTAGTTTGAACTAGAAGATCATCTTTTTGTTGTAATAGTTACTACCTACATTAAATGTTATAGATCTTAACTCTCATTTTTTAGGCAACTTCAACTCGTATCGTTGGTGGAATTTGGTGGTTTTTTACGCTTATCATCATATCCTCTTATACGGCTAATCTTGCTGCATTTTTGACCGTGGAGAGGATGATAACGCCAATTGAAAATGCAGAAGGCCTGGCTGCTCAGACGGACATCTCATACGGCACTTTGGATAGTGGTTCTACGATGACCTTCTTCAGAGTAATATTTTATTTATTGTTTCTTAAATTCATAATTTTAAACAAGAAAATTGTTGTTCATTGAACCTCTACTTGCGGAGTTATGACACTTTCATTCTTAACAAAAAAATCAAAGAAGGCAAACATTAAAAAAGGAGCAAAAAATCTACATAGGTATCCCGTTCACAATCTAAGATAAATAAGATACTAAGCATTTTTTAAGACCAGGATGTTTTGGAGTCCAGAAAATCCCCTTTCAACCGAAAAGAATAGAAAATATTGAAAATAATACCTAGAGGGAAAATGGCTAAAAACACATGTATCAAATTTTAGATAAATCAAAGTTTGCTAAGCCTAAGCTGAGGAGCGAAATGAAGTTTGTCTTGGACTATAGCATTCGGGTTTTTAGTCTCTGTAATTCCTTCTGTTTTCCTCTGTCTTTCATTTCATGAAATTAAAAATGGGGTTTTTAGGACTCTGAATGATCTTGGTCTTTTAAAAACAATACTATTCTATCTCTGGTCATCCATCTTTTCGTGAATTTTTTCGTCATGAGGCTAAGCTGGCATTTTCATGGTCTACATTACTTCAAAGAATAACTAGAAAATTAGATAGGTTGTCAAAGTAGTTTTTCAAAGCACGACCCACTTAAAGAAAGCATCTCTCGGCCTTGAATCAAAATGCAGTTTGTCAAAAGTTTAAAACCCAAGTTTGCATAACTGGTCTATAGAAAAACTAGAAATTTAATAAATTACGAATTTTTGGCGACCTCAATTGATCACTTGAGAACGGCCTAACGTATAGATACAACCATCCGTACTTAAGAGACATCTTTATTGCATATCCACAAAATTGCAGGCTTTTTGTTGGTCATGAAGCTGCCACCACTGGTAAGTTATGTTGTGACTCTGAGAGCACTGATCGCCCCCAAATTCACGATTGATAGTTTCAATATCCTTGAAGATCTTTTCAGTTTTAATATTCCTACTTACAAGTAGTATTTCAAGTGACAAAATATGGTTCAATCAATGTGCAGGACTCAATGATAGAGACCTACAAGAAAATGTGGCGATTTATGGAGAATAAAAAGCCATCTGTGTTCGTCCCTACGTACGAGGAAGGAATTAAGCGAGTTCTTGAAGGGAATTATGCATTCCTTATGGAGTCTACGATGCTGGACTACGCTGTCCAGAGGAACTGCAACCTAACTCAAATAGGTGGTTTACTCGATTCCAAAGGTTACGGTATCGCAACTCCTATGGGTATGTACCTCAACACACACTTCATCTACGGTGAAACTCCACTGTACAAGAGAAAGTACTGTGAAGTACAAAATAAATTGATGCCGTGCAGCTATAGAGCTGTCATGAGTTTGTCGGTACATCTTTTCAGCAAAAAAAGGAGCAATAAAATCACGCGTGCATGGGGGGGGGGAGGCACAGGGTCATGCCTTCAACGGGAAAAGTTCGAAAATGATTTCATCTGTTTCGAATCGCCAGACAAGAGATGCATTTCTTTTGAAGTGAACTTACCTAAAAAATATGTGTAATTGCCTCTGCTGCACAAAAAATGAGACTCATTTCAAAAAAGAGCAGATCGTGCAATTTTTTTTCGGCTAATGCGCACGAGGAAAAGCTAGTTTTTAGTAGAGTCCCTTTACAGAGAGAGTTGAGACAACGCGGCTCATGGATGTCACAAACGGGAATAAAGATGACACAAATCGGACGTTTTTTTTAAATCTTTGATCAACCCATTCCCAAATTCCTGTCTTCGTTCCCTCTCTCATTCCATTTGTTCCTTGCCGTACCCCCCTCCCCCGGTCCATTCCAGTATTTATAATCTTTGCAATCGCGGTAAAAATGTAATCTTTATTCCCGTTTGTGACAATGTGAAAGCCTCAAATACGGGGAACATAATCAGAAATGGATTCGCATTGTCTTTACTCTGACTCATGCTATACGTATAAAAGGACTCTAGTATTTATTGGTGGAATATATTTCAGCGTAGGAAAGCTGCTTTTAAGTAGATTCATTCCTAAACATTGTGCTTCCAGATTATTTAGTGATAACGATTTTTTTGGGATTATTTTTTTTATCAGAGTGAACTCAATGCATCCAGCTTTTTCTCAACTATTCTTGTAGCTCTGAGTGCTTTTTCAAAACTATTTCCCTGATATTAATGATTTCTTTAACATCGCCGAAAAAATTGTGACAAATTATTAGGTTCACCGTGGAGAGATAAAATATCATTGGCCATTTTGGAGCTACAGGAGAAGGGTGAAATTCAAATTCTGTACGACAAGTGGTGGAAAAATTCAGCTGACACATGCACAAGAACTGAGAAAGGAAAAGAATCGAAAGCCAGTGCCCTAGGAGTTGACAATATAGGTAAACAAAAGTACTCATATTTTATTTTCCTGATCAATCTACTTGCCGAAAATGATATACGACCTTATATATGTACTTGCTGAAAATTATGCTATGGACCTCGATTCCCATTAGGTTCGCACCGGTTTCGCCAAGATTTGTACTTCAGCACGCTATTACCAGTGACGTGTTGTGCTTTACGATATACCGATTGATATGCCGTTTACATACATACATACATATGAGTCGCTTTTATAGCGCTCTTTGGCGCTTTACGACGCCTAATCGCCACAAAGCTCGGTCTTCCCACAGGTCATCAGGGAGTTGACACTCCCTCATCTCACTCAACACCCCCTGTCGCCAACCTCTCACTGGGCGTCCCCTACGTCTCCTCCCAGGAGGAACCCAATCAAGCATCTTTTTTGGCAGCCTCTCTTCAGTCATCCTATTGACATGACCAGACCAGACAAGCTGTCTGGTCATGACGTCGAACACGATGTCATTTTCGACTTCCATTATCTGACGCACTCTATCATTGCGGACCCGATCTCTCCTAGAAATTCCTGCCGACCGTCTCCAAAAATCCATCTCCGTTGCTCTTAGCATATCCTGTGTCCGTTTCTTCAGCTGCCAAACTTCAGTAAACTTCAGAAGTTTGAAGTATGCCGTTTAAACCTATTAAAAAGGATCGATAAACAGAGTGTTCGCAAAGAACACTTTAATAATCGATTATTTACCATAACTTCACACCTGGAAATGTCCATAATCGATCATTCACGACTCGCCATTGGCTATTACGCGTTTTATCCTACTAAAAGAAAACCGGTAGAGAAGTTAGCATTAACTTATTTGTCACGTTGTTGGTAGATTTCATGCAGATGTAAACTGACCCAAGTTTCTTATTTTTTGCAGGAGGCGTGTTTGTAGTGCTACTTTGTGGCCTGGCAGTCGCTGTGATGGTGGCGATTTTTGAGTTTTATTACAATTCTAAAGCCATCTCCAAAAGCGAATCAGTAAGTTCAAAATATCCTTGTGAATTGAATCTCTCAGTTTGAAGACGACCCATCTCGGAAAGATTAAATTTTTCAGGAGACGATAAGAACTGCGTATCAGTCGGAATAGGAGTGCTTCTACGCCGAAAACTGAATATCGTAAAAAACCCAAAGTGGGTCATTTTCAAACTGAGAGATTTGATTGCATTAGATTATCATGTTGCAATTTTTTGCATATGTACATGAAAGATGATAGAGGATTGTTTTTTTTAAAAATTGTTTTAAAGGAATTTTAAAGAAAATTTCACGGCGTTATGTTGTTTGATACATTCGTAGAGAAAATTTCTATTTTCTCATGAGTCCATGAGAAAATAGAAATGCAGAATAGAAATCCATCAATTTTCTCATTCCATGTTCTCATGAATTTCGTATGCCCTAACTATCTTTTCACAAAAGAGTATATGCTAGAATTTGAATATCAAGTCCAACAGAAACAAACCAAGTCGCATTAAGTTAAATTGAACCAAGAGAAAAAATTTTGAAGTTTCATTCCTTCATGAAACTCAATAGAAAAGACAAAATTTAACATATACTTTAGGCTCAAAATATTTTCTCTCGACTTTGAATTTTCGACAGGAGCGAACTTAGGACTACTAATATTCAAAAGTACCCCCGAACTCAGTATTTTTCCAAAAAGCGACTTGTTGCGCCTCTGCTAAACTCAGTCCATTCATAGACGGATCCAGACACTTCAAACGCGGGGGGTGGAAGGAGGGTCCAGGGACTTACCCATGACAATTTTCGAAATTTTGAAGCAGCTGATATGCAATTTGAGTTAATTTCGCCATGAATAATTACCGAATTCAAGCGTATTTTCTTCTTCTTACCTCCGTCCCTTCCTTCTTCCTTATTTATCTTTTTTCCTCTTTTTTCGAGCGTACGACGGGACTTACGCCCCTTACACCCCCCTTCGATCCGCACATAGGTCCATTTATTCCTCGAAGTACAATATAAGGATTTACTCTACTTTTTCAGCGCACAATGGCGACGCCGCAACAATCGCTTTGCGCCGAGATGGCTGGGGAGTTATGCTTTGCCCTGCGATGTCGGGGTTCGCGCCAGAGGCCGGCTTTGAAGCGACAGTGCTCCAAGTGTGTGCCAACAGGATCCTCCACGACCTACATGCCAGCCCTACCGGCCGGCTTAGAGCCACCCCACTTGCAACCACACGACATTAGGCAGAGGGTAAGTTGCCGATTTAGACAGTAGCGTGGCGTGAATTGCGATATATCGATTGTTATGCCATTTAAACCTATGGTAAAGAATCGATTATAAAGGCGTTCGCTGCGAGCACCCTGTTTATCGATCCTTTTCCATAGGTTTAAATGGCATACCAATCGATACATCGCAAAGCACGCCGCGCCACTGGATCTAGAGGACCGCGTCTAGCAGATAGGAACCAAGCCACATCAGCTAATGCCTTTTTGGGGAAATTTAATTTTTTACGAGGAACGGTTGAGCGGATTTTTGTGCAAGTTTCGATGAATTTTCTGCATAGTGCAAAACAAATTCCTCAAAATTTTCAAAGGAATCCGCACAAACGTTCTCTTATAAAACATTAAATTGCCCAGTTGAATTTGGCAATAGCTGATCCCTTTCCACTAAACGTGGTCCAAGTAGTCGAGATAAACTGCAGAACGAGGAAAACTGTTCAAGAGGTAGAGAGGCCCAGAAAAGTTGGTCAAATAGCATCACTCAGATTTTTGGGTAGATATCAACCCTGCTCCGATTAGTCTATTCTGCTGGGATTGGACTGGTACCCACCCGAAATCCAGGTGATTCTACTTTAGAACCCAGCCATAGAATCGGTTTTTTTTTTTTTCGTGAAAGCTATTTTATTACTCGTGGCTCGTTATGAAAAAAAAGTCCCGATGTACGCAATAAAAGAAATAAATGTGTTGAAAGCGAAAAGTAAAAGTAAAGTAAAGTCTTTTGTATAATATTCAATGATTCTCTCTTGGATTGGAGCTATCAAACAGTGGTGTGGCGTGAATTGCGATGTATCGATTGTTCAGTCATTTAAACCTGTAGTAAGGAATCGATTATTAAGGTGTTCGCTGCCAACACCCTGTCTATCGATCCTTTTCCATAGGTTTAAATGGCATAACACTCGATGTATCGCAAAGCACGCCACGCCTCTGCTATCAAAGCGCCGTATTCTCTGTTGGCTCCTGAACAGTTACTGTCATACGAAGGCGCCGTACGGTTCACACCGTGATAATGGATGGTTTAAGGAAATCATTGACAAAACATCATAAAAAGGATAATTTTAACGATATCTGAGGAAAATTCAACATTGTAACTTTGGAAACAGACTTTTGGAATGGAAATAAAATGATTTACCTATACCAAAAATCAAAAATACAAAACCAAAAAAACATGCAGGTGCTGAAAATTTGAAGGTGAGCTTGTACCTACCTACACGGAGAAAAAAAACTCGTGCGTGGGACCCGAAGTTTAGGTCATATGGATCTCTGAAGTTTTCAGATTGAGCATCTGAACACTTTAGGTCTAGCTGCCGAAGTTCGGATCATACATCTGAAACTTCAGTTCTTACATCTGAAGTACTTCAGATGTGAGAACCGAAGTACTTCGGATGTGAGAACCGAAGTACTTCAGATGTAAGAACTAAAGTTTCAGATGTATGATCCGAACTTCGGCAGCTAGACCTAAAGTGTTCAGATGCTCAATCTGAAAACTTCAGAGATCCATATGACCTAAACTTCGGGTCCCACGCACGAGTTTTTTTTCTCCGTGTAAAAGTTTGCTAAAAGTATAGACTTTTTCTTTCATGTTTTTTCTTTTTTTTTGCGATGGCAAATCATTTTTATCCCTTGCAATGATCTACCTCCAACATTAAAGTCAATTCTGTCAGATTTTCCTCGCGATTCGTTCAATTTGTCCTTTGTCTCTTGTACCTACCTAAAAGTTTGCCAAAAGTATAGACTTTTTTCTTTCATGTTTTTTCTTTTTTTGCGATGGCAAATCATTTTTATCCCTTGCAATGATCTACCTACAACATTAAATTCAATTCTGTCAGATTTATTTCGCGATTCGTTCAATTTGTCTTTTGTCTCTTTTAACCTCAACCTTTAATGTGACCCATAAGACTGATTATGGAACAATCATGAATGAATACGGAATAATATACTAATGTCGTTTCTGATAACACCAACCTCTCGAAATAGTAACGGTGAAAATAATTATAATTTCAGAGGAACTGCAGTATAGGGCACGGGTACGACCCACGAGATGAGGGTCCTCCAATACCCCCTCCACCTCCACCCTCGCAAAGGATTCGATTGACCGCCGCCGGACGAGACTGAACAAACAGTGGATTACACCGGTCTGCCAAAAAAATTCCTGGAGTGTAATTGTGACAACAATCGAAGAAATATTGTAGCAGTGTGTATAAAGGGAGGCTACCATATGTGTTCTAACTTCATTAGATGACACGCGCTAAATTCGTCTGAAATCAGGCTTCGATCTCTAATAATAAGGGGTTTTGCGTCCACCATATACAGGGTGATTCAAATATCCCGCACCGCCTTGGTAACAAAGTTCTTGCATCTGTTCAGCATGGCACCTTTAAAAATTTGGGGGTGCAAAAAAAAATGTCGCACTCACAAAACTATCCTCCCCTATCTTCATGTATTCAAAAGTTATAATGGTGATGCCCGATGCTTAGAGTAAGGGATTTTTGGACCACCCTGTATATACGGTCTGAAAAATGGGTGCAGCCTTGATTTCTGTTGCGACCTTACTCATTGCAAAATTCCCTGTTTCATCATCAAAAACTGTTTTGGCTCCCATAAATTGTAAAATACAAGCTTTTTAGCCAACTGGTTCCAGAAAGGGGTGAAGTTTGAACATTGGCTGCCAGCACGATAATTATGATACGTCAGTCTGAGGGAAATCCCAAATACATGCACAACGTATGGTGACTTTCCTGCATGAAAAAAACTGATAAAAAAAAACAGAAAAAACTTATGTGAACTTTGTAAATTTTGTTGAGTTGTAAAATAAAATAAGTCCTTCAAAACCAGTGTAGCAATTCCTCTCACCAAACTATGATCCGTATACATGGGTGGTTTCACGATAACTGGAATAGTTTCATCGCTGTAACGGAAAACACATTTTCCGGTCATATTTTTAGTAGTAATGATAATCACTAGAATTTGTTTGTATTAATCTACACAGGGTTACGTGTTTTAACGCTTTTCAAAGATTTATCGCTCTACTTTTCAATTTTAATATATAATTGGCCGAAAATGTGCTGTCTGTTACGCTGACTTTTTACCGCGTAACAGACAGTACATTTTTGGAATTTACACAATATTAATTGAGAAGTAGAGTAATAAATCATTAAAAAGCGTTATAATACGTAACCCTTTAAAGATTGATGCGGAAAAATTCGAGTCATCATCATTTCTACTAAAAATATGACTGAAAAATGTGTTGTCTGTTACGGCGACAAAACTATTCCAGTTATCGTAAAACCACCCATGTGTATCTTCTCTATAAGGGCATTGATAGCCTTTGTAGCGAAATGTCCTAAACACAAATGACTAAATAACTATACGTTTACCTCTATATTTCTCTTACAATTGTGTCTGATAAAGTCGCAGATATACATGTAGGAAAGGGTAAGGCAAAGGACATTTACCTAATTTTTAGGACGATTTTGTTCGCGGCTGCACATTAAAGCGCCTAATAAAAAACATTCTTTGGAGAATTTGAACTTTAGCTGCGTCGAATAAGGGTCTTTCCGTAAACGCGCTGACCTTAATGGAGCATCTCGTTCACATCCTAGGATTTCGAATATCATCGTGAAAGTTTCCGCATGGATGAATTGCCAAAATCAACGACGTGTCGTTCAGATTTGGGAGAAAAGTTAAAAAACGAGGCCCGGTTACGTCTTTCTTGGCATCATATGTGTTGTTCATGTAGCCCTTGAAGCACCATTTCAAATCATACAAACGGAACTTACACAATGTGAATGTAGCAAGGGGAAGGACGCGCATTGATGACGGCGCAAGGATACAACTATTCGTACTCAATGGATGTCCGTGTTGCATCTGCAAAATTGAAGGCGCCATGGCGTGCGGCGCGAACTCGCAATGCTCCGCTCTATGCTAGCGATGAGATGTCGCCCAGATTCGGAAGAAAACGAGGCCCGATTTTTCTATTTTTTCTATTATAGATTTTCTATATTTTTTCTATCTTCGCTGTGAAAAATAGAATGAAACACAGGCATGTTCTCATTAAATGCGAATGCGTTTTAAAAGCCCCAGCTCGATTTTGCCTCTGATCATCTAGACTTCCTGTTCCCTTGTTCCTATCGCTTTCAGAAAAAAAGCTTTCAGAAATCAAACAATGTCACCGACGATAAAAGCTACGTATCAATCATATCACCACATTTAGCTCGCGAGAAAAATCACCGAAGTGGAAATTTACTGAACTCTCCGGGGAGGCTTTTAATTTTTTTAGAATTAAAATTTAGTCAAGTCAGGATGTAAATGTAAGTGTTTTTTGAAAACATTTTTTGCATTATTTCTAGCACTCGGCTACAACCCAAACTCCTATATATTTAGTGCTACTACCTTCAGACATTGCATTACAATGTTCGCTGACTTTGATCAAGTCAGGAATACATTGGAGTCACCATGTCAAAGTAACAGTTATCTACGCAAAAAAACATTGACGTAGCCGACAAGCTGCTCATGCTATAACCGTGGTTAGTAAAGAAGCCGTATGAGCCCTCAGCCGTTGCAAAAATTACCATCGATTAATTACGGATTTTAATGAAAATCTGTCAACATTCTTCCGAGAATTTTACCGAAAATTTCATTACCAAACAGATCCAAATTATCTGAAAATGTCAAGAGAAAATATTCAAAATCTGGGTAAGAATAAACATTTGATTAAAGGGAATTAGGCAACCTCGATCGAAATTCATTCAGCTTTTCTCCTCAGCATGATAGCATGGTGGTAGCAGTGCCTATGAGAGCCTTTTACTTATGACATATTGACATATACCGAGATATTTCTATCCTTTCTGACATATGTATTTGTGAGGGCGCATTTTGAAGTGTGAAGAGGTTTCACTCGAAAGCTTTGTGAAAGAGCGCACTCTTTTACTTGATCCTTTTTTGAACAACGTCGCGTATTTTGTGAATTTTAATTTGCACTCTGTTCAGTTATGTGAGATTTTACCCATAGAGCTTCGCTATTTCACGTATACCTAATGTAAAGTGACTTAGTGACTTTTGAAGTAACATTGTGATGACCACCCTTATAAGGAGAATTCCCAACTAGGGAAAGGTCATCCTTCCTTCAGAGATAGACCCGATTCCATATAAGGCGTAATTTTATAACTTTACGACTTATACTCTTACATGGAATCAAGTATAAATCACTGGAGGAGCGGTTGTGAGATATAATTGACGAAATACTCTGAAATTCACCCTTAAAGTGAAAATCCAAGTATTTGGACAATTATACCTGCTAAAATAGAGTGGGAGAGCAAATCAGCAAACTGAAAAATATCTAATCATTCATGCTTTTTACGATCGGGAAGATAAGAAAGACAAAGAAGTCTGGCGTTTTACAATTTATTGATTGAACATTTTAAGAATTTTGAAAAAGATAAAAAGATAAGAAAAACTGAAACAAAGACAACACTTTTAACAAGAATACATAGGAAAGTATGCAAAAGATACGAAAAATAAAGAATTTCAAAAAATGGTAAAACGATCTTAAATGTTTGTAATTCTCGGAAAATTCTACGATCGCATCTCATCACACCGATACTGAATCCGACGATGTACAAACTTATTTCTGGCTCTCGCTTCACCCTTACTGCTATAGTTATCCTCGATTTTTATCAAACAACGGTAGGTACAGTTTTGTTTATCTTTCTCTCCTCTCGTCTGTATTTTTTATACATTATATCGTCTCTGAAACGGGTATTCCACTCTCTAGCCCCCAAGAATCTCTGCTCACAGATTTACTCTCCAATAGTCAACAGGGATATAAACCCACCAACCTGCGATGATCCCAATATGTCGCAACCAACATTTTGAAATGTTTTCCTTCCATCGAATTAAGAATCTAACTTTTTGTCCGTACCCTCACCCTTCATATTTTTTGGAAAGACATTAATAGCCTAAGATAGTGAATGTCTCTAATAAAATTACCGAACTAACGAACTGACTCTCTAAACATTAGAGTACCTCTGATAAACTGAAATTTACATAATGTTGCTCGTTTAAAAAGGAAAACTGAAAAGCTAAAGTTGAGGGTACAAAGTAAAAGGTATCAAAACAAACTCTTTCTTTTCTCTTATTTTTGTTGTTGAAAAAGTGACAAAAAATTTAAAAATGGGGTGAATGTTAATTCATTAGTTCCTCCTTTCTTTCTTTTTCGCCCTTTTTACGAAGAGAACCTTCCTATTCTCCAGCGTGCACAGTGGTCTTGAAGCAAAAAAAAAAAAAAAAAAAAAATGCGACAAAAATGTACCCAAAAACGGTTTGCAGGGGGTGAGGTCATGTGGACATCCCTGGAGCAGGTTTAGTTGTATCAACGCAGGGCGCTGACTTCAACTGTACCTGTTCAGTTTTCTGCCTCACATAGTCACATTGCATCGTCCCATCGACGTTTTTCTTGCATACTTCGTATTTCTGTATGCATGCATGTAAGAAATAATTATAGCCCAGCTTGCACATGTTAAAATGAAGTAAAAACAGTGTTGCCAAATTTCAAGATCGCCACTGCTCATTGTTCGTAGAACTCTCCTCTTCCCTTCGATATCGCCAACTGAATCATCATGGGTTTTTTATGGACTTTAAGGTCCCTTCCCCAACAGACAGTCACTTTTAGAGAGAAAATCAAAGGCAAATATTTTAAAAATATCAAAAATTGAAATCACTTGTGCGGAGGATTTTGATGACGGTCAAAACTCACCAAGAATGGACTCGAAACATCCAAAAGAACAGAGACTTGCTCCCACACCCGCTGTTTTCTCCGACCAATACGCCGATATCTCGCGACTTCAGACCAAATTTCAGACGATGATATGGCATCCAGTCTTACAGGTGAATGCAGCTTCGCTTTGCACCAGCTGACTCGACAAAACACGTAGATTAGTTTGAGGGGAGGTTCGCTTGCAGGGATATAGAGGCAAGGGCCCCCACTTATTTTTTTCGGCCCTACCTCCGAGCCCAGAGCTTCCTGGAGAAAATAGTAGGCTCTGGGCTGCCGGGTTCGGGCGAGTGGAAGGGCGTTCGAATCGACGCGTTGCATCGTCACGGGCTCGAACAGGAAAAGAAAGAAAGAAAGAAACCGCCATCACAATAAAATGTAAAAATAATTCCACAAAAAAAAAAAAAAAAAAAAAAAAAAAAAAAAAAAAAAGTATTTGAATAAATTGTTTTGATAGTTTTTAAACTATTATCAATTTTCTCTCCACTGTGTTTTTGAAGTTAAAAAATACTCTCTATCTCTCTTTTTCAAATTTTCACCTTGTTTGTAACATACTGGCGCTTCCTTACTCCCCCTCCCTCATCTGCCGTATGCAACTCTCCCAGAAGAGATCATCCGGTCTAATTGACCCGGATTGGAATTTCTGAATGTATAGTCGTTAGAAAAAAAAGAATCTCTAAAATGACACAACCCTCGCCAAAATACCGATTTTTAGACGTGCCTCCTCAAGGGCGACTGGGAGACCTCTTAACATGTTATTAATTTTTCCTCCAAATAAGTATTGATTTGGACACATTACAGTATATTTCGAGCTAACTTTCTTAAAATTCCAAAAATAAGATAGGATAGTAGATAGGATATGTAGGTTTGACCACAGCTGTTGCCAGATCGTGCAAATAAATAAATAAATATTTATAGTAGATAGGATATGTAGATTTGACCACAGCTGTTGCCAGATCGTGCAAATAAATAAATAAATAAATAAATAAATATTTATAGTAGATAGGATATGCAGGTTTGACCACAGCTGTTGCCAGAGTGTGCAAATAATAAATAAATATTTATCTATGAGACTTGGCAACGCCGCAATGCATCTGTTACCCAAATGTATCCGATAAATCCGTATATATTATAGCGACTTGGCAACACCGCAATGCATCAAATTAGAACTCTGTTTCTATTTTATCTTTTTAAAGGAGAACAAATCGACATCATTCGTGAGAGAGGAAATATGTCAATTGGTGATTATTTAAAGAAGAAAAGTTTCCTTCATGTTAGTAAAAAAAGGCGTAAAAACGAAATAAATCTCGATTCTGATGAAAGAAATGTAAATATTTACGGAAAATATAATCCGATGTATTAAATGTCAGTGTTTACAGTTTTATGAAGCTGGGCGTATTTTTTTACAACATTCAGTGACTTCAAAGTTTAGAGAACAATTTACGTCACATTTTTTATGCAGAATGCTTTGTCACCGTAAAGCTGCTCTTTGAAAAGTTGACATTATTAGCAAAAGCCGGCAATTTTCCTAGATCATGCAGCTTTTCATATAGGCTTCATAAAGTTACGTACGCTTTACGGCGGATAAGGGGGGAGGACTATAACGATCGGATCGTGGGGCGATGGCGATTTCGGCGACGGCGATAGCCGCGGCGCGGGGGCATTGCCCCGGCTTGCTGAAGTCCCCGGATTCCCACGAAAACTCCGCCTGAGCATAGTGTGAACGGCCACTAACTCAAAACATCAGACCAGCGCACCGTGCTACCGCGCCGGATTTCGGAAAAAACAGCGATTTCCAACACCCTGCAAGCGGGCAAATCTACCGTTTTGTCAGAGGTCCGGCGCGATAGCATGGTTTTCCGCTGAACGTGGAAATCCGTAAACATCAGTGCTGGAAACGAGAAACAACAGCTAAGGACTTTCAGGAGGGTCCCATGGTAAGCTCGACCGCGATTCCACCATTTCCACCTTCAAAGTTTAGTAGTCTCCGAGGTGTCACCCAAGCTGCTCCTCACTGCGTCGAAGCCCAAAACCCAGTGCGGCCCTCGCCTTGTCGAGAACCCCCCCCCCCCTTTTGTTGAGTAGTTGTTGAGTCGAGTTTAGAGTATTGAGAGTTTAGAGTAGAGTATTGAGTTATTAAGTAGTCATTGTGTTGTTGCATTTCTCATTTAGTAGCGAATAAAAGAATTGGTCATCTATCGTATCTCGGTCTCGCTATCGACCCCGAATCGTCGATCCCTAGGTGGTAAGACCCCTTTCTACTAATACGAGTTCCGTGGAGCTCATCCATCCAATCCACGGTGGTGGAGGCATAAGATCGCCCCAAGGAGAGTGGTAGTTGTGAGTAGAGTGCCCTTCTGGCCCTACCCTCAACGACCGTTATAAGGACTCCGAGTATTGCCATTTGCTAGGAATATGCTGTAGCAAATTCAAGCTACGTGGACAATTTTCCGAGTCTCTGGGACCAAATAAACTTGACTCAAGCGGTCTACTGTTTCCTCATAATACAATGTCCATAACTCATCAATTTTTGCACAATTTGGCAAATCTGTGGATAAACATTCATCATTTTTGTACAATCTGGCAACACTGAAAATTAGATGTTGACAAATTTCACCAATAATTATTTTTTTATTTTTTGCACCGTCGGGCAACGATGTTGCGTAACGTACAAGTTGAAGGGGCAACATACACGGGGGCGGGGGGTGTCAGCGAATTGTATTATGTAATGTAATACTATATTACCTCGAGTTAACTAGTAAAGCGGGATTCACAAATTCATGTCATAATATAGTACACGAAGCACGGGCGAAGATGAGGATGAAAGAGGATGAAGAGAGAGCGGGAGAAAGAGGGTGATGGCACAGGGAGGGGGGGGGGGGCTAGCGAAAAGTATCTCACCCTCGATCACTATTTTACGTCGAGTAAAATAGTACATAAGTGAATCAGGATTCACAAATTCATATCATAATATAGTGGGCGAAGCACTTCAAATTGAAGATCAGACAAGAATTCGACGTAGGCGACATAGCGGATGGTCACCCTTCCTTTAGTGACAGACCCGATTCCGTATAAGACGTAATTTTATAAATTTATGACTTACACGTATACGGAATCAAGTCTCATCACTGGAGGAGCGGCTAATGAGATGTAATAAATTGACCAAATACTCTGATCTTCACCCTTATAAAGCTAAGATCCAAGTATTGGGACAATTATACCTGCTGAAATAACAGCGGGAGAGCAAAATCAGGAAAGTGATATTAATATATTAATCATTCATGCAGGGTCGGACTGGCTCGCATCCGAGGGCGTAGACCCTTGGCTGGTTAAAGGGGCGTAATTTGATATTTCCTGGTAGGGCATTCACGGAAAAAAATTAAATGTTGTTTTAGCATTTATAATGTTAAAAAAATGTGCGAGAAAATTCAAATGCTGTTTTTTCATTAAAAAAATGCTAACTTAACTACGGCCACGGTTAAATCAACATATTCCAAAGTAAAGTTAGCATTTTTAAATGTAAAATCAGTATTTGAAACATCTCGCACATTTTTCCAGGATTATAAATGCTAAATCAACATTTTATTTTTTGCCGTGTTCCCTACGTGGAGAGGGCGGGTTCAGAAAATTTTGGCAAATCAGCACAAGTTTACGCTATTTTCAGGTTCAAAGTTTATTGATCGCACGGAGTAAAAATTGCAAAATTGAACATGAAGCACAGCATTGAGAGCTCACGCTTCGCGTCATCGCGCCTTCAATTTTTCAGATGCAGCACGGACGTCCATCAAGTACAAATAGTTGTATCTCAGCGCCGTCGTAAAACGCATCCTTTCCCTCCCTCTTTTTACATATTGTGTTTGTTTCCGTTTGTCTTGTTCGTAATGGTGCTTCAAACACAACGTGAGTAATACAGCCGAAGGTAGGAGATATGTCTTCAGGCCTTTTTTTAACTTTTCTCCCGAATCAGAGCGACGCTTCATTGACAACATAAAGCAGAGCATTGAGAGCTCACGGTTCGCGTCATCGCGCCTTCAATTTTTCAGATGCAGCACGGACGTCCATCAAGTACGAATAGTTGTATCTCTGCGCCGTCGTTAACGCGCATCCTTTCCCCCGCTTTATTTCCATATTGTGTTTGTTTGCGTTTGTCTTATCTGTAATGTTGCTTCAAACTGGAGCAGAGCATTGCGAGTTCACGACTCACGGCATCGCGTCTTACATTTTTCATATGCAATGTGAACATCCATCTTGCGCGAATAATTGTATCGCATTTACATTTTAGATGTCTCTTATTTTTGAATTTCGAGATAAATTAAGGTTAAGTTTGCCCGAGCTATGCTATGGTATGTCCAAATCAATAGTCATTTGAAAAAGAGGAAATATGTTTAAAGGTCTCTCAAGAGGTCTATAAAGGATGCGAATGTCTAAAAATCGAACCGACCATCGCTTCTAAGGGAGTTACACATAGCGAATGAAGGAGGGGGAATGATAAAGCGCGCCTGTATGTCAAGAAGAAGGTGAAAATTTCACAGAAAATTGTTTACGCTTCAGAAAGTAGTTCTTGGACCTCTGTTCAACACTATCCTGCGTTAAAGCACCTTTCTTTACTTCTAACTCTCTCTTCTTCCGTCCATTTAAGAAATTTTTTTCACATATTTTCGGTCGTATTTTTTTTTTCTTTTCTTCTTATTTTGCTATCTGTAAGAGGGGCGCGTTTTCGGCGGCAAAGGGGGCGTATCTGCCAATGGCAGATTGGCCTTATGGCCAGTCCGAGCCTGCATTCATGCATTCATGCATTCATGCATTCACCCAAACGTCGCGTCGTCCAAATTCCAAAGTCCAGCGAATCTCAAAATATCCAAGTCCAAAATCGAGAGAGAGAGAGAAGCGGAGTCGAAACCAAGAAAGCAAGTGAGCTGTGGCCGAGCCGAAGCTCCCGGCCAGACTAAAAAACGCGCATGAGATAAAAAAAGGAGTAGCGTTTTGAAGCTTTATCAATTGACATTAAGAATGAAAAATGAATTGTAATTATGATAAGAGTTACGTCTCTTATCTGGTTATCTCACTGGTAGAGAAGAAACGAAATTGTCGCTTCTTAATATAGTAGTAGCAAACCTAACTGATTTAGTAAATCGGGAGTCAAAAATTGCATATCATAATATAGTACTCGAAACATCACCATTGAGGAGTGGACGAGAATTCGACGTAGCCGGTGTGATGACCTCCCTTATAAATGAAAATTTGAGTAAAAAATTTCATATCATAATATAGTACGCGAAACATCACCATTGAGGAGTGGACGGGATTAGAGAGAACGGATCAGAGAAGAAACTAAATTGCCGCTTCTTAATATAGTAGTAGCAAACCTAACTGATTTTGTAAATCGGGAGTCAAAAATTGTATATCATAATATAGTACGCGAAGCACTTCAAATTGAAGATCAGACGAGAATTCGACGTAGCCGGTAGAGAAGAAACGAAATTGTCGCTTCTTAATATAGTAGTAGCAAACCTAACTGATTTAGTAAATCGAGAGTCAAAAATTGCATATCATAATATAGTACGCGAAACATCACCATTGAGGAGTGGACGGGATTAGAGAGAACGGATCAGAGAAGAAACGAAATTGCCGCTTCATAATATAGTTGTAGGTAACAAACCTAGCAGATTCGGATCGTCGCAGCAAATTTGTAATAATACCTGGAACTTCGTCGCCAATACTTCATCCCTTACAGGAGATACTGGTGCAACGAGTCCACGAGGACATGCCAGTTGAGCAAGCCGAAAACTGTTGGTCGAGGACCAAAAAAACCTGCATTAATATAAAAACGTGGGCAACAAATCTTTTACTTGCTTGGAATATTGGAAAATTAATATTAACCTGTTTTGAGATCATTTCATCGATGATCTGAACTGGCCCCTTACTACTGCTTGTGAGATAGAAAAAAAACAGTGGTTAAACACCTAACGTCCAAGTTCCGAAGGGGCTTGTTGAAAAATCTACAGAGTTCATAGGCGATCTATGGCGGCCGTGGTTCGTCAATCCTTAAGGACACTTGCGATTACAGAAAGCCTGCAAACATTGGCTCTATTGGCCCCGAGAAAATTTTCAAGTCCCCCCCCCCTCCCATGAATGGGTTGACCCCCTTCGAAACTTGAAAATTTGCTCGGGGTCAATAGAGCCAATGTTTGCAGGCTTTCTGTAATCGCAAGTGTCCATAAGGATTGACGAACCACGGCCGCCATAGATCGCCTGTGAACTCTGTAGATTTTTCAACAAGCCCCTTCGTAACTTGGACGTTAGGTGTTTATGAACGATGATTATAAAAAATACTTTTATAACCCATCCGCTACCCTTAAGTCTAACATCCTCATACTCTTGCAGAATTTTCCCATGGAATGTTCCAAATTTCTCGTCTACATCGGTCTCTGCGAAAGATGCGGTTGCGACCGTTTTAAAAATATACATTTTAGTTTTATCGCTAGTTATTATCAGCTCGGTATCCTCACACCTCAGAGTCTAGAGGAGGCAATGATGGAAGTATAAACTCTGCGTGCACATGAATATTAGCTTTTACAGAATTCAATGTTAAAATCTCCTCTCCCAATTTTTTCTCCAATAAAGGAATTATATTTTTTAAATACAGATTCAAATCGAGTAGTTTCTCATTGAAGTTCTTTACGAAATAAGTCTTCGCGAGGTTGTTAATAGCCGTTTCGGTTACGGTTAGTTGTATTAGAGTTTCCGACTCGTACGATTTCTCAAAATGAGGTTCCGAAACATAATGTTTCGGTCCCGCTGAGACTTTACAGATTTTACAGTATGACACATTTCCAGTTGAGGATGAAGCGGACATGATGCTTACTTTTGAAGTGAAGTGAGAGTAGCAGTGAGAATTGCGTTGCCTTTCCTTCAGTGACCAGATCGGTTCTGTACAGAAATAATTAAGAGAATTACTAATTTTTCAATAGACGGTTGAAATTTGCTTATTTTCTAAATATTTTCTAACAAGAAAATGAACTTCAAGTATCTCTTTTTGGAAGAGTAATATTTAATAACAAACAAGTTTCAATTTTATTTAAGAATAAGTTCATATCAGATTTTCTAATAATACCACACTAAGTTTTTTTTCTCAAATTATTACTTGAGAATGAGCAACTCTCATAGGCGTAGTTAGGGGGGTCCTGGGGGGGGGCCTCCCCCCCCCCCCCAGAAAAACGGGTTCCTCCATTCCTCACCCACCCACCGCTCTCTTCACCTCGAGAGGTGGTCCCATGGCCTTCCCCCCCCCCCCCCAGAAAAATTTCCTAGCTACGCCCCTGACAACTCTGATATAAAAAATATATAAATGTACAAAGGGTGTCCCAAAAGTAAGTAGGCTGATGCTGCCATTTCAAAACTAAGCTACCTAGCAAATTGATCGTAGTCTCATTTGAAAGATCTAATCCTCTTCTATTGATTGAGACCAAGATCAACTCATTTGAATAAAAATTCAACAAGTTATGACACTATATTTAAGGGGTGTATATTACGCGCGCCGCCTACGAGTTTTTCATTCGACAAGAAAAATCTACGTGTAAGGTCATGCTTGTTGCTTTTTTTTGAGTTTCAGGGCATTATTTACCAGCATTTGTGACAGAAAACACGACAGTTGACAGCGAGTACTACTGCAATGTTTTGGCGGAATTTCGGATGCACATTTCCCGGAAAAGGCCCCATTTGAAAAATTCGTGGATTCTCCATCAGGATAATGTGAGGGCGCACACATCTAATTTTACCCGTGAATTTTTGGAAAGCAAAGGTATTAGACTTCTAAGACATCCGCCATGCAGCCCAGATCTTGCTCCCTACGATTTCTGGCTGTTCCCTACTCTTAAGAAGGAGCTTCGCGGTCAAAGATTCAGGACCAAGGAAGAAACCAAAGACGGCTGTCCAAAAAACCTTCAAAAAAATTCCCCAGGAAGAATTTGAGAAGACTATGCTCGTGAAATGGGAGGAAAGGATACACAAGTGTATAAACAACAACGGAAAATACTTTGAGAAGCAACCTGATAATCTGGTGGAGTCTGACAATAGCGGATAGAATACATTTTTATTAAAACCCCGTAGGCGGCGCGCGTACACCCCTTACATATAGTCATAACTTGTTGAATTTTTATTCAAATGAGTTGATCTTGGTTTCAATCAATAGAAGGAGGATTCGATCTTTCAAATGAGACCAAGATCAAGTTGCTAGGTAGCTTAGTTTTGAAATGGCAGCATCAGTCTACTTACTTTTGGGACACCCTTTGTAATATGAAGATGCATATATTTTTAATGTCTGTGTTGTTCAATCTCAAGTAATAATTTGAAGAAAAAAAATATTAAATTTAAACTGACCCGTTATAAAACTGAAAGTAATCCGTTTAGATGAGTGAAAGTTGTTTAAAACACAGAATGTTATCTAGTCAAAAGACTAAATCCAAGCACTTTCCACAAATCGCTTCTGAAGAGGAGAACCTCTACAGTGAAGCGGGACAGAGATATCCCGGTAGGAGAAAATCTTCGAAATTTTCAAGTTAGTTCTGACTGACTGAAATCTGGATGCGACCGATATGATGGTGAAACACAGAATTTATAAGTTTCAAATAGGCTTCCTTGCAAAGCTTGGCGTCGGTTCTCTACGGGATTTAAAAGCTGAAAGCTGATTGGTCGACTCATAGTGTCTTTTTGAGCTGTGATATAAGCTCGAAGCTACTTGGACGGTTTATTCACCCTCGCTTTAAAAAAAAAAAAAAAAAAAAAAAAAAAAAAAAAAAAAATCTCACGATAAGAAAGAGATTGGTAAATTGAAAATGTGGGTTGTATGATACTCACCATTTGAGTCATTAAGACACGTGCAAGCGCATCGGAACAATGCATTGATTAATCAATTATGCAGCTGTTCCTTAAAACGCATCATCCAGAGCGGGAGAAAAAGTTTGGGGAAACGGAAAAGGGGGAGTGAAAGTCCATGACAACTGGTCGGGTACAGTTGCTTTGTTGCAACTGTTGCAACAGTTGCAAACGACACTTACACTATTATCTCAATTGATCCTTTTTCCTTTAAAAACAAAAATTATTCTGTTACATCAATTAAAATGCACTTACCGTGCCAACAGTGAAGGTTACCATAAGAATCCAGCAAACAACAAGCAGTAACTCCAGCGCACTGCCGCTGGAGAGCGGCTCTGGGCCGCTCATATCCAAGACATAACTACTATGGGGCCCTGCCCCCTGACCACTACTCGGCCCAACCCCCGGGAGGGCGCCTCGCGCCCTTAGGCCCGCTTCGCGGGCCCATTACGCATATGCATAGGCAAAAACCATTTTAATACACCATTTTGTGTTCGAGCTGCATCGATTTCAAAATTTTTGACGTAACACTCAGATTTGTAAATGATGAGGAATAGCTGGATGTACATAATTTCACAGTCCACTTACTGGAGAAATTTCGATTTATTATGTTATTTTTAAATACTTAATTTAAAAAAAAAAAAAAAAATTCGACCGTTAAGAGTTAATAATATTTGGTCCGCCCCGACGCGACGCAGCGCCTGCCTTCTCACTTTGTATCTGCTGTTTATCTGCTGTAAATATTAATAGAAATTCAGCAATCAAGTAAATTGACCAATGCCACAAATCGAAGCCGGAAGAATGCAGGAAAAATTGAGTTAAACCTTATACCTTGGACCTTGAACCTTGAACCCTGAGCGATGCACCGTTCCTTAACTCTTCGAATGAGGAGCCCTTTGGTACGAGCTTTTCCATTGTTTTATTGTTTATTCGAGTCACTCAGGTAGAATCCCACACCTTGACGTTTCTAGCGGAAACGACATATCTCTCACGCTATTAACATTGGACTTAGGTGACATGAGCTTTAAAAGCTCTACAACATTAAAAGTTCGGGGTTTCATAATTTTTTGCACTTCTACATCTACTACAGATGACATACATGTAAAGATCATCCTTATCGGTCCGGCAGTTCGTCAGAAATAGTGCTTCCAAGATTTTGCTTGTAGCTGTATAATATAGACTAGCCGTGTTCAGCTCACTGTGCGAGCTGTCACGCCTAGCTGGGGAGTGCCCCTGGACCCTCAGTTCCTCGCTTCGCGATGAACTTGCGACTCGTTCCGCGAGCCGCCCCTCATAGCTATTAACTTTTAAAAGAACGAATTTACTTTTTTTAACGAAGTATGGTGAATAGTGGCGAATATGTTATCTTTGTCCTCATCCACAATCAGCAGACTTAGCAATTTAAGCCACGGCCGCCATCTTGGATTTTGAAATTTTGAAAATCTGACCATAAATTCGAGTTTCCCGTTGAAAAATACCTCCGGATACCGATAGTCTCACGAAAATCGAGTGAATAGGAGCCGACTTAGCATTTTAGGCCATGGCCGCCATCTTGGATTTTGAAAATCTGACCAAAAATTTGAGTTTCCCGTTGAAAAATACCTTCGGATACCGAGTCTCGTGAAAATCGAGAGAACAGGAGCCGACTTAGCATTTTAGGCCACGGCCGCCATCTTGCATTTTGAAATTTTGAAAATTTGACCAAAAATTCGAATTTCCCGTTGAAAAATACCTCCGTACCTATACCGAGTTTCACGAAAATCGAGTGAACAGGACCCGACTTAGCATTTTAGGCATAACAACGCCGCTGGGGACCACAGATTAGTCCAGATCGCTAACATCTTGGCGGAAGAGCGTGAGTAGTTTTGTGAGCGCCATTGGCGGGAAAATTCATGGGCATTTAAAACCACCAGGAACCAAAACTGAAATTTTGGCTATTTGCAGCAGATTTTCGGCGGGAGAATACTTCTTTTTCAGATTTTTGTGGGATGAAACGTTCCGGAGAATTCAAGAATTAGTTTCTCAGTAGAATTTATGTGGTTCAATTTTTCCAGATTAAAAGATTCTTCACTTTCCCCCTTAATTTGGAATGTCTATCTCTCATCTATTCTGGATGAATCGATCTTCACCGCCAGATTATAATATATCATATATTTGAAGTTTAAAGGAGGAAATAATTTTTTTCGAAAGGGGAAAAAATTACATTAAGGCCATGGCCTTCGATTTCGGTGCGGACAACATGTCGAATAAAGGCATCGTCATGAAATGGTACGCTTACTCGGTACGCGCACAAATAAGAGCTTTTTACCAAACGGGTGAATGGACATGAGGGTCATTTCACGTCAACTGTGCTAAGCTGACCTGACCCCCTCCGATTTGGCTGAAAATTGGTATACGAGGTTTTTACATCATTCTAAGAAACCAATTGGAAGGGTTTGCCCATCCGACGCGACGTCCCGTTCGCGAGATATCGAAAACATATTTCACGTATTTACGGAGTCGCAGGCAAAAGAGTATTTGAGTTGGGGATACAATTATGAAGTGCAGAAAAAGAAAACGTTTAGGGGGTAAAAAATATTACTTCTCAGTTTTCGATGCTCAACTCTTTCCAATTCTCTTCAAAACAGTGGGTCAAAGTTTCGAGCTATCATTTGAAGTATCAATAAAAGCGTTTAAAAGTATTCGTTTCTAAATCTTGCAACACTGTCGGCCCACTCGGTCTGTGTTTTTTTTTAAATTCGAGACTTATTGTTTTCTAAGTTGGAAATCTCTCAAAAAGGGTACATTTTTTAAATTGTCAAGTACCCTCTGCCCCACATGATGTATAAAACTAATCTCTTTATGCTGAGGTATATTATCTCATTTTATTTTTTCCCCCGCCGCGCCACAGGGGCCCTCTTGTCTGACTCCGTACTAATTAAATTGTACGTCAGTTTACAGAAATGTCTCGGCATAAAATTTATGAGTTTCTCAAAATAACCAAACATGTAGGTAAAGTTGGTGAGCTACTGACGGGACGTTCCCAGACGACAGGGTTCGGCTAAACTTGCTGTTTCTCTATAGGAATCTATTTCTGTAAAGCCCCAGAATAAAATAATTTTACGAGCATTACTCAATGCGAGTGAATAGGTAATACCTAAGTCCTCATATATGATAAGAGAGATCGTTGCACCTTAAGCGAATTTTATTTAGAGGTTCAGTACTACTTTTGTGTCCGAACCTCCGAGCTGCCATTTTATTTGAGTTCGGAACTTCCGATTCGGTGACTAACGAATCGCAACGTTGGTGCGTGATTTTGGTACCACCCCGCGAGGTGTTTCTGAAAAAGGTTTGACCTATCGAAGACTAACGGATGTGATTGGTAGAATCTGGTAACACCGGTGTCCACTGGTGTTGGTGATTGATGAGACAAACCGGGACAGAAATTCCCAAAGAGGTTCGGAACCTAAAATAAAATTTCGCTTCTCGAAATCTGTAAACACGCAAATCAGCTGATTGTGAGTCAGTGCGCTGATCAATCCACCAACACACCAACATCATGCTCGTTAGACCTTGGTGTTGTTCAAGTGGAACTCGATTAATTTTCTATACTGTGTCATTTGAGAGATCAGGAAGGGGCCGTTCATGAAATACGTAACGCTCTAGGTGCGGAAGGATGCCGAAGAGAGCGTTAAAGCATATTTTACGTGGTGATGGATAGAAACTTGTACGTTGTAAAAGCGTTACGGAGCGTCTAAAAATACAAAATTTAGCGTTACGTGTTTTACGAACGGCCCCCCACGCCCAAACTTCCGAAATCTAATATCTTTGATATGGAACTCTCGCATGCCACGGGGATATAAGATTTAAGCAGAGGTGGATCCAGTAATTCGGCAACACCGGGTTCTCTCCATTTAAACTTATGCAAAATAATCGATCCTGTCGAAGCACCTGGTCCCTCCAAGAATCGATACATTTCTATAGCAGGTTTAAGTGGAGAAAAAAAATGTTGTTAATTCGCTGGATCCGCCAATGGATTTAAATACTTTTTCTTATGTGACAATTAGGGAGAAATATACGTTGCGTCGGTGCTACAAGTAATCTCTGACACTAAGTTCTAAGCTTCGAAAAAATGTCTCGAAGTTGATGCCGTTATGGAAGAGATGCCCTACATAATGGGAGGGTTCACCTTTGTATCCAGTCAAACTTTCGATGCACAGATTGGGAGTGAATACATCGGAAGGGTTGCCGCGTCTATGTACAATCATAGATTGGTGCATACTCAATTGGCGACAACCCTGCCAATGTATTCGGTCCATATCTGTGAATGGAGAGTTTGATCGAAGCAAAAAAAGTGGACTCTCTGATACGTAGGGGGTCTCAGTTTTGAGAGCTTTTTTTAAGCTTGAGAGCTTGTTTAAAATGAAGCATTATTACCATCGTATTTTTTGTGAAGCTTACATGGTATAAAATACCCGAGTAAGCAAATACACGTGGCATGCAAAAGCTTATTTGACTAGTCTATCTAATTTAAATGAACTGACTGATTCAACCATGATAATTCAAAACGGCAAAATTAATCTCACTCCTGAAAAAAGGGTTGTGCAGAGAGTTGCGTGAAAGCGTAAAAATTGACGTCATTATAGACGAAACACCAGTAAGTTCACATTATTCCGCCAGGGCCTTGTTTTTACTGCGACCTAAAATGGTACCCTTTTCTGCCGATATTTAATCTCAACATTTGCTTCTTGTATGTCCAAAACGTAGCCACACGCACAAATTACACGTTTTGCTAGCGCCATCGGGGTAGGAAGGTAGGGGGGGGGGGGGGGGCTTGGATTGGCGGCGGAACCGGGCGTCGGGCTCATTCGTTCCTATACTCGCAATGCTTTTCTATGGCGCTTAGTTCCGTTTGACAGAACGCACTATCCGGGATTCTAAATTCCTCGAAAGGAACTCAAATTGGCGCTTAGTTCCGTTTGACAGAAATACGTCCAATTATATCGCGGACATTCTAAGGTCATTTTTGTCATTTTTTTTAAAAAAAAAAAAAAAAAAAAAAAAAAAAAAAAAAAAAATCTAACTAAAAGTAAATTTCTACAGTTCGTTTTATTATCTCTAAAGGAGTCATTGATTTTCAATTATCCGGTTTTTTTTTAGTATCCGTAGCCACAAATCACCCGATAATCGAAGTTTGACTATCACTGCACTGTATTTGTACGCTATCACTGTCGAACAGGTTTATGTCCTAATGCTGTGGATCCGAAGTGCAGGCTAATTAAGAGAGGAAATCCAAAGCGTCGGGAGTGGACGTGCACTGTGCTGGTGCATAATCCACTTCTCATTGGATGCTTCACACTCACGCCATACCGCGTCGAACATCTGGATTACTGCGTCTCAACTTTGCGCCCGTCGCTGTCTCTGAGATCACTAGACTACGACATGAGCAAAAAACTCGGCCGCAATGTGTCCAGCTCTGAGGGTGGCACAACTCCGAAACCAGTTTACATGCCTGAGGATGATGATTTCGAGGATGACATTTTATAAAAGGGCTTTGATTGAGATTTTTATTTATTCATTTATCTATGTTTTATGTATGTATTTATTTTTTTATATATCTATTTGTTTATGTATTTATTTATTTACTAGGGACCTCGCCACTGGCCGCAACGCGGCCCAACCCCCGGGGTGGCGCGCGCCCCTAAAGGCCGCCTCACGGTCAGCATAATCGTCCAGCCCATCGACCATCTCACTCCCTTTTCTCACCCCGTCCATTGAGCGTCTTAAAAATGCTTTCATTTGCGATAAAGTTTCCCACTTTTGGACTTTGAACTCCCCTTCCTCACCCCGCCCATGGGCGCCCACGCCGATCGTATTAAGAATGATTGTATTAGAAAAGAGAGGATTTACTTATTTCTTAAAGACTTTTTAGGTGAGTTTCTACCAAAGTGAATCCTATAACCACCATTCATTATCTTGAGTAGATCCTGGGAAGTTGCAAAAAGGAGTTGTCTCTGAGGGCACGACCAGCGGCGATTCTTAAAAGGCGGCAACACTGGTTTTCTCCATTTGAATGTATGCAATACAATCGATTGTTGGTGTGGAAGCTTGCCTCACATAATATCGATAGTTTAAATGTATTTCAATGGAGAAAACCCAGTGTTGCCAACTTGTAAAATCGCCTTTGGGCACAACCCCTCTCGGGTGAAAAACTGTCATGCAAGAGGCCTCATTTACCTTCCAAAATTTGTTATTATCTTGGTGGCTCCTTATGAGGTACATAACGGCTTAAGAGAAAGGTTTGTGAGTCTGCGTTAGGGGAGAGGGGAGTCTGCGTGTGCCTTAAAAAAGGGAGGGGGGAGGGAGAACGTGCAAGGCTACATAACAATACATTGGAATCGGCACGTTGAGTTTCAGGTACTTTGAGATAAAAATCGAGGTGGAATGCCAATTTTTCACCCAACATTCATTATGGGAAGCCAGTAAAGGAAGGCGGTTGCAAAAATCGTTTAAATATTTTTTTAAGAAAGTGCAGTCCTGTGTTAAGGGTGCATTACAGAGGGAGGTTGATTGTAAAGATAAATCCGATTTTAATCGTAACTTCTTTTATGAAAGCTATTCATGCCCGCGAAACAAAATCTTGTGAAAGCATTATAACCATGAGCATTGTGTTTGTATGGTTTTAAGGGGGAACAAGGCTGACACGCCCTCATAGTTTTACTTATGCACCGAGCGGTAGTCCAGGATTGCGCGAAAGGTCTAAGAAAATCTATGAGAATTGCGGGAAAAAGACACAAGGATTGCGCGAATAGAACCCTTGACATCTGTTACAGGAATGCGCGAATTTAAAATGAAGTTAATTCAAGGTAGAAGTTTGGCAAAACAGGAAACAGTTGGAAAATAAACGCATTTTTATGTTAATACTGGTTTAGCTTAGTTTGTTGACAAGTCATCGATGTCTTACCTTCTGATGATAAATGAAGTGAAAAGATTGAATAACGGTCGTGAGTATGAAGAACTTTCCTTACTTTTCTGGAAAAAATATTTAATCGGGAGAAACAAGGCAACGTTGGAATGCTCATAAGGCGTCGAAACACAACATAGGCCTTTTAAGCTTTATTATTCGATGCCGCGATTATTCTAACGCGAGTTCCAATAATCGCGCCTAACACAGTGCGGCCGGCGTTAAGCGTATATCAGCGCCTGCAAGACTTTGTGAATGCTTCCCGCATTGCGCCAAACAGTGCGGTCGGCGCGGCGCACTATGGTCCACAGACTGGATTTAACGGAACTTTATTCGAAAATGCACTGCACCGTTATAAAAGGTGTTGGATCATATGTTTTTTGGGTCGCTGATTTCATTTTACATCTTAGTTTAACAAAATATTAACATCCTGACCGAGAAACATAACCTCAAATGTGATTTCTGGCGCTTTCAAGACTGAAGATTTTTTCCACCCTATTTTGACATGTATAAAAATAATAACAAAAGTGTCTCTCTGTCGAGATCAGACTATTCTCATTTATTTTTAGGCGGTAAATCCGAATATGACCTCCGTTTTGGTCCATCACCCTTAAATTTTCCGGAAAAGCCGATTTTACCCGGAAAAATGGACATTTTTGGTGTTTTTGCGACTGTTGACCTCTGCAGCATGTAGGTAACATTTTTTTTAGGTACTAAATAGTACTAGTTCGATGAATTTTGATCTACTGAGTCTGAAAATGACCTTTGTCTTTTCTTATCACCTCTCTTTTTTCCGAAAAAGCGACTTTTTCCCGGGAAAATGAGCAATTTTGACGTATTTTTGTCATAATTGCAATTCATGTTGATAAATTATACTGGACCCGTGGTAAAGCGATTCTGTCATGTATATTAAGCTGCTAAATCCGAATATGACATAGGTTTTGGTTTATCACCCTCCAGTTCTCCGATAATGCCGATTTTTCCGTGCCTTTTGAGTAAAACCTTTCCCGGACTCTTGTGTCAAAAATACGGTTTAAAATTGATTTCGATGTTTGATATATCGATTCTTATGTATTTTGACTCGCTAAGCCCGAATATGACCTTAGATTTTTCCTATCACCCCTCATTATCCCGGAAAATTCAATTTTCCTCGGAGAACGAGCTTTTTCGGTATTTTGGCGCCAATTTTCCTATTCTATGGAGTTGTAGCGATTTTCCAAGTTCCTCTTTAGGTCTTCTCTGACGTCTTAAGAAACATTCAACCGGAGTTCGACCTCAAATTGCCTCTTACAACCCCCCGTTTTCCTCAGAAAACGGAAAATCGTCGCAAAAATACCAAAAAAGCTCGTTCTCCGAGGAAAATTGAATTTTCCGGGATAATGAGGGGTGATAGGAAAAATCTAAGGTCATATTCGGGCTTAGCGAGTCAAAATACATAAGAATCGATATATCAAACATCGAAATCAATTTTAAACCGTATTTTTAACACACTTAGAGTCCGGGAAAGGTTTTACCCAAAAAGCGCGGAAAAATCGGCATTATCGGAGAACTGGAGGGTGATTAATCAATACCTATGTCATATTCGGATTTAGCAGCTTAATATACATGATAGAATCTCTTTATCACGGGTCTAGTGTAATTTATCAACATGAATTGCAATTATGACAAAAATACGTCAAAATTGCTCATTTTCCCGGGAAAAAGTTGCTTTTTTGGAAAAGTGAGAGGTGATAAGAAAAAACAAAGGTCATTTTCGGACTCAGTAGATCAAAGTACATCAGAATACTTTTATTTTGTACCTAGAAAAAATTTAACAGTCGCAAAAACGCTAAAAATGCATGGAATATTTAACATTTTGATGTACGGAGGTGCACTCCGAAAAAAATTGATTTCGACCGTTAGTTGCAAAAAGGCGCAATTTAAATTGGCATCATTTTAAAGTCAAGGATATGTTGAACAAGATTTTTCAATCCGCAAAGCATTAACTAGAATTAAAAAAAAGTTAGAGCTTCCTAAAAATTACGAATTTCACTGATTTCTAGCATTTTTTGGCGTATGTTTGGAGCGTTCAAAAGCATACAAATTTCGGTTCAAAATTAATGAAACGGGGTGAAAAGGAAGTCACTTGCCATCAGGTGGATCCATGTTGCCCAAAAATTTACATAGATGAGGCGTAACTCGGTAAAATAAACACCCTGTAACGCACCACCGAATGCGGCTCACAATCAGCTAATGAAGACCTACCGCGCGCTCTGTTGTTAGGGTCCGTCACAATCTTATAAATCATTATTAGTCGATGAAAACTTAGGTGACGATCCATGAGAGTATGTATGATAAAACTGTAGTGCCAAACTTTAATTTTTTCCACCCTCAAAATTTGACTAAAGTTCCGTTAAATAGGGTCTGTGGACCATAGTGCGGCGTAAAGCAAAGCCCATATTAGCGCCTACAAGACTGCATGAATACTTCTCGCATTGCGCCAAACGCAGTGCAGTCGGTCAGTCAGCGTGAATTAGCGCCTACAAGACTGTAGGAATGCTGTAGGACCGCGTGTCATCATTCTTGACTTTCTACTCCAGTGTTTATCATAATTAAAGGGAATATATGTATCCTCAATGCGACGATTCAGAAACTCGGATGATACTCGGAATTATTTCTTTTGGTTACAATAAAAAAAATGGAACGAACGAAATATTGCGTCGATAATTTTGATACTTTTATTTGAGATCATGTAGATAAATTCGCGGAAACTTTTCAGAAAAATTGTGTGTAGCTTTTTAAAATTAAAACATAAAATTTGGGCATAACGTTGCAATCAGAGATGAACATACGCTTTTTGTCGGGTGCTCTCTTCGGGGTTTGAACCCATTCATCTCTTAAAAAACTTGAACATAGTTGTTCTACGATTTTTGACGTGTAGTTTTTTTCAGTGGTTGCGTAGCAGCCACAGGCCTCTAATTCACTTCTTAAATGTCTACGAAAGCTATTTGGGCCATTTGTGCTGCGAGGACTATCCATCGAAGAAAGGCATGCCTGTAAATGAGGGGATAATGAGCAGTCTTCCGCAATGTAGTTATCTACCAAGATTACAACACCACCAAGATTGTCAGGTTAACGCTTCCTTATTGAATATTGAATATTCGCGCAATCATGTGAGTTTTCAGTACCAAATAAATTTGCGCAATCCCATAAATGCATCTTAAAAGAGGTAAGAAAGGGGGTATTCGCGCAATCCCATAGCAGCCTCAACGAGTGCGACCATAGAGTACGGACAGTTGCTTTGAGGCGTTACCGTTCGTGTAGCATAGGATCAGCCGGCATGCGGCAGCCGCTTCTGTAGCGGCATAGTTCCACGAGTATTTGAAATTAATGATTTCCCAGTATAATGTTTTAATATTTTTCTTTTTTCGCTGTTTCTTTCTAGCCTCCTTTTCTTTTATTCGGTAACATTTTTAAGAACACCTATAAATATTCCTACAAAACAAAGTAAGGAATAATCGAAATAGGTTTGTATTTGGATAAACATTGCGCATTGTTTTTCGGTTAAAAAATAAATTAATGAATAACTGAGTAAAATTTAAGAAATTCGAGCTTTTTTTCTTAGAAGGCTCGATATTAAGATGAAATGCTTTGAAACCCTCATAAAATGTAAAAATAGAGGATTTTATTAGTTAATCTGATTTTTAAAACATTGCATGTGTTTATAGATATTTTAATTAGACTTAAAATGCCTGTGTTTCAGATTATAGTAAAGTTTAGTTCATATTTTTCCATGTCTTCAATATTTAATAAAATGCATTATTCGAATTTCCTATAACTTGTTTGATTTTGTAGTAAAAAGGACCAAGATATATTTAAATTTATAACCGTCTGCCTGGATCTCTATTATTTTTCCCGTCAATTATGCTGTCTTTCAATATTATTTTCCAAAACTAATTGTTACTTAAGTTATTCAGCCTTAGCTTTTTACTTCTCTCTGCTTTCCTATCTACGCGTTTAAGTCTCTAAGTAAAATTTAGAGGTGATGGCGAAGTTTAATAATTTAGATAACATTTATAAATGTAGAAATTGTCATCAGAGGTATTTGTGCTTCTGTATGAAATAAAGGAATATAATAATGGCTAAAATTAGCTGTCAATCGTTAAAACGAATTATAATGACCATGATTAGCTGATTAACTAACTTAAGCATAACAAGTATTGATTGCTCATCGGTCTTTTTTCAAGAAACAAGAACTAGAGTTTGTTATATAATGAGACAATAAAGAATGCAAACAAGATTACTCACACGACTAATTGCCCCTCTCTTCAGTCAGAGTTCGTCTGAGGGGCTTGGAGGACAAAGCGTATAAATGCAGTTTTTGCTATTTCGAGAAATACGTGTTTGAAGTTTCGAAATTATAGGTATGGATCCTCTTGGCGGAGAGAAAGTTCAAACTGACTTTTTGATGCTAAAAATTGAACTATGAATGCGAATTTTCCACCATATATGCATGAAGACCAGTTTTACTTGAAATCATTAATATCTCATTTTTTTTCAAAAACTGCACTTATGCGCCTTGTCCTCCAAGCCCCTCATCCCTTTGTTTTCTTCAGTGTTCCCTTCCCTCTACTTCTTTCTCGAAGAAAATAAATCCAGAGAATAAGTATTTGATGCGCACGTTTATTATCATTCTATAAAATACAGAAAAATTGAGATCCATACAGAAACAAACCAAAAATTCAAGGTAAAATTTTCATTTTCCTCAATCTCTCGACCCAAACCCGGATATTTTTCAACGTGTTCGCATAGCCGAAGAATCCGAATTCCCTACTCTTATTCATACTGCACACGTGTTGAAACTCGAAGTGCAGGATATTATACATCCCAGCAGCGCACGTGATCTCCTTCAGCTTGGTTTCGTGCAACCCGTGCGTCTCCACGATCTCCTCCCAAACTTTCCCCTTCTTCGCCATCGTGCCCACAAAATCAAACCTCTCATGCTGCTCCTCGAACGGGACGAACTCAACATCGAACAGGTCACACAACACTTTCCACACGCTTTTCCAAGTGAACACATCCCCGTTGGCGCAATTGAAGGCTTGGTTTTTAGCCTGCGGCGTCACTGCCGCCCACACGTGTTGCTCCGCGAGGACACGCGCATCGGACATGTCGCAAAAATGCTCCCACGTGTAGCGCGTGCCGGGGAACCGGAAAGGGAGACCCTGGTAGCGGCAAATCACGGCGTAGGTCGACAGTGTAAGCAACGCGTTGTACGCACTCCTAGAAGAGGCTCCAAGGACGAGAGACGCGCGATGAACCGAGTACGTTAACTTTGGAACGAAAGATGCTACAATGTCCTCCAAAGCGTAATAGAAATTCGGGTAGGGTAGACGGGGTGAGTCTTCAACAAACGGCGGTTCGTGGGGTAGAAGAAAGGCCGAGTGCGTCGGGTCGTGGACCGGTCCCATGTAGTGTTGTGTGCCTGTCTGGAGAGTGATGTGGCTGAGCCTGGATAACGGGTTCGACTGGAGTACGGTGAGAACGTTTGCTAGCATGGTAGCGTTGGCTAAGACGTTGGCTTCCTCGTTTTCACGGACTTGGATGGCGACCCAGAAGACGTGAGTCACTTCGGCTGATATCGGGCCGAGCTTCGCGGCGGTGTCTTCGTTGCTGGTGGCGTCGAAGGCGATGTAAGCGTCGAGGAGGGAAGATGAGAACCAGGTGGGTTTCGGACGAAGAGCTGAGCCGTAGACCTTCCATGGGCCTCCGGGGGCTTGGGGGCTTTTCAGAGTCTCTGCTAGGCTCACGCCGGTCATTCCTGTCACTCCGACTATGAGTGCGACCAGGGGCTCGCATGTGCTGATTACTTCCTCCATTTTTAAATAGGAGTCTCTTGTAGCAGAGCAAATTTTTGTTTTTCTAAAAAAAAAGTATTTAAAAAAAAACCATATCTGTTATCTAAATGGTAGTTTCAAATAAAAAAACGTGTAACGCTTATATAAAAAAAAATCAATGTTCAGACCTGACTTTAATATATGTACATGAAAAATGATAAAAGCTAAATAAGGTAACTTTTTTTTATAGACAAATTTTTTATTTTTTTACATAACGCATGCATACGAAAGTGTTAAAAGTTAACATTTTTATGTAGCTATTATATAAAAAAAGGTCATTATTTTCGTGAGCTTTTTGCGAATTAGAAGATTTTTTAGTATATTTGCAAAAAGCTCACGAAAATTATGACTTTTTTTATAATGGCTACTCAGAAATGTTCACTTTTAACACTTTCGTATGCATGCGTTATATAAAAAAAATTAACTCTCGTACATGATCTTTATCTTTTTCTTCTATGGTTCTGCTACTGGGGAGTATCACCTCTAGCGAAAACGATTTGAGAGTTTCAAATGGTTACCTCTTGGTGGAATCTAAGGAGACTCTTAAGGATGATGTTTATCAGAGGGAATTTCCGAGGATGGCCGTGTGGGCTCACTGATTGCGAGGAAGTGTTGATGGCATCGCTGATGAAAGAGCTGCAATCAAATTCGAAATCTGTGATATATCACATGAACCTCCCATTAAAATTTTTCATAGAACATGGTGGGCACACTGGAAATGTCCAAATTCAACTTTGGTGTGAGGGATTAGCGATTTTCATTTTGATAAACTCAAACTTTCCATTTGCCAAGAACTAAAATATAGATAAAAAGTTTGTAATTTTGCCAACGTGCGCTAGAGTACAGTATAAAATTGGAGATCTCAATACAGAGGTAAAAAGATCATTTCAGCACAATTTTTTCTCGAAGAGATATGCTGTTCGGTGCAACCTTAGTTACAACTCTTTAGGAGGGCAACTGCAAAGGCGTTTCTAGTCTATTTAGATCTATTATCGGTGCAGTGCAGCCTCCAGAATTTTTTACTTCCAAGACCACACCGAGACTTACTCTGTAATTGCCTTCTTGAATAGTTGTAACTAGTGCTGCACCAAAAAGGATATTTCTTTGAGGTAACGTTGTGCTTAAATGAGCTTTTTCCATCTGTATTGAGATTTCGAGTTTTGTACTGTACTCTACTGCAAAGTGGTCTTAAAGCAAAAAAAAAAAAAAAAAAAAATGCGAAAAAATGTACCCAAAAACTGTTTGCAGGGGGTGAGTCTGTGGTGCGCGTGGACTCGGAATTGCTGAAAATCAAAATTTTTGCCGATCCTAATTTCAAGATATTGCAATTTGAGACTTTCGTAGTAACTGCAAGTTTTCTACTGATTTTGATCTGCTTTTAATTTTATTTTTCTATTAAATCGATGATGATCGGTTCACGTTTTTATTTTTCGTTCGATTCAAGTCTATCGAATACACACCCTCTCGTTACATAGGTACAGACTTCCGATAGGAAGAGTATGAGTAGGAAGAGTAACAAAAAAAGAGGATGATAATACTCTTTTTTTTTTAACTGAACAATTCGCCTTCTGTTGCGTTTACAGCAATTGTTGTTACGAATATGTTGTGCGTGGTGATTTTAGTTCATTACATACTCGACTCTCTGAAGGCGTTTTATGTGCGCTAATAGCGCGATCTGTCGGACAAACAAAGTAGGGATTGAGCGATTTATTCAATCTCACTTCTGTTGTTCTCTGACAGATCGCGCTACTTGCGCATATAAAACGCCTTCAGAGAGTCGAGTATGTAATGAGCTGAAATCAGCACGCACAACATATTCTTAACAACAATTGCTGCAGACGCAGTTGAAGGCGAATTGCTTTCGCACATAAGACGCCTTCAGAGGGTCAAGTATTTAATGGCCTAAAATCAGCACGCACAATACATCGACGGCGAAAGTCGGCAACTACGTATCTCGTTTGCGGTGTTTGAAAACCGCTTTCTCCATATTATTTTTCTAAAGGAGAGCAAATTGACATCATTCCTTTAAGTTTTTGCAGAATTTTTTTCGTACGGAGAAGAAAAACCCCAGCAGTTCTAAAGAATTGCCGTTGAGTAGTTTCCCGTTCAAAAAATAAAGTATGACAGAAAGCCTGCGACGTCGCAAACCGAGTTACGAGGCCGAGGACTTGCGCACCGTCGATATTCGTAACAACACAACAATTGCTGCAGACGCAGCAGAAGGCAGAAACTGTTCAGTTAATAAAAAAAAAAAAAAAAAAAAAAAAAAAAAAAAAAAAGGTCAATGGCCAACTAATAGAAAAGAGGATCAAAACTTGCATTTATTACCATGAAAATTTCAAATTGTGTTATCTCGAAATTAGGATCAGCCGAGATTTTGATTGTTCGCGATTTTAAGTCCACACGTACGACAGACTCACCGCCTGCAAACCCATTGTGGGTACATTTTTGTCGCTCCCCCCCCCCCCTTCAAGACCACTGTAAACGTATGTCGGCAAAATTACCAATTTTATATTCTGTCTGAACGACTCGTGCGTCGAACTGCAATGGGTTTATATATGCACCAAATATAAATAAATCAAGTTTTCGGATTTACTAATTTCGGTAGACATTACGATAAAATATTTTTGTTTTCTTATTAACTTTTCCTGGATAAATTTGCAAAAACCTAAATACCGCAGGTACATCAGGAGAAGAGGACAAATTTAGTAACAATTAAAAATCATGTAGCGTTTTCTAAATGATGAGTGTCTTCACTGATCGATTTGACCCAAATTAATTTTATTTTTCACAATCGGGAACTTTGAGTTAACTGATTGTGAGCCTAATGAAAGCTCTGAACGGTTAGATATCCCACCCTTTCCAGTTGACTTCCAGGAACGTAACAGCTTCGACAATACAAATCTTCGCCCATACTTTATCTCTTTAAAAGAAAACTAACAAAAAATTTCTTTTGAAATTTTCAATAAATTGTCTTCCCTCATTCGAAAATATTTGCCGAAAATTTTGAATAAATATTTTGATTGGTATTTTCAAAAAAGTGCAACATATTCAGAGATTTCAAAAAGCTTTAAAAGAGATTCGGTGACTGTAGCCATCAATATAGTTTCCTTGCATTATAGGAGATATAAAATACATATACGTTTGATAAGCTGGGATGCATACTTACGCTGCCAATTCAATAAATGTGCTACTTTGGTTGTGACGTTGCAAATCTCTTTTCATGATATAAATATTGTAGAACACTGACAAAAAAAATTGAAATAATCTGTGAATTTTCCCCCAATAATATTCACAGCCAATTTTAGATAGATTTTTGTTTAGTTTCTTAGAAATAAACTCCTCTAAGGTGTTAATGGCTCAAATGTTGAAAGCACCAAATAAACGTACCTACTTACTAATTAACCAAAACTAAATGGGGGATTTTGAAATAGTCATTCAGAGAATAGCTGACTTAGCAATCGCGTTCTTTCTTCGCAGTGTGGAAAATATATAAAACATATTAGAAAAGGACTGATACATTGACGGTAAAATTGCAAAAAATCCGTATCTTGTTTGCGGTGTTTCAAAATCCATGCTCCAATTTTCTCTTTTTTTTAGAAGGAGGACAAACCAAGGTCATGGCTCGAAATTTTCGGAGTTTATTCTCTACATGAAATCACTGAAGGTTTCAAGATATTACGTCGTTTTGTACTTTTCCATTGAAAAAGTTAAGTATGAAAAGAATTCTGAGACGGTGCAAACCGTCGAGATACAAGTTTTTACAGTTTCACCGCCGACATATAGGTACTGATCCTGCCTCTATATTATAAAATAATCTCTTATTGAAGTAAAAATACGGAAATCGGAGCATCAAATATGTTTGAAATTATGCCGAGTAACGAACACCAAACCTCCCCCCTCTAAAAATGATGAGTAGGCTATTCAGAATTTGCCGACTCACATGAGTAGAATTTCCTACTTATATGAGTAGGAATCCTACTCATATCACCAGAATATTCTACTCATATCAATTTTTTTCATTTTTCAGAAGTGGTGTTTTTGACCATGAGACACTGACATTACATGTAACTTTGAAAAATAAGAACATTTTGTTCTTGTAATTTTTTTTAATGCGGTGACTAGTTTCTGAGATATCGGACACGGTAGATTCAACGCTGAACTCATGTGAGTTGAAATCTCTAGTCATATGAGTCGGAAAAAAGTGAATAGAGAAATTCTGCTCATATGAGTTAAATTCTATTCATTTAAGTTGAAATTCTATTCATATGAGTCGAAATTCTATTCATTTGAATTGAAATTCTATCCACTTGACTTTGATTGTCTAGGTACTCATTTGTACTCACCATTTTTAGCAGGGCCACTCTTTTTTTTATAATTTAAGTACACAAAAAGATTATTTTACCTGAATAATTGGTAATTTGATTCCTTCTTACACTCTGATGCGATGGGTTGAAACTGTTGGTTGTCACAAGCTTGAATAAAAAAACTGTGATCGTTGGGAACTCCTCCTCACTAATGCAGGTAATGCAGGAGCGTTGGAGATAAGATAATCAAGTAAAATAGACGAGTAATTAGGTATGGTCTATTACCTCGAGGTAAAGATAGGAGGCGCAGAATCGAATACTCCAGTTTTGAAATTGGCTAATAATGTGTAAACTTGTTTTTTAGAGCTTCGTCTAAATGGACCGCGTTAAACAGAAAGGAACCAAGTCACATCAGCTATGGCCAAATTTAATCAGGCAATTTAATTTTTTCCATGAAAACGGTTGTGCGGATTTTTGTGCAAATTTCTATGAATTATCTCCATAGTACAAAGCAAATGTCTTAAAATTTTCAAAGGAATCCGCACAAACGTTCTCTCGTAAAAAATCAAATTCCCCTGTTGAATTTGGCAATAGCTGATGTGGCTTGGTTCCTCTCTGTTTAACGCGGTCCAAATGGCACATTATTGATTGAAACTTCATCCACAGAAAAAAGTGACAAATTGAAGTAACTGTTGACTTGCTGTTGATATATATGTAAAAATTTTCTGTTCGATCAGTAGAAATTCAAAATGATATTGCCCGGGCGAGAATTCTCGTTGAGTGTCAACCCCAAATGAGGGGAGGAAATCAAAGCAGCAGTTACGTTGACGCTCAACGCTCCTTCAAGTTAAGGGATTAAAAAAGCCTCAGCTGTTTCTCTAAACTTATCTCGATAGATTTATATTATATCCAATTACTGCAGTATGCGTGTATACATTTGTCAATCTCAAAATTTTCTCGTAGTCCTTAAATAGAGATAGTCCGGTCAATGTGACCGGCTTGAGATTTCTTGGAAGTGAACAAAAAAAATCCCCAACATGACAAAATTCTCGCCAAAATATCATTTTTGAGACCTCTGAACATGATTTTACTTTTCTTTTTCTTTCAAAAGATTATTGATTTGGACACAGCATGGCATATGTTGAGCAAACTTAGACTTCCTTATCTCTTTCAAAACTTGGACACGCCTCAACTCGGGTTGATGACGGCGCGGCGCGGCGCAGAGATACAACTATTCGTGCTTGATGGATGTCCGTATTGCATCTGCAAAATTGAAGGCGCGAAGGCGCGAGACATGAACTGTGAACTCGCAATGCTCCATTGCTCCGCCAGCTGTGCTACCAATAAGGTATCGCTCGAGGCCTGGACACACGCTCAAATTTCCATCAATTTCCGATCAAATGGTGACTGGTGCGCATTATCTACCATCATATTTTTATGGCCTGCAAAAATTTGACGGCCATTTTTGTCATCATTTTGATCGGAAATTGACGGAAATTTGAGCGTGTATCCAGGCCTTCAGATTTGGGGAGAAAGGAAAAAATAAGGTCCGATTACGTCTTTTCTACCTTTGGCTGTGGTGCTCACGTGACCCTACTACAAATGGACGGAGTTAAACAGAAAGGAACCAAGCCACATCGGGATCAAACCGAGAAAAAGAGGTTTAAAGTTTGTCTCCTGCATAAGACTCAATGTAAAAGATAAACTTCAAATTCTGTTTCTGCAAAATTTGCTCCAACAAAAATTTCGAATTTTTGGCGATAGATAGTAGAGCAGTGGTCAAGTTCAAAACCACTCATAACTCAATTTTTTCCAAAATGTGGGTTGGTTCCTTTCTGCTTAACTCAGTCCAAATGGATTACATTTTGCAAGAAGGAACCAAAAGCATTCCAATGCTGCTAGGATTGTGCAACGTGCAACTTACATTTTTGGTATTACCATATTACTGAAATCATGCCAAAAATTAAATTTACAAAGGTAAATTTTTTCATGAATTTATAGTTTATTGAGAGTAAAGATAAAACTTGTTTGAACGATCAGTTTATGTTTGCAAGGTAAATAAAGTTGCACAATCTTAGCAACAATGGAATGCTCCTGGTTCCTTTTTGCAAAATGCAATCCCAATAAGACGAACGGAACTGACGCAATGTTGTAAAATAGAGCAAGAGAGAGGACGCGCTTCAATGACGGCGTAGAGATACAACTATTCGTGCTTGATGGATATCCGTATTGCATCTGCAAAATTGAAGGCGCCATGGCGTGAGGCGTGAACTCTCAATGCTCCGCTCCATGCCAATAATGAGGTGTCGCTCAGATTCGGGAAAAAGTTGAAAAATGAGACCCGAATAAGTCTTCCTTACGTTCCTTCGCCGCCGATCTTCAGCTACGTTGACACTCTATTTTTGTTTCTATCATTTCGATTTAACGTATAATTATTTTTTAGGATGTATTGTAGACCTATATCTGAAACTCATATTCACCGGCACCAACTCCCTCCGGAAGAGATAGTCGGGTCAATTTGACACAAATCGGATTTATACGCTGGTAAAAATTGGCAATAGGAGCTGCGTTTCAAAATAGGAATAATTATAGCCGGCTAGAAAAGGCGATAGAAAACCATAATAGCTGGCTGTAGAAACCGAAGAAAATCAGGCAGCCGGGCTATACGAAGCGATGAAAAACTATACAGTCGGGCTAAAGTTCTTATCGCCGGGCTATAAGTTCATTGCCTAGCTGTAGCTTTATCGCTACCTATCGGCTATAAAAGCCTATAAGAAATTGTATAGCCGGCTGTAGAAGCTATAGGGGATCTTAAAGCTGGCTGTAGGTACGTATATACTGCCGAGCTACGGAAAAACGTCGTGTGAGCCTTCAGACGTTGTCAAGTCTCCTCCGAGAAGAACTGACCTTACTGGGAAAATTCTGAAAATTATTTTCCAAAATTTTCAGACAATTTTTTACGCGATTTTATCTAAAAAATCTTAAAATTTCAAGGAAAAATACATATGAATGTTGTCAAAAATACATGTTTTATCATGGGGAATTCGGCAACTCTCGAATGTTCGTACGGCGTTCTTCCTCAGAACGGCAGTGTAGTATTTTGGAACACAGATCCTACTGCCAATTTTTACCAGGGTAGGTTGTTGTCCAGGAGGAAATTCCCTCTGACGCTCGATTTTTATCTCTTTTCAGTTTGATGTCTGATTCGTGCTTTTAGTAAGCCTCGGGTTCATTTATGACCCGGTTTGGACATCTAAGCGTTAAAAATCTCCGATCCTGTTTTGTTTTGTGACGGATAACTAACTTTATTATCTCCTTGAAATTTTTTGTGAATATTTTCTAATATAAGTGAAAAAAATCACAGAAAATTTTAAGGAGAAGTTTGAATAGTTTGTTCTGCGAGAAAATAAAACAAGAGCGAAGATTAGCAACGTCACATAAATTGGAGATACGCATTTTATTACTTCAGATATCGACATTAAGATGTAGAATTAATTAAATCTCTTACTGTAAATAACGACTGAAAGTAGGAACGATAGCTGGAAAGAAAAAACTTGAGCTTGGTGAAATCGATCCTTTTCGAATCTACGCGCGCATTGACGAAAACGAGAAGTTGTGACGGAAGTAGCCGATTCGTCGTTTCCGCTTCGGTTTTGTTTTGTTTGTTTACAGCATTTATTATTTGAGGTTATGTTTATATTTATCAAATGTAAGTCTTGATTAAAGTTCGTCTAATTTGGAGTTCTAAGAATTGAATTCCGTTTTTTTAGAAAATTATTTGTGAGCTGGAAAGTTGATGTTCTTTAAAATTATCTAAATAGTGGTGTATGCATGTAAAATATCAATTTTCAATCCAAAACTTCAGCGGAAACACCTGGATGATCACAATTCCTTCTTCTGGATCTTCCTCCGTGAGCATGCCTCGTTAAATTTTGTATGTTAATTAATCCTATCGTCGAAGGATGGAGCCTGCTCCTATCAAAGGTGGCTCCAACCTTTTATCCTTCTTCCCCAAAGTACTTTCGGTGTGATCGTTTTCAATTTTAATTCATTAAAAATTATCATGATTCTGTATCAATCACCGAAAGTTCAACAAGGAGGGGTTACATGAATAATTTTTCACATGACTACTTACGAACAAAACTACAAGTTCCTTAAAATGAGTCCAGCGCTATCAGGACAGGCCAAATTGCCTGGTATTGAAATTCGTATGTACCTAATTTCATGGATTGCAGCTACGACATTTGCATTGTATCAACTTTATGCTGCTTGTCAACAATATTGTAAAAATTATTTCTGCCAAGAAATATTTGAAGACGGATGGCCTGTGCTAAATATGAAGATAGACCGTACTGACTATGAATGGAATTTATGGACTAAACTAATTTTCCGCCTCCTACCTTGGTTTGGTCTTCATCTGGTAGGGGCAGAGATTTTCAGAAAGTTCAGCCTACGCATCACCTTGTTTTGGTACACTGCTGTTACTGTATTATGCATTAGTTATTTGACCAATTTTCATGCTGTTCTTTTGATACTTGCTCAATTTTGTTTGTACTATTTACTGCTACATTTAAAATCCATTCGTCTCATTTGGATTTTCTTCTTTATTAGCACTGTTTATCAGTATTCTATTATGACTCAATTTCTACCTAAAATTCATGAAAATCAATTCCATGTAATATTTGTGATATTGTCCTGGTCGCATTTACGATGCATCAGTTTCACATCGTTTCTCATATCATCTAAAACTTCATCCAATTTTATTTTTTTATTAGGATACTGTTTTTACCTTCCCTGCTTCACTCTAGGCCCCATTATTTTGTACCCTGATTTTATCTCAAACGTTGAAAGAGTGGAGAGTAATTTCTTTCCAAGGTTTCTAAAAGCAAGCATCAGTTTTCTCCGATACTCATTTTGGTATTATTTTACAGAGTTCGGGTTGCATTTCATCTACATAGGGGCTTTTCCTCATCATTATGGTAATTTAAATTTGAACCCATGGGCAATGTGTGGGTTAGGGTTTGCCATGGGAATGTTTTTTTACCTTAAATATCTAGTAGTATATGGAGTTGCTGGTTCAGTAATCACAATGGAGGGTTACGATCCTCCATCACCTCCTAGGTGTATAGCATGCATACATTTATATTCTCACATGTGGCGCTATTTTGATACAGGTCTTCACAAATTCATAAAAAGTTGTATTTATAAGCCTCTTTCAGATACTCTGGAAAATTTTGTCTCTGGTTTACTCTTATCTTCACTTGTATCCCTTATTTGCTTCTCATTCATATTTTTGTGGCATGGCCTTCATAAGTACGTGCTGATCTGGTCCTCTCTCAACTTTGTTGGTTTAGTCATTGAGTTAGGATGTAAGAAATTAAGCACTTCAAAAAGATTTTGTTACTATCAAGATTCCATTCTAAGCAGAAGAAATCAAAGACGAATGTATGCTTTACTTGCAGCTCCATTAACAGTTATGTCAGCTGTATCTAATTTTTATTTTATCGGTGAAGGTGAAGAAGTTGGGTTTGCCTTCGTTTCTTTTCTACTCAAGTCCTCTACCTTTGCAAAAGTGGCTCTTTTACTGTCCATGTACACATTAAGTCAAATTTCAACTGAGTATGTGATTAAAAAAAAGAAGCTATAAATTCTCAGAATAAAACATTAACAATTGCAAAGCTCATGAGCTGTCTGAGGAAGAACTTTGTAGTATCGCATTTTAATAATGCACATCCTGACATAATGGATTTGAGGTTTAATTTTTATTTTCATCATTAATTAGTAGCTTGAATGCCCTGAAATGCGATCAATGAACAATCATGCAATATCCCTTATTTTTGTAAATAAGCTTTGAGATTAAAAAGAAGCATCCTTTTTCCTAAGTATCATTCCTTTTTCTCTGAAAATGTCCTAAAATAATACTTGTTGAAGGTGAAACTCCCAAACCACGTATCTCGCATGCAGTTTTTAAAAATCTCTGCTATCATTCAATATTTTTCAGGAGAAGAAATCTACATCATTCCTTGAAGTTTTCACAGAAGTTTTTTTTTTTTTTTTGCAGAGAAGAAAAATCAAGGAAGTTTTAAAGTATAGACGTTGAGAAGTTTTCCATTTAAAAAATGAAATATGACAGAGAGTCTACAATGTCACAAACCGAGATACGCCATTTGGGAGTTTCACTGTCACAATGTATGAATATTTTATTTATTTCAAATTACAAATCACCTTTACCTACCTAAATCCATTCATGAATACTTAAACCTTCATGAAAAACAAGATACTGCTTGGACCGAGAAAACTTAATTGTACTCTTTAGAAACAATAATGCTTAGTACCTGGTATAAGCTCTAACTGTCTCATTTAATTATTTAAGCACATGTATAGAAAGAAGAATTAAAATAAATTTTACAATATTGGTATTTTTAAAATTTTTATTTCATTTTTATTTTATTTTATTTACAAAACAATTACACAGGCTCTCAAAAATTATGCCATCAGTTTTTCCAAGGAATTAAGCTCATAGGTATTATTAGTTCCTCGTGATCAGAATGAGATTTAAACCAACTTTCTTGGTCAATCTCCATCAACTTGATGCATTAAAAAATCAGTTGCTTCCTTCCTTAGATGAAAATCGCGCTGAGTCCAGCTGCATTGAGGATAAATTTGCTTATCGCAGTTTAATTACCTTACTTGAATTTTCATTATTTACTCTAAAATGTGGATATTTATGGAACTTCTAAATCATCAGCATTCCTTCTAAATCGTTAGTTCCAAGAAAATAACTCGATGAATCATATCCAAGTGGAAAGTACAAAAGGGTAAGCCTTATTTTGCTTCTTTTTTTAACAGAAATTTTAATTGTAACAAATAACAACATTGACACGAATACATGAGCAAAGGAATTTACTACGGGTAACTCATTGTAAATTTAAAACCTACAACAGGTGTATTAATTAATTCTCTTTCGCTGGAAAGAACACATTCACTGAAACCTTAAGAGGATATTAAAGTAGTGAAAGAGAACTAAATGGAATGAAAAAACTGTGAAACCATCTAAGATCAAAGGTCATAAAATTAAAGTAATTGCTACTCAAATGCATTTTGTGTGCAGATCTTAGCATTGAATCACCTGATGAGCATAAAATCTTACCTCTTTGCTTGCAAGAAATTGTCCGATCTTTCTCTGGTAGATGTCAAAATTTGAGCTCATGAATTTCTGTAACCATGAACTAAGCAGTGAATGTGTCAAGTAAGCAAAGTTGTGCTATTATTTTAAGAAAAAGCAACAAAATGAACTATTTACTTATATTATTCCCAATTATTATAATAGCTCATTATTTCACTTGAGTTAAAACAAACTATTTATTCCTACGAGGAGAACACACAAATAACAATCAGAATAATCAGGATAGCATTAGTTATTCTTCTCAAAATGTTGTATTTGAAACTTTAAATATGAGAAAAATATCTCTACAGCTTTGTCAGTAAAACTCTAGACTCGTAGGAGAGTGCAGACTTTTATTTGAAAGTAGGTTTTTACACTCGTATTAGATTTCCTAGAGAGTATGATTGGGTTATATCCAAAACTTTACCATTTAAAAATTTGATACCATGACGTGACTTGAGTAAATTTGCATCTAGGTTCTTAAAAATTATTATCTCCCTCTTTCACTATCTCGCTAATTTGAATAGGTGGTAATGTATCACTGTGCGCAGCTGTCACCTTAATATCATACATTTTTCTTCAGTAAATGAAATCATTATTTTGACCTCATGTGCTTATATCCGCAATCAGTTAAATCTTATGAGAGGAGTATAAAAATTACTCGTCTTCGGTTTTTAATAATTTTCTTTTTGAGATTTATTTTAACAATAATTAGACTATAATACATGTATAAAAATAATGAATTAAAAATAAAATAAATTTGTACAAAAACGAAAAATAAAAATATGTATACGTTGTATGTAACATTGTGTATGTGTACATACACCTATATTCTAACAAGGTTCATCTACTCTAATGATAATTGAAATGGTGTAGTTTATTTTGAAGCAGAGGAGAGAGTTAGAAAAAGCCAGGAAGCATCGGGGCGTTTGCAATTATAAGCAATTGGTGAATGAAGAAAAAAAAGTTTCAAAGGTTGGTGCTCTTGGGCAGGTACTGGAAAAATAAAGGCACGGGTCATCTCTCAATTCATATTTCCAGAAAAATGGGGCAGGTTCATGAATAAAAGATCTTATTCATTTTTAAAATCTGATGAATTATTAGTAAAGCGTTTTAGCTCAGCATTCATTCAATTATTAATGTTTTCTTTCCCCTAACTTTGATCGGAAAGTATTTAACAGTAAGAAAACAAGATGGATTAGCAGGAAAGTAGAAGGTAATGCAATTGAAGCATAAGGTGTCAGCAGAAGATAGAAGCATTGTAGGTAAGTGAGTAGAAAGCGGATGGCCAAACAGGAGTAGCTAATTTGCTCTCTTTGTAGACAAATCACCATTTGTCGATGACTTGATCTTTAGCTGAAATAAAAATTAAAATCGTTAGTACCATTTCAAAGGAAAAATAAAATTTTATTTTGATGCCATTGTAGAAGTATTTGGCATCAGTATGCGAGCAGGCAGCTGCACACGATGGACACAGTCAAATTTTTCAATTTTTTCCTCTCCTCCCTTGATTTTGTTCTGGACGACCACAGCCGCTGTTGGCCACTAACTGTAAAAGGTTCCTAAGTACCCAGCTGTGACAAATAACTTGGTTGGAAATTCCGATTTTTGATTGAAGCATTAGTAAAGCATGTTAATTAAAAGAAGAATTAAGGTAGATGAATTTTTTTGTTGAAACCGAGTGCATGATGATCATTCGGGTACAATTTCATATAAGGCAGCCACTTATTCATGCGTCTATCCCTACATTCCTAAAGAAAGTATGTACAAATTTGATTCTCACTCCAAAGATATTTTGGAAAAAGAAAATTGGTACAAATATACTTGAGTTATTGTTATAACTTCTTTAAGAGGTTTTAAAGTTTCTCTTATTATGTGACTAACAGAACATTTCACCATTTTTCCTGAACTACAGGTGGGGCGACTGTAAACAGAAAGAAAAAAAGAAAAAATATTTATCACTGACAAGAAAATGATAATTTACAATAATATGCAATTATAACTATAAATGAAATCACCTTTGCTTAGGATGTCACTTTTTAGTGAAATAAAGAAGCGATACATTTACATTAGACTGAATTTCCAACTCTGATCATTCTAAATTAAAATTCAAAAATGATTTTCCTTATCACTCTAGTCTCCTAAAATTTGAAAAATTAAAGTTTGAAAAGCATCAAGACAGATTGGCTTGTTTTTGCCAGAATATTTGACACTACTCCTATGCCTTCATAATTAAATTTTAATTTAACTTTATTTCGATTTTCGGCGGTAAGTAAGATTATGGAATACCTAAGGTTACGCTTGTGGAACATCACAAATACTTGAAAATACTGCATATAAGTGACAATGCAATCTGCAAACCCACAGAACTTCAAACCAAAGTGACTGAAAATAATAAAATTGATAGGGTAGTTAATTGTATGTGTGTCTTCAAGCACTCTAAAATTCTCTCTATACAAGGATACATAAAAATTCTGATTTCTTTTTCCTTGAAATAAATCTCCCATCTAGTCTGTACAGATTGTGAAAGAAATGATAGTATACTTACTGGAGATCATACTTACTGTGACTGCAGCAGTTGAAAGCGAGTTAGAATCAAATCAACTTTCTTGTTACTCTTGCACAAAATGTTATTTAAAATTATCACGCACTTTCAACAGAAACAAGCTTTAACAAAAATTTGGATTCCAGAGTAAATTGCTCAAAAGGGAAAACACTAATAAGTGTACCTAATGTTAGAATTACTTACAAAAAATTGAACACAAAAAACCAAAAAGAAAAACCTTCAGAGAGATTTGGAATCAAAATGTCTAATAAAATTCTAGAAAAAAAATCACAGCTAGGGTATGACACAGACAGCGCATAAAAATGATTTTTGTCATCGGTTAATATGTAGAATAAAAATGTAATTTTTCTTCAATTAAATTACTTATTAGAGATGAGAGTGCAAAATTAGATAGAAAAACTTGATTGGGCAAAGCCCAGCAAAATGTTTTTTTACTTGATCTAAACAATATTAAACAAGATTCACTAATTTCTTCATCTTCATAACAGGTGAGAGATAGGGTGTAATGATTTCTTCATGTATGGATGGTAAAATATTTTTATGACATGACTCAGATTCGGATTATATACATTTTGCATTAAGAAACTGCTACTTTTGGTTCATCTACAAAGGCACGTATCTGATGGAAAAATTGTTTCTTGAAAAACATAGTTCCTCAGGTATAGCAGAGTAGTGTTTATTTGAATATAGACTAAAAATCGATTTTGGGATGAAAACCTTTTTCTCAAAACCTATCTATGTACTTCAGACGCTACTGAAAGGAAAATTTTGGTGAATTTTGGGGAAACTGAAGTCATTTAAATTCTGAACAGGTGTTTTAAATGATTTGAGAATATTAAGTGATTGCTTCCACGGTAATTCTTTCAATTATTTGGATCATAGAACCCCGAAAAAAAGTATTTGAAAATGTGAAAAGTTGAGATGCTTTGAAATGGAATTTGAAGTACTCGGTTGTAACCTCTGCCTAAACATGTTACAAAGAAGTCTCCGAAGGGAGAGGGGAGAGGTAACCAAAAATTCCTTTTCATAACGAAGGAATGAAAATTTTCAAGATTTTGTTTGGGGTAAAGATAAAAGGAAGTAAGTGCATAGCCACAATAGTTGAATTTCAATCCTAGTTCCCTTGATTCATTGTTTCTAGCTTTATCATTTGGTCTCAAATGTTTTTGATAGTTTTGTGTAAAATGGGCACACGGTTGAAGCCTTTTTCAGCCATTCACAATCTCATTTTATATACGATTAATGGTTGTTCAGCACAAAAAAAAGTAAGTGTGAGTGCCTTGATATTAAAAACACATTAAGTGAAGCTGAATCAGGCCGTTAAGAACCACTTTATTTCCGGTACGTTTGATTAGAAAATCCTGAGCAAATTAGCGAGTTAAAGTTTCTGACAAAAGCCTCTTACGTTGTACTTGAAGAAACTTAAATATTTCCACCTCCAAAAAAATTTATCTCACCTCTGTTTTATTTTGATATAAGTGTACAGTAAAAAATCGATTTCGAAAGAGAAACTTGCCTGAGTTTCTTGCTTTTTCAACTTAACATGCCTGCCATACTTAAATAGATTGCGTTTTATGTCACAAGGAGAGACAATTATAAAAAAGGGAATGAAAATGATGAAACATCATTAGATTACGAAACTATGAAAAAACAAAAAATGAGGAGAGTGATAAAGAATATCTCTTTTTCTTTTTTCTTTCCCTATGCCTCACAGGTCATCATTTCTATAATATACGGGTGGCAAAATTTTGTCAGCCCAGGATGGCAAAATTATAAATTCATCCTTCATATTAATAGAATGTCATAATATTTTCGATTTGTGTGTGTTTTTTTTTTTTTTTTTTTTTTTTGAGTATTACTTGCGTACTTGAACTGATCGGTACATCAGACAATAGCAACAAAAGGTGAAACTCACAATCTAAATTCTTTTATAAGAGCTTATGTTCATTTTGATATTGTGAGAGCTCTCAAATTTTGATCACTCGAATAAACTAGGAGAATTTAAAAATTAAAATACCACTTAGGTATCTGAGTTTTAAAATGTTACCTATAAATGCGGTGTTGTAGAATTAAATGCTGAAAGTCGCTTGATTTTATGACAGTGACCTTGCTACCACCCCCCTCAAATTTAAATCCCGATAACTTTTGCGCAAAAGTTTGCCTAGTTTTGTAAGAGGATAGAAGTGGATAAGCATCGAATGGAAATAGTGCTCTCAAACCACGGAAATAAATTAAAAAAGACTTGATTAAATTTTTTAGAGTGTAAGTGATACGCCTTTCTCAATATCACAAATGCATACTTATTACTTAATCGTTTAGGAAATATTGTAACTAGCAGTCTTAAATTAACATTAAATCATTTTACATCATGACGGGTGGATAGAGGATTTCTACTTACATGCACAAAGGAGGAGCAGCTCAATGATTTAATCTAGATACAACAAAAGACAAAGCTCATGCCAGTCGTCATACGGCATGATAATGTACAAATCAAGAGTTCAAAATTCGCCACGGAGCGCCAAAGTAAGCTCTTTCGGGCAAAAAGGGAAACATTACAAGCATTTTTTGGGTTTATCAGCCGGGGTTTTGAAAAAAGATGTAATCACAGAGAAAGAATCTGGGATTTGGAAAAAACAAAAAACAAAAACAAGAATTAAAACCAGGTTGAAACATAAAAATCGCTCAAGTCAAAAGACACTGTTTGCATCTCTAAGTTTCAAAATTTCGAATCAAAGTTTTTTTCTCTTCAGAAGCCCTAACCAGCATTGCTTGGACTTTGCTGCAAGTGAGAAAACAAAAAATAATTGCAGCAACCAAATTTACTGAAACGATAATAGTTAGTTCTCCAAAAAATCCTTACATTTTGAAGAAAAATTCTGAATCATCCTGATGCAAATCTTTGTCGCAAACTTCAACCATCAAAAAAGGAATAAAATGGCTACCGACTAATTTCACTTAAAATCAATTGAAATCTGCGCATACACAGATAACATGACTTTCATGAATAAGTAAACGTTTTCAGTCTTACTGAAATAAAAATTCAAATTGATTAAGAATCAAACTAGTTTGAATGGGAAGAGCAATTATGATTTCTCTTCTTTTCTCCAACTAGAATTCTTGCAAACTTGGTTTTATTTTATAGTGAAAAACAAAATTACTCATTTAGTAAAATGTCAAAATTGTAAAAGCCTAATCATCCTGCAAAAAATTTCAAAATATATAAAAAGTATTTTGTGGAGAAGTTGTTACTGTTGCACTCACTTGCACCAATTTATAACTTTTGAAAGAGATTTTTGGAGATGAAAATTGCCATGAGCTTCTACGCATATCAACTCATTTTTTGATTGAATAAAAGCAAAGGCAAAATTTATGTTTTATTATTAATAATTATGGTATGTTCTATAGTTTGCTTCTTATTTATGACTCCTAAAGATTCTTGTGGTATAACGCTGTAGATTTCCTAAAATTTACTCTTCTTCGTGAGAAATAACTTTGCAATCCAGTTTGGAGATTAGAATGTTTTTAAAAGATTAATTTCTTGTAGAAGGCGAGTAATTCTCAAGAGCCTCTTCAAGGAACGGAAAAAGTTTCTTTACCGTTCGCAGCATTGTTATATGTTTAAACATAATATTCAGGTCAAAACAGGTGTTTCAACAGGGTCAATCACAAAAAATTCTTTCACTGAAAATCTTGTGTGATTTCATTCATCTTTGATTCATAATTAGACATTTAGGCGCAACTGAATAGAATGGTTGGTCAATTTAAGTTAATGGCAAGTTATTCAAGGAAAGTTGACCCAAAATAACATCAGCTCCAAACCTCAGAACACACTTCACACTTCTCACTTCCTCGTCAATTCTATGCTTAATTTTTTCTCCCTGAATGCATTTGAAACAGCACCATTTATGTAATATTTTCCATTTATAAAAGAGAAAAACAGATTAGTAATCAAATTAAAGAACCATTTAAGTTTTTAAAAGAGCGATAAAAATAGGAAGACAAAATAAAATAGGCAGATGGACACATTAACGTATAGACATAGCCAGTCACTTTGCTACTATATTTGCAGAACACATAAACCCATAAAAAAAAGGCTCATCCCTAGTGACTTAAGCTTTTAGAAGTTCCAGCTGGACTTAAGTAAAAGAGAATTTGAGAAGCATGAACATAGACGAATTTAGGCAGGAAAATAAACTCAGAGGTTAGAATTAACATTGACACTAAAACAAAGACAGAACTTCGATCTATACAAGAAAATAATTTGCGCTGTAACACCTCACGCAGAGATCATCAAACTGAGGTGGCAGTCTCAAAAATTGCTACGGGCCCTTTGTGAGTAAGCAGACCTCCCGAACATAATTTTCGACACGGCACATTGAAAAGGCAGATGCCAAAATTGGTGATGGTTGGCATCGAATATTTGCAAATTGTACACGTAAAATGATTGCGAACGGTCACTGTGAGTAAAGCTGCGGTTTCTTTGAAAAAAATAACTCATTTAGGGCTTTGATGAGTTGGAGCAGTGAAAAGCAATTTGAGAGTGCACACTAGACCCCGACCTCTGGTCCGAGATCACGATGAGTAAAGCAATATTTTTGCAGCCAGTCTGTAGCTTTAAGAAGACAAGTGTGATGTATCTTAAAGCAAAGTTTGAACTGCTTTCACACTCTATCCACCACGACAAATTTTCTACGGAAAAAATATCAGTCGCAAGATATTTGTATCTTTCAAGATGCTCAAACCATATTTATGTTTACTTGTAATGCTATGATTGAACAATCGGTCTGCATAGATTCTCAACATTTCCCTTTTCTCACCTCCATGTTCTAATGTATAGGCTTGTATACTTAAAGATATCATTACAGAGAAAATACAAGGGTGGTAGCAAAGCAGCAACGTCTAGATTAGGTCATTGCGCAGAAATGCACCTCAGCTAATGAGAATGATTCCACAGCAAGGTTCAGACTCTGCTATAAGCCGTGCATGACTCTCATTAGACCGGTGGTTGTGTAAAAATTTACATTTTTAAGCTCACAATCACCTTTTGTATGTTCTCTAGGAGGAACCATGACGTATCTTAAGTATCATGCCTAAATATTTGCATAGAGTGTTGGCCTGGATGGATGGGCAATAATCAAAAATTTATGCCTGATGTTATGCTATTTTGCCTCCTCTGTTTCCATTTACATGGAATAATACGTTCAAAAATGTGATTAGTAATGGCAATTTTTGCAAAACCTACAAGCCCTAGAACTCTCAAAATTGCGCCCAAGAAATTGGGGAAAATCTGTGTTTTGTTATTATGGGGAGGAGAGCTCATAAAATAAGCATCTTTCCTGAAAAATATTTTCAAGTTGTATCTCTATCAAAAATTTTCAGATTTCAGGAAAAGGGATTCCAGATTAAATTAACATGTTTTGTAATAGACGCATTTCAGAGATTACATACTGGTAGCAATGCCCAAACTCTTGGACCACAACTCAGCAGGATAGCTCTGAAACCTCTCATTCTGTGCAAATAAACTTAGAAGTTTGACCTACTTTGACACGAGGGGCCTTCAGAGACATGTTTTTTGCGAGAATTTACATATTTCCGATAATTTTAGGTGAAAATTTGATTGAGTTTGCTGGATTTCGCGCTAAAAATTCTTTGTAATTTTCCACAGATCGTTCATTTCCGGCAAAATTATCACAAGCGTCATTGGTGCTCAGGCACTGTTGCCAAACTTCTCAAACTTATCCAATTTCTTACAGAAATGCAAAAGAACAGAATCACTTGAAAAGTTTACTGAACATTTCTTTTGTCACCAAAATTGAGCGACATTTTCATGAAAGTTTATTCAAAAGAGTTAAAGAAAAAACTAAAACAATATGAGAATGTCCGGCAACATTGCACCTCAGCGTAAATGGCGGTTGGGATACTTTGGCTGGAAGGTGACAAGATGAAAAATAAATCCCTTTTCCTTACTTACTGGGTAACTCTGAGAATGTGACACATGAACGTTAAAAATCACTCCTATATTCTGGCAAAAATCATAAGCAGTGCTCCTACATGAAATCAAATTTATGTAAATATGAACTTTCCTTATAAGTTCTTGGAGTATAGTGTCCATCACAGAGAGTTAAAAGCAGTACATTCAATTCTTGCCTTTTTGTGGCAAAATGGGAGTTTTGAAGGTTCATGATTGAATTTCTCTAAATAACTGGTGGTTGTAAGCAGTGTAAGGAGTAAACGGAATATTCCTCTCTTTTAATGATTTTCAATAGCTAGTGAAAAGATCAAAAAAATTTGATTGAAGCTCTAGTTGGTAACAAGGAAAAAACTTAAGCTTAAACATTTTGTTACGTAACATACAAATGCAGTTGTGTTAATAATTAGGAGGAAACCAAAAACAAATAAACCAAGTATTCACACTGAAAAAATTGTATTTTTTCAAACTTTTAAAATTTTATTTTTTATACTTTTTTTATTTCTTTTGCGCATGGTGATTTTTTTAAAAAAAAAGACTAAATTAATAGCAAAAATCATTACATACAGTTGGATCGAATATCAGTTGTAGGTATCTAAAATTTTTGCTGCATGTACAAACATACATACTATGTACAGAAGTCAACCCTGACAAAGCAAGTAAAAAGTGTCTTTCGATCGTTAACTAAGTACTCACTTCGAATGAACATTCAGACAAAAAATACAATTAACAAAAATAAAAAAAAAAAAAAACGGGAACAGGAGATAGAAAAAAGAAAGTGACTTAAAAAAGGGCACTCAGCAAACAAAATAAAAGGCACACTCTCTTGCTCGATCTGAACTAAAATTCAAAAAGGGAGATGAGGTCAAACTCGGACAATGATGTTAAATCATGTAAGGGGGGACGGGTAGATACTGGAGGTGAAAACAAATAAAATTATGATCGTGGGAAAAGATGGAATGATAAGCTGAATGCAACGGATTGGAGGGCTGGCTGGACGTCAAAATCAATAAAAAAACAATTTCAAGATCAACAGTTAAGGAATGGATGAATTCAAATTCTAGTTCCACTAAGAGATCACTTTTAAATACACTTCGATTCGACATCAATTTTGCAGGGCATTTACTGTGCACACCTTAAACTTTTGATAATGTTGGTTAGGACAGATTTTGTCGAGGCGTTGACAAACTTTATCATCACAGTGGATCCACATTCCCGTACCTAAAATTATGACTGCCTTAATGGGAGAATAATTTCTTTTTTGTTTCTTAATTCGCTGCATTGGAGCATTGAGGGTAACAACAGGCACTTGGAGAAAGAAAGGAAAGAGAAATGAAAAAACCCTAGCAGTCATAGCCTGGGGATGAAAAGTTTTAAAATCACAATTCCATACCAACTCTTCGATAGAGATGATTATTTTATACTACTAAAGAAATATGAAAATCCAGATAACTAAATTATTAATAGGAAAAATGCACTTAATTACCTAAAGGTATCGAAAATTTGAAACTGAAAAACCCTTAACTTCGCTGTTACCTAACACTACTTAAAATGTAAGTAAAATCTAATATTATGATTAAGTTGAATAAAAAACTTAACTTCAAAAACAATCACTTTTTTATTCGAGTATCACCTTTGAAACTTAATAAAAATCCATCACTGGACGACAAAACCATGATCGGTATCTTATTTCGCTGATAACTGTAATAAACCTTCCTACAATTGCACTCAGGCATCAAATTTTCTAACGCAAGATGAAAATTTGAAGAGAGGTTGCCTTAAAAAAAATATATATACCTAGAGATGATAACTCCAGCTGATAGAAAAAAAATTCTTCATAGCCTCAAATTAAATGAAAATTCTATTTAAATTTTAAGTTAAAATTCCTATCTCTATATTAAATGTATGCCATTCCTTATTTAAACTCTAACTCCCACTCTTTAAGAGTACTCTCCCTCAACGAGGGGAACATTCAATCTCACGATTTATACAAAATTAACATCTATCTCTTATGTACAAAAAATAATTTAACCGAAACTTGTTTAGTAACAACATTTATACATTTCGCACTACCCCCATGTCTAGGATACTACTTTTAGTAAGGATACTAAAACCAATGTACAACCAATTCAGAACTACCCGATTGACTTGAGTTTGAGGTGAATCGCCTCAATTTTGTGACAGTCTACCAGTGCTGGTTCATGGAAAGAACTCGGTAGGTATTAAAATGGATAATGGGCCTGTTGCAAACTTTTGCTAGAGCAGAATGAAGAGTTGTTTCCTATAGATAATGCCTCAAAAATCACGATGAGCGCATCGGCAAAGTCTGAAATGCACTCATAACTTCACAATCTGCGTAAGAAATTTGCGTTATTTTGAGCTTCCCGCTTCAAAAACGATACTACTGCACAGGTGAACATTTTGTTAGAGGAGTCGCTCCATCGTCGGCAATATTCATCATGGCCGACGCTTGCGCAGTTCCTCGCGTAATTCGAGGAGAGTTCAAGGTCAATTAAGGCGGGCGAGGAAAATATGAACGTAAACACGCCGATTGTTAATGGTTTAATCCTGTTCAAGTGTTATCTCGTCCCATCACACGTGTTTTGGCGGACTGGCGTCGGCCATGATGAGTATTGTCGCCAATGGAACGACTCCTCTAACAAAATGTTCACCTGTACCGTAGTATCGTTTTCGAAGCGGGAAGCTCAAAAAACCGCAAATTTCTTACGCAGATTGTGAAGTTATGAGTGCATTTCAGACTTTGCCGATGCGCTCATCGTGATTTTTGAGGCATTATCTGTAGGAAACAACTCTTAGTTTTGCTCTAGCAAAAGTTTGCAACAGGCCCATTCCCTACTACAGACGAACTTTAAAAAAAAAAAAAACAATAACTCACGAATGATTGCTGTCGATCTGCTGCCACTGACTTTGCAAACAGTATTTTTGGTTTCCAAAATTGGATTGCCTCACTCTCTACTAAAATCCAAAGAAACTACAAAAACAGCACGGAAAAATTTGCTTCTTGTTTTTTGACTTTCAATGTGTCAAAAAGTTTAATCTAATTTGTAAAAAAAGGGAAACTTCAACTTGAAAACAAAAGTTTAAAAATTCTCTCTTAAATGCCCTGTAACATGCTTCGTACAAAATTAACAAAAAGAGGTCTCGAGCACCTTAATGTTTCAGCTATTTATAGAGTTTCCCAATAATAGGCAAAAATCAGTTCAGGACTCTGACATTTGCCTGCGCCAACCTTCTCACCTCTGGGACCAGAGACTGAAGGGTCAAGGAATAAAATTATTCAATCCTACAGGAAGTTTTAAATAACGTCAAAAAGAGAGGAATGATGAGAAAATAATCAAGACGGAAGTCTAATCACTTGATGTAAATGCTGTTATTTCAAAAGTTGGTACTGCGATTCCTACTAATAAATTTGAAAAATTTTATGGTTGAATTGTATCGCATTTTTTATGAGAGGTAAATCAAGCATTTTTCGGTTGACTGTTGTACTCCTTGAATTTTGAGTGAGACACCTTGTAAGGGAAGAGGGTGGTGCGACTTTCAACGAGGGGTAAGTTCACTTTAAGATTACAAAAAGGCTCTTATCACATTTTCAGACATTTTGAAAAAATTCAAGCATCATGTTTAAGTAATTGGTGGCAGTAAACACCCTGAAAATTGTTTCGATTTCCACACGTTTGGACTTCTTATTGATAACACCAGCTGATCGATTAATGAGGGTGAGTGAAAACTTAAAGCGGTCCATAGATGATTAGTCCAAAAAACACGGCCCACATCAACACTTGATAATGCATGTGGTACAGAAAACTCTTACCGTCAGTGACTCGTCGAGCTACAAACTTAAGGGTTTCATCTAATAATACAACAGGGATGGAGAATTTCATCACTGTAATCCATTCGTCGGGAGACAATGGAGTTACTTGGAAAACAGTCTGAAAAAAGAGAGAAAGAAACAAACATCAATTAGGATGAATCAACAATGAATCAATCTGATGAATTACAAAACTACATTAAATACGAAAATGCGTGTGTAAACCATCATGGATCCATAACTTACGGCATCAATTCCAGGAAATGATGTAATATATTTTTTAGTTCTACAAACCAAACTACCTTGGATTGCTTTGGAGTGAGAGTGGCTTCTAAAAAGTTGACAAGGATTGTAGATTAAAGAGAAGAGAATTTTTGTGAGACCTAATTCAAACGTTATCGGCCAGATGTACAGTTTAGTTTTCAATAGACAATTTGAGCACAATAAATTAAGCCACTTAGTTACATACCGAACCTATGATTGCCAATGCATCAGACAAACAACAGGAGTCTAAGTTCTAAATAAAATTTATTATAATCATTTGGTTTGGTCAAAATGGCTGTTCAACTATGGCTTTGATGGGAGAACATGAAAAAATGATTGCTAATGGAAGGTTTTCTAAAGAAATATTCCTTTGAAGGCAATACTTACAGACAAAATATCAACATAGAGAATAACAAAGTGAAGAGTGAAGGAAAGAGCCATTGAGGCGATGAGCCACATGTTTGACCATGGTGGCATTGTGATCAGCGACTGGTTTTCTGATAAACTGAAAAAAAAAGAAAACAAAAGTTGTATCAACAGACTTTATGAGAGCACTAGTCTAATATTGGTAGCCAACGCTGAGTTAACAATATTCCGGGGAAAAAATAAAGCAATCACCATACAGTGTCTTCCTTCATTATGTTTCTTTACTTCAGGATTACACGATTGCCACAGAATTTAGAAAATGAAATTCCCTGACTCAGATTTCCCAGACACATTTTGGTAAAATTATCTGAAATTGTAGGCTACGTTGGATGATTAAAAAAACAATTTGAAATAGGTTTTTCCGGTACTCTCCGACTCCAAAAACCCTAGAATTGTTAAAATGCTACTTCATTGAAGGAGATTTTTTTCTAAGAGAGAGAACAAGTGGTTGCCAGAAAAATATTTAATTCACTTCAATTTAAGTGATTCCTATGAATTCTCTCAGGTAATGCTGATGAGAGACAAAACTTTAAGCCGTATTTTACCTGTTCATGGCGTTCAACATTTCAATTGTGACAAGGACGGACAAAGCCATTGTCATTGGGTGAGGATCATGGAAAACGTGGCAGTCCAAGCCCTTGAACTCCTCGCCACCTCCAGAGCAAGCCAAGTGATGAGTGAGCTGGTAGTAAGTCATCTGGGGTCCGTATGGTGAATACATGAACCACCAAGCGGCAGCACCAACGGTAGCGGCTCCGACGTAGCCTCCAATAGCCATGTAACGGAAGAAGAGCCAGCCAGAGATAAGACCTGACAAACGAAAGGAACATTGATTACAGGAAACACATTTTCGCAATAATACTGACAAACTTGTTTTTGTCTGAGATTGACAGAAAAAGTGTCATAGTATTCACAAAGCTTTCTACTGATTTTTTTCAAGGAAAGCAGGTGCAGACGATTTTTTGATCGAGTAACTAGTTTACTTAACCTAACTCCATACTTAGATTGTCTTGCCTACAGTGTCTAGTTTGGAGTTTTTCTATTCCCCAATTATCAGAAGCAACTTTTGGGTGAAAATGAGGTAACTTCCCACTTTCTCCAGATTTTCGTGGAATAATAGATTTCTTGTAACCTTTTGTCTGATTCTATAGCCCTGCGGTGATAAAATCTGGCAGATTTTAAGACAATATGGTCTAAGGTGGAGAAGAGAGTTTCCTGGTTTTCAGCATAGATTTTCATTTTTTCTCCGCTACTTTTAGTTCTTATATGAATTCTTTCCTGAGCCTAGACACCATGAGTATTACACACAGAATAAGTTGTATGACAGAATAAGTAGTATGACGGAAGAGAGGCTGCCAACGAAGATGCTTGATTAGGTTCCTCCTGGGAGGAGACGCAAGGGACGCTCAGTGAGAGGGTGGTAACAGAGGGTCTTAAACGAGATTCGGGAGTGTCAACTCCCTGATGGATTGTGGGAAGACCTAGTTTTAGGGCGATTAGGCGTCGCAAAATGCCAGAGAGTGCTATAAAAGCAACTCGTGTATGTATGAATAAGTTGTAAGATTTCACTTAAATTTTTTCCTGACTCCCAACGATTATGGTTTTACAAGATTTAGAGAGTTTTGGGTTATTAAATTCCCTGTTTCACTAGTAACTGGCGGCAGGTTTTACCTTCATCAGCCTTTCGGGGAGGTTTGTCCATGATGTCGAGATCAGGGGGGTTGAAACCAAGAGCAGTGGCAGGCAGACCATCAGTGACCAAGTTGACCCACAAGAGTTGGACGGGAATCAAGGCTTCGGGTAAACCAAGGGCAGCAGTTAAGAAAATACTGAAAAATACAAGCGATACAGCATTAACTTACTATTGAAATAAAGGGGTTACCCAGGGGTGAGGAAGAACGGCAGTTTTTCCTGAAGAGTACAAATACTTTCCTCCATAATCAGGCATTTAAAATTCATCCATATGAACCAAATGGAATGAACGCATCTTACTCTGTCAGCGAGAATACCTCACTAATTGCTTTGATGCTTCACGGCTCAAAGCAGTAGAAGAGGCCGCAAGCTTAAAGTTGACGCATGAACTGATTAGCAAGTTTCCTCGTGAATGAATTGTGAGTTATTTTCCGTAATTTAGCACTTAAATCATTATTCCACCACTATCACATTAAATGCTTTTACTTCTACAATTAAATCATCGTGAAAGGAAAAAGGGAGCAAGAGGTGAGAAAGTTCAAACAGGGTACATACCTGACGACTTCACCAATGTTTGAGGAAATGAGGTAACGGATAAACTGTTTCATGTTGTTGTAAATAGCACGACCTTCTTCAACAGCAGATACAATGGATGAGAAGTTGTCATCAGCCAAGACCATCTCAGCGGCTGATTTGGCGACAGCGGTACCAGAACCCATGGCAATACCAATTTCAGCTTTTTTCAATGCAGGGGCGTCATTCACACCATCACCAGTCTGGGAAAATATAATAGAATTTTTATAAAAAACTTGATACAAATATAATAACTCTTTAAGATAAGATGGAACTCTAAAAATGTATACTTTAAGAGGGAAAGAAAAACTGAGTAAATAAGTCAAGGACTGTAAGGAAAAGAGGGCGGTGATCATATTTTCTAAACTTGGAGTAAACACTTTTTCAAGTACCTACTGAAGGTTCTGTTGATAAAAATGGGTTCGGGGCTCTTAGCCTCTTTTGCTCATACCATGTCTGAACAAAAGTTACTTAATTCTCCGTAATACCCAATATTTGCAAATAACTACGGTGGTCAGAAAGAATGGGATTCGAAAAATAAGTCACTACGTATTTCACTACAAATGTTCATGGTAAGAGGCTTTGTAGTAACCTGAGGGACAAATTATTTACTATTAGAATGAAACAAAAAACAATTTCACTTGCATACATTTTGAAGAAAATCTCTTGTGGATCTGTTGTTACAAAGATTACAGAGTGGGAAATTAAAAAATAAAGCAAATGAACTCGTACCATAGCAGAAATTTCATTCATGCTCTGCAGGAACTCAACAATTTTGGATTTGTGAGCAGGTTCTACTCTTGAGAACAACCTTGCTCTGGCAACAGCCTGTTTCTGTTCAGCGAGAGGGAGATCATCAAATTCACGTCCTGAGTAAGATTTGCCGGTTGTGTCTTCATTTTCACCGAAAACACCAATACGTCTGCAGATAGCCTCAGCAGTGGCCTGGTCAATCAAGAAATTGTAATAATTAGTAGAGTACATACCCACATAATGCGCAACATTAAGTAGCAAAACTAGGTTAGATGGGGCAACACATAAACCAAAGTACACCAAAATGATATAAAGCATGTCTTTTTCCTCAATTACAACAAACGATTTCAAGACGAATAAAAATGATCAGAGTAAGAAATAATTCGGCTGTTATTGAGAATAAAGCTACCAAAATCCATGTTCAAGACCATGGAAACATCATTAATGCAATGGAAAGCCTCTTGAACGATCAAAATATTTAAAAATTATGGACGCTTAGGGACTCATAATTAGGAACATGTAGTTACATTTTGCTAGAACAGTTGATCCGTTTTGGCACGGAAAGCTTTTTTTCTTTATTTTAGGATCCTGCGAGTAACTCATAAGAAAAATGAACTGAGGTAAACTGCAGTTCAAAATAGGTTTAAAGTTCGAAGTGATCTGATTTGAATTACAACTTCACTTTCTTTATTAGCACAAAAAAGAACTAATTAATGCTTCAGAATACTAAGGAGCGTATCTTCTTGAAAACTTAACAAAAATTGCCTAAGATTCGCCACCTTCACAGGGATATGTATCTCTATAGAACGTTGCAAACTACTTATGAAAAAAAGAGAATTAGTACATTACCTTGTTGTCACCAGTGATGACAATGACACGGATACCAGCAGCACGACACCTCTGAATGGAATCAAAGACTTCCTTCCTGGGAGGGTCCAACATACCGACAACACCAACGAATGTTAGGTTGACTTCATATTTGTAGAATTGGTTGGAGTCACCAAGGTCCATGTCTTCTGGTTTGGCTGGAGAGTCAGCGGTGGCCAGGGCAAGGCAACGAAGAGTGTCACGTCCAGTACCATATTGACGGGTCAATTCTAAAATGCGGTTCTTCAGGGAAGAGGTAAGAGGGAACTGCAACAAGAGACGAACCAATGTGAGATAACTTAAAATATTGTTGGGTTTCAATTTTTTCCTTGATTTTCAACTGGGATGAAAAATATTTGCAAAAGTTGACTCTGCGTTGAGTTTCGTGTCAACAGATTAATTATTAACATTCACAAATAAATAGAGAGCTTCATCTTTTGGAAACGTAAACTTAAAACTTTCCTCAGGCCAAAGTAACAAATCAAATACTTCTAGCATGATAGAGGAAAAGGATAGAAAAGACCAACTAAAAGGGACAAACCCTCAAAAATTTAATTAAATTCAGTGATACTGAGATTTGAGCAAGACAGTCTAAGAAACCACTTTAAAGCCAGCGGAGCCGACCCATCAGTCTTGTAGAGCTAACCGCAGTGCTGCCAGGAAAATATAGACTGACTGTCAAAACATAGACTGGTTGGTCAAAGATGAAAAAGAACAAAGCAGTGTCTATGGTAAAACTTCTGACGTAGTGTCATGCCCATTTTTGCGTACTTTTGTAACAGCAGCGTCTCAAATTCTCAACAAAAAAGTGTTTTCATTTCCATTTACTATTTATTTACTTGTCATTTATTTGGGTGTTTGCCTTTTACGGCATTAAGTGTGTGTTAGGTTCATGAAATGATAATGTACTTACTTTCTGGCTTCCAATACGAGCGTGTGTGCACCTTTCAAGAACACCTTCAGGGGCACCCTTGACGAACAATTTGGGTGAAGATCCAAGTTTCGTGGGTTTCAGAGGAACACAGTATGTGGACATGGATTTACGGTCTCGGGAGAACTCAAGGGTGAATTCTTTCTTCCATTTAGTTTCAATATCTTGCCTAACTACGATGGCAGTGGTACGTCTGTCAAGACCGGACTTCGGAACTTCGAATGGATTCAATTTCTCAGCCAACACAATCAGAGCAGTTTCAGTGGCTTCACCAACCTGGGCAAATAAAAAAGGAATTAGTTTGACAGCAAATCAAAATGAAAGAATAACTGCATTGATCAGCAAAAGAACCGATTGATGATTAAATGCATTTCCCAATCTGTTTATAGTTTGGCAGGGATTTAGTCCTTCAATTGATTACTATCACTAAATTATTTGCGTGCACTTGTAATAATTGGAGGATACGACACTAGATCAACTTCATTTCCTTTATAGTAGATATCCAAAACGTGAGGCTTAATACACCCGTATAAGTTCTAAAATAGCAGTGAAATAAAATAAAAACTGAGATATCAGTACATTGATTTGAAATTCATAGCTAGCTATGAAAGTAAATAGTTAATTGGAACTCAGAATATGTGACAAAATAAGACTAATTTTGCGTGGCAGTGCTAAGAAATAATTCTGACAATAAAAATACCTTCTCAAAAGCTTGTTTGAATTCGTTGAAATCAATAGCGGAATCATTGCACATGACACAGATTGTTCCAAGTTCATGGAGGGTTTCAAAATCTGAGCCCTTGACTCTTGAGCCTTTCAAGAAAACTTCTCCAATGGGTTCATAGGTGGAACCAGTGATTTCGAACTCAGCGAAAGAGCTGTCATTACCTTCAATCTTGTCAAAGATGAACATTCTGCAAAAATAAAGCAAAGAATTATTATTTAATTTCATCAAATTGAATGGACATAAAACAACTTTCAAAATTTATATTTTTAGCAAAAAATTGCCATTCGTAATATAACATGGTTGCCACGATCAAAATTAGCCAATCACAATGGATCATTGATCATCACTATTGAGTGTTGCTAATCAAAATTAAGAGACCCCCTTCTGTTCTGATGAATATTAATTGCAGATTTAGTATCAAAAGACATTTATTCAATACTCTGATTGCAATTAATGTTGATTAAACAGTAGCAGTGCCTCATACTTTTGATCAGCAACATTCAAAAATCGATTTGATGACCCATTTTGATGTGCTCATTTTGACTGTGTGAGCCAAGCTCATAGGTAGGTCCTTTTTCAATACTTCAACTTTTTAGGAAGTCTAAGAACACGAGTTTAGAAGAATTTTTGATGGGTATACGTTTTAACTTGAAGATTCTGCTTTGAAAATGTGTATTTTTTTAAAATTGCCGACATTGGAAAATCTTATATTTTGATTCCCCTTTTTATTTAAGATTGAAGTCACTCTTTGTTAGTTGTCGTTCCCAGGATCAGAAGTGCTAAAAACTCAATTTGGATATTTTTACATGATGTGATTACAAAGCTTGCGAAAAAGAGGGGAGTACTTACCTACTAACAGACATTTGGTTGGTGGTTAAAGTTCCAGTCTTATCAGAGCAGATAACTGAGGTGCAACCTAAGGTTTCTACGGAGGGAAGAGATCTGACAATAGCATTTTTCTTGGCCATACGCCTTGTACCAAGAGCTAGACAAGTTGTGATTACAGCAGGTAAACCTTCTGGAATGGCAGCTACAGCTAAAGCAACAGCAATTTTGAAGTAGTAGACAGCACCCTGTGAAAGAGAACCAAATAATCAATCCAGGCTATTTTTTTGAAGTAAAAATACCAGGCAAAATTATTATTTAAGTCTTAGATCTTATCACCATAAGAAGAAGACTGTAACCAAGCTTTTCCCTGACTCCAAAATTTTCGAATTCTCTGACTCCTGACCTTAAAACACAACTTCCACTTTGATGTTTTACTTTTAACTGCCCTGATTTTTGCGAAACGCTGCTTGCCAAATTCCCTGGCTTCCTAGGTCACCGAAAATTGGTTGACTTTCCCAGTTTTCCAAACCACCAACAACCTTTCTGATGGATTGCGCACATTGCAGGAATCCGTGATATGCATGTATAAGTTAAGAAAAATGGAAAGTTCTCCCTAATACCTTGAGCTTTCTGTTCCGAATGTTGTTTCGGTTCTCTAGCTCTTAAAGGCTGGCTTTTAAATCATATATCAAATGAAGAAGATAAAAGACTTTGCATACCTTGATCCATGAGCCACCATGGGCTGGGTCGTTGAAGTGGCCGATGTTGATAGCCCAGACAGCAACGCAAATGATTGAGATAACTTTGGAAAGCTGTTCACCGAATTCATCCAACTTCTGCTGGAGGGGAGTCTTGATTTCTTCAGTCTCAGACATTTCAGTTCTGATCTTACCAATGGCGGTGGCAAGACCTGTTCCCATGACAACACCTCGAGCTTTCCCTGAGGCAACATTTGTACCAGAGAACAAAATGTTTTTCTTGTCCTAGAACAAATAAGTCGAGAGTGATTATCTTCATGATACATTTGAGAATGTGAAAACGTCAAGATTAAAAAAGACACTCATAATAGGGTGGCTAAATAACTTCAGAATTAACGATCTTTGACTTCCCCATTTTCATTTCTGATCAATTTTTTGAAAATTTCCTGTTTTTTAGTAAAAAGGGGATGGAAAATCAACATTTAAAGATTTTCTAAGAAGACTAGGAGAGAGGCTAAAGCTACGCCTGAGTAGACAGGTGTTTGAGATTCCATTTGAATTGTCTGCCTAACAGCAAATTCAAATCAAGTCACAAATATGATTGTACTTAGAAGTGGCACTAGAAATGGTTCCTACGCTGTAAGTATAATCCACCCTTGCAAGAGAAAAGTTGACTTGAGAGACAAATCTCTTGGATGCCTGAACCTAATGCCATCTGATACATACGAAAAACTTAATTTTCTTGTCCAATTACATAAAAACAAAGTCAACTTACTTGGTTGACAGCCCTTGGGTCTGGAATTGCATCAGTATGTTTGATTACTGAGACCGACTCACCAGTCAAGATAGACTGATCAATCCTCAATGTCGTTGAGTAAATTTTGATGAGCCTAATATCAGCGGGGATCTTGTCACCAACTAAAAGGTACAAAAAGAAAAAAAATAGATTAGAGAGCAATAATACACAAATTTCTAAAAAAATTGAAAATCAGTAGGGCAAGGTACTCTTGAAAAAATTATTTTACTCTCCTCTTTGGGATTGAACTAAGAAGGCTTCCAAAAAAAGATTAGTTGTTTGAACCGTCTTTCAGGCCTCATTCAGGTTAACGCAAAACTGAGACAAAATGAATAACAGACTGTACATCACACAAGTATTGCGATGCTTCATTTCTATCCTTTTTATAAGTGCTTCTTGTGCTAATGTTACAGCTTATAATTGCCAAATTTTGCATTTTCAAAAGCACACAATGTGTCGGCAGGAACATATTGGAGGCATAGAACAAAAGAACTAATCAGAATTGGGGATTCTACGTACCAGATACTTCAACAACATCACCAGGAACTATTTCTTTGGCACGAACCTTCTGGACTCCAGATTTGTCCCCTCGGACAACTTTACCCATTTCAGGTTCATATTCTTTAAGAGCCTCAATGGCTGACTCTGCATTTCTTTCCTAAACAACAAAAAATGACCGAGAACTTAGAAATTAGCTAGTCTTGTTAGACAGAGTGTGGACTTGAAAACTTGACTGGAACACTTGATATTGAAAATCTTTATCAGATCGACCGGTAATGGATACCAAAATTAAATTTTGTTTAACTGTTCCTAGAAATTCAACAAACATGGTTCACTTTCGCACGTTTTTGCACTTAATCTTAGCAAAACAAAATACCGAATTTTCTTAATTCATACTGATAGATCTTGGGCAGTTTTCAGGGATGAAATTACGATCTAAATTTTTTACAGAGATTGATTTCTGGAAACTTCATTTCCTACATAACATCACAGTTAGACCTATTAGAGCAATTATTATCTCCATCCCTGAGGTATCTTGTTGACTTCCATCAGAGCATAAAAATGCAGAGGAAGAGAGGATGCAGAAAAAAAGGGGATGGAGGAGGACTAAAAATTTACTTTGAAAGTTCTGAGAATCATTTGATCATAAGCTGCAAAAATGCTCAAGTTTTGAATGAAAGATCAAAATAAAACTTCCTCAAATCTCGGAATAGATTCAGTGAACCAATAAAAACCATTCTGTTGAACTTTTTTACATTGGTCAGCGTGTTACGCTAAATTCACGATCAAATAGATGAATCAAATAACATTAATGACTTGAGGTGGAGAGCGAATTCATTAAGCGATACCCTTTTATACGTGGGAAGATGTTAACAGTTTTTCTTGGATTTCATTGCTCGAGCTTTTTCAATCGTTTAGAGAAGTATTGAGAAAGAAGCTGGAAATACATTATGTCCTCATAAAAAAAACAATTAATAAGACTTGAAGAAATCCTTTAAATATTAGGTGATCTAACAAAAATTATTAGTCATCGTAATCCGTTATAGATGTTTATATTCATTTTAGCACCTTTATCTGAGAAAAATCCTGAGGAAAATATAGAAATAGATTTGAAGTCGGGTTTAAAAAAATCATGTCTGTTTCCCTTTTTTTAAAAAAAATCAATTATGAGCTTACCTGCCAAACACCAACGATGGCATTTGCAATTAAAATAAGTAAAATAACAAAGGGTTCCACAAATGAGGTTAGTGTGTCATTAAAGTCTTCATGTTCTTCAAATAGAGCCAGAACCTGAAACAGAAAAAAATTTACAGTTAAAACTTTTTGAAAAGTTTAAGAAATAAACACTGCAAAATTAAAACTCACCAGCCAATAGAGGGAAACATGGAAAAATGCAGCAGGGTCCGTTTAAGTTTTTCAGCTTTCATCATCCGAATCTAAGCCTTGCCCTATGAATGCTCCGGGACTTAGGGAAAATGCGATACGGATGATGTAAGTAACACAACTGCATGAAAACAACCCCTCGGAAAAATTCGCTCAAGATGATAACATGAGATCAAGAGCTCAAGCAGCAAACATCTTTCTCTGAGTTTTCAAAAGTAGGTACTAAAAAAAAAGTGCACAACCACATCTATTTCAGAAAAATTCAGGACTTTCCTAATTCACCCCCCCCCCCCCCCATTATTCGTCTTAAATTATTCGCTATTCCTGACGTTTCGGAAAAAAAGATACTCAAATCTTTTTTGCCAAGTCAGAGTAACTTAAAAGAGCACTGGAAAATAAAACCACATTGGATCTAGAGTCCAGACTCATAAAAACATCGACAAGAAAAAGTACTCTTGATTCAATCAGAATCTAGCTTAAATCAAGAACCAAGCCTCTTAATTTAAGCGGATTTCGTTTTGATTCAAGTAAAAATCCGATTGAATCAAGAGTACTTTTTCTTGTCAATGTTTTCAAGAGTCTGGACTCTAGATCCAATGTGTTTTTTTTTTCCAGTGAGAATCATTCATTTTCCAGGCATTGCCTACTTATTATCTTTGAGAAAAAATCTCCAATAATGAGGACAGTATGAGGCTGGAAGGAGGTTTAAAAATTCGAAGTAAATTTTTTTTTGCACCGACCTTCCAAAGTTCGTGCTTTTCCCCCTGAACGAAGCTCCCATCCGACAACCGCGCGTTACCTACTTAATAGAAGCGGACGCGCGGGGGAGGAGAACGGAGGGGGGGGGGGGGGGCTGGCGCACGAAAATATTTTTTAAGGTACCGGCGAACCGACGGCCGGAGCCGGGTCCGAACTCGATGGACGTGTTGAGAGACGTTTTATTTAAGGGCTCTCCGGATGGCTCCCCCGCCACCCACGCTCCCAGAGTTCGTCGATCTTTGATATTGACATTGAGATACGGACACGGAAGAACGGGCGGGGGGGGGGGGGGGCTGGAGCTTGAGCTTTCGGTGCGAAAACACAAAAGGGAAAGGGGTAACGAGCAACGCTGAACCGGGCCGGGGCTCTGAGTTAACTGCGTATAAATAAACCGTGGAACTTGACGAGCACCGCGCAATAAATACACTGCGAAATTACTCGCCGCCGGTGATAATCCCGCGAACCTGCCGCTTTCCGCTTTCGGTTTCGTTATCGTCCTCCCGCGGAGGAGGCGCCCGGAAATTGAGTTCTCCTTCATTTCGCCGGGTGCGCAATTTGAGCTACTCCGATGACGAAAATATTGTATCGTGCATTTTGTATGGATCTCGTGGTTCTCCATTTCTCGAGTCATAATGGGTAAAAATAAGGTCAGAAATTAAGTTTTCCTTCGTTTGACCGATTAAGCGATTTGAGCTGCTCCGATGTCGAAAATATTGTACACTGGAAAAAAACACATTGGATCTAGAGTCCAGACTCTTGAAAACATTAACAAGAAAAAATACTCTTGACTCAATCAGATTTAAGCTTAAATCAAATGGAAATCCGCTCAAATTAAGAGGCTTGGTTTTGATTTAAGCTTAAATCTGATTGAATCAAGAGGTTTTTTTTTGTCGATGTTTTTAAGAGTCTGGACTCTAGATCCAATGTGTTTTTTTCCCAGTGTGTCGTGCATTTTGTATGGATCTCGTAGTGCTTCATTTCTTAGGTCAAAACCAGTAAAAATAGGTCAGAAATCAAGTTGTCCTGCATTTGACCGATTAAGCGATTTAAGCTGCTCCGATGTCGAAAATATTGTAGCACGCAATTTGTATGGGTCTCGTGGTTAACTCCATTTCTAGAGTCAAAACGGGTAAAAATAAGGTCAGAAATTAGGTTTTCCTTGATTCGACCGATTAAGCGATTTGAGCTGCTCCGATGTCGAAAATAATGTATCGTGCATTTTGTATGGATCTCGGGTTCTCCATTTCTCGAGTCAAAACAGGTGTTTGAAGTTTCGAAATGACATAGATCTTTAGGGCGCGGAAAGAAAGTTCAAACTGACTTCGTGATGCTTAAGAATGGAAATAGGGAGAGAATTTTCCCCAGAATATGCACTAACACTAGTTTTACTTGAAATCATTAATATCTCAATTTTTTCAAGAACTGCACTTATCCGCCTTGTCCTTCGAGCCGCCCCCCCCCCCCCATTGTACTTTAATGGATTCCCTGATTTTTACGGGCATTTTTTGCCCCGATCAACTCCGAAACATCCCGGATTTTCTAGTTCCTCCACGACATGCCGGAAAACCGCGGGAAATCCGCCAGTTTCCCGATAACATTTCTCTCCGAAAACTCCTCGGTTTTCTAACCGTCTCAACACCCCGACTACAAATAAAAAATGTCTACAAGCAGCGGGACGAGCGCATTGACGTAAGTCAGCCGAGAATTCGACTCCACTCGTTCCGCCAAAACTTCCGGTTCCTGATTCGGGGGCCGGAAACGAGGGAGCGAAAAACCAACGTTAAAGGAAAACTATAATTTTTATTGTTCTCGGCCGGACCCACCGGTGCTGACCGCGTATTTATAACTCGCCCTTGAAACTTATTTCTGACGATTTGTAACGCCGAAAACCGGACCCGCGACAGTTGGATATGGACCAAATTTTGAGAAATTCGAGATAAGCCGTTACGGGGGAAAATCGGAGCTTTTTCGGGGGAGAATGCAGCCGCGACGGGAGCGTCTCGCAGAAGCGCGTAACTCCTCCCGGGTATTGTGCGTGAATGCGCGGTTTTGTTTGGGAGGGTTGAAGGCCGCGGGCGACCCGGGCGTAGGTCCAGGGACTATTTTCACCTCTCTGAGACTCCTAATAAATAAATACCTACACATTGTCGGGCGCGGGACTCCCGGCCAAATTTTTCTTGGTACAGTATTTACACTGCGGGTGGAGCGATGAAGGATGAACAGCCGAGCGAAGTACGCGCGTGCACTCGCTTTGGCGGGGTTGCGCCTTGCCTTGTGCATGCGCCGCGGGAAAAAAATTTCGTGTCGTTAAGCCTCGGAGCAATTGACCTAGACAGGGGTGAGAATTAGAGCATCGTAAGCTGTGTTTTCTTGTGACGATTTTACGCGGGGTATGGTGAACATGTTCTTAACAAGTCCAAAATCAACTTGTAAGTGAGAAATTAGCATTTCACCGGAGTGGCGCGGCGCACAGTGGATCGAGTCAACAGGAGAGGTCGGACTAAATTTGGAAATTTTAAGAGCTTATAACTCTGTTTATGCACAATTTTGAGGTTCTAAAAATGGTTCCATTGGTTCCCTCGTGAAATTATCTTTTGGTAACACCCCTTGAAATTTTAAATGTGACGAAATAAACATCAAAATTTGCAGTTTTCGTCATAATTTTTACGTCCGACCTCTCCAATTGACTCGATCCACTGTGCGGCGGCTGAGCTCTAACATCAATATTCCCTGCAGAGACTAATTCTCTGGAAAAATTCCCGGACTATGGGTCCATGTCCGCTAGCTCTAGCACTATGCTCCAAATAAGCTCCAAAGTCATGCGTGATGCATGTATGAAAAATTGAAGGCGCACTGGTTATCATACGCTTTTTCCCTGTTGAGAGATAGTGCGCGTGTCGCAGAAATGAAGGATGCACGTGGAAGGCAATGAGCGGGGGGGGGGGGGCAGGGGACGACTATTGACTACCATACACGTTGATCTATTATCAGGCAGAAACATTTCATACGATTGCCTGGAAAATTTGCCATTAGCCACAGAAAATTTGCCTGGAACTTCACGAACCTGTATTTTCTGATATTGGATAAATTATTTTCCGTTATAGGTATTCTGATATGTCTTCAATATTGATCCCTGGTAAAAATTGGCAGTAGAATGTGTGTTCCAAAATACCATAGACCTACAGCCGGCTGTAAGATTTCCAATAGCTTCTATAGCCGGCTACACAATTTCTTATAGCCTTTTATAGCCGATGGCGATTAAGCAACAGCCAGGCAATAAAGTGTATGCTAAGCGTTGCTGATTACGGATGCTAGGACTTAGTGAGTTTTTGGAATACTGCTCTCTTTTTGGGCTGTAGTATCTTGATTTATTTTGCGAGGAAAGCTCCGTACTTTTGATGGATGCCTGCCATTCCTAATATATCAGAGCGCCTTCAGTTTCGTATGATACTGTGCAATACCTCTGGTGTGAAATAGTTGCTTCAAGCGCCGTGGCACGCTGCGGCGCGGTAGGCGGGCAGCCAGCGCGGAACGCGCATTGGCGCCTACAAACCTAACTGGGATACTTCACGCGTTGCGCAATGCGTGAAGTATCCCTGTTAGGTTTGTAGGCGCCAGTGCGTCGCCGCTCCGCTTTGTGTTAGGCTCTAATATTTAATCTGGCGGAGTCAGCGTTATTCAACTCATGATTTTGAAATGTTTGCACATCCTGCTTGGATTATTCTCATTTTAATTGATGAAAAAAAATATGTATTAAAGGAAAATATAACGTGTGTTTTGTAAATATTAAGGTGGTTCCGTATCAAACGTAATGATTTCCAAAGCACACGAATTTCTACACAATTTCTTATTGCCTTTTATAATCGATGGTGAAAAAGCAACAGCCAGGCGATAACGTGTGAAGCCCAGCGATAAGTGTAAGGAACTATAGCCCGGCTGCATAATTTTTTATCGCTTCGTATAGCCCGGCCGTATGATTTTCTCCGCATTCTACAGCCAGCTACATGATTTTCTGTAGCCTTCTTTAGCCGGCTATAAGAATTCCTGTGGTATTTAGAAACGCAGCTCTTATCGCCAATTTTTACCAGGGATTTAAATAGTCTGCTTCGATTTTATGAGAGTTTTGAAGTTCACTCGACGTATTTTTGAAAAATAAACGCATACTTGCGTTAAGCGTATAATTTCAACTTTTGAGGATTTTCAGGAATAACTACAGAAAAATAAAGGCAAGAATATGGTGTTCATGGGCTTCACTGTTCAATTGGACAAATTCATGCTAAAAAGTATCTGCAAAAACGCATACAACGATCGAAAAATAAAAAATAAATTTTAAAAAACTTTGCACATGATTTGCGTGCTTCGCGTGGTCCCCTATACTTTAATTAATTTATGCGCAGCTCTTTTCAGCACGAGTGCATCAAATTTAAGATAGAATTACTTCCATCGTGCCTTCTTCTTTAAACTAGGGTAAATTGACTTCAAAATTTGATAATATAATATTGAAACGATTATTAACTTCTTAGGGGTTGAATTTTCGAAGGATAACATGAGTGAGTTAACGTTGTGGATCGAAACATGCTCACTACTTAATGAAAAACAAAATATAAGAGAAAACCTAGGAGATTAGGGATAGAATAATTTTGACCTCATTTTCTTTCACCTGAGGAATTTCCTCGGAATGCCCGGGGCGTTGCTCCGACGGCGTATCGCGAGCAGCGACACTAACCTACATTCGCGGGGGAAAAGAGGGATTCCCGTGAAAAATGGCAACCCGGCGTTTCGGGCCCCGTTGGATTCGTGCATTGTTGGAACGACTGCACGGCAAAAATAGAGTCGACGAAAAACTGGAAAACTTTCAAAATTATTCCTCTGGTTTAGAATCGAGGCGAATGCCAATACTGATAATGGCACGGTGGGAGGAGGCGCGGTAGAGGGGGGGGGGGGTCCGGGGGACAGAGACGGGAGGGGGGGAGCAAGGGAAATGTGCCGGCGCGACGCAGCATTTCGTCTTACCGGTGAGCGAGGGGACGGCACCGATGCCAAAATTCGCCGAAAAACTTTTCGGTGATTTACCAAATGTAATTTGCAAAAAAAAAAAATAAATAAATGGAATTTTTTTAAAAAAAAAAAAAAAAACTGAGATATTGAATGCAAAGGAAGAAGTTTTTGTGAAATTTTGCAATGGCGGAGAGCGATCATTCGCCGAAAATCTTCTCTGGGATTTGCCACAACTGTGATTTGCGAAAAATAAAAATAAAATGATTTTTTTTAAAAGAACTAAAATATTGAATGTAGTGGAAGAAGTTTTTGTGAAAGACGATGACCGAGAGCGATCAATCGCCGAAAATCTTCTCTGGGATTCACAAACTGTGATTTGCAAAAAAAGAATTTTTTTTTTCTTTGAAGAGAGATGAAACATTGTATGTAAAGGAAGAAGTTTTTGTGAAATTTGGCAAAGACGGAGAGCGATGATTCGCCGATAATCTTCTCTGGGATTCATCGACTGTAATTTGCAAAAAATAAAAATAAAACCATTTTTTTTTTTTAAAAAAAAAACTGAAATATTAAATGTACTTAATGAAAGGAGTTTTTGTGAAATTTGGCAATAAGGGAGAGCGATCATTTTTCAGATGAGATCATACTCCGTAATATAAAATCATGAGAGTAACGCGTAACGCAGAATGCCCGAGGCGTGAAGCGCTTCGAGAAGACGGACCGCTTCCATGCAGTGAGCAGTGGCGAGGTGTGAATGATCGACTATCGATATTTCTCCATTTGAAGCTATGTTAAAGAATCGATTATTAAGGTGTTCGCTGCGAACACCCTGTCTATCGATCCTTTCCCATAGGTTTAAATGGCAAATAAATCGATATATCGCAATGCACGCCACGCCACTGCTTCCATGAAGTTTACGATTCCAGCAAGGAACACGATAGTGCCACTGATTTTCTCCAAAATCAACTTCCAAGCTTAATAAAAAAGCTCTTAAAAGTGAGTCGCGTATACACTAAAAGTTTGGAAAAAAAGCTATGCGCAATAATAGTGTAGAGGTAGTAAAAAAATTGGATATTTGATTAGTTAGGGGAATTGAAGGGCCGGGGACGATCGAGACAGCGTCAGAAACAGGGGCACTTTCAAAAATGACTCAAAGCTCGATTTAATTCCATAGAATTTAAAGAGCTTTTAGATGCTAAAGCACCGCTTTAAAATAAAATTATTTTACTACTACTACTTCTCTTGCAGATGTGACCCATTTGCTTCATGTACACCCCGCTTTAGTACAAAATACCAATACGGTCACATCTTTAAAAATGCCGCAAAAAGTTTTATCCGTTCGAGGCCAACCTAGTGGTAACTTCAATTTTAGTCATCCGAAGTGCAGGACTCGTGTAGAAGTACCCCGAACTCAGCCTTCATACGAGGAAATTTAATCAAATTTTTGATCAAAATTTAACAAAAAAACGGTCCACTACCTGTTTCACGATTTCTAAGGGTTTATGAAAATAAAATTCCATGGTTTTCCGATGTTTTCTGGCATGATTTCACATGCAAATAATGCTTAACGCGTTAATTGCATGTGACTGCATTCCCTGACAGTAGAAGATATGCCAGACGGTCAAAAAGACATAATTAGAAATAGTTTTTGGGCAAAATGTGTCGTCCGAAACGTCAAACCCATTCTAGAAAACAAATAAAGGTGCTCATCAATTTTTCCCTGACATTCTCATCATTTCCCCAGAAAATTCCCGGTTTTCCCCGTATTCCCTGACTGTAGCAACCCTGTTCTGAGTTACAGGGGCCATAGCTCAGTATTTATGACCGAGAGCCTCAGTTATGCCCGAACCGAAAAAGTTGGTCGTTCAGAATGAACCGAAGTTGACTATCTTTCACCGAACTATGAGTGTAAATCTCTGATCTTTAAGTACTACTTGTACCTCACTTTCCTTCCTCGACGTTGCGGACGAAGACCCAAGGTGAGAGTAAATTAATGCCTTGTCCCTCCCTAAATCCAGGAGCATATCGTGCGATTCGAGTCGAGACGGCATTCGTGTACGGTAATAAGTGTAAGGTATGTGCCCCCGAAAGTCGGCGAAACTAATTATAATATCAGCTGATGGTCTGATTCGTGAGGATGAATAATTCGCCATCGCCTAATTCGAAACGGAGGCGCGGCGAGGGCGGAGCGAAAATTAAAGATTTTAAGTGACGTCATCTAAAGGCACCGTCACGCAATGATTAAACGGTGTTCCTTCTTTAGTGAATAATGGGTCGCGGACGGATAAAGAGTAAAGGAGTAGGAGCCAGTGGCAAGGCGTGGAAGATCAATCATCGATATTACCCCATTTGAAGTTGTGGAAAAGAATCGATTACTGAGGCGCTCGTTGCCAACACTGTTTTTCGATCTTTTTCCATAAGTTTAAATGGCAGATCAATCGATACATCGTAAAGCCACTGGCAATTGGAACACTCTCGAGCGGATTTTTTGATCTTCCCGTGAGAAATGATTCTTCCTAAATCGCAGAGAGATCAACCGATTAAAGATGATTTCGCAATATTTTGGTTCTTAGAAGTAGTTGGCAAGTTTTTGCTCAGAAGGTTATTTTGTAAAGCTGACCAGTGGCAAACTGGAAAAAAAACACATTGAATCTAGAGTCCAGACTCTTAAAAACATCGACAAGAAAAAACACTCTTGATTCAATCAGATTTAAGCTTAAATCAAGAACCAAGCCTCTTAATTTGAGCGGATTTCCTTTTGATTTAAGCTTAAATCTGCTTGAACCAAGAGTCCTTTTTAGTGTCAATGTTTTCAAGAGTCTGAACTCTAGATCCAATGTGTTTCTTTTTTTTTTCCAGTGCAACGTTGTGTGAAAATTCGTCGTTTCTAGGCAAAGGGGCGTAGCAACATTCCAAGGTTACAAAATAGAACACGCTTTTATCCTTCTCACAAGGGAATGACTGTGCGATTTCTCTTCAAAATTTTGCTGGTTCTTTCCCATGGTAAAAAAAAATCAGTTCAAATTTCCATTAAAATGCCTGAATGTTTTAGAAAGAAAACAGATCACCAGCAGATATTCTGCGAGGTTTACATTTCCAAGTGGCGGTCGCGTCCTGCCATCTTGCGAACGCCAGATTTGAGCCCACATCAGTTTCATTTCAACTCTATTTTTTCATTATTTTCAGGCGAGCCCCTGAAACTTACTCCGCTTGCTCGTTTAGAAGAGTCGCCAAGCGAAAGAAGAAGGTTTTTAATCTTGACCTCAGATAACAGAACCTCTTCTCTTCCCATGAAGCAAAATCTTCATCGCATAAGCATCATTTCCTACAATTTTCGGTAATTGTTCGCCTCGCGAACCATTGAGAAAATGTTTGACCTCAGAGCCTCTCCGCCCCTATTTTCAGCAGAGGCGGATCCAGCAATTTGGCAACACCGGATTTTCATCATTTAAAGCTATGTTAAATAATCGATTCTTGTCGGAGCACTTGCCCCCTCTAAGAATCGATACATTTCCATAGGTTTAAATGTAGAAAAGCAACGTTGCCAATTTGCTGGATCCGCCAATGATTTTCAGGCTTTAACATGAAGCCCCAGTTCCCCTTCCCATGAACCATTTTTGACCTCCACCCCCTCCCTTCCCTCCCCTTTCCAATAGGCTTAATCTAGATCGTATAAACTTCATTTTCCGAAAGTTTTCGCGAATAGTTACCTTGCGACCCCATAAAAAAAGTTTGACCTCAGAAACTCTCAGCCCTTGGTATCAAAATTAAGCCCAAGTTTCCCTTCACATGAACATTTTTTGGCTCAGTCGCTGTCCTGGGGCTTTAGCTTTGAGGCCGAATTTGAATTTCCCGGGTGTCCACCGCGGGAAGCACGTCCGATTCTCTCGCTAGCCCCCACAGCCGCGAGTCAACTCATCGAATAACAGCGTAATCAACACGGGATTTCCGCAGCACTTACGTCCTTCTCGAACAAAGCCGCTCAATTGTCGTCGTGGTCGTTCATTCATTTATTGACTCTAAATTTAAACGCTTTCAATACGTCGCTGCGGCAATTACGAGCATTGTCAATCCCTCCCCAGCGCGCGCCTTCATTTAGTCGCCCCGCGAATCAAGAACCGCGTACATCCGGCGGAAACATCGGGGAGATACGCGGTTTTTGCGGTCGGGCGGGAGCCAACTTTCTTTTATGGCTCGTGAAATCTTAATCCGCGGCGGGACATTTTCAGAAAGGTCAAAGAGCAGTCGTTAATGCGAGCGTTTCGTAGAGTTTTTATCGGGCCCCCGGTTATAAATCCGCCATAGTTGCCGGATAGTGCACTTACCCTCAATTAATCCCGTGTAAAATATATACATTTAATTGCACGATCTGGTAACGTTGGAATCCGCTGACCGCGCCGCCGCCAAGCCCCGAGCGGTCACCCGCAATAGCTCCGCTCGCGAAGTTGTAACCGCCCGAAATTCTGCCTTCCTAAGGAAGAACGCCGTATGAGCCGTATGCTGTTGCCACAATTCTCCCGACAAAATAATTATTTTCGAGGAAAATTATTTATGTTTTTCCTCGATATTTTCAGATGTCTTAGATTGAACTGTGGACAAAATTGCCTGAAAAATTGGAGGGAAAATATTCAGAATTTTCCAAGTAAATTCGTTTTTTATCGATGGAAATATGGCAACGCTTGCAGGCTTACACGGCGTTCTTCCTTAGCGCGGCGGAATTGGCACCGGGTTGGAGGGAGTCGTTTTTCCGGGGTTTTTCCGTAGGACTAACAATATCTTCCGCGGTCTCCTCTTTCGGATCATTCGTTGGCCTCCTCGCGTGATTACATTCCGAGTTATTATTACCCACCCGTGACGTCATGTCTAAATCTACGGTTGGATAACATTTAACAAACCTGTGGGCTGATTATAGAAACTGATAGACAAATCTAAAGACAATGAAGACATAGGTAACATGGAGCGATCCTATTGGTTGAAACGGATGGTTGTTACTTGTTACAGACTAAAGGGGAAATTGATGGACTAATTAGGGATTCTTCCGTGAGCTGCCGTTAGTTAGTCTATTACTTACCTCTTTGTCCATTGCAATCACCCGCTTCCACCAATAGGACCGCTTTTTTGCAGTGAGCCTTTCTTGTCTTTCGCTTTGAAATATATACATACTAGCTTGAAATTTGTCAACAGTAAGAATGACATGTTCTCGAAAAGCTAGGGAAAAACTAGGGTAGGAACTGCAGGGTGTCTATTTTTTCATTTTGGGAAATCCTGATAAAATCCTGATCTTTCCTGATTTTTGACTGCTAAATCCTGATTTCATCATTTTTCCAAATCCTGTTTTCTTGCGGAGAAAAATTAAAATTTCTACAAAAGCGTATGCGAAAGCATAGAAAAATTGGATCGGGCGGCTAACTTTTCTCAAATCCTGATTTTACGACTGATTTTTCTTCAAGTCCTCATGGAGTCGGGATTAAATCCTGATTGACCTCAAATCCTGATAGAATCGGGAAAATCCTGATGTTAGACACCCTGGTCAGAGAATTTTCCAGAACCCTAAGAGCCAAAGGCAGGGTGAAATTGGTCCACTTTTCATACTTTCATTTTTGGACTAACACAGCAGATCTCTTCGGCAACATGGCAGTACGGCAGTATGACCGCGGTTCAAGATCACAACGAGAGGAGTATTGTCGTTTTTTCCGACTGATTCAAATCCGAATCGACACCTAATGAGGACGTCACCAACTCCGGGTGGAAGCTGGTTATGTTTAGAAAACAAAGGGCTCGAGCCACTTGAGAGCTGGTTACATTAACATAATTCATTGGTGTTCGATACGGTACTTAGCAATGACCATCAAGTGTCCGTCAAGCACGCGCCAAGAAAAAAAAAAACACCGATTGTTTTGCTACTGGAGATATTTTTCTCCCTACGGCTGTTTTAAGGAGACACGATAATTTGGAGCCCCGTACACGAGCTATATATCCATAAATCTAAAGGACTCAACGTTTTCTTCATGAGAGCACTCATTTTCCCGAGAGACGTTGTCTCCAGAATGCCCAGCATTTAGCATTTTTGGCAACACGGGTCAACTTTACCTTGAATTGGACTGAATTTTGCAGTGAAGACCTAAAATTCCCGGCTCAATTTAAAAATAACTTAACTACAATTGATTTCCCTATGGGCATATGTGTTTTTACAAATGAGCCGAAAATTGTAGCTCCTAACTAAAAAATGTAGTCCACTTGCGATGGCGAGTTACCCGCAAGACTCGCGATTAAAGAGTGAAAATTCTCTGGTTTGGTGACTTAAATTTAGTGTTTAAAATCCAGGAAACGCTTGAAGCCCCGAACAAATCGATGGGTAAATGTTTAGGGGCAGTTGGAGAGATCTCAAAGCTCGCATAAACCGGGAAAACCATAAATAAATCAGTATAAGAGGGCGGCGAGAAATCAGTCCAATTACTCTGAATTATTCAGTCCCTAATGTTTGCCCCGCACTTGCCGTCGCGAGAAGGGGCGCGAGGTGTTTAAACCAACAAACTGCAAAAAACGCGAACGAGACGATAGGCGCATAAATAAGGATTGGCTTGAATACTGCCGTGATATGGAAAAACGCCACAAGACAGTGCAGCGATGCCAAATTTTCCCTGACAAAATATGAATTCTCTGGAAATTTGAGGCTTACTATACACATAATTTTTTTGTTTATTTTCTTTAAAAATCAATGTATGGTACTCCTAAAATTTCAAGAAAATACAACCACATCTATCCTCTAAAATAAATGTTTTATCAGAGAAAATTTGGCAACATTCAAAAGTTTGTAGCACGTCTGAATACCACATCGCACCTCGTTATGGCGGAAAAAAGCGACGCAAAATCAACTTTCCTCATCGGGAACGGTTTTCGTTTTCTCAAGCGAATGAAAAGTAAAACCTACACTGGAAGTTTTCAGCGCGAGGCGAACGGATGATAAACTCTCCGATACGGATGGCAAAATACTCCAAAAATGTCCAGAAAATTCGTGCTTTATCAAAGGAAATTTGGCAGCACCGGGAGGATCAAACGACATTCTATCTTTCCATGTCATCGATGTCTTCAGCATTCAACATCCAGAGTGATCCAAACGTACCGCACCGCCCCCATAACAGTGGCGTGGCGTGAATTGCGATGTATCGATTGTTATACCATTTAAACCTATGGTAAAGAATCGATTATTAATGTGTTCGCTGCGAACACCCTTTTTATCGATCCTTTTCCAAAGGTTTAAATGGCATAACAATCGATATATCGCAAAGCACGGCGCGCCACTGCCCTATAACCTATAACTCCTGGGCTGCCGTGCGAAGGAAAAACGCCGTATGATCATTATTCTGAGGGTTGCCAAATTTACTCCCATAAAAACATAAAATGATTATTTTTTAAGGCAGTTATGAATGTTTAACCACAATATTTTCCAATAATTTAGATCTGATTACAGGTAGAATCCTCTGAAAAATTGGAGGAAAAATACTTGCGAAATTACCGGAAAAATCGTATTTTATCAACTGAAATTAGGCACGTCTAAAGGCTCATACGACGTTTTTCCTTTGCACGGCAGCAGAGCTCTTGCCACTTTTTATGGTGATCTCATCATCATGATTTGGACTGCATTTTGCAATTTGGAACTATAAATTCTGGCTCTTATGGAAAAACACTTATGTGCATAGGGAAACTAATGGCACATACGTTGTTTTTCAACCGGGCTAGAATTTATAGTTCCAAATTGCAAAATAAGTCCATTTCATGATAATGAAAAATAATTTTCTTAGATCTGAAAGTTCCCACAAAATTCCAAGTCTCTACCTCAATTTTTTCAAAAGTTACAGGAACGATGCCTGATGCGTTGATGTTCCAGTTCTTTCTGATCACCCTGTAGAACAGAGGCAAAAACCGCCTGGAGCTATAACTTAATAGCCCAAAACGCGACGGCCCGATGGATGGCACGCCGAAAGACATCATCATAGCAGACGATCGAAACGCGGTGGACAGAAACAATAACATCGCCGCCGGCCGAGCCGGGTCGGGGCACAAGTTCAAAAACCGTCAACTGAAACCGGAGCTACACTACCGCGCTAAGTAAAAACTCCGCACGAGCACTCAAATGTTGCCAAACTTCCTCGGAGAAAACATTCATTTTTTAAGAAAGTTATGAATATTTTCCCTTGAAATTTGCGGGATATTTAGATCGAATTTGAAACTAAATCCTCTGAAAAATCGGTGAAAAAATATTCAAAAATTTTCCTTAAAATTGGTGATTAATCGAAGGAAATTTGGCAACGTATAAAGGGTCATATGCCGGTTTTCCTCAGGACGACAGTATAGGCCGGCGTCTTGTCTTGTTTGAGGAAGCGCGGTGCGTGTTTATGGAAACACGGGATTTTCAAGCTAAACAGATGCTCCGTCATGACGCCCGATACGGGGCAAGTTCAATTAACTTGTACGAATAAATATTTATTTCCACCGGGCGCTCTGGCTCCTCGGACCGTCCACGTCCACGCGCCCGAACGTCGGTCGACGTCGACGTAACTTCCGTCGAAATTTTCTGACGTCGGACCCACCCCCACCCCTGCCACCGTCCCTCGCATCCTTTCGGAGAAAATCGTCTTGCCACCGGGTTTTTTCCCCGGCTGCGAGGCAAACATGTCAAAATCGGGGATTTCAACGTCGCTGATAGACGTTGCCGACGTTATCGCATGGTTGACGAAGACGTCATGACGTCATTTTATGTGGGCGGCTACCTCTTTTAAGAAAAATAAATGAGATAAGAAAAAAAAAGTCTAGGTCTGTCTGGAGTCCTTTTATACTGAGAGTCAAGACAGCACCCCTTCATGGAGTCACAAACGGGAATAAAGATTAGACGAATTGAACGTTTTCCGTAATCTCTAAAATTTCCGTTAAAAAAGGTTTTATGACGTAATTTGAAGCCAAATGAGGCTAATTTTAACTGCAATGAACGAAAAAAAATTGAATTTAAAAGTTGTTGCGGAAAACTGCCGAGCTTAATTTTTTTTGGAGTTACGTTGGGTGACGCTCTAATTTCATGCTTTTTTTCAGATTCTTGCTCGTAAAAAACTAATTTCCGCGCAAACCTGAATCTTGCGGTGACCCTTTTCGCTATTATTTTCTCTCACCCGGTCCCATTTTAACAACCTCATTTCGAGATTCGCTTGAAGGTAGTTTCGCGCGTCGATAAACTCCTATTTTTCCATTACAAAACTGGCGACAATGGTTTTTCAGCGAGGTGAAAGATTCTGCCACCTCAAACCAATTTGCCGCATTATAAATAGTGTCGGGGCTCTCTCTTCCACTTCTTTTTCTTTCGCAAAATTCGAGCTCTCAACAGAACCGCGCCGACTGCGACGGGGGTCTGGCTTCGTCCTACCTTTCCCCGGAACTCGTCGATGGGGTGTTAAAAGAAAAGTTGTTCGGCGGAAAAGAATCGAGGCGGAATCGGGAATATATTGATTTATCACTTTAATTAAAGTATTTAACAAGCTCGCTCCGCTTCGACTGAGACTTGCGGAACAAGATGCGTGCGGCATAAGATGGGATTTTGCTTAAAAATCACGTGAGAGAGAACATAATAGCATAGGTCAAATTTACAACGTACGTCATGAAACCTCGCGACCGCTGACGTCGCCCGAGTCTTTCTTTCCGTCTTGCCGAATAAAATACGAGCCGAAACGTCCCAATTACTGGAGCAAAGCCTACTACATTGAGGTATGATGCACGGAGAGAAAAAAAACCACGGTTTTTCGACGGTTACACGGTAGTAATGTTACATCGGATTCCACGGTAGTAGAACCATGGATTTTGGTAAGATTATTGATGAGCATACCAGCATAACCATGCTCGTGGTAGCATTATTCTGCTCACAGTAATATTACAGTGAACACAGTAACAGCACCGTGCTCATCATTATAGTCATCAAAAACCACGGTTCTGCTACTGTGGAATCCCGTGTGACATTACTACCGTGGTAACCGTCGAAAAACCGTGTTTTTTTCTCGGTGTGGGTATCCTAAAATGTTTGAATCCCAAGAATCAAAAATACATTACGCCGCCTTCAACCGATCCTGAATATATCGACGGTGTAAGTCGGCAATCACATAACTCGCTTTGCGACGTCGCAGACTTCCTGTCATACTTTATTTTTTAAACGGAAAGCAACACAACGACAATTCTTTAAAACTGCCGTGATTTTTCTTCTCTGTGCGAAGAAAATTCTGCATAAACTTCAAGGAATGATGTTTATGTGTTCTCCTTTAAAAAAATAACATAGAGGCAGAGATTTCCGGACACCGCGAACGAGATATGTGATTGCGGACTTACGCCGTCGATATAGACAATTTTGAAAACAACGAAAATTAACTTTCCAGTCCAGTATGTTAATGTTTAAGGTGATAAATTTACTTGGGTTAAGGTCATAAAATATTTTCATAGCTATAGCTTTTGTGAGCTATGAAACTGAAATTCTGATATCTACCTTGCCTCACCCTTGTAAATTGTCAAGATTGACCGCATCTATTTAAAATAGCCCATCATACAATACATCCTCGAATTACGTGCCAAGGTTATGAACAGAGCACGGCGCAAGGCATGCGACTTATTTAACGCTAGTGCAGTTAATATAGTATAATCAAACAATTGAAGGCGCATCCTAAAAAAGAGTATTTTAATTCTGTAAGGTTCGTTTTCCCTTCGGAATTCACTTCGCTCGCGACTGAATCATTACACGCAGCAGACCGCGACTTCAGGGCAACTTGAAGAATGTTCACATGACTCGTCACCGCGCATTTTTTACGGGGAAAATTCTAAGACCTCTCTTTTTGTTATGAAGGCATTTTGTCGAGTTCTTGGCACCAAGTTGAGTTATGAATATTCAATGTGACTTGAATTATAACATCATTTAAAAAATTGGAAAAAATAATGGAAATGAGAATTTGGGAACTGCAGACAAGAGACGTCACGCGAATTTGTATACTTGGGCAATTAGTGCACTTCCAGCGAGCGTTTTTTTAACGTCCAGGAAGTTAATCATAAACGAAAGCACCATTACTACGGTTGCCAGACGCGTCGATGAGAGAAGGCTTCGGATATACGAGGATTTTAAAATAGATACAGCCCAACTCTATGAATAAGTACCATGTCAGTCTGGAGAAAAGAGACGCCCGTTTTTACCAGTGGCGTGGCGTGCTTTGCGATATATCGATTGATCTGCCATTTAAATCTGTGGAAAAGGATCGATTATCAAGGTGTTCGTTACGAACACCTTGAGAATCGATTCTTTACTGCAGCTTCAAGTGGAGAAATATCGATAATCGATCCTTTACGCCACGCCACTGATTTTTACGCTGAAGACCGCGCATAACGATCAATTGGACCATGTTAAACAGAAAGGAACCAAGCCACATCAGCTATTGCCAAATTTAATTGGGCAATTTAATTTTTTACATGAAAACGGTTGTACGGATTTTCGGACAAATTTCAGTGAAAATTCTCCATGGTATGAAGCAAATTCCTGAAAATTTTCAAAGAAATCCGAACAAACGTTCTTACGTAAAAAATTTAATTGCCCGGTTAGACTTGGCAATAGCTGATGTGGCTTGGTTCCTTTCTGTTGAACTCTGTCCAATTCCGAATCTTCGTGCGCGAAGAACTAGAGTGGTTGGTTAAATGTAGGTATGATACAGGTTTCGAAGGGGGGTAAGTATTCAATAAAAATTAAAATTAGGATATTCACTGAGCCTGGTAACTTAAACTGTAAGCAACCAACACGACTTACGGAGAAAACCCTGTGTGCTGCTTATACCACGAATGATGGAGTATTTTTATACACCTCTCGAAAATAAACCCGGACTGATATTCACTACATCAGATAATCGAAACTAAAGAAGATCCCGATGTATTCGCATGCGTCAAGAAAAATGGTGAAGAAAATGTGTACTTACAAATGAAATAATTGCAGCTAATAACAAAATTTTAACTAATAGATCATCGAATTGCTCCAAAACTAACTGCCATATTGATTTGCCTGAAATTGAGAAAAAAAGAAATTGGTATTAATCATACATATTAAGATTTCGAATTACAATTGTATCGAAGCAGTTCATATTTTAATAAAACTGTGGTGCTGGTGAGTCGATAAGGGGGAAAAGGTAATTATTACCCGTGCTTTTCTGCCAAGCTTTAGACCTGCGTCTGAATTGTAATCGGCAAACTTCGATGAGAATGACACTCTTGTTAATCCATGGACTTGCTAGTTCAAAAACACGCCCCCCCCCCCTTCCACATTCCCAGGGATGATTACGTTCTTTAGGAAACAGAGCGCGAATAGAACTTCAAAGCAAGTATATTTACTACTTCACCTTTCATACGTATCGTCCCTGGAAAAGCACTTCTCCATTCTTGAAACGACTTTAAAAGAGGCAAAAAAATATTGGACAGGGGCTAAATTATCTCTTTTGTGTTCCTAATGCCAAGAGGGTCATTATATGAAAAAAATATATACATAAACAAGGTTGTAGAATAGAACCAAGAGAGTTTAGACCGAGAGGTTTTAGATTCAAAGGGTTCAGAAAATTTACCTTCCCTGGTAAAAATTGGCAGGGGAATGTGTGTTCCAAAATACTATAGACCTAAAGCCGGCTGTACAATTTCTTATGGCCTTTTATAGCCCATGGCGATTAAGCTACAGCCAGACGATAAAGTTTATGCTAAACGTTACTAAATACAGATACTAGGACTTTGTTAGTTTTTGGACTACCGCTCTCTTTTTGTGTCATAGTATCTTGATTTATTTTGCGAGGAAAGCTCCGTGCTTTTGAAGGATGCCTCTCAGTCTTATCATGTTGGAGCGTCTTCAATTTCTTATGATACTGTGCAATACCTCTGGTGTGAAATAGTTGTTTCAGACGCCATGGCACGCTGCGGCGCGGCGGGCGGGCAGAGAGCGCGAAACGCGCATTGGCGCCTACAAACCTAACATGGACACTCCGCGCATTGCGCAATGCGTGAAGTATCCCTGTTAGGTTTGTAGGCGCCAGTGCGTCGCCGCTCCGCTTTGTGTTAGGCTCTAATATTTAATCTCGCGGAGTCAGCTTTTTTCAACTCATGCTTTTGAAATGTTTGCACACTCTGTAGGGATTATTCTGATTTTAAGTGATGAAAGAAAATATGTTTTAAAAGAAAATATAATGTTTGTTTTGTAAATATTAAGGTAGTTCCGTTTCAAACTCAATGATTTACAAAGCACACGAATTCCTACACAATTTCTTATAACATTTTATAGCCAATGGCGATAAAGAGTAAAGCCCGGCGATAGGAACTATAGCCCGACTGTATACTTTTTTATAGCTTCGTATAGCCCGGCTATACGATTTGCTCCGCTTTCTACAGCCAGCTATATGATTTTCAATAGCCTTCTTAGTCGGCTATAAGAACTCCTATGGTATTTTGAAATGCAGCTCCTATTGCCAATTTTTACCAGGGTTCTTTTGATGAGGGATGTAGAATTGGAATATATTTTTCTATAAGTGGACACAGGATATTTAAAATTTGCAACGCATCTCTAACGTATCAGAAATTAAATTTTGAGCCAACAATCTCATCCAAGAAGTCTCCAAAAAGTGTATTTATTTAGATTTGGGAACAAATAAATTAGTCGAGCAAAACTAAAATCGTCTCAAATAATAAATTTCTAAAATAGAAACAGAAGGAATATTTCGAAAAATTCCCTTTTTTTCTTTTAAAGGGGTCCAGAGGATAAACTACGAGCACACGTTTTCATTCCCTCTTCTTCCCTTCTTCAGGAGAGCTTTCCTCGATCAAAAATGATTTTCCAACGGTATAAACTGGCGGTGCACGAAGCATCCCTCATTAGTGGGGGAGACACGGCAGGATAATCGATCAAGTTCATGGGTTAATTGCGGTAGAGGAGAAAAACGTGTCAAGTGGATTACTTGGAACCGGGGAGGGTCAAAGAAAGGGAGAGGGGGGTGAAACTAGGAAAAATAGATACCCGACGGGGAAAAGAAGGCCCAAAAAAGAAGGACGAGGGGGAGTGAGGGAGCGAGAGAAAAAAGAAATTGGAACTGCAGAGCGTCCGGGCGACGGATCTGGAAATCAGTGGCGTGGCGTGCTTTGCGATATATCGATTGTTATGCCATTTGAACACATGGAAAAAAATCGATAGACAGGGTGTTCGCAGCGAGCACCTTCATTATCGATTCTTTACCATAGGTTTAAATGGCATAACAATCGATACATCGCAATTCGCGCTACGCCACTGCTGGAAATAACTCGATCTACGGTGCAAGCTTGGAACTACCTGAGGCTTGTAAATACGAGATCAACTCCGGAAGTTCAGTCCACTTGCTTTTAAAGGCCTCGAGCTTTTCGCCGACCTCAAAGGTCATTAATTTAATTGCGAAGAGAGTCGAGTGCAAACCACTCAACTTTAAACTTGAACCTTGTCGATAGGCTGTTCATTCTGAATTTTTTTTAGGGGAGTGGGTGTTTTTTGTTGGGTTTTTTTGACATGACCCTATGATGCGACATGAAACTTGGCCTGGTGAGCTTAAAATGGAGAAGGAGAGAGTGGCCAGACTTTTTGGCTTTAAAAATATTGTGCAGCATGGGCCTGAGAAATGGCGGTGATTTTAGATAAAGGTGTATGAGAATCATAATTTTTTTCATCCCCTGTTATTGCCCTGATTTTCCATACGCTCCGAAATACATGGATGAAAAATCGAGATTTCCACTCATTTTCTTCAAAGTCGTCTTGGATAAGACAATATTTTTCCAAAGTTCAAAGGAAAACTATTTTTTAATTTGTTTCATCTTTTGTTCAATTCTCCAAAACTGAGTCGATTTTTTAACTTTAAATTGAAAATAATATAATTTCTGAACGGAAAGGAGAAATCCTCAATTTATAACACTGGTTCACAGACAGACTTCCTGATTTTCCCAAGTAATTTTCGCCGCGTGATAAATTCCGGTCTTTTCAGAAGACAGGAAGCTTAAGATGGCAAGGAAGGAGGTTCTTGCCTTTTTTTTTTTTTTTTTTTTTTTTTTTTTTTTTTTTTTTTGACAAAATCCATTTTTCTAAAGTGTTGCCAAAATTGCTAAAAATGAATGAAAACTGAAAGGATTAATGTAACAGGAAAAGTCACTCGTTTAATGGATTCAGCGCAGGTTTTACTTCTTCCACAAACAATTATTACCGAACTACAAGCAAAGTAAACAATGAATTATGTCTATTTATCCTACATCTGTTGGGAAAAATGCGCTCTTTTGGTCCTAGGCATTTCTATGATAACGTAAAATGACTATAATGGTAAGAAACACATCTTCGAGTGGCCATACTTTTGCTGTGAAGGCACTAAGGACCAGTATAGACGGGATCGGAATGTAAAGGGACACTTTTTCGTACTAAAGGTTTATGACGGGATTATTAGGATGAAGCAGAGTGAGGAGGGAAAGTTGCCAAGAGTATGGGGACGTTTTTTAGTACTTTTTGTAACCCCACCTTCATTTTACGGGGTAGGCCAGGAAACATCCTGCCTGACGCAATGTTCATCTATTCCAAAAAAATATACCTTACGTCACGTTAAACTGTGAATAACCGTGCTACTTTATCGGATTTCAATGCCGATGTATGCGCTGTTCCCCGTATGACGTAATCTTAATTTTTAAATACGTATTAATACCAAAAAATAACTTTTTAACCTCACATCTCTTTTAGACGTACATGGATAAAACACAAGTAACTCTCAGAAGGGGGAGGGGGGTCTTTTTCAAAATTAAACGCGAAAAATTATCTTTTAGCACTTAACGAAATTTGAATGAGCTACAAATTTCCCGTGAATTGGACTAACCCGGTGAAATACATTCAACACATTCGTCACATGTTGTTTAGGAATCCGTCGATGGCAGTAAAAATGGAACAGTCATTAACTCACGCCGACTCGAATTTCAATGGCTCATTTATGTTTCCTCTGCTTCCACTGGTCGTCATTAAGCTAACTTGAGCTAGCGGCGTGGTTTTGAAGAAAAATCGCGCATCATTCCGAGTCCTTCAACGTGGAGATACACGGTTTCTCAAAACTTCTAAGGCGGGTAAATCACAATGGACCACTAGAAAAGGTACAAATTTCAGCACTCTGATTCATGTTACTTTACCAAAATTTCACGTAAAACACGACGCGCACAACGGAAATTACCAAAATCAACTCCTTACGAAGATATTTAATGATTTTTGATGCGTAAATCCAAACCACCCGCTCATGAAAACTCAATGCTCTACGTGATTCACATCGCGCGCTAAACGTTATCATGACAGCCTCTGCGAAAAAAAATCTGGCAACCTCAATCTTGACGCTTTGGCTCAGCTGTAGCAAATTGCTAATAGTTTGAACAACACATGGTAAGAAATGAACATTGCTCGATTGAGAAGATTGCTGAAACCGTTGTAGTGCGCGATTTGACTCACGTAGAGCTTTGAGTTTCTTGTGAGCGGGCAGTTCAAATTCCTCGTAACCAATGTGAAATCAAAACGTTGATATCTTCGTTAGGAGTTAGTTTCAGTAATTTCCGTTGTGTAAATCGTGTTCTACGTGAAATTCTGGTTAAGAGACATGTATCAAATTGCTTAAAATCGTACCTTGCCTAGTGGTCCATTTGACTACATTTTACGATATAAGGCACTACTTTTTGTAGCTCATTTTAGAAACAACGTAAACGTGCCAAGAAATTCCCCACGCAGATAGGTGTTTCTATGGATGAACCAGCAAAAATAGTTCCTGATTATAAAATGTAGTCCAACGGAAAGTTGGGCCGCATTCTGCGATAGGGACGAAGTAACATGATTGTTAAGTAAACTGATGATTTTATATGGATGATTTATTGGATGATATTGATTGAAATCGATAATTCAACGATTCTCGTGGGGGGGGGGGGGTTGATTCAAAACCTAAAATGTCTTACTAAAAGATCGATTATCGAGCGATAAAAAAATTACTACTTACGGCTCCTGGACCAAAACGAAAAGATTCTTACCTTCTTCTGCTGGCAATTCTGTGAACACACAAGAAAAAGAAAAGTAGGATTAGATCATGGTTGTACAATAAACAAACAAACAAACAAAAAACACAAAAAAAAAACCAAGATTATACTTTCATTAGGTACTCTTTTCCCCCAGCAGCCCGCCATTTCGGCGGTCTATAGCAAATGTTACAATTGATCTACATTTTGCGATAAGAAAATACTATTTCTGTCGCAATTTAGAAACAATGTATGTGCCACTGGTTTTCCAATGTAGATAGTTGATTTTATGGATGCGCCAAGTAGTGGTTCCGATTTGCAAAATGAAGTTCAATTAGCACCTTTCACGGCCAGAGAGTCTGGTATTCTATACCGTTCTTATTTCCTGATGTTTTCCTGATTTTCAGAAGCATATCTTCCGACGAAAACCGCGGTTCCTTGCCGTTTTCCCTTCAAATACTTCAGAAAACCGAGATACTTCTTCAGAATTTGGAGCAAAATAAGCGTATTCTTTCAACTTCCAACTAAGTAATCCTCGAGCGCCAAAAAAACCGCAAGTCGAGCATCCCAAAATAAGAATGGCCTCAAAGCGGAAAAGGAAGAAATTCCCGGTTTCAGAATGGCCTAAAAGCGGAAAAGGAAGAAATTCCCAGTTTCAGAATGGCCTCAAAGAGGAGAAGGAAGAAATTCCCGGTTTCAGAATGGCCTCAAAGCGGAAAAAGAAGAAATTCCCGGTTTCCGACACCGACTCAAATGAATTCTTCAACTCTCGGGCATATTCCGGATAAATCCCGCGGATAGATCAAGTCCTAGACACCATACTACATGGCTGCCCACGCATGTGAATAGACGAAGAAACGCTATTCATTGGCGGAGCAGAGAGAGATGGTGCGGGGGACAAACACAACGAGCAGTGTGCTACAACACACTCGGAGAAGTGAATTTTACACAGACAACATCAACGGTGATCGGCCAAAAGTGGATATTCATAATTTAAGCGTTCATAAAATAGCTCTACAATGTTCCTCTCGTCGTGATGGGATTCGCGGCGGCGGAGGAGGGGGCGGGGAAACAAGTGTTCGGGAATCGTTTGTCGGAGAAGGATGGAGAATGAAAATAGCTCCGCGACACGTTGAGCTATGATGCGGAAACGGAGAAAATATGCCAAGTTTTCGGGAAAATTTCCGAGACGAAATGACGCGAGGGATCCGTGTCACCAGTGCCACAGCCGCATTGTCACCCGCTCCGCCGCCGCGCCGCGGCCAACGGCTTCGGCCCCGAGCTTTCGAGGCGACCCACGGACCCCGGCGTTCCCGCCAAAATACTCCCGGGCTACAGAAAAACGCCCTATGAACATTCGGACGTTGCCAAACGTCCCTCGATAAAAAGTTCATTCATGAGAAAATTTAAGAAGTTTTCTTTGAGATTTGCAGATATTTTAGATTTAATTGCGAATAAAATTGTCTGAAAAATGAAATAAAAATAATCCAAAGTTTCTTTGAAAAATTCGTGTTTTCTCAAAGACAATTCGGCAACGTCCAACGGTTCATGCGACGTTCTGTGGATTCTTCTCGGGAATGGTGAAAAAAATGACATAACCACGAAGTTCGAGGCTCATTGGTGGCCTGAAGATCTACTGGGTGCACTCGATACTGCGGTGAGAATCAATGCGCAAGGGATTGGACACTTTTCAGGATATCTTAAGAAACACGCGTAACGCGGAGGAATAAAGTCCGGACCTCTCTGCGGAATTGCTGTACTTTTTCGGTACTTCCGGACAGGAGTGCGAACACTTCTCGACCACGTGACTCGGCAGATCGCGATCGGTTGCGTGTAAAAATTGAACGGTCCCGAAAACGATGTTACCACTTGCGAAAGCCGGAAATATCACAATTTTTTCGCAAACTTGCAATAAAAATCACAAGTTGCTGGAAAACCTGTTGTACAAATCACGTATTTCTGGTAAAATTGAATATAGGTAAATCACGTGTTTCTTGTAAGATTGCGGTATATAAGAGCGCAGGTTTTTCGCAAAATCGCCGGTACAGCTACCAAGACGTAAGAGAGTCATCACGTTGAAATTTCAGAGAAAAAAATGGTTTTTTTCTAAATTTTAAAAATGAGAAGGCCCAAAAACTTCCTACACCCTTGGTTCCGGACCGCTCTAAAAAAAATCCGCACAATATTTTCGGACTTTCCTGACCAGTGGACGGTGGACACTCTGCCTTCAGTGGTTTTTCAGTGTGATTTTCAGAGTGGTTTTTTAGAGTGGCGATGTGAGAGGGAGAAATAAAGAGGAATCGAAGGGTTAGAAACAAAAATCTCGTAAAATTAATGACGGACAACGTGAGGCAAGAACTTGGCAGGCCTAAGCGCCGTCGGACGTCTAGTTGCTAGGAGTGCTGTTGGGGCACCGCGGAAGATTGATTGTTCTCGCTGCCGAATTGTTCGAACCCGAGTCCTTCCTCCGGAGCCGAATCGGGTCATTAAGACATTTTTTCTCAACTTTGACCCATCAATAGGGCCACTTTATTAATTTAAAAGGTTAGCCCGGGTATAAATAAACCGCGGGGAGTTATTAATACCCGAAACGTGAATTTCGGATCGGGGGCGTCGAAACGTAGATTCAGAAAATTCACGCCGCCGCACAGTGGAACGAAGGAGGTCGGACGTGAAATTTTTGGCTGAAATTTCAAATTTTGATGTTTATTTCGTCACAAATTCAATTTCAAGGGGTGTTTCTGGAGGGAAATTGCACGGAAAAGTCAATGGAATCCCTTTCGAACTTTTTTGTTTCATATTTTCGAAAATATGAGCTTTCCAGATTTTGTCTGACTTCTCCTATAGACTCGCTCCAGTGTGCGCCGACGCCGGGGTCTTCGCTCTCCTTCCTTCCGTCAAAACTAAACTACTGTGCTCGGTAAAAACGCCGTAAGAGCATTTGAATGTTGCCGAACTTCCTCTGAGAAGATATTTATTTTTGAAGAAAGTTACGAGTATTTGCCCTAGAAATTGTCAGACTTTTCAGATCAAATTACGAACAAAATCCTCCGAAAAATCGGAAAAGCAATGTTCAAAAATTTCCTGGCAACTCGTGATTAATCGAGGGAAATATAGCAACGCCTGATTGGCTCATGCGGCGTTCTTCCTCAGCATGGTAATACAAATCGACGAATTTTTCGCTCTCGAGCTATCGCTGTGCACTTGAATTCCGAATTAAATTCTGAACAACTGAAAAAGCGAAGTATGGTTGAAACTTTTCAAAATATAATAGATAGTCTCATCAAAATCTCACTAAATACTCGATGGTTTTTGGAATTGGGGATGTTCGATCTGAAAAAAAAGATGCTACTTGGAACCACAGATGGCTCCTAAAATTCATGCTTCGCTCCCCTGATCATTACATCAAGTTAAACCTTTTATAAGAGACAGGCGGATTTCCGCAACCCTGGGATGCAAAAATTGGCTGCTCGACGTAAAGAGCTTTGGTATCATAGATGAACCGATTTTCACTAGAATGGAACATATCCGTTATTAAATGAGCCCCCGAATACTAGTATCAGAACATAGCTCGAGGTCGTCTGAAAATGAACATGTTCCCTTTGGGAAACAACTCGTTCAGATATGATGTCAAGAATCGGTTAGCGCCGGATTAAAGGATAACCGTCCTAATCTGCCACCGCGATAGGGAGCGCTACGAGTCGGCAGAGGGATCTCGATTACGAGGATTCGTGGGTTGAGCGAAATAATAATCCCCGTGCGCCAAACCTTATCGGTGCCAGCGAGTTGGCTTACATTTGCTTGAAATAATTAGAATCGCTTCATTGTCAAAGGGCGGCAGCGGTCCCGTGGCGCATAACGCATGAGCGTCTCTAGCGTCCTTAAATTGCGGGAAAAATTCTCTGAAAATTTTTAGGTAAAATTTATCAGGGTGTCTAGTATTTTGTAATTCTTAAAAATCCTGATATTTTCCTGATATTTTATAAAAAATTCCAGATGTTTTCCTGATTTTTCGACGACTCCTGGCACAGTAAACAAAACGCAGTAAGACTTCTCCGCTGAGGAGATTCGCGAGAGAAAAATCCCTGATAAAACGTCCGATTTTTCCGCTTTTCCTGATTTTTTCCTCGTCGGCCAAAATTCCTGATATTTCCAGTTTTTCCTGATGCTAAACACCCTGTTTATTCATTTGACCGAAAATTCCTAGTTTATCAATGGTCATTTGTCAGCGTTCAAATGGACCGCGTTTAGCAGAAAGGAACCAAGCCACATCAGCTACTGCCAACTTTGACTCGGCAATTTGACTTTTTAAGAGGAACGTTCGCTCGGATTCCTTTGAAAAATTTCAGGAATTTGCCTCCTACTGTTCAGAAAATTTACTGTTTGAACGGAGAGCCGCACAACCGTTTTCATGTAAAAAATTCAAGTGCCCAATAAAATCTGGCGGTAGCTGAGGTGGCTTAGATCCTTTCAGCTTAACGCGGTCCAGATGTTCATACGACGTTTTTCCTTAGAACGGCAGTACAATGGTCATAACCTATAATTTTTTTCAACGCGTGTACAGCCGGTATAATGCCTACTGGCTTCCTAACAGTGATAAATGAATCAAATTAATGCCAAATGTCGAAAATTCCAACGTCATAAATAGGATAACGTCAGTACACAGCAGTGACTATGCACCAGGATTAATTTACAGATCCACGGATCGTATGGGTTGGCGATAACGGAGATTCAGGAAGGCGAAGAAGGGACCGGCTGAACAAACAATTTTCCTCGAACCACAGGTGATATCCATCACACGTAGGCGTGACAGCAAAAGTCGCGAATTCCCGGCAGTGTCTTTCCTCCGATAGATTTCCAATCCATCCAGCAGCGAGGCATGAATGATCGGCTATCGATATTTCCTCCTTTGAGGGTAGGGTAAAAGATCGATTGTTACGGTGTTCGTTGCGAGCACCCTGGTTATCGATCCTTTTCCATGGGTTTAAATGACGTATCAATCGATACATCGGAAAGCACGCCACGCCACTGAATCCATCGGAACAAAACTGCTGCAGGCGTTGTACGAAGAGTGCAATAAATCGCAGTGCGCGGAATGTAACGAGCTTCTCTCTCCCCTCTTCTCCCATAATTGCCGAACCGCGAGGCAAAATACAGCGTAATTTTGGGAGTTCTAAAACTAAATGCGCGGGATTTTGAAACATCAGCGTGCACCCTCAACCCTCAAAATTTCTCCCCAAATCACAAAAAACGCGTGTACCCTGTGACGATACTACCCGGTCTGCAAAATCCGAAATTCGAAGTATAAAAAACGGACCATAACGTCCCATTTTTTTTCTTAAATCAACTCATGATATAATTTCAAACACTTTACATATAGAATGCATTTTTTCCATAAACTACACCATTTTCAAGAAAATCGATGATAAGAGTCGTGGTACCGACCTACGTCATCACAAAAATTCCAAGATGCCCGAAATGCAAACACCTCCTTTTTTTTCTCTGTGATTCCAAATTATTTCCTCCTCCACTCATCACAGAAAGATTTGTTCCTAAGTTAGGATCGCCCCGCCCCCTCCTTCACGGCTGCATCTACGTTCGTATACTTCGTTCGACATAATGCAGCGACGAACTTCGGTCCTAACGAGGAGCCGGCTCGCGCGCTTGACGTCACGCGCTCGCGACGCCGACTGTTCAGACGCACCGACGTCACTGTTGCGACGTTCGGCTCCCGAAGGCCGCGACACGCAACTAACAGCTGGTCGCCCGCGAAGAAGGAGGAAATACCAGGGGGGCGATGGGGGTGACAAGGGGGGGGGGGGGGGGCGCAGGAGCAGTCGATGGAAACAACTAAAACTCGAGACGAGACGAGACACGCATACGGGGCGAACGGTGAGCGATTGAAGGGCGGCGTTTTCTCGCTTGCCAAGAGCCGAAAAGCCACACTGAAAAAAAAAATCTTGGTGCAATTACCAAGAAAAGGGTAAAATTACCATGAACTCAGGGTTCTATTTGATCCCAGTTTTTTCTTGGTAAAATTACCATTTATGGAATTGGTAATTTAACCGAGAAATTTCGGTAAATTTATTGACTTTTTCGGTAATTTTACTGGACCCCGGTAAAAACGCCAATATTTTTTATCGACTGTGGTAGAATTACCGAGATAAAATGGCAAAGTTACCGGGAATTGATTACCAAAGTGGTATTCTTACCTGAAAAAAACAGTAAAAATACCGGTTTTCAGGTAAGTTTACCAGTCTGTCTTGGTAAAATTACCAATAATTGGTAAAAAAGTGAGATGGTAAAGGCACCAACGGACCGTGGTAAAAACGCCGAGAATTTTTTTTCAGTGAAGGGCGGCGTTTTCTCGCTTGCCAAGTGCCGAAAAGCCAGACCGACGACTGGACTAGAGTCCCTTTATACGGAGAGTCAAGACAACACCCCTCATGGAGTCACAAACGGGAATAAAGATTACACAAATTGAAGGTTTTTCTAATCTTTGATCGGCTCATTCTTAAATTCCTTTCTCCGTTCCTTCTCTCATTCCGTTTGTTCCTTGTCGAACCCGAAATTCCTCGGTCCATTCCAGATTATAATCTTTGCAATTGGTGAAAATGTAATCTTTATTCCCGTTTGTGACACTGTGAAGGCCTAAAATCCGGTTAACCGATCAGAAATGGATTCGCATTGCCTTGACTCTCAGTATAAAGGGACTCTAAACTAGACTGCATTTTGCAATTTGAAACTACAATATCTAGCTCAATTTAGAAACGACGTAGGTACCATTAGTTTCCCTACAGGCGTAAGTGTTTTTACGGACGGGCTAGAAATTGCAGTTCCTAATTACAAAACGCGGTCCGAATCATGATGCCGAACAATGGATCGAGTCAATGGGGGAGGTCGGCCAAACTTTAAAAGCTCTGACTCCGTTCATACAAAGTTAAGAGACTTTAACCCTGGTTTTCCTCGCGCAATTTTCTTCCAAAAGCACCCCTTGAAGTTTAAGTGTGACGAATTAAACATCAAAATGTGCAGTTTTAGTTAAAAATTTAATGTCGGACTTCTCTGATGACTCGATCTACCGTGTGCCGGTGCGACTGGCGAGTACTACAGTGAAAAACAAGATCGTCAGAATTTTTTCGGGTAACTTTTTTCCGCAAAGTGTACGCAAGGCGGATGAGCTAACGCCATATGGATTGAGGGGTGATTCTAGATGCAAGATACAACTATTTCAACTCCTGAGTCGCTCAAATTGCGTCCATCAGGTTGAAGGCAAGCTTGATTTCCGTCCTATGGATACACGGGCAATACTAGGTGCGTGATACAACTATTTCAACTTCTGAGCCGCTCAAATTGCGTCCATCAGGTTGAAGGCGAACTTGATTTCTCACGACTACTTTCAGTATTCAGACGCAGACGTTAGCGCGAGAGCGGTACAAAATTCTAACTTTTCACTTCCTCTTGCAAGCCTGCCCGTAGAGACAATCAAGAACTGATTGAAAAATTTCTTTCTCTTTCAGAAAAAAAACTGAAGCCTCTTTCAATTTTCACTGATTTAAATTTTTGGGCCGAGAATCCTGCTTATGATATTTATTCTCCACGCTGCAAGAAAAAGAGAAATAACAGAAGGAGGAATTCGTTAACCTCCATGAAAATCGTGAGCCCAAGACGGGGAGTCAGGAAAAACGGTGCGGGAAAAGGCAATATCAAGAACGAGTACCTTTCAATTCGCTCATTGCTGAAAGCACGCGAGAGTAATACGTCAAACTGCGAAAGCAAAACGCCATCCCTGCAGCGAGAGAAAATAAGATTCCCAACAAGTGGTTTTCAGTGGCGTGGCGTGATTGATCGATTATCGATATTTCCCCATTTGAAGCTATGGTAAAGAATCGATTCTTAAGGTGTTCGCTGCGAACACCCTGTTAATCGATCCTTTTCCATAGGTTCGAATGACAGGTCTATCGATACATCGCAAAGCACGCCACGCCACTGGTGGTTTTGTAAATGCATCCGAGCCGTAGCCGCGTCAAAGTAGCAATTTGACTGAAACACCTGTAGGCATTCAAACCTGTTCAACGCGGGGCTTCCACAGACAATGCATCTACTAATCCTCGCGATGAAATTCCTCGACTAATATTCGTCGAGCGATGATTGCTGAATTACGTGTTGAGCTATCGATTTGAAAGAACGAGCCCCGTCCGATTTGACAAACTGATTCTTCATACATCTATCACGGAAAAATGTCATCGAAGATTTCAGATTCCAGGGTGTCTACTAAAACACGCTAACCAAAAATAAGTACTTTTACAGTACTTTCCAAAGTAATTCAGTACCTTCTCAACAGAAAAATTCAGTACTTTTTCAGTACCTCTAATTGACAAAAATTCAGCAAATTTGAGTGTCCCGCTCAAATTGTGATAAAAATGACAAAAAAAGGAAAAAAATCCGCAGACCTTCTTGCAAAATTCCGCACTTTTTCAGCACTTCCGCACCGCCCGTTAAAAATCAGTACTGTTTCCGGACTTTCCGGAAATTCCGAACTTGTAGACACCCTGCAGATTACTAATGAAATTTCCGATTTTTCCGGAAGAAAAGTTGATGGTCCCGCAAAAAACTTCAAGATGGACAAATTTTTTGCTGATTCCGTGACGTTTTTCAGGATTCTCCCTAACAAATTGCTCAGTTTCCCGGGGATCACCACGATAGTCGTCGCTCCCATTTTGACGCCACTTTGACGAGTGGAGACAGCGCTTAACAAACTTTTTCCGTTCGAGACGACCTCCATCAGTCACCGGGGATTAACACCGGTGTAACGTAAGCTATTTCTCTGCACACCGGCGAAGAGGAAGGAAAACTTTTTCTGAGGCCTACGGGCATGAAGGATCCCTTCCTAGCGATGAAACTTCGAGACATCGAGTAACTGCCCCCACCCGGTATCCCTAGCCGTGTCATTATTCGCTGATCGTGGAGCGCGACACTGCGCAAAAACCGATCTCGAAGGTGAACGGGTGTTGAATGATGAACATGCGGCTGTCGAGACACCGTGTCTCACGCAGATAAGTATATTTCTACTACAACGAAGGAAACGGGATCACTTTCCACTCACAATCAGTTTTTTATTAATCATTTGCAATTAAGGAACCACGATTATTGGCTCGTTTAAGAAACAACGTTTGTGCCTTTATTTTCTTTATGCAGATAGGTGCTTTTGTGAATGAACCGGAAAAGGTGGTTCATAAGTTTATTTCTACTACAAAAACAGAAACGGGATCACTTTCTACTCACAATCAGTTTTTATTAATAATTTGCAATTAAGGAGCCACGATTTTTGGCTCGTTTAAGAAACAACGTTTGTGCCTTTAATTTCTTCATGCAGATAGGTGCTTTTGTGAATGAACCGGAAAAGGTGGTTCGTCATTGCAAAATGAAACCTTGTCTAATAGACACTATTATAATTGTGATGTCATCAGAGGGATTCTCTATGACATCATAATTGATCAGAAATTGAAATATATCGAATGTCATACGTCAAATTGGATCGAAACGATGGCATGACTTCTTCAAATGATGCCTATGAGAATAAATCGATGAGTATCGCAATCCTAGGACGCGACTCAAACAGCATCTTCCACACGGATTTTCCGCTGGACGAGCGTAGGGAGCTATGTGTGCTGCGTCGCAGAAAAGTGATAAACATTGGTTCATTCTCATTGGTGGCGTTGAATTAGGTTGACCCATTGTCATTTTTTGGGGTCCAATTCGATTAACGGAACAATCCCTCAGATGATGTCATGACAGAAACTTTTTTTTTTTTCGGAATAGTAGCACGAGTTCGATCGAACGGAGTTCAACGATGTCGCGAGGCGTCAAGAACTCGAACCTTAGCTGACCTTAGTTGCTGAGCCTGAATCACCTTGGCACAAAAACGAGCGCTGATCGTATGCTGCATAGGTTAATGCCAGTTAACGGGCGAAAAAGAAACGTGCTGATTGTTCTGATTCATTATTACTACCGTCAACCGAGCTCAGAAACAGTGACAACTTCGGAAATAAATAAACCCTGGAGCTGGAGCACCATATTGTCTGGACGTGTTCGATTCAGGTTGCGAGAATCAGTTAAGTTAGCCGCTTCTTCAGAAGATTTTATGCGACCGGAGGGCAGAAGTTTTAAAGTACCTTCTTTTTCCTCTTTTTAAAAACCAATTAATCGTTTAAAATGCGGCATATACATGCTATAGCTCAGCAAAACACTGAAAGACTAAGTATGGAGATGTTGCATGTGTGAGGAATTCGCAATTTGACTGTTGATTCTTACGTAATAGTTCGCGAGAAACACGATACTACCACTGGTTTTCTCTGAAATCAACTCCCAAGCTCAAAAAAGCTCTCAAGTTGAGGCCAAAATGGAGGGGATATCCCACGCTATCCCGAGAGTCCACCTCTACATCCAGACAAACTCTCCATGCAAAGATAGGGAGAAAATACATTGACGGGGCTGCCACTTTATTTGGGGGCTCCAAAACTGAAAACACGGCATCACTGCTAATGAATTTGCTCCCTATCTTTGCATGGAGAGTTTGTCTTGATGTTAGGGTGGTCCAAACTAGGCAACTTCGGAAAATGAACCGCGACTCAACCTAAATTTGTTCCTTACCATCCAAATATGATACCTGCCAAATATTTTCGTTCTCCGATAATATTAACACGTGCCGACTTGAGGCTGAAAATCTCCCAAAAAATTACATTGATTTAAATGGGGCGAAAATGGGCCGATCCGCGGTATTTCGTTTTTCGGCTGTAAAATGCGCCAAAATGCAAATAACTTGCTCTTAACTTACGATGATACCTAGAGGCCTATTGTGAATGAGAAAATCACACATTCGACCCATTGGGAGGGGGGGAGGGGGTCACAGTGGAGCCGATTCATAGTTGCTGGGGCGCCGCGTAAAGCATCATGCGCTAGTGTGATACGCTCCGGGCAACTTCGGGAAATGGACCGCGTCGCTCCCTAAATTAGTTCCATTTGATCCAAAAACGACGCCGGCCACGTTTTATTTTACTCTCTGATAATGTTAAAACCTGCCACCGTAAGACTGTTTTTAGGAAAATTGCAAGAAATAGCAAAACAAGACGAATATGATTAAAATTTGTAACATTGGTATAAAAAAGCAACGTTGCACCTTACTTGTGTTCGACCGCACCTATAAAATACGGATTTTAAGTTTCAGCACTTGACATATAGCATTCAGAAAATTTTTGTTGGAGAGAACCTAAAAAATATTCGAAAATATCAAAAACTGCAACAACGGTAAAGTAGCTAAAACATGTTCTAGCTTGAAAATTTCTGATGCCCGCTGATAAGTATCAGTGCGTATTTAAAAAAAAATATCAATTGAAAACTGAATGAGTATGCTTTTAAAGTGAATTTAAAGCGAGTAAAAACACTGAAAATAATGATGATGACATAACTATAATAATGAGACTATATCCTAGATAAGGAGCAAGAGCAAGTACTCTACCTCGTGAACAAAAATTTGTTTTGTATTGCCAAATGTTACACAATAAATTATATACACATTAAACATTATGTAGACATTAGTTGTGGAAAAGACTTTCGTAATTAAAGTTCTTAAAATAAAAAACAGGTAGTAAAAAGAATATTACCCTCTGTTCTATTCAGAAGTCTTGAGTCATCCTTTTTTTGTTGAGATCCCTGAAGAGCTTTCTGTACTCGGCAACATTTTGTAAAATACTTTGCCTCTGTGCTTATCAGCAGGTCAGTTGATTTGCTTTACAAACTCTAGAAATAACATCATTTAATTTGCAGTACGGCAATGCGTATCAGGGAGCAGGGAGCCCGAAAATGCGAGCGCGTTCCTCTCTTATCAGTTTGGCGCATGGAGCCTCGCGCAGGGCCGCGGGGCCTAGGAATCGGCTCCGCTGTGACCCCCTCCCCCCCTCCCAATGGGTCGAATGTGTGATTTTCTCAATCACAATAGGCCTCTAGGTATCTTCGTAGGTTAAGAGCAAGTTATTTGCATTTTGGCGCATTTTACAGCCGAAAAACGAAACACCGCGGATCGGCCCATTTTCGCCCCATTTAAATCAATGTAATTTTTTGGGAGATTTTCAGCCTCAAGTCGGCACGTGTTAATATTGTCGGAGAACGAAAATATTTGGCAGGTATCATATTTGGATGGTAAGGAACAAATTTAGGTTGAGTCGCGGTTCATTGGGCCAAAAAAAAATTTCCCCATGTTAACTTGGACTACCCTATCTTGATGTAGATGTGGTGTGGACCCTCAGGATAGCGTGGGATATCTCCTCCATTTTGGCCTCAACTTGAGAGCTTTTTTAGAGCTTGGGAGTTGATTTCAGAGAAAACCAGTGGCACCATCGTGTTTCTCGCGAACTTTTACGAAAGAATCAATAGTCAAATAGCAAATGCAAAGATAGGGAGCAAATACATTGACAGGGCTGCCGTGTTTTCAGTTTTAGAGTCCCCAAATAAAGTGGCAGCCCTGTCAATGTATTTGCTCCCTATCTTTGCATAGAGAGTTCGTCTTGATGTAGAGGTGGACTCTCATGATAGCGTGGGATATCTCCTCCATTTTGGCCTCAACTTAAGAGCTTTTTTAGAGCTTGGGAGTTGATTTCAGAGAAAACCAGTGGCATCATCGTGTTTCTCGCGAACTTTTACAAAAGAATCAATAGTCAAATAGCAGATTCCTCACACATGCAACATCTCCATTGACTTTGTCCGGAATTTCGTAACTTCTAAGAGATCATCAATTCTCTTCGTCCGTAATTTCAATTTTAGTGAGAGAAAAAAGAGAATTCTCTCAAATTTAATCAAAGTTCTCAAAACAAAAAAAATTCTGAAAAAAGCAAAGACAAATATTTTCATCCAAATGAATAAAAATTGGCGAAATTCGATACAGATATAGGTAAATAGCCAGTTTATTACTGTAAAGATAAATCTAAGTGTTTCTCTCCAAAGCATCGCAATAAAATTTGCAGGTGTTGCTTGCAGTAGCTTTTTACACTAACTCGGGTTAAATAACAAATTAATTTAAGTTACATAGAACCATTCGAGTCGGTGATTGGGTCGCTAAGCTAACGACAAGTTGGCCGAGAGACTAAAATTTTTGATAAGAGACCGAATTGGCAACCAGCGATTGAAAATGAAAACGGTCAACAGAATCCATTTGTTGATTCAGGTGACAAATCTGTCTTTCCAGCGCCATTAATTGGTTAATTTCTACGGCATTCCTCTGAAAAACCGAATTGCAATTTGGAATCCCGAGGGAGTTCTCTTGTCAATTCAGCTGAGTGACTGACTGAAATTGGCTATTTCAGCCTCGCAACATTCTGTAATTAAAGATTTAACTTTGTCATACTTTAAGCGTGGTCACTGGATAAAGAGAATAGATATCCACACAGAAAATAGATATCGTCACAGAAAAACGATATATTTTCAAATTTTCCAATGTAGGAGCTACGTACAAGATAACAGTGCTAATTTCCGCCGAGAAATGGTCTACTTTTCAATAAATTAACTCAGCTATATGAGTATTGATAGTTTTCACAAGTGGGAATTGTTGATACGTATAAATAAAGTAAAGGATATGTGGATTTAAAAAAACTTGAAGGTCTTTGCACAGTTCACTCACCAAAAATTTTAGTGATTTAAACATTCTCTCTATCTTTCGATACATGTTTGTTATGGAATAAAAAAGAGAGAGAAAACATTACGGTAGGGAAATGCGCTTGAGACTTCAGGCTTTAAGCCTGAGTCGAGAACAGCGAGAAAAGGATTAAGTATTGACAAGGCCGAGAGAACATTTGTCGATACGGGATATCTTATGAGAAAAAATTAAAATCTTATCCAAACAACTTTTTGAGTGCCGTGAATAAATCGAAATATTTCAGTAATGTGGAGCAGGAACCCCACAAGGAAGAAAGTTACATAAGGTGGTTCAACCGAAGAAAACCTGCTTTACGACATTAATTTTCCTGGTTTTTGGTTCACAATTAAGAGCTTCAAATAAAGGACCTGTATCAAGAAAGTATTGTCATGTCTGTGCTGCTCTCTGATTGGTTCATCGGTTTCAGGATTCATATGGAGATCTGGTGGCCTAGTGTAAAGAATCATGGATCAAGAGGAGTAAAAGTGTAATTTTAGGCAAAAATGTTCATCGAAAGTGAATCAAAGCTCAATTCAGGAGTAGAATATAGGATAGTCTCTATCAGATGTAGAACTCAGTCACCACCTTGTTTGTTTACATTCGGCCGAACTAAAAGAGGAAAGGCCACCATGAAAGCCTAAGACTAGCACTTTACATTTCTCAGAGTGATCGGTATCCTTAAACTTTAAATTTCTGACTTTTCAAAGTTTTAATTTTCATGATTTTTCAAGGATGTTGTGCATTATAATGCTTTTCGCGGGACATTTTCGGTGCGAAATTTAAGCTCTGCCGATGAAGAGTGTGGAAAAGATCTCCGACGGCTTACAAAAGTTTCGACAAAACAAAACAAAAAATCAAATCGAGATTTGATGACAGAATTTCATTGCGATACACGGCCAAGAACTCCAAATTCAATGTATGCTTTCCTTGTCCAAACTCTTAAATTTGTACTACCTTTTTGTGACCCCTACTTTTTAAATTTTTAAATTCTGTACTATATTTTGATCTCTCCTCTGAGGTATTAATGGCTCAATTGTTAAAAGCACCAAATAAACGTATCTACCAACCAACCATATTTACTGAGTTTCCCCCGGTTTTTCTTAACTTTTTAGGAATGTCACCCGTTTCGGTGGAAAAGAGACGGAAGAAAAGGAAAATAAGAGAGGGCTGAGCTGGCGCAATGACCTTTCAGTCCGTCCGTCGCAGGCCCACTTTATCAACAAAGCGTGAACGCAAAAACAGTTAAGTGCGTTCAACTTTGAGGCGAGTCGGTTAGTTTCTGCGGAAATGGCTAACAGAGTCGTTGCCATAGACACCATTATTGAATGCAACACGCGTTAGTATCGCTATTCCACAAGTTGAGCGGATGATCAGCCCTAAAAAAGGCAGAATCGAAAGACCGGTGGCGCGCTCTACTGAAATGAATGGACCACTGAACAGGGTAGGAATTCCTGTGCCAAAAGACATGACGTAGTCTAATTATTATGCGAACTTGTTCCCTTATCTACATTTCACACAGAGCTCGTTGAACATAGTTGTTGCAAAGAAACCGCATTATAAAATCAAACAGTTCCACAACTTGCCAAATTTTATTGTGACAATTAAACTTTAGATGTCGCAAGTAAAACACAGGGTCACTTCCTCTCCAAATCACTTTCTTCTTCAAGCCCGCTCCACGACAAACACTGAAAAATTGAAAACTGCTTTCATTTCGTTGTTTACAGACGAAAAAAACGTAACTACATTTCAACGTTGCAAAATTTCGGTTCGTGAATCGTTTTACTTCCGAAAACCTGTTAGGCATTTTCTATCTGTGAATTTCAGTGATTTTTCTCCTGATCACACGCCAGAATCAGTTAAATTTTGAGCAGAAATTGACAAGTCGTATTCCTGTAGAAATGGAACTATTCTTGTCAATTTCGCAAGAATAAAATAAAGTTACATCTTGTCGTCTACTAAAGCACGAATTGATCCCACACCTGGGTCAATCAGATAAAAGAAACGACTCCGGCGTGGGACGATTTATGACCCAGATTTCAAACTGGAGAAAGCCCTAGTCAAATATTTCAAACGGAAAACGGGCAACTGTCGCGGACGAGCCACATAAAAACAAAATTCCTTTTTTCCCCCTTTATTCTTGGAATTTTCTCGATTTCCTCCCCGAAGATTTGAAAATCTCGAACGCACAGCCTCCAAACCATGAATTTTGGGGGCTCAAGAAGCTTCAATGCCTGCGGGAATTGGAACAAGGCACCACCAATTGGACTTCATTCTGCAATTAGCAACTACAATTTCTGTCTTATTTTAGAAAAAACATACGTGCCATTAGTTTCCCTGCGCAGAGAGGTGTTTTTACTCATATAAGTGAGCCAGAAATTGTAGTTCTTCATTGGAAAATGCAGTCCATTTTAAATCCGAATTGCTAGGGCGCCAGGGTTACACATTCGCCTATTCGGTGCCGAAAGCGTGGAGGAGGGCGGAAGGTCGGTCTAGGTTCGGAATCGGTATCTTCACGGTAATGACGTGTTGGCCCATCAATGACGTCGTCGAAGGTGATAAGAACCGACGTCGCGTCGGGCCCTTCGGGCGGCGCGGGCGCGGGAGGTGCGGGGAGGCGCTAAGGACGCCGCGACGGCAGTGTCGCCCGCTTCAAAATCAAAATGCGGAACGGGTTCACTATTTGATTGGCTCCACGCCACGTTGCCGCTCCGCAACTACAGCCACTTCCGCGATACGGGGACGCTGATTGATTGGACCAAACGCTTTTTTGGGATGACATTGTTACTTTATAAATACCGTCAAGTCCAAACGAACTACATTTTGAAACTGGGAACTATAATTTCTGGCTTAGTTTATAGGCAACATAATATGCACCATCAGTGTTTCTCTATGTCAATAAGTGTTTTCACAAATGAGCTAGAAATTGCAGTTCCTAATTGCAAAATTTAGTCCAAACTGTCCGCGCTTTAGTTGACCGCAATTCGGAAAAACCACGATTTTTTCAGTTTCTTTCTTCGTGGAGTGGAAGGAAATTTGGGGGTCAATCTATTCAACTTTTATTTAAGAAAACCTCTCTTTAAACGCATGGAAGAGTGCAGCCCAAAAACTTTGCAATTCTATGGCGCAAACTTCTGTAAAAAAAAATCCTTCCATATAAGATGTGCGCCAATATAACCTCTTCTAAAATGAACCTTATTCGTTTTTAACTAATCATTACATATCTGTATTCTTGGTCAATTTTCGTGGCCGAAGAGTTTAGTTTCGGATTACACGCGATTTTTGATTATACGCGGTAGCTCTGGTCAAAATAATCGCGGATAACCGAGAATTTACTGTGCCACCAATGTAGAAGTTGGTGCTCTCAAGTGCTCGGGATACAGAGCCGATTAAATGGGACTTCTTTAGGCCAGCAAAACGTTCGAAACTGCCAGGTCAAAACGTAACTTGACACACCAGCATCAAGGCAAAGTATGGAGAAAGAATCATAAACTTCATCCTGGATGAAATCGACGAGAAAGTGATGCAGCATGGCACAAAGGTAACGGATGTCATCAAAACAGCGAACGTTTTGCAAGCAATGAAGTTTTCGGTTGACAACCTGACACAAAGGCAACTGATGTCAGCAAAAAATATAGGAGTTCTGCAAGAAATCGAGTTCGTAGATGAGAGTTGCGGGAAATAATTCGAAATTGCTTAGCCAAGAAAGGAGATGCATTTGATCCCACAAATAGATTAGAGGTGATTATAACTGGAGAAATTGATGACGCCTCGCTCATCTCTCATTGTCAGGCTGGGAATTATTCACGGTTTTTAGAAACTGATGGTGCCGATGTCAACTGTATGGAGACAGCAGAACCGCAGAACGAAACTATGTCGCTGATTTCGCCCAAAAATCACTCGAGCACAGTCAAAGCAGGACCTGCACAGGCCATTATTTTACGCTATTCGTAAACCATTTTCCACTTCTCATCTGTTTTCTTCGGTATGTTTTCAATAATTTTGGAAAAAATCATACAGTTATTACGCTGCTTTATCGGACACAATTTGATTCAAGAAAAACATGTGGGAAAACACAACTTGAGCGGGGTTTCCCGCAGACTTGACAACACAGCTTGCAACAGCTGGCGGGGAATACTGCCGTGCTAAGGAAGAGCGCCGTATGAGCCTTCAGGCGTTGCCAAATTTCCTTTGACAAAACGCGGATTTTCTGGTGAATTTATGAATATTTTCATCCCAATTTTTCGGATAATTTAGTACACAATTTTACCTAAAGATCCTGAAAATGTCGAGGACAAATATTCGCAACTTTCCTCAAAAATGAACATTTCATCGAAGGAAATTTGGCAACTCTCGAATGTTCATACGGTGTTCTTCCTTAGCACGGCAGAATATGCCGCACATGATACGGAAACCCCTGTGTTTCATTAGGGCGAAAAACGCACTCTTCTTAATTACCACGGAGGTTTGACAACTGTCAACTACGTTGAGGGGCGCGCATACTGCGTCCGATTATATTGGATAACAGGATAGCTTGGGAATCCTATCGCTCAAATTACACCGTCAAACTGAACAAACGAGAACACCAACTCCTTAGCCGAGGACGAAACTATGAAATCACCTAAGTCGATTGCGTTGTTTCGAAATTCCCGCTCCTACTTCGGGTGTCGAAGGTAATAATACGGGGCACTTCGGTGCAAAATTTTCAGAGAATATTCGCGAGAGAGAAAAGGAAAATTAAAAGAGATTTTGAACAATGACAATAATTAGAAAACAATCAAACGTGGCACTCGACATTACTTCAATTCGATCCGTTTACTGCTTAAGAGACGATTTGGATGGCTGCCAGCAAAAATTATTCCCAATTCTCGGATTTCGCAGGAATTTTCCTCAACCGGCGCAAGCAAAAAGCGAGGAAAAAACAAGAAACAAAAAAAAAAACACGGCCACAATTTACTTTGACACAATTTTAATTTCCCGGTTGGTGACACCGTGACACGGTAGGACTCTTTAATTGTTTTCGAAGACATTCCTACTTATTTCTTTTTGAAATCATCCCCAACACTGTCTCTGGGATTTTTCAGATAGCTAGCAACTCTGAAATTATAACAAAACGAATTTTAGTGGGAAATCAAACTTAGAGCTGGTGCCTACCGAAAATCCACGAGATGCCATTGTAGGACCCTGCCCTAGAGTATTTTTTTCCACGATATTCCTGGATAAGAATTAAACAACACAATGCATCCAGAGAAAATATATTTTTAGAGGCCCCGTGGAGATAATCTAATCAATGCGATCGAGATGGGCAATAGTTAAAATCGTAGGTCAACGCTACTTTCGCCTGATGATGGTTGATGAGCAACGTGTTGCACAGAAAATCAAATAAAATTCGCCACATGAATGTTGAAGCACTTTGCCAGGCGAGTTTTTGCAAGTAAGGTTAGGATTCCCTAATCCAATTGCGCAACTCTTCGGTCACCAATCATCATTCGGCGAATATGAGCGTTGACTTCCGAAATTGACTTACACGCTACATGGAAGACATCAGTACAGGGTCTCTATGATATTTTGTCTACGGATGCATCTCATTTCAGACACTTATAATCGTCTGCGGCGTGGAAATTAGGTGCGGGTTCGTTTCGACAACGCAGTGCAAACACATGTCTCGTGGCTCGAAGCAAGCGCGACGAGCAAGTGCGTCATCGAAAGCGTCTCGCACTTGAGTCATCACACGCATCAGCGACAAGCTCCGGACTGATCGCGATTACCTGGCTCCTTTTCCTAACCCCCCCCCCCCCCCCCCCCGACCCCGATACTTAGGGCATCTGGCTCCACTGTATCATAGAGAGCAAACACGACAGGGCAGCATCTCAGTGGCGAGGTGTGAATTATCGATTATCGATATTTCCTCGTTCGAAGCTGTGGTAAAGAATCGATTGTTAGGGTGTTCGTCGCAAACACTTCCTTTGACGATCCTTTTCCATAGGTTCAGATGGCAGGTCAATCGATGTATCGCAAAGCACGCTACGCCACGCAGCATCTCCGAGGAGCGAAGCCCCACAAAGCACGACGAACGCCCCGCGAGATATCCCGATGGGTTGCCACTCCGTTCGGTGAAATCCTACGCACCGAAAATGATACGTGCCAATAATTAAGCATCTTAGATATCAAAAATGTGTTTGGGATCCGTGGATCTTCCCTTGAAATCCCTCCGTAGTTAGATTTGCAATTCCAAGACGTGGAGTCGACCACCGAGGCAGTCAAGGCAGCAATCGGCATGTGAGGATCACCGGACTCAGTTTTGATATCCATGATCCTCATCATCGTCCTTCTGACAAGAGGACGTGCCAATTTACATGAGAACCTTGTTTTTCATATAATTCCATGTCCGATCTATCGGCAAATTCGATCTATTAAAGATATATCGATGTTTGGTGGGTCCGCAGTACACAGAGGAGGAATCGCGGAAACTTTATTGGAGTAAACACAAGGCATCAGAGGCGTAGAAGCAATAATACTGCCCAGTGGCGAGGCATGAGTGATTGATTATCGATATTCCTCCATTTGAAGCTATAGGAAAGAATCGATTATTGAGGTGTTCGTTGCGAACACCCTGTTTGTTGATCCTTTTCTATAGATTTAAATGGGAGATCCATCGATATATTGCAAAGCACACCACGCCACTGATACTGCCCAGAACGAGACGGCTTAAAACGGTATCCATCTCGATCACTTCGGTGCCAGGATTAGCGAAAACATCTTGAACTAGAAGGTAGCTCGCAAAAATTTCAGCGTTTTCAAACGAAAAGAAAACAAGCCGAATCCAAGCTAACTAATCCCTGTGAAGTTAACCTACTTATTTTGAGTTGCTTTCCACAGGTTTTAAGGAACGAAAGGTTCCGTGTTCGTTTTGAAGCACCACGGTCTGAAAGCTGTTGAGATCGTTCGTATGCTACTAATCCATGCGCATTATTTATCGTGTACCTACTTAATTTGTGATTATTGGCTTTAGTTTTTCACTTCAGTTTTCCTCTCGTCGGACTGATTGCGACTTATTTGACTTGACTATACTCTTTTCAACGTCTCTGTCTCCTATTCACTTAGATTGGTTACAAACAACTTGATTATCAGTTCTGCATGGAAGTGAAATCTTGGGGATTGAAGGAGAATGGAGATGTTGCATGTGTGAGGAATTTGCGATTTGACTGTTGCTTCTTACGTAAAAGTTCGCGAGAAGCACGATGGTCCCACTGGTTTTCTCTGAAATCAACTCCCAAGCTCAAAAAAAGCTCTCAAGTTGAGGCCAAAATGGAGGGGATATCCCACCCTACCCTGAGAGTCCACCTCTACATCCAGACAAACTCTCCATGCAAAGATAGGAAGCAAATACATTGACAGGGCTGCCACCTTATTTGGGGACTCCAAAACTGAAAACACGGCAACCCTGCTAATGTATTTGCTCCCTATCTTTGCATGGAGAGTTTGTCTGGATGTAGACGTGGACTCTCAGGGTAGCGTGGGAAATCCCCTCCATGTTGGCCTCAACTTGAGAGCTTTTATTGAGCCTGGGAGTTGATTTCAGAGAAAACCAGTGGGACCATCGTGTTTCTCGCGAACTTTTACATACGAATCAACAGTCAAATCGCAAATTCCTCACACATGCAACATCTCCATTGGGGAAGGCCAACCGAATTCGAAACTTTCTGCTCCTCTGTCCCAGGTTTTCGAACCGTTCCAGGTGGGAATCCATTTCGATGCGCGAAACAGGGGTAATTAAAGTTCAATTGGGGAGCGTGTTTATTCGACACTCGGCGTGTCTTGTCACAATCGTCGAGTGGGACAAACACTCGTTCGTTGTCCTGTCCTAATTCACTTACGGGCCCGGGCGGGAGTCGCACAAAGGGTCGGGCCATCAGAAGAGGTCGAACATAAATTTTTTTAATAAAAATCGCAAATTTTGATGTCTTTCCCGCCAAAATTTAAATTTACAGAGGTGCTACTTGAGGATAATTGTCTGCGGCGACCGATCAAGCCACTCTTGGACCTCTAAGTTTTTTAATAATGAAAATATAAGCTTTTGAAGTTTTCGAAATACGCCCGACCTTTTCCATCGACCCGAACCAGTGTGCGTCGCTTCACGAATGCGGGCCTCACACGGCGAGGCTGGTGCGCGCTTCGAGTGCCCTGTCGCGAACTCTCAAATCGCCTGTCAAAAATTCTATCGAGCAACTTTCGCGCTGGTTCGAGGGGAGACGCGGTGGGTGTCCCATCATTCGAGAGATCGACAGGTGGAGTGATAAGGACCATCCGGACACGGGACCATAGAGAATCTCTGAAGAAAGAAGGAATACTCATGGACCCCTGATTGGCTCAGCCATCTCCATCTTCGTGGAGACCTGGGGCACCAGAAAAATGTCATAAAGAAAAAAAGGAGGCGTTTGTATCTTGAGGATTGTTTACCCTGTGACGTAGGTCTGTACAAAATGGCATCGATATTAAAGCAAAATCCGAATTTTAAAGTACGAAAAACGGACCACGACGTCCGATTTTTTTTTTGCTTCAATTAGCTCATTATATAATTTCAAACACTTTACATAGAATGACTTTTTCCCCTAAACTAAACCGTTTGCAACAAAATCGATGATAAAAATCGTCCGTACCGACCTACGTCATCAAAAAAATCCAAGATGCCCGAAATGCGAACACCTCGTTTTATTTCTCTATGGATAAATGTCCAGCGTTGCTTGCTTAAGTACGAATAATTTGAAATGGCAGAGTATGTTAAAGGGTGGGTTTATTTAGATTTCAAAATTACCCAAATTTTTGGGTAAGGTATTTTTATTTTTTTTTTACTTAGATGCGCCCTAAGAGCTAAAAATTTCCGACAACTAAGAACATTACCAACAGCCCAGTTTTGTTGATAGCTACAGAATTTGTGACTATTAAATGAAGAAAGTTGAAAGCTTCTACACATACTTCGGGGGGGGGGGGGGGGGGGGTCAGCTCAACTAGTAAAACATGAGAACTATTGGATGGAACCAACTCCGCTTATCGATTCGCTGACAGCTTTCCTATTCCAGTTACAAGATGAAAGCGCAAGTTGCATGATATTAAATTGAAAAATTGAAGAGAATAGGTCAAGACAAAAATAAATTGTGGGTAGAGGAAGAGGGGAGAGTCTGTTGGAGTATTCCAGTGCTGAAATGGCATGCTAGTGCCAATACTTGACAATCTTTCTGACAATAAGCTCGTATAAACTGCTTTCTGAATGTACTTGCCAAAGCAAATAAACGTTTGCCATCTGAATGCACAGTGCTGTTAGAGCTGCTAGACGCAATATGAGGTATTGACAACTATGACACCGAAGAATTGTTCTTTTGGGAGCAACTTAAATAGGTATGTAAAAAGTTTATATTACGGTGCAAGGACAGGTAAGTCTAGCTACCAGTTAGATCATGTGGAATCAAAATACTTGGGTTTACGAACAACCTAGTTCATCAGTTCTAGGAAACATGATGAGTGAGCTGTTTTTACCACAGCCATCTTTCTAAAATTCTTTGACCAGAACTGAAACATACTTGGAGTTCATGGTTTAAATTTCTTTTTCTTGGTGACCTCATCCAAAAGATCCTGCATTTTCACGGAAAGTGATGAAAACAGAGAATTGCACTCACCATTAGGTCCATATTTTTCTTGGTTTCGTTTAATTTGATCTGGAGATAAACCCCTCTCAGGGTCTACATTAAAATACTTGAGGACTTCGTCCACAGTTTTTGCGTGTGCGTCCTCCATGTTTGCATCAACTGAAAGTCGTTCGATTTAAACGTTCTGCAACAGTAAAACAGAAAACCAATTTAAAATAAAAAAGGAGGAATCATTCTGACACAGAGGTCAAAAAACAAGAAACTTTTCCAGAAGGCTCCGTGTCCTCCCTTTGGCGAGGGAGCGAAAACTGACATAAATTACACACATCAGTAGATCAGGGTGTCTACCAGTTATTAAAAACCAAAATTGGGGACTTTCAGGGACTTCTAGGGGAATTTTTTTCAAGAAAATTGGGGACTTTTCCCCCCCAAAATAGTAAGAAAAAGGGAGCCACTTAGAGCGTTAAAAGGCGTATTTTATACAACTAATTTTACAAGTCATGTTGAACCGATGAAAACATACGAAAAACCAAGTAACACTTCAGTTTTTTTATTCTTGGTTATACTGCGCCACCGCGGCTGATGGGAAAATTTGAAAATGGCGGTGTTTGGACGATGTTTGTCATTTTAAGGAGACCTGAACAAGAAAATTGGGGACTTTTGGGGACACATTTCCAAAATAGGGGATAATCGCGGACATTGGGGACTTTTGGGGACTGGTAGACACTCCGTAGATTCAAAAGGAGAAACATCAACAGTTATTTTGTGCTTAAAACCCTTCGGAACTATGGTAACACACCCGCAAATTCTACGGTTCCTGTTCCATTCAACCTGTATGATTTTTGCAACCATAGAAGATGTAAAACTTCCAACCTGTTTGAAACCATAAAAATGCATGGTTCTGGCATGAAAGCAGCATAGAACATGGAGTTTGATCTGAGATACAGATGTCTCTAATCTCCCTACAGGTGGCCCTTAGCCATGGGATATGGACCGAATAAACATACTGACAAAACAAATAAATTACCGATAATTCCTAAGAGGTAAAACTCTACTTTCTCAGAAGGTATCAATATCCCTAAAATCAGCCTTCAGTAATCTACAAATACGGAGTCCGATACATCCAGGACCTCATGCTTACTATCTCTTACATTTATCTTTGCCCTTCTTTAGAAGCTCCTCCCGGACACTTAAGGATGTGATATCATCCTCCTTTGGCCACGAAACCATATTGGATGAGGAAAGAGCAGATAAAGTTAATTTACCTGTCTTTAACAATAGATAAATCCAAATCCAATTGAAACCTATTCAATGTTTCCGTGGGGCCGATATTTAAGCATCAGTAATAATCTTTACAGGAAAAGGAAAGGAAAATGGTCATTCTAGCCTTGAGACAAAGACACTGTAAAACTCGTTTTGTCCATTTCATAATAGAGATGTTGTTAGATATTATCATGACACAATGAAAAATATCATGAGGTATAAAACAAAAAATGATAAAAATTTTCGGCAGCATACTTACTTATGCAACACTTCTGCATGAGATGCACTGATTTACAAGGTCAATCAACTTTAAGACATGGGTGAATATTTTGAGTGAAGCAAAGCACAAATTATGTTTCTTTGGGGAGCGTTTAAATATTGTCCGGCACTTAACCAAAATGAGAATTTGATAAATAAGTGTAAATTAATTTTGGTGAAAAAATAACTGAAATAAAAATTAAGATGCACAATCAGAGACACAATTCAGCTATCACTGACAAAGAGCTGAATTCCTCCAAGTACAAAAAGATAAGATACACAGTTTCGACAATGTTCGACCAACACTAAATTACGAGTGACTAATTCTTGAGGTTGTGCATGTTAAAATGTACATTATAATGGATTAAGGCAGTGGCAGATTGCAGCCGATGATTGAAAGAAAATCATGACACAACTTAGGCGGAAGTAATGATTCCAAAAATTGCAACTGTTGAGGCGGGGATGTAATAATGCCCCATATCAAAAAGAAGAAGAAAACTTGGAATTAAACACCTCTAGAAGAGACAATTGAAACCCGAAGAAAGCCACCTGGCTGTTCATATTCTCATTATCAGCGCATTCATTCTAGGTTAGGACGCAGCAGAATTGGAGTAGTTTTCAAAATGAGAACGGGGGAAGAGCTTACATGAGAGAGAATTTGAGGGAAATTTAACAGTGATGAAAAGTCCATTCAAGTGGAAACTTCACCTGATAATGAAGACAAATTTACAACTTCCAAAACACATGAAGGTGAACACTTCAATTCGAAACCAATGATATTCATTCTTACATCAATTGCATACTAATCTCAGGGACATAGTTTTTAGGTTAGGTCTGATGGCACTGATCGAAGATCTCAAGTGCAGTTATTTACGCACGACTGAAAGCCAAGAAAATCCGACTAAACGAAAAGATGGAGAATAAAGACCATCTTAAAACTGCACACTCAAAAATAGGGGCACGAGGAATAGAAATTAGAACACCTAATGAACACCTGAAGCAACCTCCAGCTCCCCCACCATCTTCTCAACGAACATGGACTTCAAAGGAATTACGACTTGGAAAATACTCGAAGGATTAAAATCCCGAAGATGATCCAAATCATAAAATTGGATTAGTGAATAAGGTGATAGAAACTTTATGGAAGACGAGGAAGTGCTGGGGCAGACAAAAACAAGAAACACAAATAGAAATCTTAGGGGCTTACAACGAGACGAAAGTGAGTGGCGTCGAGAATGAATTAGCAGATTCACACGCGCTGTTGGGGTTAGATTGCGACACTATTTCAACCACAATAAAGCTCACACAAAACGAAGCACTTGGCACAGCAAAAATAAGGGGGTTAAGAGATTATTACACAAGAAAAGTTCGGAACAACGACTAACATGAAGCGTGTTTTTTCAGGGAAATCGCTGCTCGTGATGCCGGTCAACCGCAAGAAGGTATTTTTAAATTCACGGGTTCGAACTAGACGAAACACTAAACCTCGTAGACTGATATCGCACTAGATTCATCGGACATATCCGTAAAATGCGAAGTAGAGTAAACGCGAAACGATTTAACCAGATTCCCGAGTGCACTTCGCGAACCTTATCACACTTTGCAACGGTATCATCGAACAGAACATCAGCATCAGCACCAGAGAGCAGCTCGTCTCGTCTTTCGTCTCTCCTTCATGTGGAGTGATGTCATTGGTCGACGAAGCCACGTGACACTAGGATAGGGAGATGCACAGAGACAGCTGATACTGCGCATGAGGCCACAAGTTGCTCCTTCAAAACTGCAGAATGCATTAATTCATATTCCCCGGCTCCTTTATGATTACTACCATCTATACTCGGTCTCGGTGTGCTAACTGCTCAAGAAAATTCTTTCTTAAAGTCGCTTCTATAAACTGTTAATCCGAATTATCTCATGATTCTTTTGGAACCAGAGGGTAGAAAAACCCTGACCTAAAATCGCCACCCCCACCCCCTCCCCATTCCGTTAGCTCATCCTCTTCGAAAGCATAGGTACGCATTTTTTTCTTTCCTACATTTTGAACGATACGCAACGAAAGGTTAATTTTATTGTTGACTTATATTTAAACAGCACTATTCGAATTCATATGCAAAAAAAGGAAAAAATTATGGAGACGCTCGAATTGTTAGGGTGTTTAACAATTGTCCGCTCAACCTTTACTTTTGTGTCCAGAGTGTTTCACATTTAACCACAGTACAATACATTTGAGCTTGAGCACTCCTTTTTGTTATGTGCAGACGCATTGGTCATAAAATCATCTTGGCAGTTTCGGTTATATCAAATTGATACACATAACAAAACATAACGTAACTTCTTTCGTGCTATCAATGAGAATAAAATCGATTTAAATCTCCTTCCTGTGACTTAGCGCGTATACATGCTACATGCGTTGATGGAATGGCACGCACGTAGTTGGGCATGAATTGAAGGAATGACCCCTCAGCATAACACACATTAAAGGTCACATATATCAAATTATTTAAGGTGTTAAAGGGCAGTAGGTCAAGGTTATATAAAAAACGCGCAAAACTACCCCCAACGCTGTACACAAACCAGAAGGGGAATAAAGGAGATATCCAGTGGTGTTTTTTTTTTTTACAACGAAAACTTTAGAAGGAAGCGATTGACGTGATGGAGATATGAGGTTGCGTTATAACTGTTCCGCCTTCAATTTTCGAGATAGGCAAGATCTCGTTCTCCGTGCAGTAATAGTTATCTTTCCGAGTTTGTTTGCCTTGGTTTGTCTAAAAATCTTGTCTCGCAGCATATTATATTAAAGTCTTTCAACGATTTTGGTGCTAGCTCCGCTAGTCTGTAATTTAAGCCTCTTTGACTAGTAATAAATATTGTACAATGTTAAAATAATAATTCATCCACGAATTGCTTTAGGGGAGACATTACTTTCCTGGCGTATGTATAGAGAACACCATGGGAAGTACCTACCAAACGGATTTTTAGTCGAAGTGAATATCCCTATTGGAAGGAAGCGAATTTGAGTTGCTGTACCTACGCTGAAGTTTGCAGCGGCAAAGAAGATGAGATGATGAATTCCGAAATGAATTCAGTCTTAACTCTCCCGTCTAAATGCGAAAGCCATTAATGACCTGAGCAGAACTTCCAACACTCTGAACAACATCCGCATAGCGCAGGCTGTATAGCGGTGATATTGACCTCATTTACTCACCATAGGTCCTATGCATGTAGTCGCATACTTTAGACAGCCCTTTTTCTCTAAGAGGCCCTATGTGGTTTACATTGTGATTAAGGAAGGTTTCAGGAAGCCCTCAAAAAAGCATAATGAAAAGGACATTTTTTGCCAATATCGAGTCAAATTCAGTAAAGGGATCTTGGCATGGATTACAATTCGCAACTGTAAAAAGTACAAAATACTAAAGAGAAAATATTATGCTTTTGACATACTTTAAAGTAGATGAAAACCTACTTTAAAGCTAGGTAACAAAACTAGCATCATATTTTCTTTTGTATTTTATATGTTTTTGTTTATAAAATCAATGAAATCCCTTTCAAAGACCAAATGTCAAACTTTCACTACTGATAGCACTGAAGTTCACTCGAGGTTTGCGAAAAGGGTCCTTATTTTTATGACGCTGTATGACCCTGTTAAGGATTTCCTTAAAACCCCCTTGATAACAATGTTACCTAAGTTGCTTCTCAAGGAAAAGAGCTAAGTAATTAAGAAACACTATATGAATAAGACCTTATCGAACTCGGACCGGTAAGTGGGGGTGGCAATCACCCTAGTCACAGGATCAAACTGCTTTTCAATATAAGGGTACCTATAATTAAATACTCAATATTATTTATGTGCGCGAATCAGAGCTCGACTCTCCATCAATATTTGGCAACTTGCTAAATTTAAACGTCTAAACTCTAGCACTGACACTGAAGATTCGAGAGACGGAGTTAATGAGTATTCATGTAGGTGGGCAATGCGGCAACGAGAATCGTAAAAAATGTTTGAACATATTTTTCCATACTATTACACTTATGGGTTCAGTTACCTTTCAAATCAAATGTCAATGTCCGATAAATTTTGCGAACCCACGATTTTTTTTTCACACAATTTTTCTACCGTGTATGGAGGCACCATTAAAATAGCTTGGACTCTCCCTGACCAATAATTCGGTATGTACTTTGTTGAACACGAAAATTGTAATGCAGGGTTTAGGCGGGTTAAAGGGGAGGTCCTGTCATGGTTGTGGTTCTAACTTGCCTCGTGGTCTCATACATCGTTATCCGCGAGACCCCACTTCACAAAATTTTATTTGCGCACTTTTTTTTATAATTGAAAATTTGAAACCGATCACGGAGTTTCTCACAGCGATCATTCGTTATTTCCAAAATCTTCTTAGCGGCACGTAAAAAGCATACTAGTCTTGAAGTTTTTTGAACTAGGCAAATAAATCAATCAATACGCAAGGGCAAGCTTTCAAAGCCAAATGGTTGTCGGGCAACTTTTCGAACTCAGGAGTAGGTTTGCGGTATCACGCGAAAATGAAGGTAAACTATCACATGATTACCTCACCATAGAGACCTAGGTCTAATTGGACTGCATTTGGAAATCAGGAATAACAGTTTCTGACTCATCTCAGAGATAACGTATGCATTTTTAGTTTTCCAATGCACATAGGTGTTTTTATGAATGAGTCGGGTTGTATAGTTCCTTATTGCGAAGTGCAATTGCTCTTGAAGGAGAAATGGATCCGTTCCAAATCAGTGGCGTGGCGTGCTTTGCGATATATCGATTGTTATGCCATTTAAACCTATGAAAAAGGATCGATAAACAATGTGTTTGCAGCGCACACCTTACTAATCGATTCTTTATCATAGCTTTAAATGGCAGAACCATCGATACATCGCAATTCACTCCACGCCACTGTTCGAAATCCTATACGTTATGAAGTAGACAATCTCCGTCTTTCACTTCGCGTCGCTCGACAGTGGCCGCTTGACCGACTATTCTTGCATATCTGATTAATTCGTCGAGAAGGTATTACACAGAATTAGAGAAGCTTTATTAATTCATTAATCCCATTCATTTGCAATGACACCGTTCTAAAACTCGACACTGAGGAAGCTAATTAATGTTTGCATGGAAACTTGCGTTGGATACTTTACCCTCCACTCCGCACTGTTTGGAAAGAAGTATAAAGGATTGGAGAGGTCCTGAAACTGGGATTTCAGGGGTCATGGGACTCGTGAAGTTTTCGCCTGTAAAAGCAGAGTTTTGGAGAGCCTCAGACTGAAATGTTATGGGCATAGTTAGGGCAGCTGGGTCACTTTGTTTTCTCGGAGACGTAAACCGCCTTCAATTTACGAAGTAGACAACCCGCAATGTACACGCCCTGTTACTCGCGAGCACCCCGGGTCCCTGAGCGCTAATCCGGCCCTGGGTGATAATGAGATAATGATGGTGGGTAAAAAACCTAACGAAACATGCGCGTAGATACGTTATTTTTAAACGTTTGAAAACTACTAACTGATATTCTATTAGCTCTACCAATTTTTGGCTTCAGTTTGCATTCCATGCAGCGGGCCGATTATTGAAAGTTTAACGCAGCCCGATAAGACATCGAATTGCGATATATTGCATGGTTAAGATAGAGCTGTCTTGTCGTGTCAGGCTGACATAGTTTCAATAATCGGGCCGCTGGTCATATTCATATACAATGCTTGCACTGCTGAATAAATAATCCTAAATTTTGCGGTATAACCTTTCAGTAGAAAGCCTACGTCCCTCCATAAAATACACTTATCGTTCAAATCGTCGTAATGATCGGTTTAATATGGTCGAAGCTTTTAAGCGAAAATAAAGAAATGGAGCACGCATTTTGTCAGGGAGTAATGTCTCGAAGAATCGCTCGATATCGGGAAGGCGGGGTGAGGTGAGGCCCGTCAGCTCTTGAAATAACAGTTATGTTATGAGAAAATTGTCGGCTTTATCGATGTTTTTATTTTCGAGAGGAAATCAAATCGTTTCCTCCGCTCATTATTCGTGATGATTTTTACTTTGTTTCGCGCTTTTTTTAGCGCCTCGTCATCCGCCCGAAACTCCGTTCACGGTTTGTCTATGAAAATAGATGCACGTCAACTTACGTATTTTATCAAAGTACAGTATTGGCGCTCGCCCAAAGTTAGCTAATGGCATGTCTTTTCTCGTCGACACAGGTATAGGACAAGGTTACCTATGGAAACTCGAGAGGGGGCAACTTCAGACCCCTGAGCTTGCCTTGAAAATTCCGTACATTCCTGCTCGCTAGCTAATTCATAGAACCAAAGTTTTTTCTTGGCGTAGTGGAGCAGACCATGCAAGGAGGTATAAGTTCTTTCTGGGAATGGTCCAAAAAAATGTCTGCTCATGCCTATTTTTCCAAAAATGTTGGGGTGAAAAGAGTTTTGCGGATCCTATTGATATAGCAAATCCTTTAATAGCTGAGTCCCTTATCACCGTAATAGAATGTGCGCCCCCTCCCCTCTCCCATCCATTGGATCCACCTGACTTACTTTTTATGCCAAACAGCCCCTCCTTACATTTTCTAGCAAGTGTCAATTCGGTGCCGATTTGCCGCGATGTTTGAGCGAATTTTATTTAAACTTCCGAAACTCTATGGGAAGTTCTGTCCTTGGTTGTCTCATCAATCACCCAGCACCAGTGGACGCCGTTGTTACCAGATTTGACCAATCAGATCCATTGGTTTTCGATAGGTCGAACCTCTTTTAGAACCACCTCGCGAGGTGGTACCAAAATCACGCATCATTGTTGCGATTCATTAGTCACCGAATCGGAAATTCCGAACTTAAATAAAATGGCAGCTCGGAGGTTCGAGCACAAAAGCAGTATCGAACCTCTACATATAATTCGCTTATTGGGTCAAGCATGGTCCGAGAACCGCGAATAGTCCGAAGCGCCAAGATCTGGCTTGAAAAACCACAGTTATCATATGGTCTCAGAAAATAGGGGAAAAAAAACAAAAAATAAACACACGTGTCAAGGATCACAAAGGATGTATCGATCTTACTTATTGTTTCCTTTCGAAATTTGTTGGAAAATTTTAGGAGAAAGTTAACAGAAACCCTTACCAGAGGATGGCTGATAAGGGGACCCGTAGATAAACAAGACACTTCTGCTATTATTAATTGATGGCGATATAAAAACAAAAATCCCTCCAATCCATTAGTAGGGGTTGCACTGTATATGACACTTCAACTGAATAAAACAAAAAGAAACCAAGTCACATTAACAAAAAAAATAAAAAAAGAGCTCTGAGAGTAATTTTAAGCCTGACTGACCGCACAGAAACAGTATGTTTTAGGAACCCCGCACTAACAATCCAATCAGCACAATCGGGGGAGGCACAAGTGAGTTAAGCTCGGAGGTCAACACTTCTTTTCACCGAATAATAATAATAATAATTGATGAGCCGATTTTTAAGCAAAAATTCTAATAAAATTCGCCTGATGGTGACTGATGCATGTCGGAGTGAGCATTTGCAAATTAGGTCCGGATTGCTAAACCAATCGCTCACCTCTATGGTCACCAATCAACATTTGGCGAATTTTAGAAAAAATAATCTTCGCACTTTACTAAGAATAGGTATACTAGAGCGGAATCTTTTATGAAGGAATACAACTTCAAAACTCGGATCTTGATGTGACTTGGTTAATTTCTGTTAAACTTTGTCCACTTGAGGGTAAGTTAAACTCACTACTGCAAAACTTGGTCCACTTGAGGGTAAGTTTAACTCCCTACTGCAAAAGTTGGTCCACTTGAGGGTAAGTTAAACTCTCTACTGCACGAGTAGCCCGTGGGAGTCCCCGTGGATCCCCCACTCACGTGCCCCCGGTTGCTGCCCCAAAATTTTTGGCCTGGGGACGACACTGCGTTGTGTGCAATTTCCGATGAAAATAACCGGAGATTGAAGGCGCGTGCAGTGTAAACTTCAAAAATTCCTTGGCAAGTGACTTTTGCAGAGCAATATAAGGTTTCCGCTGCGCCTGTCCCCGGGCCTCAGCTGGCAGGGCTCCAGAAATTTAGCCAACCAAAGAGTTTCCCCGGATCACATCAATGCACCTCCGAAGATAAAAGTATCTAAGGTGTGCGCAAAGCGGCGGCGGGCCGTGCGACGCGACCGTTCAAGACCATAAGAGGTATATTTTTAGTTGCTCTCTTGGCCGACGGCCTGTGATCAACCGCGAATCCCGGGAAAGTGAGGCATTGGAACGGGAAAAGTAGAATACCTAGACTCTTAATGAGGTATAGTGTCTCGCCCGAGGCACCGTGGATCGAGTCAATGAGAGAGATCCGAATAAATTTGGACATTTCAAGAGCTTGTAACTCCGTTTTTAGGAAATTTTGAGCTTTTAAAAGTGGTACCATTGGTTTTCTCATAAAATTTACTTCTATAGGCACCCCTTAAAGCTTAATAGGTGACGAAATAAACATAAAAATTTGCATTTTTTGTCAACAGTTTTATGTCCGACCTCTCTCCTTGATGCGATCCGTTGTGCGGGGAACAGTGGATCGAGCCAATAGGAGGGGTCGGAAAAAATTTGGAAACTTTAAACTTTTATAACTCCGTTTATAATAGAATTTTGAGGTTCTAAGAGTGGTACCATTAGTTTTCTTGTAAAATTTCATTCGAGAGACACCCTTTAAAATTTAAAATGTGACAATTTATAAATCAAAATTTGCAGCTTCAGTAAAAAAATGCATGTCCAGCCACTCTGATTGACTCGATCCACTGTGCGAGGGGAGAAATGTTCAGTCATTAAGAGTGGCTGTATCGATATACTGCTGTCCGCGGCGAAAATGACGTAACTCCACTCTAAATTTTTTCGTACTTTTAGGGTCACTCAGTCATACTATTGAAAATTCAAATTAAAAAAAGGAGCATAAGAGTTATTAGGTTTTTTTGCAAAGAACGGTGCATGTGTGGAATACTGCCGTGCTAAGGAAAAACGCCGTATGAACATCCGAGAGTTGTCAAATTTCCCCTCCTGATGTATTAATTATTGAGACAAATTGAGACAAATGAATATTTCTACATGAAATCTTCTGATACTTTAGATCACATTGCGAAGAAAATTCCCTGGAAAGTTGGACGAAAAATTAACAAGTTTTCCAGAAAATTCGTATTTTACCGAACGAAATTTGGCAACTCACAAAGGCTCATACGATGTTCTTCCTTAGCACGGTGGAATGGAATTACGGTGTTTTTATTTTTTGGCCGGTAGTCGCATTCGATCATTCGATCATACTTAATCGATTGGATTAAAAAAAATTCGTTTCTATTTTCACGTACTAGAATACTTGAATAATAAATACCTGAATACTTGATGTACGTATTTGCTTATGGTTATTTTCCCTTTTTAATTTAGTGTAAGTTCTGGATTTTAATGTAATCATGCTGCTAATTTCGAAAATTCGAAGAATTTTTTTTTTACGTGTGGGAATCACGAGGCGTAATCGTTGGCAGTAAAGCAGTGTTCTCAAAATTGCTTATTAAAATTCAAAAATATTAATCCCGATTCGCGACTAAATACATTTCTTGAAAAATTGTATTTTTCGAAGAAATTACTGATGAATTATCTCATAGAATTCTCATTGATTTATTTTTTTAAAAAGTACTAGACAGAACGACCTGCGTCCATCACAAACTTATAAAATGATTATTCGCATATTTTTAAAATATAAGACAACAGCGGAAATTTTAGAACGAGCGCCTCACTCCCGTTTTCTTCCTACATAGCAAATAGGCCTCGTCAAACTTGCGGTTCCTACTTTCGGTCACTTTCCCTAGATGAGTTCTTGACCTTATTGGAAAGCAGTGCACTTTAAACATAACATTAAAGCGGTTCTTAGACCCTCAGCTCCATATATTGCCAAAATACCGATATTATTATAAATTTTAGACATTGCGCACGTAGCATCAACACATTTTTTAACGGATTTTGAAAATTTGACTTATACATACGTCAAAAAATACCTTTTCACAAAATTTGATCGAACAGGAGCCGAGACAGCATTTTCGGCCACATCCTTCATTTTGAATTTTCGAATTTTGAAAATTTGAAAAAGTTGCCCCTAAAAACATTTCCATCCGGTACAAAGTTTCACAAACATCGATTGGACAGGAGCCGCAAATAGTACGATCAGCAGGACTCTACACTGTGGTAGACGATATCAGTCAATTTATGTACGGCCGTGCGCCTTCATTTTCGTCTGATACTGTGCAATACTTCTGTGTTGGAATAGTTGCTCAGAGCGCCTTTAACGAGATCCCTTCGACTTGATGGCGGAAGATGACGATTTTAGCGCGTCCGCAGTTACACATTTTCTCATCACCGACGGTAAGGTAGAAAACAATCATATCTCAATATGCGACGTTGCAAGTTTTCCACTGCCAATTTTACAAGTGTAAACCCGATTTGAACACTATATTGTCTGTCATGATTATTCCGAAATAAGATGAGAAATATTAACGTAAACTTTCATTCAAGTCCATTTGTATGATTTCTTGAAAAAGGTAAAAACATTAAGTATACGA